>NC_090936.1:606608891-607233891 GCF_040938575.1 Ambystoma mexicanum | reverse complement strand
TTCACTATAGTTTTACAATAAAGGGCTTTAATAAAATATAATATGAGGAGATCTAAACCCAGTCGCTCTAAGTTCCTCCACAATATAGACCAATTCACTGTGTCAAATGCACCAGCATAATCAATGTAGCAGATAAAAAGTGCTCCGTCAGTAGCATGTAAAGTAGTGCAAATGAGGTACATGAGACCAGAGGTTAGAGAGGCTGCCAACCCTTTTGTGAAAACAGTTTCATAGTACATTTAAAAAAAAAAATACATTTTGCCCAACCATCCATCATTCTGTTTTTCTCGCAACAGTTGAGAGAACATTTTTGAACAAGAATCAATCGTGGCTAACAAACAGTGCAGGGAATATCACGGGGTCCTTTCTACGTACCGGGATTACCATAGATTGTCTCTAACAATCTGCAATAATACCTGTATATTATATAGTATCTCTTTTGATCACTAATTTGCTAACCCATCAGGGCCAGGGCCACTTGAAGACTTAAATTGAATAATTATGCCTTCAATATCTTCAGTTGTGAAAGCTAGTTTCTTTATTATCAACAACTTTATAAACGCAAACTTCTTCTGTAATCCAGGAATTAAAATAGATAGTACAAAAATGAAGAATCCATCTATTTTCACAAAGCTGGTTAATTTGGTTCCATGTGTTAATTTCCCCGCAAAAATATCGCCATACAAAAATAACGCTATACTTTTGCGGCGATATTAAGGCATGGAACCTGCAGGGGATACCCCCACTCCCAAAAAACTCAATATTTTCCCCACTGAAAATATCACCTCTGGCCGTTCCCGATGACCATATAAACTGCGATATTTTTGGTGGGGATAATATTACCTGATACCGTTAATTTCTCTCTTTAACACCAGGATTATTAAGAGACTTGTATACATTCCAGAATTTACAAGAATCAGAGTTTCGTAAGCAATTGAACATAACTTGCAACTGGACAGCTGCAATAGATGCCTTGTGTGCTTTAATGGTATTTTTATATCTAGTTTTTAAATTAGGGATAATAGCAGTTTTCTGCAAATAATAGTCAGTACTTCTTTAGCCGCTCTAATATCTTTCCTCAAAGACTTTGTGTTTGCAATAAACGTTATCAAATACTATGCCAGAGAGATTTTATTTGGTAGGGAATTGATGAGGAAACTGCAACCCGGTGCCCCTCCTCGAGCAATTATAGAGAAGATCCTGAACTACAGGGACACAGAGAGGATCTTGGAATTCTTTTAGAAAGGAGGGACGATAACCAGGGCATCTGCGACCATCACCGCATACCCCGATTACACCATGCTGGTGCAGAGAGAGCGCTATAGCTATGTGGCGATCAAGAGGAGACTGCGCACAGCCGGATTCAAATACATGCTCTTGTATCCCGCAAAGCTCAAAATTGTACACAAAGGCAAAGTGCACTTTGACACCCCGGAGGACGTGGCAACATGGTTGGACGCACATGGCTGTCCGGAACGAGATGAGGAGCAAGGACGAGAGGAACACCATAAGTGATTAAAAAGCCACGCAGGCTAAGAGGCGAGGGGGGCGCGGGGGCAGAGACTGCAGAACAGATAATGGCGCGGCTAGAAAAGATAGTAATGGGAAACTGTCACATGTGACATTTGAACACATTGGACTGGAATATAAATTGTAAAAAGCAAAATGGTCAGCGTTAAGCGCGCTTAGACTGATGAGCAAAATAGGAGTTACAAGATGGAGACAACCTACCCTCGGGAGTTGGAGTAGTAGGACTGCCACTAGGGCGAAATCTCCCTGCTGAGCCGTTAGGGGTAATTGCTGGGAAAAGGCTAGATACGGGGGTGCCTGAGATCCAGAGACGGAGCTGGGCAACAGTTCGGGAGGGGCATAGATAAGAGGGGGTTGAAGTGTGAGTTGGGGTAGGGGGGGAAAGAGGGAGGGGGTGTTTTGGGGAAGAGGAGTGGGCGGAGAAAAGGGAATGTTGGGAGTTGGGGGAAGTGTGTTGGGGTCGGGAAGGGAGGAGGGAGGGAGGGAAGGCGGTTGGTGAAGTTGAAGTGTTTATAGTTAGGGGAAGTTTATGTTGGAGAACAAGCCTACACGTAAGGGGGGAAAAACTTAGATATGGACTGTACTTGCGGAGGGAGGAGCGGGATCCTAGTACATCATGGGAGACCTTAAAGTAATTACTTGGAATGTTAGAGGGCTCAATAGCTATCTAAAGAGAATAAAGTTATGATGTACCTGCGTAGACAGAAAACAGACATAGCCTTGATGCAAGAGACTCACCTCACACAAGAAAAGTTGGAGGTGATCCGGAAGAAGTGGAGGGGGACCGTCGTAGGCGCAACATATTTGGCCTATGCTAGCGGGGTGATTACCTGGGTAGCGCCGCATGTCCCATTCCAGCTACTACAGTCTACAGTCGAGGCAGACAGGAGGATGGTTATAATAAAAGGGCTGATGGAAAGCAGGGAAATAAGCTTTATAAACGCATATGCCCCAAATCAGGACACGGCGGCATACTTTAGGACCCTATACGACAAACTCAGCATGTGCTTAGGGGGGCGGTGATCTGGGGAGGAGACTTTAACTGCGCACTAAACCCGAAAATAGACAGATCCGATGGCAAAATAGATAGACCCACTCCAGCTGCCAGGGCGTTGCAGTCACTGTTAACGGATTTCAGGTTCGAGGATGCATGGAGGGTGCGCCATTTGCAAGACAGACCATATTCGCATTACTTGGGCCCCGCACAATTTGCACACCAGGCTGGATTACATGTTTACCACACAGGAGCTAATGGCAGAAATGGCGCTGACAGAATATAAAGCAAGGGTTCTATCAGACCACTCACCACTGGTACTGCTATGACAATACTGACCCCCGAGAGCAAGGATACCAACGTGGCGCCTCAGAGCAGAGGCACTGAAAGATGCAATTTTCAGGGAGGATTTGAGAGAGGAAATGATGAGCTATTTTGAGATCAATACTGACAGTGTTGAGACAGCGGGTATGCTCTGGGAAGCCTTTAAAGTGGTAGTGAGGGGGATAGCCATAGCTAAGTCCAAGGGACTACAAGGAGAAAATTAGGCGAACTGCAAGACGCAGAAAAAGAATTAGAAACGGCGTTAGGAAGGAGAGGTAACACCAAGGAAGATAATGAAGCAATACTATAGAAAGTACATAGAGAGGCAGCATGCAGGAGGGGATAAACCAGAGAGGGCCCTAGCATAGACCCACAATCGGAACAATAACGAAGGAAGATGGGTGCATAGTGCCACCCAAGAAGGTGTTCATCAGGAATTTGTAGACTATTACCGACTCCTGTACGGAGGTGAAGAGGGAAGTGATTGCATGAAAATAAGAGAAACACTGGAGGACATAGGGTTGCTGCAAATTAGCGCAGAGGAGCGAGAGGAGCTAGATGCTCCGATTACTCTAGAGGAATTAGAAGAGGTAGTGGCGGAACTACCTACCAACAGGCCTCCGGGGGCGGAGGGACTCCCTAGCGAATTTTATAAAATATATAAAAGGGGTGCTTCCCCCCCCCCCCGCTTTTAGCGATGCCAAATGAGGCATACGAAGTGGGGAGGCTACCAGAGTCCCTTAGAGAGGCGATCATCATACCGCTCCCTAAACCCAATAAGCCTGGTAAAGGCTGCGGCTCATATAGACTGCTGTCAATGCTGAATCAGGATAGCAAAATGCTAACGGCGGTCCTGGCAAACAGAATGAGGAGGATCATTAGTATATTAATATACCCCGACCAGACCGGTTATGTCCCTAATAGGAATATATCCAACAACCTCAGACGACTCCACCGGGTAATAGAACACGCAAATGGGGACTCAAATGAAATGGCAATTGTATCGCTGGATGCAATAAAGGCCTTTGACTCAGTCAAATGGCCCTGGCTGATTGCGGCCCTGACCAATTATGGAATAGGTCCTGCGTATCTTAAATGGGTCAAACTATTATATAGCGCGCCGCTGGCCAGGGTTAAAATGGGAGCAGTAATATCGTAGATGGCAACTCAGTAGAGGCACTAGACAGGGGTGCCTGTGGTCCCCTATGCTGTATATCCTAGCCCTAGAGCCCCTGCCGATATACCCGAGGCAGCAGTATGACATAATAGGCATCACCATAAAGGGGGAACCGCACTTAGTCTCCTTGTATGCAGACGATATGCTGTTGTATCTACGTTACCCTGAAGAAAACCTCCAATTCGTCCTGGAAGTGATGGAGCGATTTGCAGGACTGTCTGGCATAGCAGTGAATCCTAAGAAATCTTGTATATTTCCACTGGGCGGATACAAAGGGATCCCGTTAGATGAATTAGCTGTTTTACAGATACCATGGGAGGTCAACACGTTTCGGTATCTCGGGATAGACATCTATCATACGGTGGAGGCAGAGCACCAGCATAACACTGAGAAAGCGATTAAGAGTATAGTAAATAGTATGAAGTTCTGGGTAAAGCTTCCCTTGGCGATGATGGGATGAGGGGCAATGCTGAAAATGGTGGTCCTGCCAAGACTACTGCATTATTTTGGGAATATCCCATACCTGATACCAAGGCGATTCTTTGCTAAGCTACATGGCATATGCAGGGAATTCCTTTGGCATGGGACCAGGAATAGAGTTGCCCTTTGGAAGCTACAAAACTCACACGAGAGAGGGGGTATAAAACTGCCGAACTATGAAATCTACTTTATAGCAAGCCAGCTACAATATGTAGCAAAATGGCTCTCGGAAGAACCAACCTCAGAATCCCGGCTGTTTAGACTGGACTGTGCCCCATTCTTCTTAAAAGAAATGATATGGCTGCCCAGATTGGACATGGAAGGGTGCCCGAAGATGATGATACTGGGGTGGGAGATATGGCGCAGGACCTGTTGGGTAATGAAGAACCCATCCGTGTGTTCCCCTGCAAGTGCCACTAGTTGCACTGTCGGGAAAAGAAAAGCAACTAAGGATGATGATCAGGAAGCACTGGGAACCGGTGGGGATAGCAACAATGGGTGATATATGGCAAGAGGGGAGGATAAAAGACTTTGAGATGTTGGAGGAGGAAACGGGGTTACATACGGGACAATATATTACATACCATAGGGTGGTGCAGCGAATCAAAGACATGGTCCGAAGTAGTACTAGAAGATCAACCGGACGCCACCATAGATACAATATATGACATAGCAGAAGGAGGACACGAGACATCCAGGATATATGAACTGATGATGTCCAAAGTGGAGAAGGAAGTGGTACAACTGAGACAGGACTGGGAGGGTACCCCAATGAGTGATGAGCTGTGGGAGCGAGCCCAAGGGTACCATTAGAAAGTGTCAAGGAATGCAAGGTTACAACAGATATATATATATATCCCACGGGGCTTATATGACACCCCAGAGGATAGGCAAATTTAAAAATACAGGACGACAATCATGCCCCAAATGTGACGAAGAAAATGCCGGAATGGTGCACATGTTCTGGACATGTCCAGTAATCGAGAGATTCTGGGAAGAATTAGCACATCCGCTCGAAGAAAAAGGGATTAAGTTAGTGGTGGAAACAGCGTGGGCATGCCCGATAGGGGGGTATCCCAGACCATGTAAACTCAAGCATGTAAGTAAACTAAACAACCTGACATACATACTTGCAAAGCGTGTAATCGCTATGGGATGGAAGACATGTCATAGACCGAGAATAGAAATATGGTGGAAAGACCTTCAGAAATGGGCAGAAGATGAAACCACAGTATGGCAGGAAGCTAGTAATTCTGGAGGGGAGGAGCAGGCTGAAACCTTGATAGCCTGGAAACATCTAATAGCCACGTTATTTGGGCCCACGCAAGATCGGTCAAGTGATCGGGACCCAGCAGAAGCCACAGGAGAGGAATCCCTACTGCAAGACGAAGAAATAGATTCTGAAGGAGACTAGGCTCTAACGGGGGGGAGAGGGAACGGGAGAAGCAGTGGTCACGGATGTAGTGATGTAAAATCAAAATGTTATTATATGCACTGCAAGTTTGGTTTGTGTTTGTTCAAATAAAATGAATAAAAATTGTTTAAAAAAAATGTAGTCCACCTTCTATTCTATCCATGGTTAATAGAGGAAGTTCCTACCAATTTACCAGAACCTCTTTTAGTTTGTAAATTAAGCTCAAATTCCAGAATGATAGGATTGCTCACACTAGTATTGAGCAGCTGAAAATCGATAATATTATCAAATAACATTTCTAGGATTAGGACATAATCAATCCATGAAAAGAAAACACCATTAGACCAAATAAAACAGAGTCAATTTCCTGTTGGTAAAAAAGTTGTAAGAAATAATTGGTGGAAATAAATTCTGACTATAAGTCAGAAGTCACAACTCATTTATCACTGTCATGGTCATTCGCTATAATACCATTTGCGTTATCAATTATATGAAATCCCAAAGAAGAAATCTCATCCCCCCAATTGACAGGGAAATCTTTGGAAATGTAAGTTGCCCATAATATACGGGCTACCTGGGTAATTAAGAGGCTAGTCATTGAGGATGTCAGTGACAATGTCCATAATAAATGAGGCTTGGGAATTATCCAGAGGATTATATATGTTAATGATTAGAATTTTCTGTGCAATACTTTGACATTCAGTATAGCTGGTAAAACACATTGATTTGGACTAATGGACACATTTAGTTAAATTCAAACCATTGTTTGCTCCAACAATTAATCCTCCAGATGGTCTGCCAACCAAATTACGAGTAGCAGTTCTATGTATTATTTCATACCCATCCAAATAAAACTTGCGCATTAACCATGTTTATTGTAACAAAAATAAATCTGCTGACAATAATAAAAACCTCATGGATTATGGGTGAAACAGCTGAAACCTTTAGTATTCCAAGAGATTTTAATTAGACTATCGGAAGAGTTGGAAGGAAGTCAAGCAACATCATCCAACCCTTCTTTATATTAATAGTTTTTTTCGATCTCAAGGTAGCATTACCATTGGTGTTTAAAGCCAGCGACATCTTCCTAACTAACATGACAATATCAGAAGAGCAGAGGCAAGATTCCTTCTCCTTCAAGCAACGGACACTATCTGACACAGCTGTAATTCATACCCAAAATTAGGTTGACAATAATTAGAGAAACCAAATGAACACATGGAACATATGCCCAATTTGCTTCATTAGCTATTGTAGGGATTTCCACCAGGGAAATATCACTGGTAGAAATAACTTGTAGTTGAGGCAAAAGTTCAAGAACACTCAAGCGGTTCAAAAAAGAACTACAAGAGGTGGCTTAAATGCCTAGGATCTTTTCTTATATGTATATTTGACATCCTTCATGTTCCTCCTAGAACAATGCCATTGCTCAGCTACTCCAGTAACAGAAAGGGTCCTGCATTTATCATTTTCTTCGCCGGGATTGGTGGCAACAATGTCAGGTTGAGGTTGGAGGTGGGCGGATGAAATAATCACGTGGGCTGTCGAGGAAGATGTTTTTAAGTTTTTTTTTTTTTCATTTTTTTTTTTTTAATCCATGTATTTTAGGAACCAGAGCCCAAATGATCAGGCACCATTTTGCAGCCTCCCCCTACGAAGGGGGCAGGAACAAGTTCAAACTTGTTATGGGTCTCTAAACATTCTAAATGTGTGAGACACATCACTGCAAGGGATAGAGAGGAGGTAGAGGGGCCATTAATTATCTAAGACCCGCTGGTTGTGTCTGCTTTTTCAGTTGTCTTGTTCTTAAACTGACGTTTCTTCCTTATCCTCTTAGCATTATTCTCAGGTCTTCAGGTGTTGATCCATAATTAGAGGATTATCGGCAGCAGAGCAACCAGGATTTTGGGAGTCATCATTCATAGGTTTCATAGTCGGGTATAATAATGGAAGGATTGACTTCCAGCATGGAAGAGTTGGAGTAATATTTTCAGCCGTTTCCCCTCCAGCCGGAGAGGAGCTGGCAAGAAGTACAACGGCCAGGCTAACAAGTCCACTCTTGAATATCTTTTGATCTTTAAACATGTTTTTGCATAAAGCGAATGGCGCTTTTAAAATAAGTGTTTCAGAGTTTGGTGGGTCTTCCTCATCCGAGGAGTCGGAAGAGATTATGTGCAGGAGAAGAGGCATAAACGTGGCGGCTATTCACTTTAAATCAGTAAGAGCATGATACGTTAGTAAATGGAATCTAAGACCCTTCATTATAACCAACCAAATCGGTCTCATTCTGTAAACTCTGATATAAATTCAATAAGGAATTATCCATTGGTACGAGCATGGAAGATTTGGCTAGTATTTGAGTAGTTACTGCAGGAGGGTCAGAGGAAATCGAATCAAGTCTGTTGACATTAGTTAATTGGCAAACCGGTTCAAGAAATGCAGTGATTTTTACCTTGCACCACTTCCTCATAGCCTCGTTTTTCAAAAGGTTTGGACATTTCCTATGGCTGCAGCTTTGGTTTGTAAATTGTACTTCTTTGCTTTTTTTTAAGCAATTTATGAGCTGCAAGCGCATGATTGCAAGCAGTGCAAACTGTGCTTCTCAGTTGATATTTCTTTACAAACCGCCGGCATGCTCACGGGTTAATGTACAAATAAAGTAACATTACTCTGTAACAGCTAAAGAAGTAGTTGGTATTCCACCTCAGCTGGCCATCTGCTGATCTCTTATACCCACCACTTTGCTGTGCGAGAATTATGTTTTTAAAAGGGTCACCAGAGCTTGCAGGATTATAGCACCACCTTCACCGGTAAAAACAGTAGTCGGACTTCAAATGCTGGTAAAACTATTCCATTGCAGACCCCTTATATTCCTTAACTTGTCCATGCCACCACTAATCACCACTTCCACCACTAATCACCACTTCCACCACTAATTAACCTGTCACTTTCACACACCCATCCCTCTCACCATCGCACAAGAAACCAACAAATAAAATATTCTTGGCCCAAAGAGGAGTGAAGGGATAATGTGGTCATTGCAATAATTTAGCCTTCAGGACTTGGGAGGGCTTCTGCGCAATTACAACGGACAGAACAGGAAGATCAGAACCGTCTTCCCCCAGAGCGGTCTCTGCCTCTGCAGGTATTGGTAACATTTTAGATATCTCGGGTTCACTTGAACATCCAGATCTGTTCTGAGCAGTTTCTCATCACCTCAATCACTGCTATGGCATTCAAGTACAGAGATTAGTTAGTAGTCACCAGATTGTTGCTCCCCAAACACTCATTCCCACTTCAAAATGTGATCTCTGCTTGCTGTCAGGATTTTGGCATAGATAAAAGGCTTATGCACATGGATGGAGAGTGCACTTTCCTTTTAGAAAGTACTGTTAGTGGGATTGTGTCATTAGTTCTAGTTTTCCACTCTGTATACAGGTCGAATCATTTATCGTCCTGTTTCAAGTTTACAAAAAAAGATGATATGTGAAATGGTTTCGATAGAAGAATTGAGATGGCATTGGTGGGGTAAAAGCACATGGGATAGTTTATTGCTTTTTTCAACTTTTGTTTTCGTAAAATTACACCGCGATCAAGATGTCCACACTCATCTATACATTTCGACTGGTCAATTTTAACATTAAAACTTATGGAGGATGGTGACAACGATAAGCAGATTCATTTGTTTGGAGGACTCCATAACTGTTGAGGCAATTGAGATTGAATTGCCTATCGCAGACCGACATCCAAGTGCGTTGTATGTTAAGTATTTGTAATAAAGTACTTTTTGGCTTGTGATAGACCGCAATTTTGTCCTGTTGAATGTTCTAGTTGGCACTTCACCTTTGTAAATAGTCGTCCTTTACATGCTTTATATGTTCATATTTGAGATTTTCATGTTATTGAAATAAAATAGAATGCATTTGATCACACAGGTATGAGGTGTGTGTGTGTGTGTGTGTGTGTGTGTGTGTACGTACACACGTTCCTCTGATGTTTTTTCTGAAATCATGTATATCAGTTATTTGATGAATTAAAATTGGGAATATTTCTGTATTAATTCCACAGATCTAATTGTTCCACTAATTGTCTTTCCCATGCATCCTGTGGGTTAAGGGAAACCTGCTTTTTAGCTTAGCACTGCCAGGAGTAATGACACTCTGCTTGCTCCTGAATGAAGCTTGCATTTTTCGGTCTGTACCTGTTGTTGAGGGTGGAATAACTTGCAGTTGCATTGACAAAGACATTGCTGTCTTGTATCACTTTCCGTTTATCATTTTTAACATTTGTCTTTTGCTGCAGGAGCTGGACGAAATCAGAAAGTCAGGGAGCCGCTGCTTCCAGTCAGTTCAAGCAAGCGATACCAATGTGTTGCTGTGGCATGGTCTCCTTGTGCCGGTGAGTCGAGGAGGAGAAGGATGGGCCTTTGCATGCATATGCAGTAGTTGGTTGGCTCTTATGGGTGTCTGTTGGTGGTTGAAGTATTCTGCAGCAGAAAATACCGGTTAGGTGAGAAGACGGGCGTTGAGAACAGTCACAAAACACACAATCATGTAAATGTATTCTATAGCTGGACTACTCTCGACATAGTGACCTCTGAAAACTCCAGAGCTGAGTTGCATTCTCTTCAGGGGCTAACGGGGAGAGGAACATAGGAGAAAAACTTATCATTTTGGCCTAATCCGTGTTAAATGACCATTCACAATCCCAGATTGCCAGTGAGCCTTTTTCTCTTCTCTCACTCCCATTTAGCCATTCGTAAAGTTGTTACTAGCCAGGCATAAACAGCTACTTGCCCCCTCAGTTCTCCACATGGGCACAGCACACAATTTCTTACTCGTCAGTCAATGACCACTTGCCAAAGGTGAGTGCACATTTTGAGGCCTCAGTATGGACCCTCCAATAATAATCAAATACTGAATATAAACTTTACTAGGACTAATGCATCCCTTTGTACAGCCACCTAATGCAGATTCTTGAATCTGCATTTCAAAACCATGTCCCTCATCATTGATCAATACACCAATAGCCAGATGGGGGGGGGGGGCTTCGGAGGACATCCCACTTTAGATAAATGCACACAAATCCTTGCAAAACCTTTAACATTGATTTACAGAGCAGAGCACCAGTGTCCTTAACAATGGGTGAGATGATGTGTATAGAAGACCAGAAGATGCATGGGAGGTAAAAACATGAACATGGTCAAGGACAATAGAGCATGATATAGGAGCGGGATAGTGGAGAAGCTCCAGACAACAGTTCTTTAGCAGGTTTATCTCTGATTCAACATACTGGGGGTACGACCACCTTTGGGAAAGGCTGATCGATGGTCAATCCCAACAAAAGACGATCGCTGTAGTTAAGATGCTGGAGGACTGCAAGCTAGAACTGTAAAATCTTGTCAAAAGGCTGTTTGAGGGTCTGGATATCAATATGTTGCCCGCTGAGAATGTTAAATCTTGGACAATTGATCTTCTGAGGAAGTTTCTTCTTTTCCTTCTCTAATTTTTGCTCTTGTCCTCTCTTGCCCTCTTTTTTCCTTCAATCCTCATCGTCTTTTTCTTCTGTTTTCTCTTTAAGAACTGAAGGTTGTAAAAATATTGACCTACTTGCTTTGGATTCACTTTCTTTTAAGCTTTGGATTTTATCAATAATTCAAATATTTTGATGTCTGTGAAAGGTAAAATTTGTAACCATATACAATTAAAAAAAAAAAAAAAAAAAAAGAAAAAGTGGAGGAATTGCTAAGTTATAGGATGATCGGGTGAGGGATAAGTGCTTTGGGGTTGTAGAGAGGTGTGGGAAAGGAGAACGGGGAGATGTGGTGGCATAGAATGCTATTCAAGTGGCGTTTCAGAAAGGAGGTTGGATTGACATCGAGAGAGAGCGGTAGTAGTGTGCAGAGGAAGAGCATTCCAGAGTAAGGGAGTGAGCATAAGAAGAGTGGAAACGAGGGGAGCGCAAGGGGCACACAAGGTGGCAAGGAGGTTAGCTGAGGATGATCATAAGGCTCAAGGGGGGAGAGTAGGGCGTGAGATGGGCCAATAGGTAGGGTCGGGCAAGACTGCGTATATTTTTGAAGATGATGGGAATGAGTTTATGCTTTGCCCTCTGTATCATAGATTAGCCTAGCTGACAACATGCTGTGGAGGTGGAGGTGAAGCGGGGAAGGTTAAAGAGTACATTGAAGACTTTGTTGAGAGGTTAAAAGCATAATTGCAAAGGCCATATGGTAGACTGGAACAGTAGTCCGATCGAGCGAGTACTAAAGAGGAGTTTAGGTGATTAACATTGTTGAAGGGAAGATGTCGTCTTATTTTTTGATGTTGAGGAGATTAGTGTAACCACAGTGGCAGACGTGGAGATGGGTCGAAGATGACACCAAGGTTGCGCGTATAAGCATAGTAGGGAAGGTAGGAGAGAAGACTACAATAGAATGGAAGAGGAGGAGAGGAAAGGGGAGCATGTTTGTATGGGAAGTAGAGAACTTCCGTATTAGTGGGGTTAAGTATGAGTGAGTGTGATGCCATCCAGTATTTGATGGCAGAGGACATACCTTTTTCACCATAGCTTGTCAGATAAGGAGAGAAAAAATGATCTGAGTCTCATTAGCGAAGTGTTGATGGGAGAAGCCATAAGGTAAGATCAAGGTGCCAAGAGCAGAGGTATTGAGAGATAAGAGAAGTGGATTCATGATTCACCCTTGGGGAACACCAACAGTAAGGGGGTGAGTGTGGAGATAAGGTTGTTCCAGTACACCTGGAAATGTCTTGGGGGGGGGGGGGGGGGGGGGGGGGATATTAGCAAACCAAGTGATGATAATAGCCAGATATTCAACCGCTCCATAATTGGTAATCTAAACGCATATCAAACCCAAATAACAAGATCCCTGAACAAATCAACAATTTGTTCTGGGATTGACTACCTCTGTTTAAATCCAGGAGAGGAACATAATCTATACTAATTGACATCAAAATTCAGGCAGGAATATTTTGCCCCTTACCATGATGCTTGAATATGTCTTTCGTTGACCATGTTTTTTCTTACTTTCGCTATGCAGGGATCGTAATTAAGATTTGATTAGCAGGAGTTTAAAAGCAGCTCCTGTCTATCGAGCATTAACCAGTGACCAGTTGCTACCACTTAGGAACTAGGAGCTAGTACATAGCCTACAGCAGATCTAACTTGCACATCAGACGCAAACCTATCACTTTGTCTATTTTTTATTACCCTTTATGATTTAAATGTTTATAGATGTGTCCTAATGCTTATTTATAGATTGTCACAAATGCAGAGAGTTCAATCCACATAGGTGTGTTTGTTCGGCATCACTTCCCTGGATAGCCAATAGTAGCTCCTGGTAGACGTTGGTGTCAAGCTAACCAGGCTCTTCTAGGCCACAAGCAGGAGCTAATAGCTCTCGGCTCACCTCAATTCCGAACCCTGCTATACCTTTATGACTCCTTTTGATAATCACTTTCCTGCTCCCACTTTTGTGAGATTTAGACCCGAAAAACAAGCATGCTCTGTGACCTAAGATGTTGGGTCATATCACAAATCTCCAACAAATAATGGCTTTCTGCCCTCGCTTCTGCACTGAGCACTGCCAAATCTTTCTACTTTACAAACCCAATCTCCTCCCTTCGCAATTGCCCCCTGCAAACTTTCATCTACCCTCCAATCTTTGTTCACACCCATAAGCTTATATCCACCACCCCTCCCTCTCTGCTAATGACTTTGTGCACTTCTCCTCCTCTGAAATCTCAAAAATTCAGATCAAGCCCATCTGATCGCATTTTTCAGTGTTTCTGCCATCATACCCTTCACCCATGCCCCTGCACCCTTCACCCATTTTCCTAGTACCCCCAAAATGTATTTATAATAAACCCTAACCCGGGACACTGCTTAAAAACAAATACAGCAAAAATGTGGCACACAGCTGATAACCAATTGTAGTGAAACATCTGCGATTAGTAGGGCTGGTACCCTAAAATTTGTGACACAGCTCTCCTTTCTCTAACTCCTCTGCCCTCCCATGCAGCGGCTCTCCCCATTACCCATTCTACTCAAATATTTCTCCCCTACCGAATTAACCATCCTCCTTTGCAGCGCCAACCCATCTTGCACTCCTATCAACTTGTTTTCTCCCCAAATGCTCAAAGACCTGGTCTCAAACTCTTACCCATATCTCTCTGAGGTCATTAACCTTTCCGTCTCTGCTTGACTCTACCATGCCACCTACAAATATGCAGCTGTCTTTCCCCTAATGAAGAAACCCTCTGCTGACGCAAACATCCTGACAAACTATCTCCTAGTTTTACCCCTTATTCAAAGCTCCTTAATTGGGTGGGCTTCAGCCGGATCACTAAGTACCTTGAGGATAATGGCCTTGGGGGATCCACTTCAATCTAGGTTCCATAATAAACACTCAACTGAGAATGCATTCATGCATCTCTTTAACTTTCAGATGCTCACTACTCCAAACTCTCCTTTTAGTCCTCCCTGGCGTGTTGGATACTGACCACTCACCTCTCATATCCCTCCAGGGCCTTGGGTCTCACAAGTCTGCTCTCGCCTTTTACCCCCCAAAACACGAATCCTCTGATACCACCCCGCTCTTTTTAGGTGTCCCTAAGGATCAATCCTTGAACCTCTGTGCTTCATCCCCTATACCTGCCTATGAAGACTTGCTTTTCCTCTGGCTTTCAGTATCACCTCTTTGCTGCTGATACTCAAATCTTGTACTCCTTTATTTTGTCGCTTATAGTGCAAAGCTAGCCTAAGTGCAGCAGAGCGCTTTATAACTGGTGAGGGCCAGCATTGGACTTTACATCTTATACAGTAGCGCAGTATTGTTGAAGTGTGGGAGGGATTTTTATTCATCTTGTAGGTAATGTTGGAAGACACACATTTTTTGTGTGTTGTGGAACTGGAGGATGGTTGGGGCATTTTGCACCTCCGCTGGCATACCAGATGATCGGAACATGGCAGGTGAAGTTTTCTCTTTAACTGCTAGCTTGGACGCCAACCTTTTGATAGTTTGCTACATGAGACGTACCAGCTTCCAGAGGTGTGGAGTTTAGATGTTCCGTATGTTAGTGTTCCATTCGAGACAGCTTTGTAGGCGATGAGTGCTGTTTGGAATTTGTTCCTGGCATGGAGGAGCCAGTGAAGCTTGTGCAGTGTAGGAGAGATACGATCAAGTTTGCAGGGACTTGTAATAAGGCAAGCTGCAGTGTTGTGGGCTACCTTGAAGGAAGGCGATGTAAATTGCTGGAAGCCCATTAATGAGGACCTTTCCGCCGCTGATGTTTTGAGATCACAAGGTTTGGACCACTGTCCACAAGTCATGTGCGGGATGACAGGTTTGATTTAGTGGATTGTGGAGATCTGTAGACACTCAGTTATGCCTTTTTGGCTACCTGCTTCAGAAGGCAAATCATACTGTCAACCACGAAGCCCAGGAATTTGGCAGATTTAGCAGCTGTGGGATGAATCCTTCAGGAGCACGTCATCCAGCCATTACTCCACAAGTTGTTTTTTTGCGGGGGGGCAGGGAGCCCCGGACGATGAGTATGAATGGTGTGTTAGGTGGTTGACTGTATCGAAGGCACCGAGAGATCTAAGAGGGTTTGGCAGGCAGGATTGCCATGTGTCAGTGATTTGTTGCACTTCATCCACCGCTTGGTTGCAATCTCAGTGCTGCATTTGAGGCAGACGTCAGACTGGTATTGGCAGAGTAGGCGAGATCTCATTGTTTTGTCGTTCACCGCCCCCCTCCCCGCCACATGTATTTGGGTTGCAACTACTTTCTTTATGAGCTGACGGGTCTCTACTTCATTAGGTCTTCTTGGTCAAGAGATTTATTTTTTTAATTCTTTTTTTTTTTTTTTTTTTTTATAGGGAAGGGGGTTTAGGAGAACTGTCTTCCGCGGTCCTGGGAATGCACCTTTGCTGAGGGAGGCACTCGCAGTAGCACTTTTTTTAATGAGGGAGGGTGGAAGGACGTCTTCGATGTAAGCGATAGGTTCAAGGTAAGTTAAGTGAGTGTGTCAAAGAGAATCCATAGGAGAGGGGAGGATGAAAGTCGGTCCAGGAAGCCAGTGCTCTGGAGGTTTGGTTAGCTGATCTCCGTCTGGTTTTGAGGCATCAATGAGACCTCAGATCTTTTCAATTTTGTTAATGAAGAAGGTATTGGGTCCGTCGCCTGTCGCTTGTGAAGCCAGCACCTCTGGTATAGTTGTGGCAGGGTGCAAAATCTGCACTCCCCACTACCCATTGGCTAATGATATTTAACTTGTGGCAAGTAAGACATTTTGTGCTGTACATATGTAATATAATTGAGGACAGAAAGTTACTTTTTTATGTTTGGCTAGTAGTTTGCAACTTGAATTTCTGCTGCCTGGGTGTGAGCTTGGCGCAGTGCTTTAATTCTGCAAATAAGACTGATGAGTTGAAATTAACATTGATTGAGAGACCTTTTATTAAGATCTGTTGGTAGAAGTAGAAGCAACCCTACAGATGGGGTGTATCAGCCACTTTTACTCCCTAAAATGGACAAATACTCCCAAAAAATAAAAATTCCAACAAAAAATTGGAAATGGACACAGTGGACCTTGAGCCCCTGCTTTCACCCACACAGCTCCATGGATATGTTTGGACCAGTTGTACATGTAGTACCATTGGAAGAAACTACTAATCTTACTGACTGATCGGAAGAAATACACATGTATCTTTTAATGTTTGAGTTACTAGGTGCAAAGAAATATGCTTTATAAAAATATTTCTGTTTTTCAGTTAAAACATATTTTTATTTGCATATAAAATACTCTCCTTGGAATTGGACTTACGTTTTTACTCCCTAAAAAAATGGTTTTACTTCCAACTTTCAAAAATATGGAGTAAAATACTCCCACTTCAAAATCTTATCTGGAGCACTGGGTAGAAGTGTAGACTTACTTTTTTGAGATAGCCTGTTGCTATTCCACAGGCAAACGTCTGATTCAAATCCTAGCTTCCCCAGGATTAACTGAAGCAAAGATGACAATATTTTCACTGGTACTATGATACTAAAGGCTGATCAAGATAAATCAAATTCCAAGTCCACCCGAGACTAATCAAGAAACATGGCGACCTGATTAATGGTAGAGCAAGTTGTTGCCGATTGTGATGGGAGACCTGCAGAGCCTGTTTCAATAAAGTATTTTTAATTGTTTTTTGTGATTATGGTTTTAATTAAACCTTGTGCAATTAATTAATTTCACAACACATTAAACAAAATATAAAATTCCACTTTAAGAAAAATTCATACGTTCATGGTACTAAACCTACAAAAAATTCAATCTTTTTTTTTATTCGAAAATACAAATACGACATTAAAAATTCCTTCAAATTCTGCCTTTCATTAACCATCTGAAAATACAACAAATGAATCCTATAATATGCGAATACAATAGGATTTTAAAACTTTCATTCACTATGTACAAAGGGGGCCTATAAGATAGAGAGATTCTTAAAATACAGGGGAGTGCTTAAATAATAGTTCTTTGAAATGGAGATCCCTTGTGTAAAATTTGTTTAGCTTTATATTCAATTCAATCTGTAAATAAAACTCAACAGGACAAGAGTTAAGGCTAACTAATTACTCCGGATGATCTGTTCCCATAATGATTTGCTACAAACGTATGCCTAATCATGTACAAATCCCCCAAAATACATATGCAAAGATTTCTCAAAGCCTCACAATAAATTACAAGGTGTTTTAGGCTCTCAGTATGAGTGAGACAAATGCAACACATTGTATTTGAAGGATCAGTTCTTTCCCATCAACATAGGTTCCCTGTAGTTTTACATAGATTCAGTCTGAACCCCATGAGAGCGTTTTGCACGTATTGTGAAGGAAACTTTATAAGATAAAGCACTCCTACCCTTTAGTGCTTCTTTTAAAATAGGGAAGACTCTCATTATCTGTACAAGTCTCACACCAATCAGTCTGCCGTCAAATTTTTTAGATACTTCTAAATTACTCATGATATTTTCAAAACAAAGGCCTTTGTCTGTTAAGTTTCTCACATTTTTCCACATGCTTATTTGCTTTCCCATTAAGATTTTGATAAGTTTTCAAATAAAGAGTTAGGAGATGGCTTTAAGAAATTCTTACACATCAGTATGCATTTCTAATAGTCTCATCTTGGCTTGGAAGATACCCAACTCAAAACGAATAATGGACATCGAAATCCATTTGGGTAAGGAACACACTTTTCTCCAAATGGTAGCTTCAAATGGTGGAGGATCAAGATCTTCTAAAAGATTATTTAATTCTATTTTTATTTTTAAATGTTTTTATTGGCATTTATAGATAGACTAAAAGCAAGTGAGCACAGGTTGTGCATCATATCAGCAATTATATGTGGCATATGCCATTTAAACAGTAGATAACAACAAGTAAACAAGAACAACAACTTTGACTGTCCCTTCTCCCAGCGTCCCACAGCCCACCGGTTCTTCCATTTGGGCCCCCAGGACCGGCTCCGTCACTCGTCTTCATGGGTTGCAATGTCAGGGTATACAAAAGATTAGTTTACATATCAGTGTGTCATGCTTGCAGTTCGTACCAGGGAGGTAGGCTCAGGGGGGCTTAAAGTTTGTGGAGAAGATCATATCCCCATAAGGGCTTTCCAGGATTCAATGTGGCGTTTACGACGTCTCCACCTCTGTTGTTCCCTTCCTCCCAGGCTCTAGTTTCAGCAGTGGTCCATCTCTCCATTTCCCTGATCCAGGGTTCGTACCTAGGGCCTCCTGGCGACTTCCAGGCCATTGCGATAGTTCTTTTCGTCAATATGCACGCAATGTCCATGAACTTCACTAAGTGCCTGATTTTGTTCAGTCTCGAGTGAGTGCCCAAAAGACACTCTTTGGGTGTCCATTCATATCTTTCCAGACCAGCTCTCCTGCAGGTCTGCTCAGCGGCGAGCCAGAGCTTCTGCGATTTGGGGCAAGCCCAAAACATGTGAATCATGTCAGCTGGTTCAGAGGAGCACCATGGGCAAGTCGGGGGGATTTTGTTGTTGAATGTGGCTATCCTGTGTGGGGTCATGTAAGTCCTGTAGAGGACATTCAGCTGGGACAGCATGAACCTAGCGTTCCGTGACACCTCCTTCGGGTCTAGCCCATTCGGCATCCGTGATTTCAGTACCCAGGTCCGTTTCCCATATCTCTTCTAAAAGATTATTTAATTCTAGTCCATAAATAAGGGATGGGATAATTTTCCTTTCATACATCTGAATAGCAGATAACAGGGAAAACTTCCTAAATTTATTTAAATGGTTCAATTGAGCCATTAAAGACATTTTTTTTCTTTTTTTCAATGCCACCATAATGAATCCTTTATTCGGTCTAGCCGTGGCAGTTAAACTGATATATTCTAAACCATTAACTCTCTCCAACCAATGTGTGCCTGCCTATCCATCAACAGTTTAACTGTCAATCACACCATCCTGATCATTCGGTTCCATGAGAACCTGGGCATCACGGATCAGGCCCTGGAGTGGTTGATCACATTCCTCCTGGACTGGCCCTCCCAGGTACAACTCGTGTCCTTTCTCTCCACCACCTCTCTCTACATGTGGTGTTCCCCAGGGCTCTAACCTCTCACCCTGGCTCTTCAATGTTTACTTGGTCCCTTCTCCTCTAACTTTGTGTTATGCAGATGACAAAGCTTTCTTTCAGGCTCCCCGCTGCCTCCTATCCTCTCTTGCTCATTCCTGACCATCTATCCGCGATTCAAGATTGGTGCACCTCAAACAATCTCTGCCTTAATGCCACGAAGACTGAGATCCTTCTCATTGGGACCCCTGCTCCCGCTTTCCCTCTCACTCTGGCCGGCCTCCTTGGACCCTCCTTCGCCTTCCAATGAGACAAAAAACCTTGGTGACATCTTCGACTCCACTCTCTCCTTCCCTCTTCAGATCTCGGACCTGTCCAAGAAGGCCCGCTACCATCTGCAACTTCTCAGAGGTATTCTTTCTTTTCTCACTTTCCCCGAGAAGCTCATCGTCTCCAGAGCTCTAGTTCTTTCTAGGCTGGACTACTGCAACAGACTCTCTAAATTTGCCTTCTTCTACTCTCCGCCCTCTGCCGCTAATCCAGAGCAGGAGCGAAATTTGTCCTCAGCCTCAAACCCAGGGACCGAATCCCTCCACTGGCTCATGGTGGCTGCAAGGATCAAGTTAAAGACCCTCTGCATCGTCCACAAGGCCTTCAGGGGCCCGTGCTACATCCAACTCAAACTCTCTGTGGGTCAGACGCTTCTCCAGGCAAAGAATGCAGGGTAGATCCCTTTCCTTTGCAGGTGCCTCCCTTTGGAATGGCCACCCTGTCCCGGACCACCTGAAGTTCCAGAAACAGCTCAAGTCAGTCCCTATGTCCCCCCCTCTCTGTCCCCCTCCCTCTCTGTCCCCCTCCCTCTCTGTCCCCCTCCCTCTCTGTCCCCCTCCCTCTCTGTCCCCCTCCCTCTCTGTCCCCCTCCCTCTCTGTCCCCCTCCCTCTCTGTCCCCCTCCCTCTCTGTCCCCCTCCCTCTCGGTCCCCCCTCTGTCTCCCCCTCTGTCTCCCCCTCTGTCTCCCCCTCTGTCTCCCCCTCTGTCTCCCCCTCTGTCTCCCCCTCTGTCTCCCCCTCTGTCTCCCCTCTCTGTCTCCCCCTCCCCTCTCTGTCTCCCCCTCCCCTCTGTCTCCCTCTCCCCTCTCTGTCTCCCTCTCCCCTCTCTGTCTCCCTCTCCCCTCTCTGTCTCCCTCTCCCCTCTCTGTCTCCCTCTCCCCTCTCTGTCTCCCTCTCCCCTCTCTGTCTCCCTCTCCCCTCTCTGTCTCCCTCTCTGTCTCCCTCTCCCCTCTCTGTCTCCCCCCCTGTCTCCCTCTCCCCTCTCTGTCTCCCCCCCTGTCTCACTCCCCCTCTCTGTCTCCCCCCCTGCCTGACTGGATACCAGGCTCCTCCATGACCAGTACCTCTGGGCCTACCGCACACTTAGGAGCTGTAACTTTAACCCTACATTTCCCAGCCTCCTTGCTTACTCAGAGCAAGGCCGCCCTGATTGCACTTCCACCTGTCCTCTCCTTGGCACTTCCCCTTCACCCCCCCCTGCACTTTGCGTTATCACACTTGCACAATCTGAATAACACAAAGCCTAGTAAGATTTTGTTTTGTCCTCCCTCCATCTTCTCTCCATTGTCTTGTTGCTCCTAGAAACTCTAGTGTACAGGCGCGTTCTAAAGGACTCATCATACCAGAACATGTGACTTTCCTGATGTGAATTGCATGATTTATAATTTTTTTTAGGAATTGATAACTAAATCGTTCCCCAAGATATACTTCTGGAACGCATTCCACAGGCGCTGTAATCCAACTGTGGTACAATCAAATAGCAGAACATCATCCTCAATCCACAATATCCTTTCACCATCCACTTTAGGCAGAAGATTTCTTTTTTTTACCAAAGCCTCCCAAAAGTCTGCTGTATATTAATTAAAAAGGCTCAGAGCTAAAAATACAACCCTGCCTGAGACCCCATTGCCCTAGGAGGTCTAATCTAATGTTAGGGGTAGTCTTTTGATGTAAATATACCACCATGTTGGGTAGATGAGAAGGAAGAGCCCAATGGTTAAGATTGGCCCAAAGTTGGCTTCTGTTAGCCTTCTTAAAGGCCACAGAGCAATCTATATTGGCCATGTAAACCAAAGGGGTGTGTTTCACCAAGGCCGAGTATTTGATCAGACACATGACCACTGTTATGTGAAACCCTGTTGTTTGTATTTTAAAGATACCCTTTTCAATGGCCCAGGTATCCAGTTCTCTCAAGGTCAGGGCAGAGAATAGTTTTGCATCGGCATCTAGCAAGGCTGTCTGCCTGTAATTGATGGGGTCCAACGTATCCCTCTTTTTATCTTTTAATTCTAGTTTATACTTTAGAGCTTAGTCCTTATTTTATGTTGGGAGGAATAATTGCCTGAGTTTTAAGAGATGGGGCTGGGAAAAGTGACTACGGCTCATATGCTCTCTTCCTGCGCCCACTCCTTGCACTTAAGCTGTCCTGTTAGGGTTGAGGTGGGTGGGTTACAAAGCATGCTAATAACAGTGGGAAGTTGGAAGGAGAGTGGCTGAGAGCATGGATAGCTTTTTCCCTCTAGGCCATGAATACTGCTTTGAGGTGAGGTGGGAGTGAAGCTTTGTATCTGAAAGGCAAATAGAGAGGGACAGAGGTGAGGAAGAGCAAAGGCACAAGCGCAAGGCTCAAAAGTGAGTGAGAGTTTGTTACCCGTTAGAGGCATTTGGTGTGCCTCTAACAATCCCTGTCTTAATGCCAGCCAAATAGAGATTCTTCCTATCGGGACACCTGCTCCCACTTTCCCTGCAGCACTCTGGCCACTCTTCATGTGCTCTTCTCCTTCCACTGAGGCCATAAACCTTGGGGGTCATCTTCGACGCCTCTCTCCCCTTTACTCCTCATATTATGTACCTTGCCAAGAAGGCCCACTTTCAACTTCACCTCCTCGGAGGCATTCTCCATTTCCTCACCTTCCCCCAGAAGCTCAATGTCTCTAGAGCTCTGGTCCTCTCCAAGCTGGATTACTGCAACTGCCTCTTCCTCAACCTGCCCCACTCCTCCCTTAACCCCCTTCAACTGATCCAGAATAGGGCTGCAAGACTTATCCTTGGCCTCATGCCCAGGGACCGTATCTCCACTAGCTCCCGGTGATTGCAAGGATCAAATTTAAGACCCTTTACATCATCCAAAAGGCTTTCTGGGGCCTGGGACCATGCTAACTACCACCTTCTCTCGTTAAATACTCTCCTTCCAGATCCCTTCGATCTTCTAGCTTCAACTCTCTGGTGATCAAATGTTTCTCCAAGCATAGTGCTGGGGGTAGATCTCTCTTCTGGGCTGGCTACCTCCTTTGGAACAGCCTTCCTCCCTCTCTGTATCTTGAACCGAAGTTCCGTAAACAGATCAAGGAATTGCTTTTCTTCACCTCCTTCTCTCTCTCTCCCTCCCTTGCTAATCCACCTCACTGCTGCTGAGTCTGGCGGCCTGGGCCCTCCTGAGGCTAACTGGGTCCAGGCCATCTGCCCAGTCGCCACCAGCACCATCCCCTGCACTGCCCGATGGGCCCACACCTGACTGCTGGGCAGAAGACATCCACCACCTTGGATCATCCTTCTGCCCTTGCACTTACCTGTTCAACTCCCCCTCCCGGGGGACCCTTCCAGCACTTATCCCCACCCCCTTTTTCCACTGCACTTGCACGTTCCGAATGTCACAAGGCATAGTAGGGCCGCTGTTAGTTTTATTATTTATTCATTGTGCTTATTTTGTCTCCCTTGTTCCCTACCTTTTTGCCTTGTAGCGCCTTGAAACACTATTCAGTTGTATAGGCACCTTATAATATCCAGTAAAATAAAATAAATACCCCCGAGTCCCTTTCTACCACTCTGGCAGAAGACCCATCTGTGTTTCTGACTTACCCAAACTTCTCTCTGTCAATCGTGCAGTTTGTGCACAAACAGAAAAACAGAACAGAAGTGGATATTGGTTTCTGGACCAGATGGAAACCGGTCTCCTTCACCAACTGCAATACAGAATGGGTTACATATTGTTGCGTGTACATCAGAAAAACTTGGTTTTATAGTAGTAGTAGTAGCCTTTATTCATTTGGATTTCTGCATTAAAATACAAACAATATTAATACAATATACTAGTATTAATCTCTCCGTAAATCCAAGACCATAATCGTAGAACACAAAAGCTGCATCAGACAAAAAATGGCAGCCAACCCTACCCAGCTCAGCATTTCCTTTCTGAAGGCCACACTGAGAAAGCTGTAAAGTGGACTATCGTTAAGGATCGCGGCTTTAGGCCACAAAAACAGTGATGAGCCTCCTTTAGGAAGAAGAAAGAAATGTTTTAAAATGGTGCCATATCACTGAGCTCAAAGACTCTGTGGAATGGCAAAACATGTCACGTGTAGACCACCCTACTCTTTACTAGAGTAGTAAAGGATATTGCAGAGCTACGGAAAGGAAGCAATTACTGTGTCATTTTTCAACAGCAATAAGAACTACACTATCCTTACAATGAGCGAGGACTCTAAAAAGACCCCTTTTTTGTAGTGAAATAACTACAAACAACACTAGAGCGAGAGCATACACACACTGCAATATAAACAAGCAAAGGACTCTTGTTCTAGGCATATACAAGTAATTTTCCTGTTATATGGTCTTTTGGCATTTGGAAACTGCGCATGTAGGAGGGCCCTGGTCTGCAGTGATTAAATCGTGTTTTTTTTTTAAACGTGGTAGCTTAAGTCAACTTAGTCTGAGTCAGTTGAGTGCATATTTTGAGCATTTAGAATAAAGAAGTTGACAAGGAGGGGTCATGTTTGGGGGCTACAAACATTTATTATGAAAGAAAAATCCATTCTCTCCCTTTAGGGGCTTGTCCTGCCCCCAACCTAGGACAACATTTTGTTAACTGTCAGAATGTCAGTCCAAAAATGATGTCCATCCTGTTGGGGAGAATCTTCAGTTTCTGTGCTAATTTAACCTGAGAGACACCCAGCACTTTTGCTGGACTCTGGACATTTTTTATTTATTCCCCAGAGTGAGTGGAACTTTTTACCTCCATGTGTTTAATACAGGCATTTGTTATTGACTTTGTGACACCCAGCACTTTTAAAATTTTATTTCCTTCTCTTGTGTGAACTACAGTTCCCAAGAGTAGTAAGCTAACTTTTTTTTTAAACTCAATTTTCATTTTTTATGAGAATAAGACATTTAAAAAAAAATGATTTCAATAACAAGCCACATTACTTATCGGCAGGCTCTGCCTTCCCCTCCTTCTTCCACTAAGCCCCACCCCTCCCTCTGTCCTCCTACCCCCGCTCCCAACAAAACCCATTCAGTGGTGTTTCCCCTACATTTGTGTCTCGGAGGATCCCTCCTAGATATGTCTGTGTTCTACTGGGGCTGGGTCTGTGGTTACTGTGTTGGCGAATGCTCGCAAAGTCCTATTTGAGAAAACGGATTGAATCCAGGCATTGGCTTTAGTCGAGAAGTGTGTTGCTGAAGTCGGGTGCTTGCATAGGACCTTGTGATTGACCGGGCCAAAGGCAGCAGAAAGGTCTAACAAGAGGAGAAGGGATAAGTTCCTGTTGTCCTTAATTTCATCCATTTGAGTTTTGAGGACGATGAGTGTCGTTTCTGTGCCATGACCTGGTCCGAAACCAGATTGTCGAAGGCCAAGGAGGTTGTTTTTTTTCGAGGCGTTTCTGTATTTGGAGGTGTGCTGCTTTGTCCAGAATTTGAGAAAAAATGGAGCTGTAGTTATGGGTTGATAATTAGTGGGCATGTTAGGGTCTAGATGTGTTCTTTTTTTTTTTCTTCTTTTTTTTTAATTATTTTTTTTAGAAGAAGGCAGACCCATCTATCTTTGAGGTTGGTTGGGACTGTGCAGGTTTCAAATTAAGAGTTTATAAAGGTTGTGATGAAGGGTGCGATATTAGCTACCGCCTCTTTAATAATGGTAGGTGGGCAGGTGTCCTTGCACTTTGAGGGTTGGAGGCTTTCAATAATGCTGATAACTTCAGGCACTGAAACAGGAGTGAAGTGGAAAGGAGCTGACTGATTGTTGGTGGCTTTAACATTATTGAACTTACTGGCTTCGACAGATATACTGAGTTTTTTTTTTTGTATCAATTTTAGTTTGGAGGGGCGTGATTTTTGTCCAGCAGGGCTTTTTGGGTGTCCATGCACCATTTGGAATCTTTGATGGGTATAACTGGTGTTTCAAGTTCCCGTAGGATTTTGAAAATCTCTTTAGTTCTGTATTTCGCATTACTAATGCTCTGGTTGTATGTATGACTTTTAGTCTGGTGTATAGCCTTCTTGTAGTTGGTGGAGGCTAGAGCAAATTTATCTTTCTTGAGGTCTGATGTTTTTTTTTCCCATGTGCCTTCAGCTGCTCTCTTACTAAAGTGCAACCTTTTTAAGCTAATGTTGTACCAAGCATTGATGTGTGCAGCTTGTTTGACTTCCCTCATTTTTAATGGGGCTATTTTGTCCAATTCTATGGTGAACGTTTGGTTGTACAAATAGTTTGTCCGGTCTTAGGTTATTGAAGTTCTGCGGGCTAGTGATAGGGTACAGTAGCGCGAGCACCTTATCCAGTGTTAACTTCTTATTTCTGGTGAGTGCAGCAGGGGCCATAATGTGGCTGGTGGTTGACATAGGTATGTCTTGAATGGTGAAGATGATAACATTGTGGTCTGACCATTCACATGGTGTGTTGGATAGGATGTTTATCTCACAATTAAGGTCTACAATCCAATCAAGGGTTCTACCCTTCTTGTGTGTGCGCGCGTGAGGTCGATGATACGATTTTAGAAAGCCAAGTTCTGAGATGGCAGTTGCTACAGCCAGAACATTGTCATTTGGTTCGTTAAGGCCCAGCTTGAGGTTACTGAACAGGATGATTTTGGATCCTGGCTTGACATTGTTAGTGAGGAGTAGAGTGATGTCCTTTTCTAGAGCAGGAGCTGAGCCCAGTGGACGGTACAGGAGATGGATGGTCAGGGTGTATTTGGAGGAAATGGGAATTTTGACTATGAGAAGATGGAGAGGTGGGAAGGTGCGCCTCTGACGCCCAATTGCTTTTTGCCGATAAGGGCTACACCTCCTCTGGCTGATTCCCTAACTGTCCTAAGGGTTATATATTTTTCGGGAATGGCTAGTGACAGGCTGGGTCCGGCTGCTGCATGCAACCAGGTCTCTGAAACTGCTAGGAGATCTAGGTTGTTTGTGAGGATGAAGTCTCCAATGTCTAGTGCATGGGCATTGAGTGATCTTGCGTTCATGAGAGCACACTTGAGGGGCTGGTGCTTAGTTTGGTGAACATTCAGATCGGTGTGACTAGCCGTCGGTTTGAGGGGAGCAGTGGTAGTCGAGCAGGGATGTTTGTGTGGATGTGTCTCTGTGCAGTGTTTGAGTAGATGCTTTGTGTCTGGTGTCTTTGGAATTTTTTCTATGAGGAGTTTTGTTATGAGGGTATGTATTGGGAGGGAGATCCAGGGTCATAGTTCCTGTAGATCTGAGTCTGAGGTTTCTTATGCTGAGTGTGCATGGGATGTTGGGGGTGGGCTTGGAAGTGAATTTAGTTAGCCACTCAATGGGAGAGAGGGTATTGCTGGTGGTGCTGTTTCTCTCTGTGGAGCAGTGAGAGTTCTTACGTTGTAGCGAAGGCAAAGAGGTGGGTGCAGACAGTATGGGCGGTGTTGCTGTGGTTGGGCATAAGGTGTTTTCCGTACATCTGGGTAGGTCCATCGCGGGGTTCCCATAAGGGAGGTAGTGTAGTCTGGAGAAGGTAGCGGATGACGGAGGAGTGCTGCTATGGGTGGAAAGCGACGTGTGGTGGAGGGTGAGGGCTGCTAGGCCGCTTGGCTGGGACTAGTTGACTTGGGCAGGGGTGCGAGAGAACTAGCGAAGAGAGGGGAACTTTGAGGGCTGTGGTAAGTGATGCCGTAGAACTGGGAAGTTTATTGCAGGTAGTGAAGTATTGATGTGCGAGAAGGTCAGGTCCTGGTGTCCGAAGTCAAATGGGGGTCCGCACACGTAGGACATAGGGGAGCGATGTGTCGTGAGGCCCTCTGTGCCCTTGGATTCATGCCAAATTGACCAAAAAACCTTGAGTGAGGTGGGATCTCAGCCCATACGGAATGGATCTAATCAGGGACCACATGTAGCCCGCACCTTCAACGGGTGTGCTACGAGGTCTTCCAGATAGGATCAGTTGGTCCTCAAAATCGTCCCTCATATGTTTGAGCATCACCCTGAGTTGACGAATACAGACGGATATCAGGGAACCCAAAATACCCCTTGTCCCTTGGCAGGGTCAGGGTGGCCATTTTAACCCTAGGTGTCTTATTATTCCATATAAATCTTTGGAGTTCCCCTGTGACTTCCAGGAAGAACTTCTCCGGGAGCTGCCTCAGGATTGCTGCAAAGAGATACAGCAGCCTGGGCAGCATGGTCATCTTCATTGAAGTAATTCTACCATACCAGGTTAGTATGAGAGGGTCCCATCTCTACAAGTCAGTTTTCAGTTGAGCCTTGAGGGGGTAGTAATTAGCTGCAACCATCTCGTTTAGATCCCTGGTCACATGAATGCCCAGATATTTTATACTTCTTCCGTCAACCCTCATGCACTGGCTCGAGTTGAGGAGGGGTTCTACTTGAGTATGGGTAATAGGCAGGATTTCCCTGCGTTAATCTTGAGCCCCGATAGGCGCCCATCCTCTGAAATCTAGGTCATTAGTGCCGGGAAGGAGTGCTGTATATCAGTGAGGTAGGCCAATATGTTGTCTGCAAAGAGTGAGAGGTTGCACTCTATCTCTCCCCTTACTATACCCTTAATTTGTTCATTTGACTGAATCGCAATTGCCAATGGCTACATCGCTAGGACATAAAGTAGCAGAGAGAGGGGACAGCCCTGTCTTGTACCTCTTGTTAGCACGGAAGTCTCTGTGAGACCCCGGTTGACCCGTACCCAGGCCCTGGGTTTATTGTATAGTTTGTCACCCATCTCAAGAAGTTTGTCCCCAGCCCCATTTTCGTCAGAACCTTCATAATGAAGGGCCATTCGACCCTTTCGACTTGCGTCTAGGCTCCTCAATTGTACACACCGTGGATCAGGTTCATTGTTTTTCGGATGTTGTCTGACCTCGGTCTCCCTCTTATAGAGATCACTTTGTCTCCATGTACTAACAATGTTAGTCCCACTTCCAGTCTTATTCCCCAGACCTTTGTGAGGCGTTTTACATCCCCTTTTAGAAGAGCGATAGGTCGGTAGGAAGAGCACCTAGCGGGGTCCTTCCCTACCTTTGGTATTGTGACGATTGTTGCGAGCAACACTGTGGTTGGCAGGGCCTCCCCTTGTAGGCATGCGTTAAATACCTTCACTAAGGGTGGGGCCAGCAGGGCCCCGAATAGTTTGTAAAACTTTGAGAAGCCATCTTCCCCCAGAGCTGATCCCGATGGCCAGTAGGACCTCCTCTACAGTTATGGGGCGCTCAAGATAATCCACAATTTCTTTGGGGAGTCCCGGTAGGGGCAGACCCACCAGTAATTCTTCTATCTGTGCCTCATCCCTGCTCCACTCCGAAGCTTATAGAGTACTGTAGTACTTTGCAAATTCGTTTCCAATGCTTTTAGAGCCGCAGACTGTTTCTCCCTCCTCCAGTTTTTATTACTCCAGTAGTTTTCTGCTCCTTCAGCCTCCATGCTAGGATCTTATCTGCCCTGTCCCCTTTCTCATGATACTTCTACAGGATTTTTTTTCTGTATCGTGTCATAATGGCCTTCAATTGTGTTTTATATTGCTGGAGCTCCTTCGCCTCTGTTGGAGATATGCATTTCCCCTGGGTACCCCCAGCTGTATCTGTGCTATTTTCCGACAGAGCACGTCCTCCTTCTGCCCTCTCTCCTTGTTCTTTTTGAACCCCATCCTTATTAGGACCCCCCCGAATGGTAGCCTTAAAGCCCTTCCAGACCGATTGGATCCCCACCTCCCCCGTGTCATTGAAGAGGAAGTACTCCTTGATTCCCGCCAGCAGCTCCTGCTGCATTTTCTTGTCGTTTAGTAGAACATCATTACACCTTCAACCCCCCCCCCCCCCCCGGCCCACTGTCCTCCATCCCTCCATTGTTAATCTCACCATATCGTGGTCTGACCATGGTATTAGGGTGACCTGGGAATCCACTACTTGCACCTTCAGGGTAAATTCCACCAGTATCAGGCCTATACGTGAAAAGGAGTCATGTGCCGCCGAGAAGAATGATGGCCGATCAGCCTCCAGTGGGGGTCTTAGGGAGTCACACAAGCCGAAGACCTCATTCACATGTTTAAATCGCCCTGATTTAACCACCTTTGTCTTTGTTGTCGGCTGTCTACCCATTCTCTTGTCAAAGTCCCCCCGACCACCCAATTCCCTTCCGTGAACTCCAATCAATTTGTCCCTGACCCCTCCCAGAATCCACACTGAGCCACGTTTGTAGCGTATATGGAACTCATTATAAGTCTGGAGCCTTTCAGCTGTCCTTTGACAAATGCATATCTCCCATTCGTGTCAGTATCGATTCCACCTGAAAGCCCATCTGAGACGAGATCGCGACCCCGTCGTCTTTTTTCCACATCAGAAGCCACTGTCACTTCCCCCACCTCCCTGGATCATAGCCGGGGCTCTCTACCCTTAGGCCAGTGGGTCTTCTGAATACACATCAATCAAGCTGTGCCCTCTTAAATTCCCAAAGGACCATTGAACATTTTCTTGGTGACTTGAGGCCCCGCACATTAAGGGAGCGGATTACCATTTCACCTGATCCAGACATAGCCCCGCTGTCGGAGCATCCCATACCTTCCTCCGAGACAGTTCCATTGTCGGGCCCTTGTTACCGGGGCTCCAGTTACATAAACACCACCATGAAACTGAGTTTCTGATGCTTGTTAATCTGCTTAGAATCACATGCTGTGCATAGTCAGACATCCAGTGGTCACTCCGATGTATTGCATTTTGTTTTTCGTAGTCGAAAAGGGGACGTCGACATAGGCGTGTCTGTAATACTATCCCTATAGTGACGTGCAGTGTACCCACAATCCCTCACGTCGAGGTCCCTCAGATTGTCTTTAAAGATTACATCAGATCCTTCCTTCGACGGCGAAGCTGTTTTCACCGCTGATTAAGAACTTCGACGGTGGTGACTTAGACGGAGGCGATCCTTCGCGCAGCCGAACACGTGGCCCGGCCTCGCCGGCCTATACAGTAGGGAGAGTGGAGGTCGTGGGACATTTCTGTTTCTTTCTAAGAATGCCTTCCTTCGGGGTCGTTATCACTTTTAACTGTATCCTCAGCTATGGAAAGGACTCCTTTTAGATTTTGCCCGCGCTGCAAGGGCAGGCTCTTGTTACCGGGGCTCCAGTTACATAAACACCACCCTGAAACTGAGTATTCTGAACATCACACAAAACAGTTCCCCTTAACTCCCTATCTCCTGCCCTCTCCCCCTTGCAGGCATCTAACCCCGTTCTGGGTCATGACAGCAGACGAGATTAAATCACCAGAGGTCCCCCCCCCGTAACCGCTTGACAAAGCTCTTTTCCTGGAGTCCCCTTCCTTCTTCCTCTTTGCTGGCATGTAAACTTTTCCAACTATTCCCCCTCCCCTCCTTCAGTTATGCCACTTCCCCCAGTCGGACCACTGGTCCTTCCCCTCACAAACACAAGTAGGCCCAGCCGGGGGGTTGGCGGGGACGATGGGTGTTCAGTTTCATAAACTTCCTTGAGCCCGGAATTTTTGCACCTGCTCGGCCCCTCTACTTCCATCGTTGGTGTGCTCCCTCCTATCAGTTCACTCGTGACCCTCTGAATGTCGTCTTCTGTTGCCAGTTTGTAATTGTAGCCATCGACTCATCAACTTCAAAGGATATAGAGAAGGTGAAGCCCCATCGGTATCTCACCCCCTTCTCATTAAGCCATTTCGTGAGGGGGGAGCATACACACCTCTTTGTCAGTGTAAAGGAAGATCGGTCCTGGTAGATTGCAATTGTCACGTTGCCCAGGGCCACTGAGTCTTGACCCTTTGTCTGTCCGGGTAGTTGTGAAAGCGTGCGAGGACCAATCGTGGCCCTCGGCCCTCTCCCCGCCGCTCTGGCTCTGTGCACACTGTCAGTTTTAGGCTCATCAATGTTCTCGTCTCCAAACAGGACCTTAACAGCCTCAAGGATGATCCTCCTTAGGTCCCACTCCCGATTCTCCCTGCTTCTGCGGGATTCCGAAAAATGTGTTCCTCTCACAATTTTCAAAGTCATCCATCTTTAGGGTCACCTTCCCCTCCCTTCTTTCCATTTCTGCCAGCCCCATGTCTATTTGGGGTTGCAGTGTTTCGAGGGAGGACTGGTTGTTCTCGACTGCCTGTAGCCTTTTGCCCATCTTGTCAATTCGTACATTTATTCTATCCACCTTTCCTCCTATGTCGGCCCTCATCCCCCTTATCTCCTCCAGGAGTGAGGCAATGTCCTTCTTGGTGGACATAGAGTCATCTCCCTTTGCCGTCATGTTGAGCTCTGCAATGATGGGCTCGGTTTCTGGCCTCTGGAATTCAAAGCGTCCCAATTTAGCTCTCCAGTACATGGATGGGGTAGAGGGGGTGCCCTGCACTTGGTTCTGGGCTCGCCCCTGCCAGGTTCACTGGGGGCCTTCTTTGGCGCTGCTGGTTAACGCCACTGCGATCTGTGCCCCTCTTTTCGATGTTCCTTTGGGGTTCCTCTCTTGGAGCCTCAGTGTACCCCTCTAGTGCGGGTGTGGATCGGTGGAACGGGCCTCCTCGCCCCCGTGGCTTCTTTGGGTTAGCCCCCCCCCCCACAACCCCGGACTACTTTCTAGCCTCGGAGGGTGTCAGTGAGGCTTCACTTCTCAACCACTCCCTGTGGGTCCTCGCTTCTCTCTCTCCTCTTCCAGGCCTACTCCTAGGCGGGCACACGCCCAAGGTTGTCCCCGGTGGCCCACACCTAGTCAGTGCCTCCTGGAGTTGATTTGTGTCCAGTAATCTTTGGTGTCCAACAGCGTGGGCGCAGTGGGTGGGTTCACTCCACCCCCTCCCCCCTTCCTTTCATGGGGGCTCTGCCTCCTCCTTCGGTTTTCTAGTGCCCGGCCCCCCCCTTACTGGGTGTGGTCCATTCCTGGCCTTAACCGGTCTCCTCATGTATGCCTTTATGCCCAGAGTCCTTTCCCAGGGTGTGCTTTACTCCCCTCCCCCTGACGTATTTCAGGGTTTTGCTATTAGGAGGGGGCCCACACCTAGACCCTGCCCCTTAATTTGGGAGGAACTCTGGCAGTTAGAGGTGCGCTTCGTGTTTCCTGTGGGAGGCCCGCTCCACTTCCACAGTGCCCCACCCATGTGCTTTTCTGACCCCTTTCCTGGGTTTTCTTGTTCTGGGATGGGGCCCTGCAGTTCAGGCCCACGGGGGGGGGTATCCTTCCTTAGGCGGACACACGCCCCAAGTTCCCACATGGGGGCCGAGACCTAATCTCTGCCCCCCTTCAATTGGAAGGCACGCTGCCTGGGGTGGCATGCTTCCTGTTCCCTGCAGGGGGCTGGTTCCTCCTTTTTTGTGCCCCCGTGTGCCACTCTGTCTCCTTGCCTTGGCCCTCTTTTATGGGAAGGCACACTTCAAGTCAGGCCCCCACCTGACTCCTTGCACCCCGGTGCATTTGTTGCCCCCTTCTACTTCCTTTCGTGGGTCGTGAAAGTTGTTGCTGGTGGAGGTTCGGGAGGGTTGTTGGGTAGGCTAGTCCCTCCTGGGGTCTTGGCCTTCGGCACAAGGGCCCCCTCACCTCTGTGCCCCTGCGTGTGTCGCGGCGGAGGCTGTCTCCAGGGTTCTGCCTGCCAGCAATATTACTTTCACTTTCCAGCCGCAGTTAACTGGACTGTTTTTCTCAGCCTTGCCGTGTGTGTTTTGCTCCGCTCTTTGGCCTACAAGTCACCCAAGGTTTCCCCCACCTCCTGGCACTCTGGTACCCCATCTGCAGGGGGTGGGGGGGGAGATAATGCGGGGGCTCAGTCCGCTTTTCCGGTCCCGGCGTCCTGAGGTACGCATTTAGGCTGCGTGCATGTGTGCGCCCCCTGGTGGCCTCCAGTAAGATAACTTTTCTTACTTAACTTTTCTTCTGTGGGACAAGCACACACCACCTTACGTGGGGTGCTGGGGGAGTTATATTGTAACTCTCTTCTCCCACTACTCATGTAACCTTTGCTACAGGAACTAACAAACTCAAATGGATGGTGGGAGTGGATACTTTTTCTACCTTTTTGTGCAGGTTACTAGCAGGCTGATGTCTCAGCTGCAGTACAGCACCCATGGGTGACCATTTTACCAAAGGCCCCTGTCTTCTTTTTCGCCACGTCCTGTTTGTAAGTTCCTTCTCAGCCCTCCTATCATTCCAGGTGGGGGTGGGTCCTTTGTGAGTTTTGTCTTTGGCGGACTTCTTCCCTGAAGCCTGCCCAGCCTCCAGTGTGTCTGGCAAGGCAGGAAGTGAGGGAGGGTCTCTGGCTGAAACCAGTTGAAACTGCGCGGCTGGCTGTCCTTCAGGACAGCCAGCCCCCAAGTGATTGACAGCCCCATGGGGTGAATGAATGGTTTCCAGCATTGAGGGCAAGGATTTTTGGACTACAGCAAGAGTCTACCACTGGAACTGGAAATCCGAAATGGAAGATGGGAAGAGACTCCAGCAGCACTTTCAAGAACCGCTGCAGTACAGGTGAAGCAGTGCAGCTTTGCTGACCCAGTTTTCAACTAGACAGGAAAGCTCCGCCAAGGACGATTTGCTCCCTTGGGCTGATGGGACCAGTTGGCCTAAGGACCATCTTCAATTTGGGCCATCCCCCGAGGTCCTGTGACTTTCCTGGGCTGCAGAACACCAATACCCGGGGTACCTGGACCATTTGCGAGTGCATCATCTTGCGAACATCGAATCTCGCTGAAACTTCACAGGCATCAGTGTGGGCCTACAGAAGCAGGAATTATTCATCAAAAGTCCCCTCACAAGAGTTCAGGACTGAGTAATCAAAGAGAATCCAACCAGCAATATTTGTTTGTTTTTGGCACTAAGAAAAAGAAAGAGCTGCTGGAGTGAGCTGAATCCTTGGCTGCCGACCCCTTCAATCGAGTGCTGCCACAGAAGCCCACCGAAGGACCCCCCCTTTCGTCAACAAGACCATGGAGCAGAAATTAAGATCTTCATTGTTGCATCTAGTAGGCGACCTGCTACATTTTCAACTTCACTCTTCAGGTACTGTTGGGCTTGGTTTACACTTAACTTAAGGCTTTTTCGGTGCTCCTTTGCTTTGGGAGTGCTGTTTTTCTCATTTGGTAGTTGACCTTGACTCCTCTGTGCAGGTCTTGCCACCTGTATTCCAACAGGAAGGCTCCTCTTGAGTTCCTGTGTTTTTCTACAAGAACAATTGACTGGTTAATTAACTTTCCTCTGAAGATTTTCATCAGAACTGGTGCTATCCATTTGACTGTGGCTTTGCTGGTTTCCCAACAATCCATCTTCTTGATCATACTGGTTTTGGCAATGGTGGTTCCTCTATAAACTTGAATTGTGAACACTTTTCTAGTCAGACAGACTGCCTAAATCCCTCTTGGAGATTGTAAATTGTTCCTTACCAGTTGCTAACTGTGTTCTGTCTAACCTTTACTTCCCCCTGAATGGAATTTTGCAAAGGTGATACATATACGTGCTTTTACTGACCTTAACTGAAGTCGCTCTGTGTGCTGGCTATGAAAGGTATATGAAAAATTACTCGCCTGCATTATTGTTCCTTTGATAATCTTATTCCATTTCTTATTGAATGTTATTACTAGTTAATACATTTTAGATGTGCTTGTGTGTTTATATATAAATGCATATATTTTAATATAACTTTTAAGTGCTTTCTTGGATCTCTGTACGAACTGATTTCTTTGTACTGCTCTACAGAACACATAATTCCCCCCTAAAATAAGGCTGGCTGCTCAGCCACTCTGACTTGTGTAGTACAGGCCTATATTAAGAGTTGGGTCCCTAATACCAAGAGAGGAGTCTTATGGTGTATAACACCAGGTGGACTTTAGAAAAACGTACCTAACATGTCCTCTGTCTGAAACCTAGCACTTAAAACAAAAGTAAAGTTTCTTCTCCAGGAAAATGGCTCCCTTCTCCTGGTGTCTTGCTTTCATTTTATCGTGATAGTGATTCTTTCAGTTTCCCTTGAAAACAGCGCCAGGGGAATGACTCCCTTCCCCTGGTTCCTTTATCAAATTTCTCTTCAGCACCTTTACAGAAAGCTTGTACCAGCCCTTCAACTATTTCCAGAAAGTAGAATAATGTACAGCTTTATTTGGCTTCCCTTTAATGTCTGTCTAGATTATAAATATCTTTTTCCAGGCTCTGCTGTATCTTTTCTGTAAACCTTTGACAAAATCCATTTGAACAGTGGTATTGGCTTGGCCACTGCGACGAGGGAATCGATGCCCAATGCCTTCTACTGGAGCAGTGGTATTGGCTTGGTCACTGTGACAGAGGGCGCGCAAGAGAGGACTCATGATGCAATTAGAGTGAGCTGGGTCTCTTCCCGGACCCCATTCTGTCTTCCCGCTATTACCGTTACCTGTGGTGCCTCTGGCTCTTCCTGCGGTCACGGGAGCCTTTCTTCCTCCTTCTCCTCCTCGCTTCCTGCGCTGCTGCGCCACAGGCTCGGCAGTTCACCTTGCAGCAGTCACACCACTACCAAGTGAGTCAGCACCATGGAGACACGATTGCTCTGGCTGCAGCATTCCGACTTTGAACTTCCAGGGGCTTCGTTTGCATACTTCTGGCTTCTGCGATGAGATCCTTTGTCGGTTCTCTTTCCTGTTTATGCTGTTGACGCTACCCTCGCGTAACATCAAACCACATTTGTGAAAGTCTCTTGGGCACAGTTCATGCCTCCAGTGGGCAACCTCTCATGGCTGACTTTTCATCTGGTTACTCAGTATGCCTCTCATGTTCTTCGTCTCAGTAGGTCTTATATTAGTCAGTTATTGGTTTACAGTAGGACATGGTCCTAGTATCAACGGTGGAAGAAACCGGTGACCATGAGGGGAGGGAATTAATGGCTGTGGTGGTGTGGATGTCCTAATCCCCCCAGGGTGGGTGGGCGGGGGGTTAGTTGTCCTTCCCTATAAGGTCCTGCATATTACTACCCCCTAGGGAAACTACTGGGTAGCATAGCGTAATATGACCCCTCCACGCCCTCTCCCGGGGAGAAGAAATGAGACCTGGTGAATCATCACAATATATATATTTCTGGGGCTTGTGAGACTGCATAGGTTCACATGCTTTGCATAGGCCATCATCCAGTGGTTGGTGCAGAGTATTACATCATTTTTTTTAATTTGAAAAATGGGCAATGCCAGGGGCGTGCGTACCTGAAACACTATCCCTACTCTACCTATGCATGACCATCATCCTTTCACGTTCTCAGATATATATATTTTCCGAGTGGATTGTTTCCTCCAACATATTCCTCATCTTAGATGTATTCCATCCAGCTTTGCTGCTCTTCGGAAATTTTTTCGGCAGAGGGCGCCGTGCGTCAATGTCGTCGAGTCGATGGTCCCTCGAAGGCCTCCGTCGAGGGTGACGTCATCGGGTGTATATGTAGCACGCGCTACGCCGGTTGGCCTCAGTTCCGTTTTTCCGCAGTTACGTTGCTTCGGACATTCGGCACGCCTCGAGTTCTGTGAAAGAATATATATATAAAGAAGAAATATGTCCTTGTCATCGACACCGACCACGACCCCGAGATCAGGTTTCAAGAAATTAAAAAAAAAAAAAAGTTGTGCGGCTCAAAAATGTCAATCACAGACCCGCACCGCAAGTGTTTGTGGTGCCTCGGAGAAGGCCACGACATGGAGGCCTGTTCGAAGTGTCAGGCAATGACTGGGAAGGCCTTGCGAGAAAGGAGAGGAAAGCTACAGGTAGGTCGGAAGGATTGAAAAGCCTCTAGCGCTGAGTCGAGACCCCATGAGGAGAAATCTCCTTGACGCGAAAGGCATCGATCTAGATCCCGAAGCGATGCTCATCGCTTGTTGTCTTCGTCAAAAAAATCGAATAAATGACGCCACAGGTCTCCCTCCACCTCGTCGTCAGACGAGTCTCCGAAAAAAATAAAATGCCCCACGACACATTCGTCTTCCGAAGAGTGGGAAGCATTCAGGGTCAAAATGATGGAGGTGTTTGAGAAGGCGAAGCCTCGGTCCGCGCCTTCTTCGGAAGCTGGCCGGGAGCGTCATCGCTCCGACACTCGTGCGCCCTCGAGCCCGGGTGATCGTAAAAGGAAGGATAGGGAACCTTCCAGGACGCCGAGCGATAAACAGTCAAGTCGACCGCTCGAGGTCACCGACGTCGTCCGAGACCTGTCGCACCTCGAAGGGAAAATCATCGAAGACTGCCTCGACGCCCTCGAAGCAGACGACCACTAGGTCATCGACACCTTTATCAACGCCGAAACACTCGGCGCCAAAGGCTCCAAACAAGCCAGGCAGCCAGAAAAAGAGAAGGAGAAAGTTACAACACATGTAATTTCTTCAGAGCCTGGTACTACACCTCTTCCTCCTCCTCTCCCAGAGAAGGTTTTCAAGCCTCTCCCTAGGAAGGAGTTTTTTCAAATCCTTGACCTCAATTTTTGAGGAACAGGAGAGATCCAAGGAGGAAAATGTACTTTTTGGATTGGAATATGGCACCCCAAATGTCCCAGAATGCTTGATCTCGGAGGAAAGCAGAATGAGGGATTTGGTGGAGTCTTTACATAATGCAAGTGGCATTGACACTTCTCCTGAAAATGACTTTGGTAGACCAGATCCAGGAGAGCATGCCAGTCCATCTTTCGTCAGTTAATGACTAAGGTGGTAGATTACTTGGGATGGGCTAGACCACCAGCCCAATTCGTCCAAGACGATTTAACAGACATATTGGACCATGGTCCCACTGAAGACCCAGTACTACCTTTTCATGTAGCCTTGTAAAACAGGGTGGCCAAGAATTGGGGAAACTCCAGATTCTATTCCTCCGGTAAATAAGTCCCTCGCATCAAAATACCGCCCAGCCAGTAGCGACCCCGGCTATCTGTCAAAACATCCAACTCCCGAGAGTCTGGTCATACAGGCAGCCACAGCCTCCAACAAACTTGCGTACCCGTCTATCCCTCCAGACAGGGACAATAAGCGTGTTGATGGTTGGGCACGGAAGGTATTTTCAGCCGGGAGCATGGCATTAAAATCTGCCAACTCCACATGTGCCTTGGCAAAATTTTCATACACTCTGTGGGAGTGCATCGCAATGGCGGCGGAGCACATACCAGAAGCGGAAGAAAGGGAAGGATTCCTAGCCATCGTTGGAGGTGGAAAGGAGGCCATGCAGGAATCCCTTCAATCTGGATTGTACATTGCGGATAGTGTAAGCAGGTCCATGGGCGCTAGCACAGTAATGTGCAGGTTGCGTGGTTACGGAAGTCTGGTTTTGCACCGGACGTACAGAACCGACTTCTGAACATGCCTTTTGACAGGTCTCACCTTTTTGGCAACAAGGCTAACGAGAGCCTTGAGAGGTTGCAGACCTCAAAAGCAGCGGCCAAATCTTTAGGAGCAGCTATTAGGCAACCTCAGCCTTTTCGTGCGCAAGGGCAATCATAGAGGGGACGATCCTATTTTTATTACACCTCTTATGGAAAGACGAGAGGCATGGCCAGTCATAGGGGTCAAAGAAAGGCCACTCGTGGTGGACAAGGAAAACGTGCTAAGCCAGCTCCAGCTGCAGCCTCTTTGCCATCAGCGGCTGCACCATCCCACAAAACCACTTTGAGGAGAGGACTTGCACCACAAAACACCTGTAGGAGGCAGGCTGTCGCAGCATCTGCAAGAATGGCGAGCCATTACTTCAGATGTTTGGGCTCTAGAAATAATAGCCCAAGGCTACTGCCTTCCTTTTCTAAAGCAACCTCAAAGCAATCCACCAGGGAGACACCCGTTGAAGTATTCAAACCCGCTCCTACAGCAGGAAGTTCTAACACTGCTGGAGAAAGGTGCTATAGAACCAGTACCTGCAGCGGAGAGGAACAAGGGATGGTGGTACTCCCCATATTTTTTTGATCCCCCAAAAAGGACGGAGGACTGAGACCCATCTTGGACTTAAGAAACTTGAACAAGTTCCTCAGGAAAGACAAATTCAAGATGGTTACCCTTTCTCAGACCCTTCAGGCCCTTCAACTCAGGACTGGTTGGTGTCACTGGACCTCCAGGATGAGGATGCTTATTTTCATGTGCCGATTTATCTCAAACACAGGAAATACCTGAGGTTCGTAGTTGGCAACTCATACTATCAGTTTCGAGTCCTGCCATTCGGGTTGACCTCCGCCCCGAGGGTCTTCAAGTTAATGGTAGTGGTGTCAGCGCACCTCAGGAGAGGGGGGGATTCATGTCTACCCCCTACCTCAACGATTGGTTGATCAGAGCGCACTCTGCCGAGCAAGCACTGGATCATCTTAAAGTCACCTGCCACTTCCTCCACAAACTGAGCTTCTCCCTCAATTTCAAGAAGTCTCAAATGACACCTTCCCAACAGCTTCAGTACATAGGAGCTGTACTAGACACATCCTTGGGAAAGAGCTTGCTCAAGACATTCTTCAGATGGTTTCCAAATTCCAAAATGACCAAAATCTCCAGGCTTACGACTTTTTAAGGTTGCTCGGCCTCATGGCATCCGGCATCTTTCTGGTGCCAGAGGCACGCTGGAGTATGAGATCCCTTCAATGGGCCCTAAAGACTCAGTGGTCCAAGTGCTTGGGTCAAATGACGAATCTTCTTCAGATTCCGAACAAGGTCAGACAAGACCTTCTATGGTGGACCTGTACAGAGAACATCCTAAAAGGAGAACCTTTTTGGCAACCATGGCCGGAGATCACAGTAGTGACGGACGCCTCACTCCTGGGGTGGGGAGCTCATGCCAACGATTTGACAATCAACGGTCGTTGGTCTCCATCGGAGTCCAAACTACATATCAACCTTTTAGAGCTGAGGGCAATCGGACTAGAGCTGAAGGCCTTCCTGCCATCTGTCAGGGGAAAGAATGTCCTGATAATGACAGACAACACAGTGGCCATGCACTACCTAAACAAAAGAGGTGTGGGGTCACTAACCCTGTGCAGAGAGGCAATGCAGCTTTGGTATTGGGCGATTCAGGAGGGAAACTCTTTAACGGAAATTCATCTAGCCGGGGAAGAGAATATGACGGCAGATGCTCTGAGCAGGCAGAGCACTGTGTCCCACGAATGGGAACTGGCTCAGGAAGTCATTCAAGAGATCTTCGCCCTTTTGGGAACCCCTCAGGTAGACCTATTCGCAACCAGTACCAACCGAAAATGCGAAAGGTATTGCTCAAGGGAATTTCCCCCGAGAGGAGCCCTGGGGGACGCGTTTGTGGTCTATTGGAATTTCCCACTATTGTACCCGTTCCCTCCGATTCCCGTCATTCCTCAGGAGGCTGAGACGCTTTGGGAACTGCATGATCCTAATGGCCCCGAATTGGGTCAGGAGAATGTGGTATCCGGACCTTCTAGATATGTCCATCTGTCCTCCAGTACGTCTTCCTCAGAGAGAGAACTTTCTCTCTCAAATGGAAGGTAAGGATCTCCACCCTAAAATTCTTAATGTGTGCCCCTTTTGAGCCTATGCACACGTGTCCATTAAGATTACTAACATGGAAAACGGCCTTTTTAGTTGCTCTAACATAGGCAAGAAGAGTGAGCGAATTTCAGGCACTGTCTTCTGGGCCACCCTATACTGTGTTCCATAAGGACAGGGTTGTATTGAGGGTTAAACCATCATTTTTACCAAAAGTAATATCTGATTTTCATTTAAGTCAGAAAATTGTTTTACCCTCATTCTATCCTCCACCTCATCCTTCTAAGGAGGAAGAAAGATTACACAGACTGGATCCAAAAAGAGCTTTAAGCTTTTACATCTCTAGATTTTCTAGGCTTGGAGTGGACAACCAGTTGTTTATAGGCTACTCAGGAAGGAAACTGGGTCAATCGGTAACAAAACAGACAATTTCACGCTGGATTGTACTTTGCATTTCAGAATGCTACAGACTAGCACAAAAAGACCCACCAGAAGGGTTGAGGGCTCATTCCATTACAGAGGCATCGCCTCTTCCAAGGCCCTTAAATAAGGTCCATTTGCGAAGCAGCAACTTGGTCTTCTCTTCACACCTTCTCAAAATTCTATAGCCTGGATGCTTCCTAGTCTAGGGAACTGACTTTTGGAAAAGCAGTGCTTTATTCCGCCATCTAAAGGCATTGATAAAAAAAGAAATTAAAAAAATCTGACCCCTCCTCCAGAGAAAGTAACAAAATACTGCTTTGGGAGTCTATCTAAGATGAGGAATACGTTGGCGGACACAATCCACTCGAAGAACAAGTTTCTTACCAACTGGTAACGTTCTTTCGATTGGATGTTCCTCCAATGTATTCCTCATCGCCCTCCCAACCTACCCCTCTGTAGATTTATTCCGGGTTATTGCCATCTCTCATCTCGCAAGGCTGATACCTGTCTGCCGGCACAATCTACACAGTACAAGATCACAGGCAAAAAAGTGGGAAAAACAACTGAGGCCAACGGGCGCCGCGCGTGCTACTTATACACCTGATGAAGTCACCCTCGACAGAGGCCTTCAAGGGACCATCGACTCGACGACATCGACGCACGGCGCCCTCTGCCGAAATAATTTCCAAAGAGCAGCAAAGCTGGATGGAATACATCTAAGATGAGGAATACGTTGGAGGAACATCCAATTGAAAGAACGTTACCAGTTGGTAAGTAACTTGTTCTTTTCTGCTATTGTGTTGGACGCAAAACGCAGGGTCTCTGTGATTTAATACAATTCAGTTCATGGATTCCAGTCGGGTTGAACACCTGATTTCGTCAGCATTGGTCGACAAAGGCAACTGCGGTCGCGATCAACATCATGCTTCAAGGCGTAACGTGGCAAAAGGATTTACAGTAGGGAGTGTGGGGCAGGGCTATAAAGTTACACCCTTTAGGATCTCATACATTTATACAGTTAAGTTTGTTTGCTCTCTTGGTAACCCATGTAGCATACTCCATTTAAATTCTGTCAGTGGTGCAACACCTAGTGCCTTTGGAAAGACACGTACTGCATGTGAAATAGTTGTCTTCCAAGGGACCATGAGGAATCTGTGTCAACGGTAATTATTTAAAACATAGCGTTCTATTTTCCTGAAAACTCTTAGAGCGTAAGACAAATGCTGGATGGCCTACGATGTAGGCTGAAATGACTATGGCAGAATATATCTTGGCGAAGGGGTGAGCATTGGCTTTGGGAGAAACACTCTCAAAGTGGGGGAAGGGTGTTGGAAGTAGCAGGTTCCTATAAGTAAACCATACAACAAGGCAGTATACGGGGGGAGGGGGTCTTGGTCAAAAGAACATGTGGAAACTATTTTGGGAAAGCTGAACATCATTTGTGGATTTTTCTGAGCAACTCCCCAAAAAGAGAAATTGAGAAACTGCAATGGCTGTCACTCCATCAAAAAGGAAAAAACACATACTGAAGAAATAGGGCTGTCCATTGAATAGGTAATTTTTAGAGGATGATGACAAATTGACCTGAATTAATATATAATTCCATCACTGTTTCCCAATCTAACCCTCTACTTCAAAGTATACAGAAAAGGGTTACCCCCTCCCTGGTTAACCGGATACAAACTAAACCCGTTTATCCCGTATAATTACAAAACAGCCTCTACTGGTCCTCTTTATGTTAAAAGTTACTTCAAAGTAGACTCCCTAGTAGATGCTACAGCCAGGAAAAGAGGAAGAACTCCTCTATCAACCAACGAGTATCCCCTGACAAAGAAAGGCGAAATATTTACACATTTGGAAGAAAAATAGCCACATCAGCAGCGTATGAACTGCAAATAAATAATGCTCCAGCCCTTATGGCATGGAGGGGTGGTCAGGAATTGGTCTACAAACTATTAAGTCTAAATCAAATTACTACCAAGTCTTTGCATCAAAGAGCAACCTTTGTCGATATTCATTTGGCTAGCAAGTGCATCACACCTGCTATCCAGGGAGCTCAACTTATTAGAGCTCATTTGTACATGGAGCAGGATCTTATTCAGTTTAACCCCAACCACGTAGGGCACGTGGCAGACAAGGTAAAAGAGGGATTGCCGGGGCTGCAAAATGACTCGCCAGTTGTAGTCCCCTCCCATGTATCCCCGGTAGGGGATTTCATAAAATCATGCAACGTGAATGGGAGGGGATAACTTCAGATAAGGTGGTGTTGAGTACAGTGAAGGAGGGGTACTGCATCGAGCTACTATCAAAGCCGTACATTTGCCCACTGACCTCAAGAAGCGTGCCCCAGAGACATATAATGCTACTACTAGAAGAGATCAATCATTCGTCTTAAAAGGAGCAATAGAATATGTTCCACTCATTCGGGTAACACAGGGATTTACTGTGTATATTTTCTTTCACCAAAGAAAGAGTAAACGAAAAGGCAAAGGCCTGCAAACAAATATGTAAAACTACAGAAATTCAGAATGAACACCTTGCAGGAGGCCATTCCCCTTCTAATTCTAACGAAAGAATATGATAGATGCATACTTTCATATTTCAATGTCATCGTAAATATATCGGAATCAAAATGGAGCAGAAACGTTATCAGTTCAAAGCCCTGTCATTTGGAATTGCTTTGGCACCATGTGTATTCACCATGGAGTTTTCAGTCGTGGTAGCACAGTTGTGCCACAAAGCAATACCAGTCTACCCTTATCTGGACAACTGGCTAATAACAGGGTAAAGTGCAAAGAGTGTCTTAATCACATACATCAAACAATAAACTTACTCCACAGTCTGGCTTTCTCAATAAACAAGTCTACCTTGTATCAAGTCAAAGGGCAATGGCTTATCCAACTCTGGAAAGTGTTCAGGCATTACAGGCACCCATCACCTGTAGTACAGCAGGTCAAATGATGACGTTCAGAAGGGTAATAAAACCTTTGGGCATGATGGTGTTGTGCATATTTATAATACCCTATTCCCGCCTCAAGATGCACCCAATCTAACAGTGGCTGGCGGAACAATGGTCTCAAAAGACAGGCAAGTGGGACGATCTAGCGGAGCTCTCGCAAAACATAGAGACCAGTTAAAGGGAAAGGCTTTTACTACCCGCCAGCTCAAATCACGATAACAATAGATGCATTGCTAAAAGGTTGGAGCCACATTGCAGGGATCGAAGATAAGATTGGATAAGCAGGAGCTAAAAGCAGCTCATGGCTATCCAGCCTTAACTAGTGACCAGGAACTACCAGAGGAGAGCACAGAGCTGGTGCACAGCGTTCTGCAAATCTAACTTCCACCTCAGATGCACACATATAATTGTGTTCATTATTTGCAACCACTTAAGCTTTTAGTTTTGTAAAGAAATGTCCTAATGTTCATTTATAGATTGTCCCAAATGCACATAGCGAAATTCACTTAGGTGTGTTTGTTTGGCACCAGTAGGCTAGGGGTGGCTAAATGTAGGCAAGACACACATCTGTTGAACGTGTCCCTTTGCCCACCAATCAAACTCTATCCAATTCACAATATTCTCATATAGAAGCATACACAGATAATTCACCGAAACCCTTAGACAACCAGCTTGGCAGCCTGGCTCCTGAGGTCATAGAGTTTGGACATTTGCAATTACTCACACAATTTATGGATATATTATGTGAAGCAAGAAGGCTTTACACAAGACACGGTTATTTCAACAAGTGGAAACGATTTGAGGTAGTGTGTTTTAGCAACAAAGGTGTTCATGTGTCTTGTTTACAACTCGCTCAAGGTACAGTTAGCAGCCTTAGCTATTTACACCACAACGCAGCAGAAAGTGTCATGGTGGACAGTACCGATAGTTAAAGCCTTCATGAAAGGAGTCCTCCAGCCGAACCAGGGTGGAATTTGAATACAGTCCTCTTAAAGCTTATACATTAAAAGAGCGTTCATATAAGGTGCTTTTCTTATTGCAGTCACATCAATCGTAAGGACTAGTGAGTTGCAAACTCTCATATCAGTGTCTGAACCTTTTATTGCAATATATAAACATAAAGTGGTGCTTATAACACACCCTAGGTTTTCACTTGGGTTCATATCTGAATTTCACATGAACCCATCCATTTAGCTACCAGCTTTTCAGCAAAATCCACAAAGCAGTGGAGAAAGGGCCTTTCACGTGCTGGACATTCATCAGACAGTCATATACTACTTGGGTAGGAACCAAGGTCTTAGAAAAACAAACGTTTTGTATCCATGGCATCAGGACGCGAAGGAGACGCGCTTAGTAAAGCAACCATTGCAAGATCAATTGTTGGATGCAGACAAGCGTGTGATGCGCTAGCGAACAAAACTCTCCCGTTTATTCCTGAAGCACACACTACACCTAGTACTGGAGTAACCTTGGCCTTCATCGCTAAAGTACCATTGGAAGCCATTTGAAAAACAGCAAACTAGAGTTGCATGCACACTTTAATGCAACACTTCTGTGTTGGCACACAAGCAACATCAGATTCTCTGGTGGGTCAAGCTATTCTAAAGCATTTATGCATCTGCTCGTTCTACTCACCCACCGCCGCCATCAATGAACGCTGCTTGCTGATCTATGTGAAGCATGTGAATCTAAGCAGATTCACAAGCCACAGAAGGCAAATATTACTTAACAGTAATAGCCTTTCTGGGCTTGTAACTGCTTGGAATCACCCATTCTCCCCACAAGGGAGCTAAAGTAATATATACACTATCAAATCAAAAAATGGTTTCATATATCATGCCGGACAACAATCTGAGGACGTTGATGCATGAATGATCTTGGCTACTCGCACATGTAGAGTAGGGATAGTGTTGCATGTACGCCCCTGTAGATGCCCATTTTTGGAATTCAAAACAACAAGCTGTAATACTCCCCACCAATCATTAGATGCAAAATCTGCTATTCTATGCAGATACAAAAAAATGCAAGACCAACCTGAAAAAACAAACTAAGGGACACAGCGGGACCACGTGCTGCATCCAAACTCCTCAACGCAGTGTTGTAACCTCCGTTCCCTGTCCTTCTCCCTTCTATCCTCCTTCATTAGTTCTGCCCAGTCAGGTGTATCGTGATTCCTTTCCAGGCTCTCAATCGCCTTAGTTGCCCCTTCTGCCTCCCCTGTTGTCTTCCCTTTGAGTTTCAACAGTATCTGTGCTGCTATCCATTCGTCCGGGCCTATGCCCTCAAACTCTGCCTTCGTGTTCTGCAGTGACTCGTTGCCTGCCCCATAATCACTGAATGGGTGACCTGTGCCCTTTGTCTTGTCTTCTCTAGTGTATGGTGGTGGTTTGTAGGTTGGACTTGAATACCCCTCTGCTGCCCTTAGTTCCCTCAACGGATACATCTCTTGTTCGTCATCTGTGTCATCAGATATTACACTTTGAGGGGCAGGGGGAGGTGCAGAAGGGTGAGACCCCTCTTCCTTCACCTCGTTCTGGTTTAACATCCACTGCCGCTTAGTTTCCCCCTCCTGAAACATGCACCACAACTCCAATATAGCCATGCATTTGTTCAATTTCTTCCTCTTATAAGTAGTACCCTGTATGTGTGTCAATAGCGATCGCTGCATGTCTTTGGAGAAACTCCCACAAGGCGGCTAGCGTTTTGTTCATTTACCGTCTGTGTTTTTGGAACACCCTATACTATACTTACAGATTTTCTCTTTATAAGGTGGCAAGGTCTTACACAAATGCTGAAGGGGGTAACTCCCCTGATACATTTTGATGCCCTTTTACCTGACCTTAAATTGAGGCTTTCGATAATCCACTGTTCAGGGATAAAAAGTCACAATGCAATGGTAATATGTTCCACTTCCTATGAGCCTCTCTGGCTCTGCACCTTACCAGGCGTACTCCGCGCACAGTCCCTCCTTCACAATCGCTGCCTCCTCAGGCACACCACCACAATCCTGTGCATGCGCCTTCCGCTCGCCTCCGCTGGTTCACCTCATCTGCCAATCCCAAGTTATCAATGCTAGTTCCTCACCGTCTCAAAGATTCTGCATCCTATTTACACCTAAGGGTGATGTCACCAAGCTAACACAATATAGGTAAATTGAATATCGTGCAAACACAAGAATAGCCCGTTACTCCCAAACTCCTACAAAGACTCCCCAAAGCTGTCTTCCTGCTCTCCAGGCAGAGTATACCAATATTCTCTTGTGATCGAACTTCATCTGTTGTATCGCCTAACGTGTGAAACGCCTCTCTCCAGGAGACTTAACCAGTCAATTCACCTTCGGCATTCTACCATAGCTCCAGCTAACCATCACATGAATACCATCATCTATCACCCGAGCTAAAATGCCTAACCTACAGGAATACTTTATTCACAAACTCTCGTCATCCAAGCCCTCTAAGACCGAATGTGACCTAAACATAGAAAAGGGTACTACTAACTCTGCTCCAGTCCCTACTAAAATACTAGACAATACTCTGACAATACACATTGGCAATACACAGTAGTTCCTAATACTCAACACCCTCCCTCACACCCACAATCGCTGTCGGTCTGGATCAATGCTTAAGTTCCGCGCTGCACTGGCGCTAATTGGCTGCCGGCTCCCCCGTCAAGGTTCTTGCCTCTCCGTCCTGGCCTGCCTGGACAACATGCCAATTCCGGGCGGGATGATTTCCAATCGGCTCCTGACGATCTTTAAACGGTACGCGTTTCCCGTTCTTCTTGAAATACATGCGAATGTCCCACAGATTCTCAGGTTCGCCAGCGAAGGGGTCGGCTTAGTGCCGGGCTGGCGCAGGCAAATATCCTTTGCTACCAACTTGTTGGGTATGAACTCCCAGGTAGGTCCAAGGGATACTAGCAGTTTGTGAACTAAGTGAAGGCCCAACACCTTCCACCAAAAAGGAACGTAGACCCAGCCAGACAGCAAGTTCAAACTGCGGTTTATTATACTCAAAACCAACAGGGCTCAGTACAAGGAAAACAATAGTGGAACGTCTCGGTGAGCTCTGGCTCGCAGGCCAGTTTTGATGGAATACTTTGTCATGAGAATGTCACAAACTGGGCCCCTCTCCAAAAAACCTATTGCCATTCGGGATTGGGTGCTGACTGGTAGTCCACCTATAGTGAACCCTATACGTGTTTGTTTACTGGCTCTACCATGTCAGATGTCCTTCCTGTCCATCCCAATATTGCTGTTACTAAACAATGTTTCAGTATGAGAGTCTGATCATTGGTTCTTGCCCATTGCTACCCACCCCTAGGGTCCTGAACTGTGATTGACTAGAGCTGACATCCCCAGGCCTGGGATCCAAAATGATTCTCAGCTCGAGGTGTACCTTCTCAAGGTAATAAGAACTACCATGTGTCTGCATTGTAACGTGTGTGTGCCACCAAAGTCTGAGTGTCTGTTCACATCGTGCAACCCTTGTCTTCTCCTGTAATGACCTTGTTGCAAACTTCAGTTTGGTGTCGTGAGATTGCCTCTCGTTCCCATCGCCAGTTTCAATTCATCACTCAAGTCGGCCAAATCACATGTTCAGAGAATGCAGCTCTGAAATATGAAGAATTATGAGGAATTATTTGTATTTGCTGCGGCTGGTGTTACTGTAGTTCAGGGAATGGATTGTCACTTGTATATTGGTATCCTTGGTAGGCGGCCCTCTCACGCATTCGTTTCTCTGTGCACCCTGAAACCCCTATGCCCCAGTTGAGGGTCTGTGGCCTGTTGTAACTTCCCTAAATCATAATATGGTTTCTACATTATGTTTCTATATCCTCCATATGTTAGTGTACATGGCTCTGTCAGGTCCTGTAGGTGCTCCCTCAGTTCCATAGGGTTAATTGCATATAGGCGTCTGCAAGCTTGCTCAGGATCTCTTGCTTCTTGCGGTTTCTGAGTTGCCGCGGTTAAGCTAATGACAAAATAATAAAGCGCAGACCGTATGCATCTGTCCTCTAATTTATAGAACTGTTCTGCATCGTGTATTCGGGTGCGTGTTTTGTGTCCCGATGTGCGGATGCCACATGTGCCTCCTGTCTGATGATGCTATGTCGTGGTGTCTAGAGCAACGTCATGCAATGCTTCTTGGCACTTTAGTCGATACTGTCAATGGAAGTGTCCTTAGTCGCATCCTGAGGCTCCTAGTTCACTTTAGGAAACGTTTGCACTGCTCCTGGGCTGTAGGTTTGGCTGAGTGGGTATCTTTCGACGTACTTGTCTATCATAGGAGCACTAGGAATCAAAATGATCTGGCTGATCATGGTACCTTCGGTTCTTCCTCCGGGCCATGTGTCTTGTGGGAGTGGGAGCAGGGGTGGGATTCGACCATCCCTCTTCATCAGCATGGTGTGAGATGGGCCTTCACATGCAGAAAGAGGAGTAAGTTAAGGGAGTGAAGGTGGGCAGGATGGAAGTGCAGTGTTGGGAGAAATCAATGTCTTCACGGTGGATAGGAGGAGAGGACCAGAAGAGTGCCCAGGAGCCTTCCCCGTTGGCTTGTCATGCAGGGAAGAGAATTTAGAGCAAATATAGAGTAATAGTGCCTGCCATTTTCTCTAAATCCACATTCTCAGGTCCCCACCCATAACCTACAAAAAGGTTCCACAGAGGAGTCTCAGACTTACTCGACCAAACCAGTGAAAAGAAAGGAGTCTCACCTTGGCCAAACCAACCATGCTTAAAAATAGCACGATTTAATCTTGTATATAGAGCCATGATGAAACCGAATACACAGGTGAACAAAACAGGAGCGTCCCCCTATATCTCTTTAATGCATCCCCTATTTAGCCTCTGTAGCTTGCTTCAATGTGTACGTTCTCCTTCCTATTGGCAGATGCATGAAGTGTGTACTACAGAAGGGCATCAGGGAGACTCCAGAATCTAAAAATGGCTTCTTGTCCATAATGTCACTACGCCATAAAAAATAGGTAAGTGGGGAATAGGTGGGAAACAGTTTAACTCCACCCAAGCGCCACATTCTGAAGTGTCAAATACATTTTTTTGTGTCTTCTGACAGCACTTTCACTGATTAGTCCTGGTGGGACAACGGGTAACATCCTGCCGCACTATATAACAAAGATAAGGGCCTGCATACAAGTAGAAAGTGTTTCGATATTTTATTTCTTATTAAAAGATGTCACAGATATAATACATGGTATTTAGTGTTGTCACTTTACTTTATTTTGTTAAAAGATACCATCAAAAGTGCATAACAACCAAACAAATATGATACTATCTTAATAAAGATCTTTAAAAAAAAATCATAGCGGCATTATTCCACATAAGCAATAGCCACACAATGTTTTGAGGCACTAGTTGGCCTATTTGCTTCACTCTTAAGTCTTAAGGCAATCATGATATAACATTCAAGTGCCCTTGAGACCGAAATATCTATTTGCTTGAGGTAAACAAGTTCCACAGTGCATTGTCTTACTCTTCATGCTCCAAGTAGTTGCAAGAGAGTAGCGGCCCTAATTTTAATATACATGGAACTAATTGGGACGAAGTGAATTTCTGATTCCTCCTGCGCTGGGCAGAAAGGACATTCAACAGTTTCATTATTCCTAAGCCTTCCGACAACTGCACCACACCCTAAGGCCACCGTATTTCCATAGGGGAGTGTCAAGAATCTACATTTCGTAAGCCAGCAGCTAGCGGCTGATTCTGTGACCCACATGCAATATCCCTGCATCTGGCAAAAGCAGTAGATCATAAAATTGACCTTTTTTTTTTTTTTTAGTTCAATCCCTTACCTGTGATCCTGTTTTTTTTTTTTGCCCAGAAGTCTTTCACACAGATTTTTCCTTTTGATCACCTTGAATCCGTTCTGGTTTGAGGATCCAAGAATGATACTGTACCAAAATCTTAGTGCCATGGAATTTTAAAGAGATGTCCCTCAGGCCCTTCATAGTACTGCATGGGGATTCACCCACAGAGATAGCCAGAAGAGGACTGGTTTAGTTTTAAAATGATCTAGGATATAATCTTGTCCTAACTCCTTGTGCACAGCAACGTTGGGTGGTGCAGTAGATAAGGCTAGTATTATTTTACAAATTACATTTTCGGCTAGTTTGTAGGGCAGCATAATTCTCATAACCCCATTTCGTGAAGCCATAAAGGCCAGTTGCCCTTGACCTTGCCTGATGGATGCGAAGAACAACTTCATGAGATTGTTTCTGATGCTTGTTAATCTGCTTAGAATCACATGCTGTGCATATGGTCCGACATCCAGTGGTAACCGTCGAGTATTGCATCTTGACTTTCGGAGACCGAAAGGGGACGTCGGCATAGGAGTGTCTGTAACACTATCCCTATCGTGACATGTAGTGTACCCAAAATCCCTCATGAGCCGATGTCCCTCAGATTGTTTTTTTTCCGCTCAGATAACTGGTTGCCCTATAGCGGAGCTCCTACATACGAGACATTGTTTATCTTAAACTGACTTGTCGGTTATCCCCCCTGAAGTCATTTCGACAGAAAGAACAACTTCGACGAAGACTGCGGGGGACTTGTCTACGGCGGTGGATTTCGGCGCCTAAGATCCGGCGGCTGAAGCATCCACGTTGTCGGGCCCATTGGCCGACCTTCACAGTAAGGAGACTGGGGTCGGGTGGCCATATTTCCATTATGTCTTTCCTATTTTCCCCCTCTTTTTATCCTGTAGGTCTGGTCATCTTTCCCTTTCGCTATGGAAAGGGCTCCTTTTTAGGTTCTGCCCTAAGTGTAGGGTCAGATACCTGTGGAAGGACGAGCACAGGACGTGCAACTCCCGTCTCCCCTTAGATCACAGCGAGAAGCGGTGTGCGGCTTGTAAACTCCTTCGCCCTAAGACCCTTAAGGAGTGCTGTGCCCCAACTGCGAAAAGTGACGGGGGCACCTCCGATGGCTAACCATCCGTTGCGGATGTGATGGACTTTGAGGCGGACGCTTCTAGGTCCACCACGCCAGTCCCCGACCCTTCAAGGCCTGACACTAGTGTCGCATCAGGGACAACACCCGGCGACAGGGACGTACAAAGAACGCATTACACTAAACACACAACCCCTCCACCTGTTTCGAAAGGTACATCGAAAAAGGTGAAGGTGCCAGCAGGGCCATCGAAAAAAAATTTGGCAGATCGTTCAGATCCAAAGCCTTCCCGCATCCGCAGCAGCGTTTGACGACTGGGCATTCCAAAACAAACGTGGGCGGTACACCTAAATCAAGTTCACACGTCGAAGCGTGGAATTTCGACGCTGAGACGGTCCCGAAAGGCCCGGTAGGCCCACAAACTACGACTAGGCCTCAAGGTGAAAAACCTACCGCTAGGCCCTCTAACACCGCAGTAGGCAGTAAATCTACCGATAGACCTTCGGAGCCACTAACTCACGCCGATTCGGCGGAAATTGAACACAGTATCGCAAGAATTACTTCGGCGGTTGGGCTTATACCTATTCCGTCGAAAAACGGGGCAGAACGCAGACAAATCTATAGATACGCCATGGTGCCCCGATTCTCGCGATAACTACAAGGACAGTCGGGAGCCTCTTTCCAACACCCTGAGTGAAACATTCGGCGTCAAGGGGCAGAAGATGACGTATTTCCACCCGTAGGCCCTTCCATTTCCTCTAAGTGGACATGGGAGAAATTTGAAGGGTGCATGGATTGTCTTGAAAAATGTTTTTTATTTTTCTGAACATCCTTCCCCCGAAAAGATCTCGTGGGGAACCTAATCTTAAATCTGCTTCACATTTCCAAGATCATCAGCCCTCAGTCCCTGTCCATCATGAAGACATCGTTCAAATGGATAATTACCAGGACATTTACAGGGAAGATGAAGAACCTTCCTTCCTGCAGGGCTACAATGGGGACCAGGCGGATGCCACGGACAATTGGGAAGAAACCCACCAAGTGGAGACGGACCCATGGACGCTCTCCCAACAAGATCAGGACACTGATGTTCTGTGCCTGGATTCTCCTCCGTCCACTCCGGCTCGCCAGACCAAATGGCCTTCAATGCCATGTTAAGGAAGGCAGCAGATCACTTTCAAATCACTACTCAAGAGGCGGTGCCTGAGCAGGACTTTGTAGAAGACATTCTCAAGGAGAAACTCCCCTCTAGCCAGGCCATTCCCCTCCTTAATTCTGTTAAGAGAAGATTGGCCCCCTCCCTGGTGTCACCAGCTCAGACCCGGGAGTGAACCCAAGAGTAGAAAAGTTATTTCGGCCAGCTCCTTCGGACCCTCAATACATTAAAGTGCATGCCACCCCCGATTCCCTGGTAGTGACTACCACCCGGAAACTTCAGGAGTACCCCTTGCTACGGGAGAGGCGCCTCCGGATAGAGAATCAAAGAGGCTGTATGCCTTAGGTAAGCGGGTTACCTCGGCTGCCGCATATACCACACGCATAGCGAATAACACTACGCTGCTGGCGAGTTACGCTGACGCTCAATGGAACCTAGTCGAAGAAGGTCTCCAGGAGGTCCCAGAGCCCGTCGGGTCCAAGCTTCTCACTATTGTGGCCGAAGGCAGGCAAGTATACCAGAATGTAATAAAGAACACTCTGAACACTCTTGACACGGCTGAATCAGCAGGCAGGTCTCTGGCCCAGGGAACCTTACTTAAGAGGCACGCTTGGTTTCGTACCTCAGTGTTTAAGCCTGAGACACACGCCGCTCTCATCAATAAACCCATCGAAGAAATTAACTTCTCTGCAAAGGCCCTAGAAACAGCGAAAAAAAGAGCATGAGACTCTTCAGTCTCTGCAACAAATTACTCAAAGATCATCCCACTCCCCATAACCCCCCCCCCTCCTCGTCGGTCCTTTAGAGGGCAGTCCCGTGCAAGTCAGAATAACTATAGCACGGGAAACTTTAATGCTGGACAAACATCAGGGAGCCCTGCCTACTACCCGCCAAGGGGTCAGCGACGTGGCAAAGCCAGAGGTAGAGGCGCCAACCCTAGAGGAGCCGCAGCCTCTGGTCAGAAATGACCATCAGATCCAGGTCCCCTCCCATGTCACCCCTGCCGGGGGGCGCTTAACATCTTTCCTCACGGCATGGGAGGGCTAACTTCAGACCAGTGGGTCATAAAGACGGTCGCCCACGGGTACTGCGTGGAATTTGCCCGACCTCCACAATTAAGACCACCGCGCCTCTCACCAGACCATCTGGAGATCCTGAATCAAGAGGTGGAAGCGCTTCTGGGAAAGGACACCATAGAAGCGGTCCCTATTCTTCAGGTAAACAAGGGTATTTATTCAGTTTACTTCCTTGTACCCAAAAAGGACTTCACCATGCGCCCTGTTCCAGACCTGCGGCCAGCAAACCAATTCATAAAACCTCAAATGTTTTGCATGGTAACACTACAGGAGGTGATCCCACTGTTGGAACAAGGGGACTACATGGCAACATTGGACACGAAAGATGCATACTTTCAGACCTCGATATTTTCTGTGCGCTGGCAACATTGAAGGTTCATGATGGAGGACAGGCATTACCAATTCAAAGTGCTCCCCGTCGGCATCGCCTCGGCGCCAAGGGTGTTAACCAAAGTACTGGCAGTAGCAGCAGCGCACCTGCGCAGACTATCTGTCCCGGTTTACCCTTACCCCGGTGACTGGCTCATAACAGAGGACTCGTACGACACATGTTTTTTGAACACCCAAAAGACCGTAGACCTTCTGTTCAGTCTGGGTTTCTCTAGCAACGAGAAAAAATCCAGTCTAGTCCCCAGTCAAATAAACAATTTCTGGGAGCTCTAATCCAGATTAAAGACATCCTCGTCTTCCCCTCCAACAAGCGGGTTCAGAACATGCCTTTTCAGATCCCTCAATATGTAGCCAGTCGGGAGCTGACGGTGTGCAAGGCCATGCGTTTGCTAGGAATGATGGCGTCATGCATATACTTTGTTCCCCACGTGCGTCTGCGCATGCGTCCTATGCAAGAGTGGCTCAACAGCCAGTGGTGTTAGGCCAGCGGACAATGGGAAGATCTGGTAGTTGTCTCGGCAGCCCTCGTTCTCTCTGCAGTGGTGGTCTAGGGAAAACCATCTGAAGGGGAAAACCTTCACCACCCCTGCATTGGAAGCCACTCTCACGACAGACTCCTCTCTCATGGGGTGGGGGTGGGGGGCCCCCCTCACCTGCTTCAGCAGACAGCGCCTGGAGTGTGGTCCCCACAAGTAGCGTACAACCATATAAACTTTCCGGAGCTATTGGCAGTGTTCAAGGCATTAAATGCTTTTCAGATGCAACTACAAGGGAAGACAGTGCTGATTCTAACAGACAGCACTACAGCCATGTATTACCTGAACAAACGGGGGAACTCCCTCTTCAGGACTATGCAAGCTGTCCCAAAACATTTGGATGTGGGCTCTCAAACACAAGATGTTTCTGTTGTCCCAACATGTTCCAGGGGAACTCCATCTTCTGGCAGACGTGCTCAGCAGAGTTTTCCCTCTGCCCATAGAATACGAATGGCATCTGCATGAAGACATCGTGTCCAACGTCTTCGCAGAATGGGGCTTCCCAGAGATCGACCTTTTCGTGACTCAGGAGAATGCCTAATGCCTAGACTATGCCTCCAGGTACCCCCAGAACCGCTCCAAGTGGAACGGTCTCTGGATAAAATGGTCAGGGAAATTTGTCTACGCTCAAGCCCCCCCCCCCCCCCTCAACCCCTCCCGACTCAACAAGAAAGTGCACAAGATGCACCAGGAACCAGTTACCATGATACTGGTGGCCCCCATGTGGGCCTGCAAACCCTGGTTCGCTCACCTGATGGAAATGTCCCTCTCCCCACCAGTAAAACTACCCTGCCTATACAACATGTTGTCTAAGGACGGGGGAGACCCTTCACCCATGCCCACAAACTCTGACATTAGCAGCATGGTTCCTGAGATCATAGTTTGGGCACCTACAGCTCCCTCAGAGGTGCATGGACATAATCGGGGAAGCTAGGAAACCTAACACCTGTTATTGCCATGCCAGCAAATGGAACCGTTTTTGTTATCTGGTGTAATACCAAGGGCGTCAATCCCATCGATTGCTCACCCACACATTGTGCTATTTCTAACCCATTTGTTGGACACAGGGTTGGTCTTCAATTCCCTGAAAGTTCATCTGGCTGCTCTTTCAGCCCACACCACGTCACAACAAAAGGTGTCGTGGTGGAAGATACCGGTGATAGTCTTTATGGAAGAGGTTAAAAGAATTTATCCTCCCATTTCTCACCCAGCTCCTGGATGGGATCTAAATGTGGTTTTAACCAGGCTCATGGGATCTCCCTTTGAGCCAATGCATCAAGCAAGTCTAAAAGATCTTACTTATAAAATGGCTTTCCTAGTGGTTATCACTTCTATCAGAAGGGTTAGTAAACTACAGGCCCTTTCGGTACTAGACCCCTTTGTTACAGTCCACATGGATAAGGTAGTTTTTCCAGAATCCCACTAGCATGGCCGAAAGAAGCCTACACACACTAGATTTGCACAGGGCAGTCATGTTTTACGAGGAAAGAACAAAACCACTGAGGAGAACAAACCAATTTTTTGTTTCAGTGGCAGCTGGTAGAGAGGGGGATCCTGTCTCTAAATCGGCTATCTCAAGGTGGATTGTCAAATGCATCACACTATGTTTCTCTCTTGCAAAGAGAGAACTGCCCTTCAAGCCTAGAGCACATTCTACTCGGGGCACTTGGGCATCCATAGCATTCATTGCAAATGTTCACCTAGAGTCCATTTGCAAAGCGGCAACCTGGAGTTCTGTACACACCTTTACAAAACGCTATTGCCTAGACACGATTTCTAGGTCTGATTCTCGGGTGGGACAAGCAGTACTAAGAGATGTTTTCTCTACTGTTCCTTCTCGCAACCCACCTACAACTCCAGGTACTGCTCGCTAGTCTATGCACAGCATGTGATTCTGAGCAGATTAACAAGCATCAGAAGACATGCATTACTTACCGTAATAGCATTTCTGATGATTGTATTTGCTTAGATTCACATGTGCCCTCCCTACCTCCCCGCTCGGGGTGGAAGGAACATAGACGTTTTACTACTTTCTCTCTTTATGCACTCACAATAGCCTTCATGGCAGAAAAAATACAATCTGAGGGACCTCGGTGCGTGAGGGATTTTTGGTACACTACACGTCACAATAGGGATAGTGTTACAGACACGCCTATGCCAACGTCCCCTTTCTGTCCCCGAAAGACAAGAAGCAATACTCCGCGGTTACCACTGGATGTCGGACCATATGCACAGCTTGTGAATCTAAGCAGATACAATCATCAGAAATACTATTACGGTAAGTAATGCATGTCTTCCCAGGTAGTTGGTGGCCTTTAAATGGCTCCAATGGTCTGAATTGTAGCTGCTGATTGCTTGATATTTTATTTATATAGCGCCTATACACAATGTGTTTCAAAGCACTTCACGGCAAGGGAGGGAACAAGGGTAAATACAATGACATTCTTACAGGCCTTGAAAAACAAGAATGTAAAATTAACTATGGTACTCTGCCTGATGACATTTCATACAGTGCAGGAGCTAAAACACAGATAGGAAGGAAATGGGAAACGGACAGATGACTATTGTACTAGGCCTGACGACATTTCAGATAGTGCTGGTGGGGACGACAAGTAAATAGAGGGTGGGAGGAGACAAACATTTGTTGCCACCATACTATCCAGGGACAATTCTGATAGAGTAAGTGCATAGAAAAAGGTAAAGGAAGGCTGGAAGAAAGAGAGGGAGAATAAAAACGGTAAGAAGAATATAACTCGGCTCCCCCTGAGAATGAGTGATATTTATGTCCGCTCTGCGGTCCCACTTCACTGTTCGCTCAGTGGAGCATATTTCTATTGGCTAATCTATGGCATGCTGTATGGCAAGATGTTGCGCTTTCAAACGATTGGTTCTGCCGCAGTGTCAAGTGCGTAGCATTCTTTTGATACGGCCGCCATGGTCATTTAGTTTTTGTGTTGTACGCCGAAATCCTCGCAAACAAACTGTTATGGAACACTGTGTCGAAAGGTAAGCATTACTTATATGTGGCAGTAGAAAGTGAAACCGTGCCAGACATTTGATGTCCTCAATGACATTTGTCTTGTCATCTTTGATATCCTGGGTGTTAGTCTTAGCAGTGCGCAGTGGTGGCACGAGTTATGGTTGCTTAGCTGACATAAAAGAAAGGGGCTAAGGATGTGATGGCGTCAGTGATGGCATCAATGACTTGTGTGGTGGCATCTTTTATGTTCAGGGTGGTAGTGGTAGCAGTGGAGAGTGCTGATGGGGAAAAATGGGTGATTAGCCTACCATGACTCCCGAATTTCAGTGGTTTTTAGATTTTACTTGTAATCATAGCGTCCTTTTTACAAAGTTTTTGTACAGAATGGTATAGGTTTTTAATAGGTCAACTTAACCATAACGTCCCTTTAACAAAGTTTTTTTTGTAGTGAATATATATTACTCACCGAAATCGTATTTCTGATGCTTGGATCTGCTTAGATTCACATGCTGTGCATAGGCCGACATCTAGTGGAAGCTGCGGAGTATTAGTTTGTTTTTCGAAACTCGAAAATGGGCGTCGACACAGGGCGTGCCAGTAATGCTATCCCTAGTGTGACGTCCACTGTACCCATGATCCCTCATGCGTCCAGGACCCTCAGATTGTTTTTTTCTGCCATACTAGTCGGAAGCATCCCACGGAGTTCGCTGGCCTTAGCCATAATTTTGCTAAATATTGTTATATTTCACCATTTTCTCCAACCCAACGTCGACTTACCGACCTTCGACACTCGACGCCGTCTGAGAAGAAAAAGAACTGTTGAGAGCTGCATGATGGAATTGGGCATCGGAAGGCCTCTGGCCTCGGCCCGGGCCTTGGAAGGCCTCTGGCCACGGCCCTGCAAGTAGGGAGAGTGGGGGGTGGTACATAATAAATAAATAAATAAATAAATATATATATATATATAATATTCCTACACACACTAGCCCGCTGCCACAGGGTGCGTATGTAGGGTACCCCTTTCCAATTCTGCCTCAAGTGCAACCGCAAGTACCCTTGGATTGACAGACATGCCACGTGTAACCTCTGCTTGCCGAGGGACCACCCCGAGGCCAACTGCAGAGCGTGTAGTCGGTTTAAACCGAAAACCCTTAAGGACCGTTCGACCAAACGTTGGGCCCACCACACCAGGCAACAAGAGGCCATGGCAGCGGAGGGCGCCTTCAGCGATGGCAGCGACACCGTGCTTTCGGACGGCGAGGGCAACGTGGCATCGAGAGACAGCCAAGTGCAAGTCCCCGACCTCGGAAGATTGTCCGGCAGGGCAGCTATGGGGAAAACCCCTGGCGACACAAGCGCTACCCACACCACTTCCACCAATCACACACAGTCCCACCGAGACTCGACGCGCACATCGAGTTCTCAGAAAGAGGCACATGGCGAACAGTCCACCAAATCGGTGTCCTCTGGGTGTTCTTGATCTAGATCGCCACATTACTCCAGGCAACCATCCAGTGTTGCCAAAAGTGCCTCGCTCCCTAAGGCAACGGGGTTCGATCGTCGGAAGACGAAGCCGACCTCTATCCCTAGGCTGCACTCCAGGAGTCGGCGTTGGCAGACCGCGTGACTGCTGTTCCCGAGTCCCGACCTCCCCACACTAGCGAGATAGGGACACTACCCCCGAACCTCGACGTCAGACGCCGAAAAGCTCCGAAGGAGCGAAAACATCGCGGAAACACTCTTCCACCCACGGGGAGGGGGAAAAACAACAAAAGAAGCATTCTCTACCTTCTTCTACACCACAGAAGCAGTCAGACAGGTCAGTCTTCTACTCCACAGAAACAGACAGACAAGTCTCGGTCTTCTGTCATTTTAACCAAGACCCCTGCACAAAGCCATAGGGCCAGTCAGGATAAAACGGGGAAACTCTCCCAGGAAAGAGTAATTCCCAGCTCTAAGGAATGGTCTAGTGACAACATACAGTTATGTCTAGGATGTCATCCTTGGCAGACTTCTATGCCAAGAATCCTGAGCACTTCCTCTCCTATACCCCTGACGAGATTACGCCCTCAGGATCTAGGGACCCGATACCCCTCAAGTAAGAAGTCCCGGGTTGAAGCACCAACACAGTCTTCGGACCCCTTCTGTATACAGCCCTACACCCGTTATGAGGATCCACCTTTTATTGAGGATCCAGATTCGGGCACGTTGGGAGACCAAACTGGGACGGGCTACTATGGGGATGACGAGGACCAAGAGGAGGACGAGGACGACCCAGAAACCTACAGGGTAGATTCCCCAGTAGACAAAGAACCCCTGGTTACCAACTCCCCTGTCGACAACCAACCTCTCCTGAACGAAGTTTTGTCCAGAGCGGCAGAACACTTACACATTGACACCCAGGGAACACAGGAAGAGAGGGACTTTGCCGAGGAATTAGTGGGAGAAAGGAGACCTGTTGCCCAGGCCATCCCTATCCTCAAATCTATATAAAGAATATACCCTTCCCTTGTAAATCCTAACCTCACCAGGGCGGTAAACCCCAGGATCGAAAAACTATTCAGGGCAGCCCAATCAGACCCGCTGTACATAAGGGGGCATCTGTAACCGGACTCCCTAGTAGTTACGAACACCCGAAAGAGGGCGGGAATGCCCCTATCATCGTCTGAAGCTCCTCCCGACAAGGAGAGCAAGAAGATTTATGGTTTGGGTAGGAAAGTAGCCTCCTTCCGCCTACCAGGCAAGGATTGCCAACTCCACCACACTACTGGCGAGTTACAACTGCCACCAGTGGGAAGAAGTCATGGCACTCATCGACTTCGCCCCAGAACCCTTAAAAAGCCAGTTGGCACGGGTTGCGTTGGAGGGAAGAGCTGTGTCCGGTTGCATCTTAAAAGCAACCTTTGATGCCGCGGATAACGCTGGCAGATTGATAGCAGAGAGCACTGTTATCAAAAGACATGCTTGGTTACAACAATCTGGGTTCAAACCCGAGACCCAAGCATCGTTAATAGACAAACTGGTGGAGCCGGATCTACAGTTTGGCAAGGCAGTAGAGGACGTGCTAAAAAAATGCCAAGGATGAGTACGAGACTCTCAAATCCCTGGGCCAATTAACCAACAAACCCCCGAATCAAAGAGGGAATGGCAATTTTCGTCACCCACGTGGCCAAAATTCCCAGAGAGGCTCCAACTGTTCCCATGGGCAGGGTACACCAGGGAACAACCAGCAGTCTGCCCAGGTTTATGGCAGGGGTAACAAAATAGGACATGGTAAGGGTAGAGGCAGCCCGAGTAGAGGCGGTGGCACGCCTCCCCCAAAACAGTGACGTTCCGTTCAGGGTCCCTTCTCACGCAGCCCCATAAGGGGGACGCATTTCCAACTTCACCCAAGCTTGGGAAGGGATCACATCAGGCAGATGGGTGCTGTCCACAGTGTCCGCAGGATACTGCATAGAACTTTTAGAGCGTCCCCGAAACCACCATCCATGACAAAGTACTCATTAGACCACCAGAAGATCCTCCTCGAAGAGATCGCCAATCTTCTAGCAAAGGACGCGATAGAACTCGTCCTGGGACACCAGGTAAACAAGGGTATTTATTCAACTTAATTCCTTGTGCCAAAAAAAGATTTGACAATGCGCCCAGTATTGGACTTACGGCCTGCAAACAAGTATGTCAAGCCCCAAAAATTTCGCATGACTACTCTCCAAGAGGTAATCCCCCTCCTAAAAAAGGAGGATTACATGGCAACATTGGACATGAAAGCTGCCTATTTTCAGATTTCCATGTTCCCAGCGCACAGAGGATACTTGCGCTTCAAGGTGGACAGTCAGCACTACCAGTTCAAGGTACTGCCCTTCGGGATAGCCTCGGCTCCAAGGGTATTCACCAAGGTACTGGCGATGGCGGCGGCACACCTACGCAGGGAGGCAATACCAGTGTACCCTTATCTGGACGACTGGCTCATCACGGGGGAGACCCCATTAATTTGCAGAACAAACATTCAAAGAACTATCAACCTCCTCTTCGAATTAGGTTTCTCCATAATCGAGAAAAAGTCAAGTCTGGTGCCAAGCACCTCCAAGCAGTTCCTAGGAGCAGTCCTAAACACACAAGAGGGGTTGGCCTTTCCATCAGAGGAAAGAATTCGAAATATACTGCTGCAAATTCCGCAAGATCAGGCCGGTCGCCAAATAACGGTACACAAAGCAATGTGTTTGCTGGGCATGATGGCGTCCTGTATTTACCTGGTCCCCCACGTGCGCATGCGTCCCATGCAAGAATGGTTGGCAAAACAGTGGTCTCAGGCAAGTGGTCAGTGGGACGATCTAGTGGTTATTTCTCCAACACTTGTACAAAGCCTTCACTGATGAACAAGAGAAAATCTGTCCAAGGGAAAACCCTTTTACGATCCCGAGATATAGGCGGTAGTCACAACGGACGCATGCCTGTCAGGGTGGGGAGCACACCATCTCCACCACACAGCTCAGGGTCTCTGGTCTCACTCAGTGGCCAAGAATCATATCAACCTGCTAGAGCTTCTGGCAGTATTCAGAGCGCTTCAAGTGTTCGAGCCCTGCCTGTTGAACCTGTCAGTGCAGATCCGGACGGACAGCACTACAGCCATGTTTTACCTGAACTAGCAAGAAGGGACTCGTTCGCCAAATCTGTCCAAGCTTGACCAGAAAATGTGGATATGGGCACTCAGACGGAACATCTTCCTGTCATCTCAACATGTTCCAGGGGATCTCAATTCTCTGGCGGACGCTTTGAGTAGAGATCCCCTCCGAGAGGAACACGAATGGTGTCTACACACAGAAATCGTAGAAGATGTCTTCTCTCAGTGGGGTTTCCCCACTATAGACCTATTCGCCACAAGCGAAAACAGACAGTTCCCAGGATTCACATCCATCCAGGTTCCCCCAACCAGGCTCCCAGGGGGAACACCCTGTGGATGAACTGGTCAGTGATGTTTGCCTATGCTTTTCCACCAACAGCCCTCATCAGGAAGGTGGTCAACAAGATGAACAGAGAATCGATGACGCTCGTCCTAGTTGCTCCCATGTGGGCGAGACAACCGTGGTTCCCACACTTACGCGGACTAGCGGTGTGCGAACCCATCAAACTCCCGGGCTGGTACAACCTACTGTCCCAGCACCAGGGTCAGAAAGTGCATCCTCAACCCAACTCAATGAACCTGGCAGCATGGCTCCTGAGGTCATAGAGTTTGGACATCTCAATTTGCCGCAGAGATGTATGGACATCCTAAGAGAATCTAGGAAGCCAAACACGAGGCACTGCTACTTTGACAAATGTAAAAGATGTGTTATCTGGTGCCAGAATAAGCAAATCAACCCAGTTGATTGCACTCCTTCCACAATTGTCACATACATGCTCCACCTGCTGGACGCAGGGTTGGTTTTTAACTCACTTAAGGTACACCTGGCAGCTCTGTCAGCATACACCACCTCCCATAACAAGGTGTTGTGGTGGAAAGTACCAGTGGTTAAAGCCTTCATGGAAGGAGTAAAGAGACTTCACTCTCCAATTTGAAACCCACCACCAGGATGGGACCTTAACGTGGTGCTATCTAAACTCATGGGCTCCCCCATTCGAGCCCATGCATAAAAGCAGTCTCAAACACCTGACTTATAAGACAGCCTTCTTAGTAGCAATTACATCTATAAGAAGGGTCAGTGAAATTCAGGCTCTGTCAGTGCAGGATCCTTTCTTTACGGTTCATAAAGATAAACTGGTTTTACGTACACACCCTAGGTTCTCACCTAAGTTTATTTCTAAATTTCACGTGAACCAGTCCATCGAGCTTCCGGCTTTCTTCCAAGACCCACAAAGCTCAGCTGAGATGAAACTACACACCCTAGACGTGCGTAGGGCGGTCCTACACTATGTAAACAAAACCGGACCGCTAAGGAAAACAGACCAACTGTTTGTCTCCGTAGCTAAAGGCAAAGAGGGAGATAGCGTCTCTAAAGGTGCCATCTCCAAGTGGATTGTTAACTGAATCCAGCTGTGTTACTCCCTTTCTGAAAAAACTTTGCCTTTCACGCCAAGAGCCCACTCTACAAGAGGCATTGGGGCCACTCTGGCTTTCGTTGCAAATGTACCCATTGACACCATTTGCAAGGCAGCTACTTGGAGCTCTATTCACACTTTTACTCAGCACTACTGCATTGACACCCATTCCAAGACAGAAACTCAAGTGGGACAAGCGGTTCTAAGACATTTATTTGCTCATGACCCTTCTCACATCCCACCTCCTTCTTCTAACACTGCTCGCTAATCTATGCACAGCATGTGATCTAAGCAGATTCCACAAGCCTCAGAAGGGATATATTACTCACCGTAATCGTATTTCTGGTGCTTGTAGCTGCTTAGATTCACATGCGACCCACCCTTCCTCCCCTCTGAGAGAAGGCGCATGGATGCTTGTAGTCTTATCTATCTGCTTGGATAATCTGTACTTGCGCTACTCCTCATGCTACCTCATGTCAGGAAAAATACAATCTGAGGGTCCTGGACGTGTGAGGGATCATGGGTAGAGTGGACGTCACACTAGGTATAGTATTACTGGCACGCCCTGTGTCGACGCCCATTTTCGAGTTTTGAAAAACAAACTGTAATACTCCGCAGCTTCCACTAGATGTCGGCCTATGCTCAGGATGTGAATCCAAGCAGATGCTAGCATCAGAAATACAATTACGGTGAGTAATGTATCCCATATGTATGTATCGCAGGTGCCAACCTGGAAGCTGTATTTCCCAATACATCTGAACGTCATAACTGCAATGTTCAGCCAGTGGGTCTGCATCACTGTTCTCATCTGAGGCTCTTCTTGGTGAGGCTTGCATGTCTTTGACGACCATGCCAAAATAGATAAGTGTTTCTGTTTTTCATCTCCCCTCATCAAGTGAGAAATCATGCACTGCAGCCTTCTTCGAACCTACAACAAGACATATTGATTTTTCTATGTTATCTTGAGATCTAATCCCTTCAAAAAGTTTCCATAAGCGTTGATCAATCCCTTGGGACTTCTAGGGGTCCTTGGTAGCAGGATTGTCATCTGTGTAGCTAAGTGGCATTGGCACCCCCCACTGCAGTTGGTGCATCAAAGTTTTTACCAACCAATACCTTTTCTAAAGCTTTGATATGTAAATTGAGCAAGGGGCTGGGGGGGGCGCAAGACGCAGCCGTGCGCTCTACCCTGGGGACCTGGTACATTCACCCCGCTGTGACGAATCGAATGCCTGCTGCAGTCCCATGATGGCGGAGGATGAGTACGTTCAGGAGATGGCTTGGAACATTTGCCTCTTTCAGAGATTACGATAACTTTGCTCATTTACCATGCCAAAAGCCGACAATAGGTCCATAAAGGTCTGGTAAACGGTATTTTCTGCACAAGGTAGTATTTAGCAGTCAAAAAGTATAAGCAGGCGACCTGTTCCATAGTTCCAACACCTTTTTTGAATCCTCCTTGCGTAGTGGCAACGACCTTATTTTCCTCAGCCTAAGATAAAAATCTCATATCGCCATGCCAAAGAGATTTGAGGTGGAGTCAAGCAGGGACATAGGGCAATGTGTCTTTATTTTTTAAATTTTTTAATAGATGGGAATAATTAGTATCATGTGCCAGCTATCAGGAATGTGGCCGGTCCGCTAGATATATATATATATATATATATATATATATCTACCTATCCAGAGTAGTTTTTTAAAAAAAAATTTTTTTAATTTATTGCACGCTGGCAGTCTGTCGACATGGAAATCTTTAAATAAAGAAGTTTTGGGAAAAACAGCACCTGTGTGACCGTGCCTTTCTTACATTGTCGAAGAAATGGACCCTGGAGTGCACAGCAGGAAACCAGGCCTTTTCCCATTCTTTATACATGTATACATATATTATTTAGTGACCGATAATGGTCAGTTGTGCTAGACAAGTAATCCCATCTCTGTCTAAATCTGGCCATGTGCAAAAAAGTAGGGTGAACCATTCAGTCCCCTATTTTATGAACAATGTTGTATGTCATACTAGGGCAACCTATTTATTATGAACCCTACGGTTTACTTTGGCGCCTACACTTATTACATGGACTTTGACACCCCTGAAGAAATAATCTATGAGAGTAATGAATCGTGATCATGTGTGGCACAGTCATGGATATAACGCCAGCGCGTTCTATAACTAATGTGATGTACTTGGGCATGAACAGGGATGGAATCCCATATGTTTCTTTAAGGTCCTCCCTTTTTGAAAGACTCCTTTCGCTCCTATACTAACATCACCAATTGTTTGTACTGTGCATATTGTCTTTAGGAACCATTCATAACGGTTTATAGAAGTAAACCATCACAAATGCTAGTCCATGGCATATACAGCTCTGTTTTTTTGTTATAATAGTATGCAGTACATGATGGAGTTCAAAACAGATCACTTCTGTTTATTAAAGTAACAATGGTGCAACAAGGGAAAATTGCTATTTCTGTTTCTGATGAAGTTCTCTGATGCACTTCTCACTTCTCTTGTGTTTTTCTGTAATGAGCTCATGGATGCTTCTGTTTGGTAGCAAGGGTATATTTTATGTTGCTGTTTTCTTTTTTTGGCGGTATTTACCTGTTTTTAGGTAGTAAAAGTGTCTGGTATGCAGTTTATATGTAGCGCTGACCATTTTCATATAAGGAGCTCAATTTGTCTGATCAAAACTCATGGACTCATCTTGTATACGTATGCATTGGCGAAACCCTCTTAGCCACTATATTAAAATCAGAAATATGCAAGGTCCTGACATTACTCTGTGCTTTTAAAGAGCACTGCTGTTGCGTGATGCAGTACACATTTGGAGCAGGTAGCCTTCCAGATTCATGCTGTAAAAAAGTTACTTACCTGTAACTCTTCCCACCTTCATGCCTGCTATCGAGTCACGTGCCATAACATGTCTTCCACCCTGTGGCCACCTGCTCCTTCTCTGCACTTTCTCTTTTTTATTTTTTTGAAACTTTATTTTGAGTTTAAATATTACAACATTACAGGAAATATCAACAAGATTTCAAAAACTATATACATAATTACGACAGTGTATAAACAACCCCCCCCTCATAGTCACACGGTTCACATTATACAAATGTCAGATTCAATACATTGCTAGACATTTTCCCCAAATCTTCGTAAATAACCCATTCATGCCTTGTTTCCTAAATAAAAAAAAACGTTTCACATCTGTCAGGTTATGCATTTCATTAAACCAGACCTCCTTTTCTAAAGTAATATTAGATTTCCAATTCTTTAGGATGATTTCTTTTTTTCAACCATGGCACCTCTAAATAACCACTTCATTTTGCATTTTCTCCTTTAACAAAAAAGGAGCCATAAAAAAGAATGCCTGGGTGCAGAAGGCGCAGCCTTAAGATGTTGATCTTGCTGTTCTCTATCCATTCTCCTCACTTTTGCAAATTCCCTTTTTTCCGCGCTTTCTGGAAAAAGGGATTACTCGACATTAATGTACTTTTAAATGGGTCCCACATGGCCTTACAAATGCCCAGACTTCAAAGTGTAGTTCAAGGGTTTTTATTGACTGCAAATTAAGGCTAGCCCAGCTGTTTTTCATGAAGGAGATTCAATATCTGTAATTATTTAACAATACAAGTTTGATGGTACCTGCATTTGCAATCTTTGTCTTGTGGATCATTATGGTATTATCCTGTTTATGTGAATGTTTGTAATGTATCTGTTTTCACAGGATGATCCTCCTTATGATAAGGGGGCCTTCCTTATTGAAATCTGTTTCCCGGCCGAATACCCATTCAAGCCTCCCAAGGTAACCTTCAAGACCAAGATCTACCACCCGAATGTTGACGAAAAAGGACAAGTTTGCTTGCCAATTATCAGCGCTGAAAACTGGAAACCAGCTACTAAGACCATTCAAGGTACTCTGGGCTGGGACATCATACACACATAGCCTCCAGTTTGCAAACCTATAGTTAAAGTAATGTGTGCTGTGCAGTAACATGCACACACAGTGGCATGGGGCCTACTGTGCACAGTCAGGCTGACCATGTATTGGTAGCTATGGGGCACATAAGCCCCGCAAGCATACACACCTAATGGGGCCTGGAGCCTGCTATGAATACCTGCTTGATCACTCACTAATAAGTAAAGGGCATTTTTCTTTTGAGGAGGTAGATCTCTTTACGACTTGCATTCACTCCCCATGACTACATTGTTACCAACTCCTTTTACTTTACATTTTCCAGTTTCGAGGTTTTGTGCGCATCTGTTTTGTAATGACTTGCAAGGAAAGCTGGCAGATGAAAAGACACATTTAAGTGTTAAAACTGATGAAAACACATGCCATCAAGGGGTACACAAGGTCCACAGGAACAGAGCTCAGTATGGGCCCTACAGTGAGCCACCAGGTAAACTATTTCACTGATGGTTATGCCCAAGTGACTATACCTACTTCTCCTTCATGGGATTTTTAATATTCAAGAATCTTGAACGTCTCGTCCTGTGTGCAGGTCTCGTAATACTTAATTGGAGAGGGAACCTTAGAACTTACTATATTTAGCACTTAGATCTGCTGCTCACCCACGAGCACGGACACTCCAGCACCAACCTCACTCCATCTTCCCCTTCCTTTCTCTCTGCACTTACACATTCTGAATACTCACAAGGCATAGTAGATTCGTCTTTATCCTCCAGTGTATATATTGTTTTTCAATCCCATGTTCCCTTCCTGTTGCCATGTGGGTGCTTTGAAACATAGTTTACTTGTTGTAGAAGCGCCTAATAAATCCACAATATCCCTTTTCATTTTGAGCAAAAGGCTAGCTAGCTTTCATTTTTTTTCTAATCTGAATTTACGATGAACTTCTAGATGCACAATAAAGTTGCTTAAAAATTGCCTATTTCCCTCCATCTCACCGTGCAAAAAGGGGAAAAGAAATGGGCAAATGGTCTGCCATGTAATAATGAATGTAGAGCAGTGCCACTTACAGCCAGGCTGCCTACCATGTCATCCCATGGGGCAGAACAGTTGCAGTTCAGTTTTTCCAACTGAAGTCAGGACCTCTGAGCATTCTCTTTTCAGCTTAACTTTAATTAAGAGAAATATCCATAATTTTTTCTTCACAGGTCTATTCCAGGGGCAATGTAGGCTCGCTTTGACAAACAACCTCCATAAAAACAAATGAAACACATCATACAAAAATATAATGTTTAAAGTGCTTAATAAAAGAAAGCAAACCCACCAAGGTATCAATAAAAGATAGTAAATAATGATTCCTAATTTTTAGGGCTTGCCCAAAATATGACTATAATTTCCAACTTATTAGCAGTGAGCCTGCCCTTAATAAGTGACGAAATGCTGGACCACACTGAGAAAAGCTGGCCTCCTGTCAAATGTCTGCCAGCGTTCTAGATCTAACATGCGAATAGGCTAGACAAGACTATGAAATGCAGCAGATCCTCACAAGGCGCGGAGCATATACGAATTTTTTTTTCGGATTCAAGGGCTGACCACACCTCACCGCAGTAACTCTTCTTAGAGGGCTACAGTTAAAACCTGGTCTTTTTTAACTTGTATTCTATTGGCATTTTATCATGGTACAACATTATATCGCCCTCCCTCCCCTCACCCTTCCTACCCCTGGCCCTGCCCAACAGACATTTCAACATATCCCTTCTCCTGTTCTCTGAAAGTCACGCATTTTGCCCAGTTGTGGTAGTCTCTGGCAGAACACACCTGTCTAGGTGCCGCTTCCCCGCTCCCTCCCCTAAAAGTTCCATATTTTACCCACCCATTCATGCTCAGACGGAGCGTATTTCGGCTTCCATTTTTGTGCCACCAACAACATTGCAGCCACCAGTAAAATTGCATATGCCTTGTTTTGCCCCTTTGAAGGTAGGTTCCCCAACCCCTCTCCCACTCCTAACAAGATGGCCTCCCGCAGGTTCCCAGGTTCCTTGAGATGTGGGACCCAAATATAGTTTCTATTGCTGCACCCACCATAAACCAAAAGGGCTGTAACACCGGGCATTCCCACCAGATGTGTTTCCATGATCCCTCCGCTCCACAGGCCCTCCAGCACTGCCTGATGTGTGAGGCTAGAATCTTTGCAATTTCACAGGTGTGAGGTGCCACTGAATCATCACTTTAACCCACATCTCCTGCACCTCGATGGCCCTAGTGAGTCTAGGAATATCCACCCACAATTAAGTCCACTGCCCCTCCTCCAAATGATGGCCCACAGTGTTTTCCCACTGTCAAGTAGGGCCATTTTGGGAACTGTAAGACCTCTGTCGCAATTCTGTACGGCGAGTTCACCAGGTGTTTGTTGCCTGTGTCAGAGGTAACTTATTTCTCTAAGGGAGTGAGATCTCTAGTGGCCGCAGTTCTGATCTAGGGGTTCAAGAGCCAGTGTCTCAGTTGTACATATTGGCATCCCTCCCCTTGCCCTATCCCAAAGTCCCTCTTGCATTTCTCACTTGGGTACATATGTTTAGGTCTGTCGTACTTTGGGTGCCACAATACTTCCTCTAGTGCCCTGCCCACCACTGCCCTATACATCAGACACCAGATTTTAGCGCGATTGCCCAGGAACCACTCCCTAACCACTCTAATTTGCGCCACTAATTAATAGAGATGGAAATTCAGAACCCCCCATCACCACTTTGCTTTTGGGGACAGTAAGTAGTTTCATAGACTCCCTGGGTGTTTTATGGTTCCAAAAGAATGCTTCCACATGTCTTTGCAGGCCCCTGAAGAACCTCTGGGGGACCTCCACCAGAATGGCCATAAAGTGATAAAAGATTTTAGGTTGGATCACCATTTTTAACACATTGATTCTCCCCAGCCATGAGATGGGCAACTGACCCCATTCAGTTAGTAGGTGTCTCACTGTCTCTAGTAAGGGGCTATAATTAGTCCGTTAGAGAGTCTCCAAAGAGCCGGTGATCTGCACCCCCAGGTTTTTTACGCTGACATCCGACCACCTGTACGGCACCAAGCCCCTCAGCATATGAGCCCCAGAGGGAGGGTCATATAAGGTAAGCATTTCCGACTTGCGCATGTGATTTTTATTCCTGCCACCGAATAGTTCAAACTCCCTCTCTATCGCAGTGAGTGTCGTATCTGGGTCCAAGATCAGAAGGAGTAAGTCATCCGCCCATGAAGTGACTTTGTGCTCCTCTCCCCCAAAGGTGATCCCTCTTATGTCCTAAGTGGCCCTGATTCTCGCCAGGAGCGGTTCCATGTGAAGTGCATATAGTAATGATGATAGCGGGCACCCTTGTTTGGTGCACCTGGAAACTTGTATTTCCCAGGAGAGGTGTACGTTATTTGCCAGGCACAGTAGAGGCATTTGATCATTTGCTCTGACCATAGCCAGTAACTTTGACCCAAATCCCATGGACTCTATTTTCCAAAAGAGAAACCACCATTCTACCGGGTCGAAAACTTTCTCTGCGTCCAACACTAGCATCAGGGATCTGGCTTTATTGACCTTTTCAATTTGGCACCCCCTCCTTATATTATCAAAGTTTTATCTTTGCTTGATGAAATCTGACTGGTCGGGGTTGATTGGTTTTGGTAGATATTTTTCCAAACGTGTTGCTAGTACTTTGGTGTCGCTTTTCACGTCCAAGTTGATGAGCGCGATGGGGCGATACGAGCCACATAGTGTAGGCTCCTTGCCTGGCTTCGGAAGGAGAATTGTTGGGGAGAATTTTCAGTTCTGTGCCATTTCCCTTTAACCTTGGAGACCCTCAGCTCTTTTGCTGGACTCAGGGATTTTTAATTTGAACTCCTGAGTTAGTGGGACTTTTTTCTCACCCTCGTGTGTTTTTTCTGACTAGGCTTTTTGGGTTTCTTGCTGTTTAATGAGTCTGGTAAACACCATAGACATCTGCTTTTTGCATGGACACACCGCACCTTTGTTTAACTACAAGTTCTTGGGTCAACTACTGTTTCCAAGAATAGTAAGATGACTCCTATCTTACGTACTGTTTTCTTTTGTGGGTCCAGCACACACCACCCTATGTGGAGTGCTGGGGGGTTGCATAGTAACTCATTTATCACACTTATGTAAGATTCTGTTACACTAACTAACTTGAATGGCTGGTGGAGTGGTTTCTTTTTACTACCTTGTGTCATGTATCTGCAGGCTAATTCCTGAGCTGCAGTACAGCACCCAAGGGTGACCTTTTTCCCAAAATGGCCCCCGTCTTCTTTTTTTGCCATTTCTTGTCAGTTAGTTCATTCTGGGCTTTTACTCTCTTACTCTTATTTGAATCAGGTTTGAGTTCTTTGTGCATTTTGCCTTTTGCAGGCTTCTGCCCTGAAGCCCGACCAGACTCCAGTGTGTTTGGAAAGGCAGGAAGTGAGAGAGCGTCCCGAAACATCCCTGTCCTTTGTCTCTAGCTACGCCTGAAGGAAACCAGATCTTATTGGCCAGACATCCTGCTTGTTGATTGACAGCCTGCGGCTGCGAATGAATCGGAACTTGCTTAAAAGGCGAGGTTTTTGGGACTAAAGGCAGAGCCGGCCACTGGAGGACAACATCCGGCGAAGAAGAACTGAAGAGACGCTAGCAGCACCCTCATGTACCGCAAAGAAGTGCCCGGTAAAAACCTGCAGCTGTGTTGACCCCGTTTTTGTTCCGAATGGGAAGACCTATACGGGACGACTTCCTCCCATGGGCTGGTGGGACCAACTAGCCTTGAGATGAGCTTACTTTTGGCGGAACCACCAACATGTTGTGACTTTCCAAGGCTGCAGAATCCCAGTGGCCGGGGACCACTAACCATTGAGTGCATTGTCTTCAGAAGTGCGAATCCGGACAAAATTTTGTGGGCATCCAGAGGACACTACAGAACTGTTTGTTCTTCTTTGGCACTGAGAAAAAGATGCCAAAACCACAAAAGGATGCTGAATCGAGGAGAATCCACTGCTGCAGAGCCCCTCTCTCTCGAGTGCTGTCGCAGAAGCCCGCTAGACGTCCTCCCTTTCGTCACCATGACCAAGGACCAGGAACAAGGGTCTTGTACATGAAGGCATCCAGCTGGAACAAATTCTTCTGTTCGCAGGTACTGTGGGGATTGGGGTACATCTACCTTTTGCCAATTGTGGTGCTCCCTAGCTTGGGGAGTAAAATTTTAAACCCTTTTGAGTTGACCTCATCTCACTTGCACTGGCCTTCCAGCTTGTGCTTCTTCAAGGTGGATCCTCTTGAACTTCTGTGATTTTCTACTGAACTACTGACTATTGTAAAACATTTTCTAAGAGAGCATCAGAACTTTGAACCAACCCGTTGACTTTGGCTATCTTGGCTCCCTAAAGCCCCCCTGCTGAACCTATTGGCTTTGGCAGTGCTTGTTCCCTTACAGGTTTTAATTGCTGAACCCTATTTTTGCTGGGATAAAAGACTGCCTACCTCCCTCTGGGAGAATCTTACTGTTTCTCTAATTACAAAGTATGTTCTGATCGGACTATAACTTTTCCCTCCGTACAACACAATATTGCAATGGTGATCACAAATAAGTGTTGTTACTGTTAAATAACATCACTCGATGTGCTGGAAGAAGTTTAACATATGAAAAGTTTACTTGCCTGCTCTATTGCTCTTGTTGAATTGAATCCTAACTTTGGGATTAATGTTACTATTAGTTGCTGTTTTTTAAAGATTTTCTGTGTGTGTGTGTGTGTGTGTGTGTGTGTGTGTGTATTATGCTATAACTTGAAGTGTGTACGTGTTTACTTGGATAACTGTATTTTTCTGATTTCATTGTACAGGTCTAGAGCTCATATTACCCCTCTTAAGATAAGCCTGGCTGCTCAGTCACACTACCAACTTGTGTAGTGCAGGCCTATATTAAAAGGTGGGTTACCTAATATCAAGTGATGAGTCTTGTAAAGTCCCACACCAGTTGGACCCTACAAATTCTTACCGAACAGGAATAACCTTGGCTTCTTGCATGGACGGAGTAATTCACCCAGAGCTACCAAAGGAATTGAACAAAGTGACCAATCGGGTGATCAGAGCAAAACGTGCTCTTTTAATTAAACATTTGTCAAACAAATGTTTGCTCCAAAAAGATAGTCCTGCATGGTATTGATTCCAAGTACAATATGTCTAACTTCAAAGGTTGAATTCATTGCTCACACGCAAATCTTGAATAGTAGATCTCAAACATGCTTTAAAGTAGCTTAACAGAGTCTGATCTGGTGGTGGGATTTGAGTGACACTATCCGTTAATTCCCAACAACTGCTTAACATGTTGGAACCATGGAATAGAAGATGCACCTGTTTTGACATAGGAGCTCCCTAATAATAAACTGGATTAAAGCGGCACTAGGATTAGATCAAACACATAATCTTTGAATGGCGGGTTCAAGAGGGATATCATCCACCAAGTAATGCAGGCCCAACTCAATATGCACTGTGTACTTGGAGGCAGATCTTGGGAGAACCAGCAATTTCTTCAGGAAATCATTCACTGTAATTCGTATAGAGGATGCATCAGAAAATCCCCACAGTGTGGCACCATATTTTGCAAAGGATTAGTTTTCATATTGTACACCTTCAGAATCGTATTCAAAGGCTAAGTTGTTATACAACTTGGTAACTGCAATGGGCTTCTTACCTGAAGAGCAAAGAAGAATAGCAGACTCAGCAGTGTTAACCTGTAGATCCAACTGGTTTATAAATAAGGTGTATTTCGTAATCCAGTGTTGCAAACCTCTGGGAATCAGTGCTAATATGATATGATATGATATGATTGGTTATTTCTCCAGCATTGGATCTTTCACGGATTTACATGCTTAGAATATTCCCCGTCGTCAGGCTGGGAATCCTCAGTAAGTTATATAGACCTTTTCCATAGGAAAAATTCCGACACTTTTGTGTCCCATCTATGTCGTTTTGGGCCGCGCACGCCGGCGCCACTAGGACGTAGGGGTATATATAGCTCTGCCCTCGCGGCTCCCTCAGATTTCAACCGTCTTCCAAAGTGGTGGGATTACCTCGCGTATCTGCTATTTGGTTAGGTTGTACTTTCTACTTCTGCGACTGTTCTTCTCAAGAGAATGTCTGGAAAGGCGTTGTTTCATCCGTGTGCTAAGTGCGGTTTTAAGAAGTTCAGAGAAACATTCGAAGGCCTCCTCCTCTCACAAAACGCCATCTTCTTCCTCATCTAAAAAGGAGAGAAAAGGACCATCTAAATCCTCCTCAGGAGACCGTCATAAGTCCACCTTGAGTCGAGAGGCCACGGCCAGCAAGTCGGCCCCAAAAGCGGCGGGAACACCTCAAGGCCTGGCGCCACTGGCTTCATCGGCGGCTCCTCCCGCATGTCAGACTGCGGCGGTAAGAAACATATCGTCGACGGTGGTCCCGTCGATGGGATGGCAACCGGAGGTTTTTGATCCCGTCCCGCCGGAGGCCCTGCTTCAACCAGAGGCGACTTTCTCCATCTCGTGGGCTGACGAGGAACGCGACACGGTCGCGCGCCCAACCGATCGGGGTCTGCAGCCGACCAGCGCAATGTCGCTCTTGGGTGTGGGTTCCATCCCTACAACCTCATTACTGAACCCCCAGGCGGTTCTGTCCTTGGAGATGCTAAATACGGCAGAGGTTCTTAAGTTGGAGTCTGGCGAAAAGTCTCGCAACTCCAACTTTAGTAGGTCACAAAGAGCATTGGCACTAAAGTTAGCAAAAGACAAGAACCTGATTATTAGACAAGCAGATAAGGGAGGAGCGATTGTGTTGATGAACCGTAGTGATTATGTAAGAGAATGTGAAAGACTGCTATCTGATGATGTGAGTTACTTGAGACTGGCTAATGACCCCTCTGCCAAACTCAAAAATTATCAAAGAAAAGGTGACTGCAGCTTTTGATGCCGAAATGATTAGTAAGCAAGAATTTGAATTCCTGATTAGGGATCAAGGAAGAGTACCTGTTTTTTACATCTTGCCCAAAGTACACAAGAGACTTGTTGATCCCCCTGGTAGACCTATAGTGTCTGGTGTGAATTCGATTTTGGAACCTTTGTCCAAATTTGCAGACTTCTATTTGAGACCGTTTGTTTTGAAAATGAAAAGCTATTTACGAGACACCACTGATGCTATTAATAAATTGGAAAACATTGAGTTTATTCCGGGCCAGTCCTTGCTGATAGGCTTGGACATTCAATCTTTGTACACTGTGATACCCCAAAGAGCCACTTGGGGTGGTTGAAGAAGTGTGGATGAATAGAGAGGATGGCCATCCTGTGAGTAATGCTTTCATTCTGTGGTGCACAGAGTTTGCCCTGACTAAAAAACATTTTCAATTCCAGGGTTCTTTCTTTCAACAGATTGAGGGTACAGCCATGGGTGCTGCCATGGCCCCGAATTTAGCCAATCTTTATTTCGAGTATTTTTAAAAGGCAGTAATATACCCAGCCACCAACCCTTTCAGCAATCATTTGAGGAAGTGGCTGAGGTATATAGATGATATACTGATCATATGGGATGGCTCAAGAGAAGAGGCAGATTGTTTTGTGACATGGCTTAACCAACAAAATCGGTTTCTGAAATTCACTGGGTCTATATGTGATTGTGAGACTCATTTTCTAGACATCACCATTTTCCATCACAATGGTTCTTTAAAAGTGAAGCCTTGTAACAAGACTACTGATAAGAACTCTTTATTGCACTTCAATAGCCACCATGCTAAACATTTAAAGAACAATTTGCCATTTGGACAATTTTTGAGGCTGAAGCGCAATAGTAGTCTTAAAGATGATTTTGCCCGAAGTGCGGATTGTCATGATCTCTGCTTCCAAAAGGTCAGGGTTTTCCCAACTCCCTTGGAAGCAGATCCATAACCCAGGTTCCGAGTGCCAACCAGTCCCAACTGGGACCTTTTGGACCCAGTCCTGGCGCCAGTGGCACCAGGCTCATAAATATGCCCAGTCCCAGCGCTGGAAGCGCCGGGCTCATAATGCTTGGGTGGACTTACCTGCAGCAGACCATGCTGCTTACTTGCCTGCCAGTTGAGCCTCTGATCCTCTTCTGTTTGGAACTACTTTTCCTGTTGGGTGGGGCAGGAGCCACTCCCTAGATTCAGAACACTGGAACTCTTCTGGAAAGCAGGAACTCTTTTCTTACCTAGGGGTGGCTGTGGAAGGAGCTACCTAAGCACTACAGGAGGCTATTTAAACCACACCCGATGGATGAATCTTGCTTTGCGTTATTCTGCATCCTCTGCAGCAGAACGCTAATCGTGTCTTCTGCATCTGATCCTGGGCCTAAGGAAAAAGGCTTACCATCCTGAATCCAGTCTTCAGCAACACCTATAAAGACAAGAAAGAACAGGTTAGCATTACGGTCTTCAGTGACAGCTCTTCACTTACCTGGTCCATCGGCTGTCACCAACGCCTCGCGCTGCATTCCGGCATCTGAAAGACAAAGGCTTACCTACTCTTCGTGCGCTCCAGAGGTCTTCGGCGCTGCATCCCGCATCTGAAAGACAAAACAAGGTGCGTTTAAAGACATTGGGGAACTTTAATACTCACGTGCCATTACTCCTTTCCACATCTAACCCAGTGGGTATTCCGGCACCCTGCAGCCGCTCCGAACTTGTACCTGCAAAATAAAAAGACAGTTAGAGCGCATCGTGAAGCAGGCAACAAGCGCTTACTTACGTGCTTCCAGGCGCTTCTATTCATCACATGGGCTCCATCTTCAACTCTCTTCAGCCCGTCATCCGCCATCGCCGGAACCCTGCAAAACAAGAAATATCATTACTAAATACTTTAAAGACATTAGAATTACTCGAAACTTACCGTTCGTGCAGTAAACGACAGACAGCAGTCCTCTGAAGTCAAGAGGCCTGCTCCCCTTATCCAGTGAAGAAACTGGTTACAGCACCCTGCCCCGAGGCAGATGGAGAGCACGGCGTTCACTTACCTAAGACATCTTACCCTTCGAGTCAGACATACAGTGCACAGAGGTCCAGCCCAAAGAGCCAGCCGTGTGTTACACATCACCTTTGAAGATACGGTATACGCCCAGTCAAGACCGGCGCCTCTACGGGAATCAGGTGAGCGTTACACAGATGAATTGACCAACAAGTTGTTGGCCAAAGGCTATCCGCCTAGAGTTATAAGAAATGCCTCAAAAAGAGCTTACAATAACAATCGTGAGGCACTTTTGGAGAAAAGTAGTAGGCCAATTAAAAAGATTGGCACTGTATTTGTTAATACTTTCTCAAATTTGTCCTACAAAATCAAAAATATTGTGATGAAAACTTGGAAGAAAATATATTGTGGTAAAGAAGTGTTGCCTCCCCTAGTGGCTTTTAGAAAAAGCCAGAATTTACGAAATATTTTGATCAGAAATGATGTGACAGAAATGCAGATACCACCAGCTAGGCAAACTAGACTGTGGGGTTTGCCTGAAGTAAAAGGACATTTTCCATGTGGGAATTGCAGCATGTCTGGACAAACAAAAGAAACTAGATTATTGCAAATTCTACCTGATAAGTGGGTCTTCACTGAAATGACGAATTGTAACACAGCTAATGTTGTATATTTGATCACCTGTCCATGTGGCCTACATTATGTGGGAAAAACAAATAGGCAATGTAAAGTTCGAATGGTGGAACATCGCAGCTGTATCAAGAATCAAGTGATAACTGCCCCTCTTGTGAAACATTTTATTGAAAAGAAACATGGTTTCAATGACTTCACATGGCTGATTTTGAAAAAGGTGCATGGAAATACCAAAATTGAAACAGATCGAAAATTATTGTATTTAGAGCAAAAAATAATTTTCAAATTACAAAGCAATGTGCTAGGGCTCAATGAAAGCATTGATTGGCATTTGGTTAGCCAAATATAATTTTGGACATTGTGTGATGCATATACCATGTGGGCACCCAATTTTGGTAAACAATTTGGTTTTTAGTTCAATTGATGAAGCTAGTGCAATTTACATCTTTTTGATGCGCTGAGTGTCCACTAAACTCCTCTACACCAGTTGATCCTGGGTCTGTTCCAATATGGCCCCCTTGGTTGTTGTACTCCTGATTAACTTCGAGAAGTTGAGTCCTTTTTTTTGTGTTTTTCTTTTTGTGTTGCTGCACAACCATAGACGCTTTAACAGAGTCCTTTCTTTGTGTTGCTGCGCAACCATAGATGCTTTGAGATTGTGCAGCAGCCATGGCTCCTCTGAATCTAGTGCTGGCCGAGTATGTTTGAATGCTGCAAGTGGAGTGAATAAACCCCTCTGGGTGTATAGGTGAGCACGCTACCAGCTTTTCGCCTTTGGATGTGACTCTGTGCATGATATTGTCTCCATGTCGGGACACCTTTTGCATTATTTGGTGGTTGGGGCATTTTATTTTACACTTATTTTACACATGTTGTGTGGCTATCCATTTTCCGCGTTTCTTTGACGTTGTGGAGGTTGGACAGCATGGACGCTGAGTAGTTGTCTTTACACATTAGATAACGCATGGTCTCCTCACGTGTGTGAAATATAAGCACCCCCTTCTGTTTGCCCTCTAGTCCATGTTGACGGCATGTTAGCTGAGGTTTTGGTAATGCCAGATAAATGGTGTTTACTGTTATGTTTCCATTGCTTTCCAGATTGACTCTGTACTTAATTGCTTGATCGTATGGATGTTTCCATTTCAACTTGTTCATTACTGAATTGTGAATTGCAGTCTTGATCCCTACATTTGTGGAGGTAATTTACTTTATTTGGAGCCTTGATTTTATGTGCAATGGTTTTGAAGCCAGTGTGATTTCTGGATATAACAGAGAGGTGGTCTCTGTTTATTGGTTTTGTCTTACTTAGGTGTGGCGATACTCTAGCGGACTGTGACGCTTTGTTGAAGTATTGATTTCTCATTTGGAGGGAAACCAGCAAATTTGTCATTCTGTGACGTGCTTTGAAGTTTCACCATTTAAAGGTAAATCTGCGGGTACCCTTTGGGACCCTTGTGAGTGTGGCATAATCCCTGTGCCATGCCACCATTTACATTTTGTAGTACTTCCTTCCCTTTTTGGAACTCATTAGGTTTCTCCTTTCCTTTATTTTTACAGGCTTGGAGTTTGTTTTCCTTTTACCCTCTTGGGTGCCTGAATCTACCCTTTCAACACGGTGTGGAAGAGATTAGTGGATGCTTTTAAATTTATCCCCTGAAGAATGTTCGCCTGAACTGGGCAGTTAAGAACAGAAACATGTTGGGATGCTTGTTGTTTTAGTGACGCATTGAGATTTTTTTGTGTGTTATGTTATATCTTTTGTGTCGTATAAATAAGTTATTTGATGTTTTACATTTGTTTTATATTTGTTTTTTAATGTTTAGTACACTGTGTTAGGTGAGGGTAGTGTTTTTTGTTTAAACTCAGTTTAAATTATTTGAATAATAAAGTTGTTATACATTGGTGTTAATCAGTTATAGCAGACGGTCCATTTTTTCAGGACTAGTGATGCTGGAAAACCTTAGAGTTTTTGTGTGAGGGGGTTGGAGGCAAGTAAACAACACGTATCATCTTGCTCTTTATTGTATTACATATATCTATATCCACGTTGGTGGAGTAGGATGTTTTCATGTTAATAGGGATTCTTTATACCTATTTAAACATATTAGGTGCTAAATACGCTACAGAAGCTATTACAGCGTTTGGACACACAAATACCCCAGCCTAGTGCCCCGACACGGATACAGTCTACGCCATTCGTCGACGAGCTGGGCCCGGCTCCTCGCTCGGCAACCAGGATTACGGCCGCTTCCCACGCTCCGGAAGATTGCCCTATCCTGCAAGAAGAAGGGGAACTACAGGATTCTGACCGTGAATGATCAGGTTCAGACATCTCACTATCCCCCCTCAAGGGACCCAACTTGGGACTCTGAAGCAGAGATGGAAGCTCCGAGAAGCCCGGCACAGCCATCGCCACCTGACGACGTGGGTGCATTCCATGCCATGATGAGTAAGGCGTGTTCGGAGTTTGGCCTAGTCCCTGAAGAGGAGAAAAAGGATTGTTTTCTTTTTGATCATATGGGCAAGAGAAGGAAATCCATATTCGCCATCCCGATTTTGGATCATGTCTGGCAAGAGGGCCTGAAGACCATGCGGCACCCGTTCTCTGAACCGGCAGTGAAAGGTCGTTTGGAGAAGAAGTTCAAGGCTCCTGAATCGACTCCCAAGTGCCTGACGTCTCAACCTTCGCCGGAGTCGGTGGTATCTGCGGCGGCGGCTAGAAAGGCCAGGTCTCAACATAAATGCAATAGGAAGTCCGCCATGTTGCTAGTGCGGTAAGGAGCCTCCAACCATGCTATAAACATTGCCGTCGACCTAGCCGAGTCCGGTTTTAAGCAAATCAATAATGGCATAGTTCTACGTAGACAAGCCTGGCTCAAGTGCACTACGTTCAGACCGGAGGTGCAATATAAAGTCTTGGATATACCGTGTGAAGGGGAGCAACTGTTTGATGAAAAAGTTGATGAGGCCTTGAAGGGCATGAAAGAGGATACTGACACGGCGCGGTCACTCGGAGCCCTCCAGAGTGGTAGGAATTTTCGTTCCTTTCGCCCTTTCAGAGGGGCCTCTGGTAACTCCCTGTTTGGGTCATCTAGATACCGAGGTTTCAGCAGACCCTCCTACTCGTCCCAAGGCTACAGGCGTGCGGACCAATCTTATAGAGGCAGAGATTACAAAACCTCCAGACGGCGGGGTGCCTACCCTTCGCCGACGAAAGATAAACAAACCAAGAACCAACAATGACATGTTTCAGGACGTCCTGGGGAGCCGAGTGTCTCGTCACATCGACGAGTGGGAGCGCATAACAGACCGATGGGTTTTGGACACGATTCATCTGGGCCACTCTACAGTTCAAGGGCAAGCCACCACACATTCCACCGGTGTTCTCGGCCCAGCCCCACCTTCAAATACTACTACAGGAGGTGGCGCTTATTCTGCAGAAAGGGGCTATAGAACTGGTCCCGGTGGCAGAAAAAGGACGGAGTGTACTCCCGGTACTTTGTCGTCAAGAAACCAAATGGAAAATGGCGTCCCATTCTGGATCTACGAGCACTCAACAAACTGCTCAAGAATTTAAAATTCAAAATGCTGACTCTTCAGGAGGTGATCCGATCGATACAACCCAGAGATTATTTGTCGTTGTTAGACCTTCAGGACGCATACTTCCATATCCCGATGCGTCGACGGCACAAAAGATTTCTGCGGTTCGTCGTCGGACGAACCCACTATCAGTTGATGGTCCTCCCGTTCGGTCTAAAATCGTCCCCCAGGACGTTCACCAAATGTCTGGCTCCAATAGCAGCCTGGTTAAGAAAGGAAGGTCACCATGTGTACCCTTATTTGGACGATTGGCTAGTGAGGGTACTGTCTCCGGAAAGGGCACAAGAAAGCCTAGATTCCACCCTGTCCCTCCTGCAACGTTTGGGCTTCGCAGTGAACTTCGACAAGTCCTCGTTAAAGCCTTCAAGGACCTTGTTCTTTTTGGGAGCAGAGTTCCACACAGTCGGGGCTGGTGAAGCCATCCATCGAAAGGATTCAGACTGCAACAAAAGGCATCGGAATGGGAGGTTGACACCAGAGTGTCAGTACGAAGGTACATGTCCCTGCTTGGGACCATGTTGTCCTGCATACCCTTGATAGGCAATTGTCGCCTCTTCATGAGGCCTCTTCAGGAATTCTTGGCGGATCGATGGGCACAAAGTCGAGGACGCTGGTCGGACAAGTTGACCATCAACGGCCAGCTTGTGCAGGCGCTTCAATGGTGGAGAATCTCCATACACCTAACAAAGGGAATGCCCTTACTGAAGCCTGCGTTCCAGAAGACAGTGGTTACAGATGCTTCTCTAACTGGGTGGGGAGCTGATCTGGACTCCTTACAGGTTCAGGGTCATTGGTCATCGGAAGAGTCCTCCCTCCACATCAACCTGCTAGAGTTGAGGGTGGTGCGTTGGGCCCTAAAATCCTTTCTGCCACAGATAAAGGGCTCAGTGGTGAGAATCATGACAGACAACACGACAACAATGTTTTATCTACGAAAGCAAGGAGGAACTTGTTCCAGGAGCCTGTCGACAGAAGCCCAGGAGATCTGGCATTGGGCCCTACAACACGACATACATCTGTTGGCGTTCCACTTACCAGGAGTAAAAAATGTGCAAGCAGACGCTCTCAGCAGGGAGATGAATTGTCTACACGAATGGGAACTGAACGATCGGCAACTGCACCGTGTCTTCGCGGAATGGAGTCATCCGGCCCTCGATCTCTTTGCGACGAGAGACAACAAGAAATGCTCCCAATACGCGAGCAGGTGGCCACAGCAAGACTCGCTAGGGGACGCATTCTCCTTCCCGTGGACGGGCAAGTTTCTGTATGCCTTCCCCCATTCCCTCTCATCCGTCGGACTCTGCAATGGATCCACAGATATCCTTGTCGGGTGATCCTGGTGGCCCCGTATTGGGCCAGACAAGTGTGGTTCTCCGATCTACTTCACCTCTCAGCGGCAGAACCAAAGAGGTTCCAGAAGATCCCCAACCTTCTGTCTCAGTGGAAAGGGACCGTTTGGCATCACGACCCGGACAACCTCAGTCTGACGGCCTGGCTCCTGATTTCGCCGAGTTTGGCGCGTTAGCAATTCCAGCGGATTGTCGTCGTATTTTGCAAGCTGCAAGGGCACCTTCCACGAACACTTCATACACATACAAATGGAAAAGGTTCTGCATATGGTGCGCAGGTCAACCAGGTCTGGTCCCGCGGGCGATCACACCGGAACAACTCCTACCATACTTGTTGCTCCTGGCAAATAACGGTTTATCTGTTTCATCCATAAAGGTGCATCTAGCTGCCATCTCGAGATTTACTCGGAAGAGACATTCCACTCCACTGTTCAGTGACCGCCTAGTTAAACACTTCCTTAAAGGGTTGTTTCAAACCTTTCCTCCCAAGAAGAAGCTTCCTCCGATCTGGAGTCTGAACCTGGTCCTGGCAGCCCTGATGAAACCCCCTTTTGAACCAATGTCATCGACATCATTAAAATGTTTGTCTTGGAAATTGGCTTTCCTGGTGGCCATTACTTCTGCTCGTCGCCTGTCGGAAATACAAGCTCTAGTGATCGACCCTCCGTATTTGAGGTTTTTCAGTAATAAAGTTGTGCTGGCCACTAACCTGCATTTCATACCTAAAGTACCTTCCATGTTCCATAAACACGCTTCTATAGTGTTGCCTACATTCTTTCCAACACCGTCTTCAGTGGCAGAGAAGACCCTCCATACATTGGACGTGAAAATAGCTTTAAAATTTTATCTCCATCGCACGCAAAGCTTCAGAGACACGAGACAACTCTTTGTGGCTTATGGTCCTGCGGCTAGGGGGAAAGCGATTTCAAAACAAGGACTATCCAGGTGGGTGTCTTCGGCCATTTCTTATTGTCATTCCAAGGCCAGAAAGCCGCTAGAAAAGCGTCCAAGGGCCCATTCGACGAGGTCTACATCGTCGTCGACGGCTTTGTGGTCCGGAATTCCGCCGGGGGATATCTGCCAGGCGGCTTCCTGGTCGGTACCACACACGTTTACCCGACATTACTGTCTCGCACAGCAACATGCTGAGGATACACAGATGGGGCGGGCAGTACTATGTCACCTGTTCCAATAAGGTAAGCCCCAAGTGGGGTTCCATCCTTCGACAACTATGCTTTAAAGTGCCGTGTCCTTTACGGTTAACATGCTATAATGTAACGTGTTGCCATAGTAAGTGGGCACTGTGATTGTTGTGATGTTGGTTTGCATACACGCCTCCAATGTTGGGGGATACTGCCATACAATCTATTCTAAGCATGTGAATCCATGAAAGATCCAATGCTGGAGAAGGGAATAGTTTCTTACCTGTAACTCAATTTCTCCAGCATTGGTATCTTTCATGGATTCACATGCGCCCGCCAGCCTCCCCTGAGCATGCAAATCAGAGATCCCCCCCCATACTACTTTGGGGGCTGAAATCTGAGGGAGCCGCGGGGGCGGAGCTATATATACCCCTACGTCCTAGTGGCGCCGGCGTGCGCGGCCCAAAACGACATAGATAGGACACAAAAGTGTCGGAATTTTTCCTATGGAAAATGTCTATATAACTTACTGAGGATTCCGAGCCCGACAGGGAATATTCTAAGCATGTGAATCCATGAAAGATACCAATGCTGGAGAAATGGAGTTATAGGTAAGAAACTATTCCCTTATGACTCGCTTAATACCCAGAGGTTTCTAAGCGCGGATCTGAGGATCGAACCTGTGCTGCTCCGTGTCGTCTTTCTTCCAAGGCGAGCACGTTGTCGCTGAGCTCTCCTCCCAGATAAAAAGGCCATATTGTCAGCAAATGCAAATACTGGTATTGACATATTTCCAATCCTAGTCACATCTACATCAATTTCCACAAGGGTATCATACAGACCATTAATATAGAGGGATGATAATAAAGGTGCCGTGGTGCAGTCTTGTCGCACTCCCTTGCCTATTGGAAAAATAAGATGTACATCGATCGTTGCCACCATTTCTGACGCGGGCATTATTGTCATGATGTATGTCGATAAGGATGTTTAGAATATCCTTTCGTCAATTCAGTGCCCTGATGCCCAGCCAAAGTGTAGTGCTATTTACCTCGTCAAAGTTTGTGCTTAGGTCCATGAAGTCCAAATAGATTGGTTCTTTCTTGGTATCACAATTAAGTAGAGGTTAAAAGCTTGTTCACAGGTCCTCAATCAAACATGCTTTTGAGATTATCGCAAAACCCATTGGTCCAACTCCTTAAGGAGCTCCCTCCCCAAATACCTTAAAATGTGCATTCAGGGGGGAACTAGACCTATATGCCATCGGCAAACTCTATTTCCCTTTTTCAATATTGGATGAATCGCTGCCAATTTCCAAGAATCTGGTATCCTACTGGGTTTCATTATAGCATTAACACAGATGGCTAATATAGGTGCCCACATCTTGATCAGATCGTGGAATATATTGTCTGGAATTCCGTCAGGTCCTGGGCAGCGATTATGAACCTGTTTCATTATAGAAGCAATTACCTCTTGCAGGGAAAACTTAAGGGCAGCTGAACCACAGTTGTCAACAAAGCTTCGATGTTCCCTCGACATACCTCAGTAACAATTTGTAGTTGTTGCCAGTTATACTATAGAGTGATGGCAGATGGTCTACACAAGCACGATCATCAACATTTGCTTCCGTTCGTAGTGGCTTATGTTCATAAGATAGCCCCTTAGTCACCAGGTCCAAGAGATTTTTTTTATGATCAGAACATGCCTTTAACAGATCTGACAATACAACATTATTCAACTCCGCTTTGCGTTGCAATTGCTCTCTTGCACTCAGCACGAGCAGTTACTACCTCGTTCCTTGTTGATGCCAGATTTTCCAGGAGGGAAAGCAGGTTTGATTTCACTAGTCTACTACTATCTTTGTTAAACCAACTTCTCTGTCTATGGTTAACTTCAGAGGAAAAGCTAATGTAAAGCGCTTCTGAAATATTTAACATCAATAAATCATATGTGGCCAGAATCACAGAATAATAAGCATTATTATCCAATAATGAACAAAAATAAGGTAAATTGGAGACCATTACATTTTGGTGACTAGTTGACTTATTGATCAATGCTCATTTTATTCTTTTATGGTTAAGTTACTCCCACAAGGGCTAAATTTGGTAATTATTTACAACCATACTGAATTGCCATTTGATCCGAGGTACAATCGGATGATGGTCATTGTATAATTCATCCACAACAGAAAAATGCTAAATAAGTGGCCATTTAATGGTAAGGGTACATACATAGTCAGTAAGAGTTCCCCCAGTGGATTCTAAAAGTATAATTACCTGAGCTGCTGTTGCATACTCTGCCATTGATGGAGGGCAGCCCTCACTCAAGCCATGTATAAAATGTGAGGCCACTAGAGCAAATTCATGGATTTAACATATAGCGCTCCGAGATGATATAAGTCATGTATAAATGTGCCTGTTCACAAGTGTTTCTAGGCGCGATAAGCCCAACACTAAATAATATTGAACGTAACATATAATCGTCCATACATTTTGTTTGACGCTTAATAAACTACCAGTGTCAATCTGTTTCTGGGGACTATTAAAGAAATGTACTACCACCGCAGATTCCTCATTTTGTAAAGCAAGTTTGTTTCAAAACTTGCAAAAACGTAAGTTGGAACAAATAGTGATGGAGCAACTTATCAAGGTTTTTATACAAATAGCCAAACATGTTAAGTGTCCCGCTGGCTTTCTTAGAGGCTTTAATTTGGTAAGTATGATACCCATCCAGCACAATCTCATCAATGTCCCACGTTTCTTGTAATAGAATAATATTGTGCTTCTGCAGAAAATTGGGTGTATCAGCAATCATTAGTCTAGGGCCCGTCCGTGCGATATTTAAAGGTACAAGTGAAAGGAAAAACAGAGTGGTTGCAGCAGGCATAATGCTAGATCGCTCATTATGATATATTTTATTTATACTTAACTCGTACACAAGTACTCATTGTACCATCCAAACCCAGTGTTAGTGTAACCTTGGGCAGCTCCACTATGTCAACCAGCGGAGCTGGCCAATCATTAAACCAGTCCACCTCCTCAAGTAGACAGATCTATTTCTATTAATAATTTGCCCAGGCTTTAGAAACAGTTTCATGCCTTGCACACCCTCAGGACAATTGTGCAAGAGTACTTGAACTCAGTGCAGATCATTTTCACAGTGTTTATTATGTGCGCTCTTGTTATGATCCTGAGGCGGCAGCTCCCTTTTGGAGTTGCAGCTTGGAACAGAAGGAAGAAAGGAGTGTGGGGGATAAAAAAAAAAACGATACCAAAGTGACCGTTGTAAAGCCACAACTCTAGAATTGGCTAAAGACACCACTATGCAATCACCCTGTAATAATATGTGGGTATTACCCAACCAATTTACCCTTCTAGCCCAAAGAAAAGATCCTCGCAATCTAGTGTTAATCCAATGAGTGACTTTGGCAGTTGACTCCTGGAGCCTTAATGTATCGGCTCAACCTCTATAACTCCCCTCTACATCTACAATAACTCCCCACAAGGGCAGCACTGCTGGGAGCAATTTAAGACTCTCTTTTCTAGATAACTTTGATCTTTGACCTGCTATCAGATGAGGTATAGAGATTTGTTTGTCACTCAAACCAACCTTTATACCAGAATATATACATTCGCCATCACCCGCATTGGTACATATCCTTTTCCTGATTCATTTGTCATGGGCATGGGGTAATTTGGCGCAGGTAACTGGATACAGTAGCATTAGCGCTATTATCAGATTGATTACACATTGTTTTAGACATTGATTTTGATTTTTGTCTCTTAAAGTGCATTATTAAAGGTGAATTTAAAAATGTTTTTTTTTTCAAATTTTATAAATCCATGATTAGTTGCATTTTCCCCTTTGAACGTGTAGATCTAGATTGAAGATTTTTAAATTTCGCCACTGCCTTTAGAGTTAAAATCTCTCGCATCACAAAATTCTCTACCATAGAGGTGAAGACAGAAGCTTCAAAGGAAGAGGAAAGCGCTTTTACATACCCACTCAAGTGGCACTTTTTGATGACCCTCCTGTGGACCAAAGCCTCGCTCCTGCCTGTGCATTGGGGCCAGGATCCTACTCACTGGAGATGGACCCCCTTTTGGTGCCAGACAATATTCCTAGTTAGCAAGTGCAGAGAAAAGTAATCCCCTTGTCCCCGGAACTGTGGATTGGGCCTCCCAGCAATTTAGAAGTCCGGAAGCAGCCCATAACCTTGTTTACCGCTTGGGGACTTGTGCTTGAAAAACTTTGAATGCTTGATGTATAATGCAATCTGCATACTCTCGGATTGAAGATAATTAAGTATTAAATTAGATAATCCCTTCAAGGTTAGAGATTTGTCAGAAGTCCAGGTGCGGGGGAGAAAAGACAGCCCTGGCACATACACAGTGTATATAAATGTGTTGTATACGTTCCCAAAACTGGGAACTCCAGTCCCCTGCACACTATTTTAGGCAAAACTCCAAACAATTATTCATATATTCATTGATTGTTGCTTATATTTTAGGAAACTTTGTGAATAGGAGATATGTTGTACAATAAAGAAATGTTCAAGTAAGGTACATATACAATCATTCACAGATATTTGCTTGTGCAAAAAAGATATTTTAAATTAGAAAAGTAAAAAGGTCCTAACTTGTTTTGAGACTATGGGCCTCATTACGACCCAGGCGCTAATGGGTTAACGGCGGCGTAAAAGGCTGCGGCGCCGTTAACCTATTAGCGCCTAATTAAGAGGTCCCTTTGCGGGACCCGACCTTAACGGCTGGTGTAGACCAGCCGTTAAAGTAGGGACCCGCAAAGGGACCTTGGTGGTAATTATGGTGCTGCAATTTGCGGCACCGTTCTTGGCGCCTTCCCCATTCCCATTGAGCCCTATGGGGCAAAAATGGGAATGGGGAAGGACCATGGAGTAAGGGGGAATTACCGCCCTGCCAACCTTGTAATGGGGTGGTAATTCCCCCTTTCTCCATGGCGGAGTCGGTAATTTACCGGCATGGACCATGGTGCTAATAGCACCATGGTCTTCCGCCAGGGTCGTAATGAGGTCCAATCTCTCATCAGGGGAAGTTTTCATCAAATGTATCTCTTGATTTCCTGGGTCTTTTGACATACACAATTATAATGGCCTTCTAATCACTCATTTGAGCAGATGTCGTTCCTGCATCCTTTGCATAGTGGAGTTCTTGTATTCACTATTCTATCCGGAGCGTAATATCACCTCTAGTTGACTCTATTTCAAGTTGCAGTGAGTTAGGAATGATGTTCTCAGTGGCCCCTTTTTTATTAAATGGTTTTTCTGGTCTCATTCTGAGGTCAACCTGGTGGACGTCTAGTTATTCACTAGAGTGATGCCTCCCTACTAATTCCAAAAAGGATTCCAGTTATTCTTAAACTGGAAGGACTCCAGGTTATCTTTGATGGTATTTCAATGCTGAGTTTTCAGAGCGACTGCCTTAAAACACTTTGAGCCACTATAGGACCTGCTCTTACAGTCGTCCATACACCGACGCAGCCCATTGAAGTGTAGTGTCTTGACTCTACCCGATCGCTGTGCAAGTCCATGGAAGCACTGACTCGAATGCCGACTTAACCTACCTGAATCTGTCAACTCGACCAGTTCCAAATGCAGATGCAATACAGCGGGAGCCTGCCCTTAATCCTACTCCAATTTGTTTTAGGGAAGCACAGCTTGACCGCCACGACACTTGCTTTTATTTTTGTACAACCATATTTTTTTTTCTGACTGTCAAAAATGTGGGATCGCTATAGACCTGTGTGCGCTCGTTCCCACTCAAAAACTCGTAATGAACAGGTTGGCTGCAGGTTATATCCTACCCTCAAGCTTCCCACAAAGCTTGTAAAAGTGAAAATTTAGGATACAAAGTTCGGGCGGATATCTTGCGCTCTAACCATATGTTTTTTTAACTTTAGTTTCAGAAATTATTTTTATAAGTCCATCCCTTTTATCCATAGATTACTTCCAAATCAATCCAAAAAGCCGCTGGCATAATATTTCTCCAAAATGAGTGATTTTATTCTTCGAGCAAACACACAGCCGACACGTTTTTCGACCTCAGGTCGTTTTCAAGGCCCAAGTCTTCTCCCTATATCTTTTTGATTTTGGTTGTTAATACCCGACAATTTCATTTGACTATTCTTCTGAAGCCTGGGCAGATGATTATGTTCTAGTATTGTATCGGTAAATTATTTTTAGTGCTCCAAAGTTCATGGACCAACTCGTCACGGGCTCAATCCCAGATCCAATCCTTTAATAAGTGCTCCAAAAGGGCTTTTTTTTCTGTACAAACTCACAGCCCTCCTCTAAAGTATAACCTGCCATTGGCCCACATTACAAAAAGAGGTGAAGGAGATATACCTGTAGTGTTGTGCCTATTTCACCTTTGATTAGGATCACTATTGGTTTATTGTTAATGTGGGGCTGAATAGACTGTTTAGCCGCTACTTATCCCTGTCCTCCTGCAGGATGGTAGTGCTTTCCTCGCCCACTCCAACAAAGGACGTATGTTTGGATGTTTGGGGGACTTTAAAACCGGGCTACATATGTTTTAACCATAACAGAGGGTGCTTGTGGTCTCAGGATGAGCCTATGCCAGCACAATGGCAATTTTGAGCCTTGCATGTGACCCACTCAAACAGAAGTTCATACAGCAAAATGGACAGTGGTAGGACTTGGAAAAAACCCTTATTACCAAATGGCTACTATGTAGTTGCCAGACATGCATCAAATCTGGTTCAAATCCTTTTACTAACAGCATCCAATCTCCTTCAAGGCCCAAATGGTAGCATACCTGATCTGTAGGACAAGGATGCTGTTGCATTTTGGCAAGACCTGTGAAAGCTTGAGAAACTTATCTAGTGAGAGGGCAGATTCCAAAACCAATTTTGCCTTCTTCATATGTCCAAAGGTTACTGCTAATCCCAGGTCTCTGTAAAGCACAATACAATTGCTTTAACATATCTCCTTTGCCACTGAAAAAAAAAAGAATAGCTGCCATGTGAAAAAAAAAGAAAAACCTAACACTGCTACTTTAACGCATTCAGCCTGCCTTAGCATCCCAAGACAAGTTACAAAATTGGTTGAATCTCAGTTCATTTTGATAGAATGGCCCAGAATCACCTTCAAATTCTCCACTTTTTTCCTTTCATGTCCCTTTATAGGGAGGTTGGTATGTTTATGAATCTAAGAAGATGTCCATGAAAAAGAGCTAGGATTCCTACTAACTTTTCCTTCCCTGGCATGTGACGTCCATGCGCTAGCTTTCTAAATGCCAGATGTTGGTACTTATTTCTTTAAGAAGAGCTGAAGTAGCTGCCTTGCCTCTTGCTGTTACTGTTATTGTTAAGCTGACCCCCAATGAAACACTGACGTTGCAGGAATATAATCAGGCTGTTGCTCATTTAGATCCCAATGTCGCACTTTTCTCTCTGAATGACTCATGTCACAGAAAGACAAACCACAGCAGGGAAACCCTATGTAGAATAAAACACTGGTCTGGATCCGTGAAGAGACAACTCTGATTGCTTCAGCCTCTGTAGATAATGCTGGGAAGACTTAAATATGCATCTCTTTGTAGTCTCTGGACATAGTACTGATCGTTCTTCTGAATCGGAGAGCTGAGCAGGATGTCTGTAAACAGGAAGAAGAGAATGACGGTCACGGGAGGCTTCAGGCTGAAGCGCCAAGCTACGGATGTGGCTAAGCGCCCGTCTATTAGTAAAGTTCATGATTTGCTGTTGTCTAGATCTGTGTTGCCATAATGATCATTGTGCACAGCGTGCGGGGACACTTTCAGAATGAGCTCTTAGCTTATCTGGAAGGGTTTTGTAAGCTTTCTGAAAGTGTTTTATGTGCCACCATTATAATCTAACCATTGATTGCTTACATTTGGACCATGTTAACAAACACTTGATTTGACTTTCCAATGTCTTTAACCTTGTCCAAATAGTATCTCAAGGCCCTCTTTAAATGTGAAGTGTAGAGAGACCTTTCCACATGAGAAGAGTTAGAAAAGACAATTATGAAAGAAGCTACAGACACCAAAATGCAGCACCTTGACAAAAGACTTTTCAAATCAGATGTATGCAGTGGTTCGAATATGGACCCATTAATTTAGAGTGGATAATATTACATTCCCATGAGGAGAAGGATGCCTGCTAGTACTATACATTTTAAGACCCCATGAAAGCACTTCTAAGCTATGATGACTACTGAATGTACCACCATGGATGTACATTGGCAACCAGATTTTGAAAAATGACGACTCTAAATGGTAACACCACTTTTTGGCAATTGCATTTGCTACTCTGAGAAACCTGAAGGTGTCTCTACCCGCTAGTCCCCGGGATCTGTCACCCAGGTGGCTAGGACATGACCATCGCTTTTGGATCCAGGATCTGGGGGTGGACCAGTGCGGGAGGATCAACTGGATGAGGGGTCTTCGGAGAGTGGAAGTGGGACACTGGATGGCGAGATGCGGTAGCCCCTTCCCTGTAACGCCTTTACCCCATCCTACCAGGTAGGATACTTAGGAACTCAACCTTCATACCCCTCTTCCAACACACTTTCTCATGGACAGCTAATTGTGAGAGAAAATGGACTAACACCCGAACTGTATACTTGACGTGTCCTGATACAATGGTCCGGCAGGGTCGGGCAATTACTGACCATTACACACCATTACTTGCATTACATTTCCCCACATGGATAAAAGGCGGAGCATGAAAGCATGCTCTGAGCAAGGCAAAGCACATGAGGAAGCAGCAGTTCCAAGATGGCAGTTTATTACAAGGTGAAAGACTGAAAAGATTTGCAAGGAGGGGAAGTGCCCTTGACCTTGCCACTGAAAGACTGTAACTTTCATGAGCCTTCGAGAATAGGAAACTGAAGTCCTGGAATCAAAGCTGAAGAATACTGCATTATGTGACGGAGGTATCCGGGGCTCTCCTGCGTTGATAGTCCAGGCAGTGAGAATAGTTTACCGCTGTGGTACTGTCCTTGGCTCCTGCAACAAAGCAGCACCAGTGAAGTCAGCATGGCCGGTGAGTTGGGGAGTGGTCTGTGTTGAAGCCAAAGTTGCAAGCAGCAACATTGTGTAGAGAAAACTGAAGAGAACCGTGTATGAAGCGTATGTAGCAAGCGACGCGAATATAATTAAAACAGCAGATGAGTGACTTAACTTTAAAGCCAAGATACAATACCATAGACTGAGTGGTCTGGCACCACGTGGGTGCTCATTCCAAAGTCTGTTAGATATCCAACTGAAAGGTGGCAAATGTTAAAGGAAAGGAATTGTGAAATCTAAGTGGTCCTGTAAAGGGTCAAGCCAAACCCTGTGAATATTCGAAAGTCTTCGATAGTTCGTTAATTGAAATTGGTCTGAGTCTGGCCGAGGGTGACTAATTGTGTTAAAGGGATCTGAGCCCGGCTGAGGGGTATCCGGGTTGAATAGTGAATCATCTAAATTGAGTACTTGTGAAAATCTGAATGAGGAAAATAACTTATTTATTTTGTCCCATCAGGCTCTCTGAATGAAGAAACTTTGATAAGCAAAGAGACTTGGGCACAGAAAGCCCTGATGCTAATGATTGAACTGTATCCTCGGGCTAAAGAAGCCAGAGACTGTGCTGCGCTCGAATGAACCGCCTTGTCCCATGCTGAATCTGAACATCGTGACATATCTTTTTGTGAACACTTCTTTCTTTTTCAGAACAATGTTTGCCACACTATTAGAGGTAAGGATTGGCAATAGGTTAATTAGTATAGGCCCTTTTATTTTGAGAAGACGCCACTAGGACTGCGTTATTATTATTTGATGGTCGGAGCTTGCTCCCATTTGTAGATTTAGGATTAGATAGGTTTTTTCAAACCTTTTTTGAAGTTCAATAAACACCTTTGAACTGTGTTCACTTGTGTCTGTCTTACTGTTGCTACCATGCCTTCCTTAAACTACTTTGTCAAGGAACTTAATCTAGTAGACAGCCTTCCACTTGAAGGAGTAGGAAGATCAAGTTGATGGTCTTCATGCCTCATTCAGAATATTGACGCAGTCCTGAGGTGATTCAGATGGGCGTACTGCAGGTACTCTGGAGCCAACCCGTCAAGTACTGCAACTGTCCTTTGTGATGGTATGCACAAATGTTTAGTCTGTATAGGAGATGCCACCTTCATGACAACTTCTGAGTTGGTTGGATTGATCGGTGGAGAAGGTCTGAATACCATTCCTCGCAAGCTATTAAGATCATCATTTTCCTAGATCGATTGTTTCTGGATCGCTTTGGGGAGCAAATTAATTTAAGGGAAAGCACAGCAAACTCCAGAGGGCATTGCCCTTACACTTTGTTTCTTGAAATCTGGAGGTTAATTGTTGGCAGATTGCATTTTCTGCTGATGGAAAGTGAAACGCGTCTTTTTCCTGCTCGACCAAAGGATTCTTCTTGAACTTCTAAGAAGGTCACAAGTAGGACCTGAATGAGCAAAGACCTGCTCAGGAAATCTGCCCAAATTTTCCACTCTCGCAGCAGATGCACTGCTATCATGGTCAATTGTATTGCTATAAGCTAATGCTAAATTATTTCAGCTTCGTGAGACGAAGTATAATGTTGTGATAAAGTCAGGATCCTGGCCCTCAGTCCTAAGGTATAGAGGGGACTTGGCAGATCGGGTAAGCTGTCCAACTATAGTCTTCTGAGCCAGAGTCGTGAACTTCTTGAATGCATTCAATGGTGGGATCCGTAGAGTTACCACCCTCCTCCCCCCACTCAAGTCCAAGGCCCCTCTTCTGGTCAGTAAAAATGGCCCCTAAAAGTATTGCAGGCATACAGTTCATCATCCCGTCTGTTCAAGTAATATGCTTTACATGAATCAGTGGCACAGGCCCTGTGTTTTAGAACAAACGATCAGGGTTGCAGTCCTCGACTACTGTAATCAGGGAGACCTTCTCAAGCCTCATCTGCCATGTGTGGGTTCATTGTCCAGATTCAGTGGCTATACATACAAAAACCACAGGGGAAGCTCGAACACTACTCTAAAATAAGAGTACTCACCTTTGCTGCGGTATCCCATCTGCCAGATGCTGCAAGTTGCAGGCGTGGAGTCTGTAGCAGAAGGCAGGACTTCTAGCTTGTGTCAAGATGGCCGCTGAGTCTTTAAAGCCTTGCAGGAACTATAGGTATGCTAGCGAGACACTTAAAACTTGGATCTTAGCGGTGGATGTTAAACGTAATGGATAAACCAACCAATATCAGACCACTAGACCTAGGACACCCAGTAAAGGCGCCTTTTAAAAAGTTTGACAAACTCAACAGCAGGGCAGCTGACCCTCAGAGCAGTGAGGAAGACTAGGGCAGTGAGAACACAAACCAGTGACCCTTGTCCCGCTATGTTGAATGGCTTATCTGAGGAAACTGATGATTCTGAGAGATCACAGAGGCTTGGAACAATTCGACTACTTCGGGATGTTCTATGAAGCAGTGAGATGAGTTCCATATCTCCTGAAGGATTACATATGAAATTTTGGGCAGTATAATGTGGGAGACTGTGAAAAAGCAGGCTGTGATATGATCCGGAGAATGTATTTGGATTACATAGTTAAACTGCCCCCCTCTGGCTATTTGGTAAGAACCTCTGATGCTACATAGTTTATTGCTTTGTTACATACTTTTTGTTTGCAGAGGAAGCCCTGAATCCTATGTGTATGCCCAACTCCCCCTGTCCTCTCCCCTAGGGCAGCCATCTTAAGCTTTTAACCTGCCCTTTTCTCTCTCATAATCTTGAACAGGGAATGTCGAGTCAAGAGATGGAGTGTACCTGTACACTGACAATGCTTCTGAGACCACACTCCGCCAGCACAACCCATTAGCTACAGCCAACTGCACCGCCCCCTTAATGAATCTATTCACCCTTTGCACACGACCATTAGTCAAAGGATTATATTGTGCAGTTCGCTCATGCCTGATGGCAAACTCTGCCAGAAACTCTTGCATACTATGAGACACAGACGGAACACTGTTATCTGTAACTATCCTTGCGGGTACACCCTCCCGGTCAAAAACCTTTTGCAAAAATTCTGTTTTTTCCACTGGTCACTGATTCCATTCCGGTAGCCTCCACTGTAACGTGTAATCAGCTAAAACTACGGCAAACCTCAAATTGCCACATAAGGCGGTTATGGGCCCCATAATGTCCAGAGCCAGTTTTGACCACACCTCATCCGGAACTGCACCGATATATACACCGGTTGCAGGCACAGAACCTTGCTCTTATCGCAAATGGCGCACGCTGTGCAATCTTTCGCCATCGCCTCCACCTGCTCGTCCATTCCCGGGCACCAGTACGGCTCACGCAGCCTCCTTAGTCTTCCTCTTAGTCAAAGACCTCCCCAGATGGCCCTCATGCGCCAGTTCCACCAGTCTTGCTCTGGCAGGTGGGTTTCAGCAGTCTGTCCTTCTTGTAACTCCCCCTATCCCCCCCCACCACCCTGCACCCCCATGGTCCCTCTGCCAATTCATTTAGAACATGTATGTAACCATTCCCTTCTACTCTGGGAACCTTGGCACCCCAACCATTCTGCAGTCTTGCCCTGATCCACGTCAACTCCACATCCTCAGCATGCTCCTTTTCCCAATCTAACTTCTCCACCGCTGGGATAACGCTAGCAACCTGTGATCCTGCATCAGCCTCCTCTACCCCACCACGAGCAGGAATAGGCAAACTAGACAATCTGCTGCTATTTCTTTAGACTCCGGAGTGTACTCCACCACAAAACTGAATTCCTGCAGGTCCACCATCCACCTCGCTTTTAGGAGAGATACTGATCCTGAGAGGCTTGTCATCTGTTCTAATAACATACAGAATGCCCCAGGGAAATGTTTGATGCCCAAGATGCTGCCAAAGCCTCCCTTTTGAGCTCTGCATACCACTTCTCAGTGCCCCGAGTGTCCTGGTGGTGATTGCCACAGGCAGATACGCCCCACCTTGCACTGCTCCAAAACAGTGCCCAAACCCACGTCGCTGGCATCGACTTTGAGTGTCCTACACTTGGGGCGAATTAAAACAAAGATAGCGCATTGTTTACATCCTTCTTCAAATGCTCAAACTCCGCCTGACACTGCACTGTCCACTCAAACTCAGTGTTCTTCTTGAGGAGAGCATGCATACGGAGTCTTGTCTGCATACAAAGGGTGAACCTAGCGTAATATTAAGTCATCCCCAGGAACGACCTGATCTGCTCCTTGCACTCTGGAGCAGGCACCCCCTTCACTTTCACCAAAATCCCTGGTCCTTAAACTGTTGGTATTAATGGTATGCCTCAAATAAGTGGCACACCGGACACCCATACAACACTTTCCCTATTTCACTGTCAAAAGCCTCTCCTACAGAATTTTCATCACTCCGTGCACCCTCATGTTGTGCTCCTGCTTGTCCTTGCTCCACACCAAAATGCCATCTTTAAAGTAACTAAGTCAAACAACGCCTGCACCAACTGCTGGAAAATGACTCTAGACTGTACAGCAATAGACAGAATCAGTATGCTCCAAAATGTGTAACGAGAGATGTGAGCGATTGCGATTCCTCATGTAGGTCGATCTGGTGTATGCCGAAGATAGGTCAAAAGTGTGAAAAATCAGATGGCCTGGCCCATAGTCTCCAACAATTCATTAATATTTGGTAAAGGTTGTCTGTTCACCCAAATGCTTACGTTCAGCTCCTTGAGCTCAACGCACATCCTCAATCCAGCATCCAGCTTGTGCGCCAAAACGACAGGTGACCACCACTCCGAAGATTCAATATCTGCGATTATGCCCACCTCTTTTAATTTGCGAAGTTCACTCTTGAGTGCCTCCCTGGCAATCACTGGCATGTTGCTAACTTTATGGACCTTTGGCACTTCCCCACTTCCCCTCTCTTTAATACAATATTGTGAGAAAAGCCACTCAACATTCCCAGCCTTTCTGCAAAAACCAAAGGGTACACCCCCCCCTATAAGTGCTCAGCAGACATACTGACCATTCACTTACTACCGTTCCCGAAACACAAAACGGACACACCCCTACCTAGACAAATCTGTATACATAAAGCTGCCTGCTCGTCCCATCCAAGCACGCTCTTCCTTTTTGTGTGCTATATCCAACTTTCCCTCTTTGAACCGCCCCTTGAATTCAATTTTGGCTCACTCATAACCCAAAACCTTTATGGGGACTTGGTTGTAAGCACTTGGGTTAGTGTCTACCAGCTTCAGAGTAGACCAATCCTTCCCATAATTTTCTCTATAAACCGAAATCATAGTACAAAGGGAAACCGAGGTCCACTAAATTTCAATTTGTACAATGTTAACAGTGTGTCCCACGGTCCCTTCTTCGTTGTCCCCTGAATATGCAGAATCACCACATCTGCCGCCACACCAGTCGCACAGTCTTCTACCTCAGTCATTCAGACACCCTGTCTAAATAGCGTGCCGCCATTCAACCTACACATTCTTGCAAATTGGCCTTTGCAACGCTTGCATTCAGCAGCCCAAGCTGGACATTCTTTAGCACCAGTACGGTGACTGTCCCATCCACACCTTTTGCACAGTTGCTACCCTCCAACAGTGGAAGCTCTATTTTATCTGGCTCCCTGTCCATACACTCTTGGAGATGCATCTGGTTTGCCTTTTCCTTCGTCGGCACTCTTCTTGGCAGTCAATTACGCCTGCACACTGTCACTATGTGGAAGTTTGACGGTTCTCTTTTTGACGTACTGTACACTTGCTCAGGACTCCTCTAAAGCCCTTGCAATCTGAATGACCCTGTCCAAAAGAGCGTTCCAGTCAATCCATAACCTCTCGCATTTTTGCATTGGTAGTTTTCATCATGATCGGGTCTCTGATGTTCTCCTATAATCATGTGAACTTACAAGTGGCAATGAGGTTCCTCTGAGCCGTAACGTACACATCAATAGACGCTCCAGGTTTCTGTGCTCTTGAAAAGAAATGCTAGCGCTCAAGCACTGTGTTTAGGCCTCCTGCCTAAATGTTTCTAATTTCTTGCGTGCCCTTTCATACAGACTCACTTCAGTCTCTCCTTCCCCACCAACCGGGATCGCCACACGTATCTCTTCTCCAGACAAATGCCCGCCCGGGCACAATAAAAGGGCTGCCTCCATCTGGTCATCACTATAGGCTGTGCCTCCTGCCGCCCTCAAGCCTTGAAAGCGTCCACCCACAAGTCCCATACTACAGGTGGCTCACCTGGGTTTGCCGAAAAAGCTGGAGGGGATCTGGCTTTGTTCAGTTGCATTGTGCGAAAAAAACACTTAATCAGGCTTCCTCCTCTAATAGCTGGCAGGCATTGACCTTTCTTCATTCTCCAGTAAAGGGAGGCGACGAGGCTGGGATTGTAGATGCAATTTATTGGAAGAGATCCTGTGGCGCACAGCCAACTGGAGCACCCACCAACAGTCAAAATAAGAACCATACTTTAGAATCTCCACTCGCAACATAACAAAGTGTTCCATAATAAGGTTCCATGGAACCACTATAACCGTATGCCTACTAGTTAAGGTACCTGATGCCCCATAGTTGATAATCTCCTTTACCTTTTGCTCAGACTGCTCAGAAACCTATATTTAACTTGTGCAGGGGCAAAATTTGCCCTCGCCGCTAGCCATTCATTAGTGATATTTGATTCTTGGCAAGCAAGAAATGGTGTGCTGTGCTTAAGTGGCGAGTGACTTTTATGGCCAGCTAGAAGCTTCCATCTTGCATTTTTGCCCCAATTTGTGGATAAACTCTTAGTACTGTGACTATTCACTAGATGTTGTTACTTTCCCATGAGGCCATGGAGGTGCGGCTGCTACCCGATGATCCCCCTGGGGGTATTATAATGCCGGAGGATCTCGTGGGCAGGCACTCTTCCCTCCGCCCCCTCTGCGAATAAGGACAACCACCTAGAGTACAGCCCTTATGAGATCACACCTCCACATACTCTAGCCCCTCCTTCCTCTGCTCACTTCTTTGTAGACCTATGTGCTGTTATAATGCAGAGTACCTCAAGCTTCTTGAAAGTACTGAGAAGAACGATGACGGGAACATATGTAATCCAAGAACTGGGACAAGTTATCCCAATAAAGATGGAACCCATGAAAGGGACTAAGGACTTATACAATGGATCCAGATACTGCTGGCAACCTTGTATAAAGATTGTCGATGGACTAAACACTCTGGCTGCCGTGGAAGACTACAGGTGTTCTGCACACCGAACGCAGGAGATTCAAACCTGCGTCGCTGATCAAAAGGGAGAGAGCTCCAAGGCCGCTAGCAATCTGATGCATCTGATGATCAGAAGGTCAGCGAAAGCAGACCTGTGCACAGCATTGTGAGTGGAGTAAGGAACGCAGGCAGCAGCAGAGAAAGTAAGCCATCCCAGAAAGCCCCAGCAATGTGCTGAAACCACGACAAGTTAAAGGGTTGCATAGGAGACAAACCTTCTCTTCCTCGTTGTAGTGGAGGAATGAAGCTCGTTGACCACCAGCGAAGGGTCTGGGACCCCAAGCACCATACAGAGAACTTGAGAGGGAGGCCCTCATGAAAGTGGCAGAGAGGAGCCCACTGACGGCCAAAGGAGGGTCAGGGACCCTGAACAAAGTAGGAGTTGTCTTCCTTGTTGTGTGCTTGACCGGGAAGTGAACCAAGTATGTCAGTTCAAAGAAGAGGAGAAACCAGGGTCTGGGACCCAAAGTAAGAAAGTGATACAAGTCATTTTCCTCGTTGCAGTGCTGGACAAGCTAGTGAACCAAGAGAGTCAAATCAAAGAGAAGCCAGGCTCATGGACCACCTAACACTTAGAATCTGGTTTTGTGGGTGTGAAGCCAAAGAAAAAGACCAGGGCGAGGGACTCATTCCCCCCCTAGTTGTAAGGAACTGATAACAAAATATCAGGAAAAGAGTTCTTCTCCTGGTAACCCTGACCAGAAATAAGGTCCAAAAGCCCGGAGAAGGGAGTCATTCCCCTGGACTATGTGACCAGATGCCAGGAGAAGGGAGACATTCACCTGGCCCATCCAGAAGAAGAATAAAAGTATTGTTTGGAACTTTACCATCAGGGGAAGGAAGTCATTCCCCTGACGAGAGGTGAAGATACAATACTGTTCTAAGATTTGGGAATTGTTTTAACAAACTAGGAACCATAACCCAGGAGAAGGGAGTCATTCTCTTGGGACCTGAACAGTACTGCCTTATTCTTTCGTTTCTAGCGTAAGGGACAGAAGTAGGGTTTTCTTGACACAGGACAGTAGACCCTTTTGAGTTGACAAGACATCCTGACAGTCTCATTTTCTTTGGTTGAAGCAGGGAAACCCCTCTCAGGAATAGGGATAATTAGGTTTTCATTTTCTTCCCTATTCAATAGGTTTTTAGCCCCAAACATGCCGCCTTTGTGTGAGCCTCCTTCTTGTGCACACTTAAAGTGCCTATAGGTATTTATGCCACTCTACATCTCAATGACCGTAAACCTAGTTAAAACCATATTTGTGTCACATATACAGAGGGCCTGCTTCAATGTGTTTTATATGCCACCTTTGCAATTTTAGTTTACTTCACTCAAAGCTTCTTGATCAGCCTTTTTAAGAGCTATCCAGGTCCAGGAGGTTTCACTTTCTTGTCATAACAGATCTTGCATGGAGTTTCCTGTTGTATTTTCAATATACCAGGCCTCCGGGGAAAGGAGCACTTCTCCAGCATGGGGTCTGGCATGGATTCACATGCTCCTAAATATTCCCTGTCGTAGGGGCTGGGAATCCTCTGTAAAGAAAAAATCAGTTTCAGTTTCATTTCTGAACTCTTTCTCCTAACAACCAATCACTGAGCTCTGGGTCATACGATGATATGATATGGCATTTGTAATGCGCCTATACACAAGGGAGGTGGAACGAAGGGAGGACGGATGAGGATCCTACTAGGCCAGGTCTCATTTAGATCGCGCAAGTGCGTGGGAAGGGGGCAGGGACAGTACAGTACATGGTAAAGAAGATCACAAGTAAAGTAACAGCCAGCATGTGGCAAGTGCATGTAAGTGCGGATATCAGGTGTCAAGGGCTGGTTGGGGACTGTGGGGGATACAGAAACAGTCGCCAAGTTCAAGGGCAGCCAGGTGGGCAGTGCAAGTGTGACGCTGGGGGTGGTGGTGGGGGGAGGACCTGGGCCCGAGATCGAAGGTGTCCAGGTAGTCAGTGCAGTTCCGGTTACAGCCAGAAGGTCAGCAGAGGAGAGGAGGAGAAAAAGCAGAAGCAAAGAGAAAGGTTTTGAGGTGCTTCCGGAACGAGAGATGGTTCTCCTCAAGTTTAAGGGAGGCAGGGAGGCTGTTCCAGAGGGAGGCACCAGCTGAAGAAAGAGATCGATCACTGATGACCACATATTTCCCCCAGCCAATGGCTGCCCTCTACCTAAGCCCCTCCTCTGGCAGCCGTCTTCAGATTTTTACTGCACGTTCAAGTGTTGGGAGTCCTCGTGTTTAACTCTCGAGCTTTTACTGCGCTTTTGCTTTTTTTGACAGAGTTTACTCTATTTTTTGGTCAATCACGCCTTGTGCTCCATCGTTCAACCTTCCGATGAACGGGGACCCGTTTTTGGATTCTTCAGCGCCCCTCAAGGGTGGATTTTGTAGAGTCTCTTCGTGGAGGCTTCCAGAAGATTCTCAGGCCTACGCCGCGTGGCCCATGTCAGAGAAAATGGATTCAACTCCCCCTGTTCAGGATTTGCTCCAGCTGCGGCTTGCGGAATGTCTTTTTGGAATTGTTTTGCCAGGAGTTCACGCCCCACACCCCCCCCCGCACGATGAGTGATCGGCACAGGCGGCTGAACGAGTGGCTACAGGCCAATGCCCCTGCTTTGGGTGGGTCGCAGCAGCATGCCTCTCTGGGTTCCAAGAAGGCTGAGCGGGCTTCTAAGTCCTTTGAGGGCGCCCCTCCCGCGGGCATCCAACAGAAGGCTAAGCACTGCGAGTCCACTGCCACAGGGAGCGCCGTTGTAACGGGCTCCTATGCGGCCAGGCATCTTTCGACGTCTCCAGCCTCTGTCACCAGTCAGAGCTCAGGATCTTAGGGCAAGAGGAAGTCTGACCATCCTGGCAAACTGAAGGAGGCGCCCAAGTCCATCCTACCGGAGAAGTCCAAGGGGGAGCGGGGCTCGGACCCTCCCCCTAAGGAGGAGGACATCCTTTCGGCACTGCATAGTTTGAAATCGGGGATCCAGACGAGGATGCCTTTTGCGCCGGTGTCCCCACCAGCGACGGCCGACACCTCTGCTCGGGGCCCCCAGCCAAGAAGAAGAGGGTGCACCCTCCACCTCCTCACAACCCTTCACCCCGTCTCCTCGCTCTCCAACCTGAGGGATGAGACTGATCTGGACACGGTAACGACGGGCACGGACGACGACAGCAGTTTAGGGGATCTCCCGTCACCCGCGCCCAGATCTTCACCACCCGACGAGATTGGCTCATTCCACTCGATCTCCAGAGCGTCTGAACTTTTTCAGCTCGATCCGGAGGAGAAGGAGGGCTTCTTATATCAGCACAGAGAGGCAAAGAGGAAGACCATGTCCCGGTCCCACTCCTAGGTGACATTTGGGACGAGGATTTGGCGCTCATGAAGAACACTTTCACGGCTCCGGCGAAGAGGGATCGCCTCAAGAAGTAGTACAGGGTGCGGGGACTCCGCACCCAAGTGCTTATTGGCCCAGCCTTCCTCAGATTCTGTAGTGTCCGCGGTGGCCAGGAAGAAGTCCGGAGGTGGTTCCGCCTCGGCGGCGGCCAACCCACCGGACAGCGAGGGCAATAAGTTAGATGCCATGGGACGACGGGTCATCTATTGGCAGCGACTACCATTAAGGCCGCCAATGCTCTCGCCATCGTGGCTCGTTACGACCGGTAGTTGTGGTTCAAGATCGCTCCCATCCTGGACTTCCTTCCCAATGACAAGAGGTCGGAAGTGTTGGAGATTCTGCAGGAAGGCGAGGTGGCGTCAGACCACGCCATCACGGTGGCCACGGAGATCGCTGATGCGGGGTTACGTCAGATGGGCAACAGCTTTTGCCTCCCTCGCCATGGCTGGCTCAAGGCCACCAACTTTCGTCAGGACTTTCAGTCGAAGGTGCTGGACATGCTCTTCGACAAGGACAATTTGTTCAGGAAGGCTGTGGATGAGTCTCTCCAACGGAAACTGTCCTTCCGGACCTCGGGCAGCAAGTCCCAAGGATCCTCCAAGGGGTATGGCGAGGTTCCCTTCTTACCGCCAACCATCCCACTTCGGCCATGAACAGGGGCCGCTCCAAGACCTTCGGAGGAGGATGTTGTTGTCGGCAGGGTCGGCAGGGTCCCCAAGGCAGCCTGTCGAAGTCCAAGCAGGATTGAACTGGCCGTGGAGTCGTGCCCCTCACACCTGCCCCCCTCCCCCCCCCCCCATCGTGTACCCCAGTGGGAGGCTGGCTGGCGAACTTCATCAGCGTGTGGAAGTCAATCTCCACTGACCATTGGGTGCTGGACGCTCTCGCCCTCGGAAACACCCTGGAATTTCAACAGAAGTGTCCCTGAATATAAAAAGTGGGCCGGCAGGAAAACCACGTCCCTCAGCTGTTGCTGGAGGTGCGGGCCATGCTAAGGAAAGGCACGATAGAGCTCGTCCCAAAGAGGTTCCGGTGCTCCGGAGTGTACTCAAGGTACATTCTCGTCAGAATGAAGAACGGGGGGCTGGATGCCCATTCTCGACCTTCGTTGACTGAACAAATACCTCAAGCCCCAAAAATTATGGATGGTTCTTCTTCAGCACGTGCTCGGACAGCTGGAAGAGGGGGGGGGGGGGAATTCCTTTTGTCGTTGGACTTTGCGGGGGGGGTTCATACTTCCACATCCCCATTCACAAAGGACACCGCAAGTTCCCATGTTTCTTGGTGCAGGGGAAGCTCTACCAATTCAAGGCCCGTCCCTTCAGATTGAAGTTGGCTCCAAGGGTCTTCAAGTGCCTGGCACCAGTGGCGGCGCAGCTGCGGCTAAGAGGGATTCACCTCTACCCTTATCTGGACGACTGACTCATCTGGGCCAGCTCGAAGGAGATTGCCGTCGACCACGCGGTGGAAACCGTGTACCTGCTGATCGAGCTGGGGTTCTCGGTGAACTATGCAAAGTCCTGCTTGATTCCGTCACAGGGCACGCGGTTTCTGGGATCCGGACTCAACACTGTGTCATGGCTGGCATCTCCGTCGGAGGAGAGGATAACGGCCATCTTGGGCAAAGTACGACAACTGTTGGCCCTGAAGATCGCAAGGGTGAGGTCAATCAAGTCTCTACTCGGCATATACCTCATTCGGCTGTGCAGGCTGTGGATGCGTCTGTTGCAGGAGTTCCTCGATGCACGTTGGATACGGTGTTGGGAAGCTTCAAGGACAAGATTACACTCTGAGAGTTTGTCGAGCGATGCAGTGATGGGGGTTCGCGCACATCTATCCGGAGGTGTGGATTTCCAGACCTCACCTCCCCAGGAGACTGTTACGACGGACGCCTCCTTGGAAGGATGGGGAGCTCACACCGGAAGTCTTCACGTAAGAGGCCTGTGGCTACCGGAGGAGAAGACGTTGCATATTAATGTGTTGGAACTACAGGCAGTGTTTTGGGCCCTCAAGTCTTTCCTTGCGTCCCTCAAGGTCAAGGTGATGCGGTTCTTCATGGACAATACCACCACCATGTTTTACATCAGGAAGCAGGGGGGGGCACCAGATACCCAGCGCTCTCCAAGGAAGTGCAGGACCTGTGGCACTGGGCCGTCGCCCAGGGAATGTTCCTCATCCCGTTTCATCTGGCAGGAGTGAAGAACACTGTTGCTGACTCACTCAGCAGGGAGCTGCGTTCTTGCCACGAATAGCGAACTTCGGCAGGTGCAAAGGATCACCTGTTCGCAGACGGGGCAATCCTCAGATCAATCTATTTGCGACAGCGACGAACACCAAATGCTGGAGGTCCGCCAGCAGGTTTCCCCAGCCGGGACGCATGGGGGACGCAGTCTCATTCCCCTGGGACGGCTTGATCTGTATGCGTTCCCTCCGTTGCCATTGCTTCTTTGACTAGTCAATCAACTCAGACGGTCCCGGTGCAGAATGATCTCGTCACACCGGCATGACCGAGGCAGATCTGGTACCCGGACCTTCTCGACATGTCAGTGTCCCCTCCAGTCAAGCTTCCAATGGTCGCAGATCTTCTGGCCAGAGGAGGTGGTCTGCTGAACCTGAAGGCTTGGCTCCTGCAGCGTTAGAGTTCGGGGGTTACGACCTCCAGCGGATTGCAAGAAGGTGCTTGCCAAGGCCAGGACATCATCTATGGGCATGAATGGAAGAGGTTCGCTGTTTGGTGCCGTGCAGAAGATCGACCCTCTGTGGGTCATGGCTCCGCAGGTGCTACCATATTTGCTGTCATTGGCCAAAGCAGAACTGGCCCATGCTTCCATCAAAGTTAATCTGGCGGCTATCCCCTGCTACACCAGATCTCGTTGTTATGGTCACACCATCTGATTAAGGAATTTATTAAAGGACTGTTCCGTTCGTTCCCGCCGGTGAAGGCGAAGTTCTTGTCGTGGAAGACGGCATTCCTTGTGGCCCTCGCATCTGGGTGAGTGGGTGAGATTCAGGCCCTTTCCTGTAAGCCACCTTATTTGACATTTCCCGACACGAGTGGTGCTGCGAACGCTCCCCTCCTTCATGCCCAAGGTGCCATCGGACTTTCATCTAAACGAGCCCTTGGTGTTGCCTGTGTTTTTTCCGACACCTTCGTTGCCGGCCGAGAGGACTTTGCACTTGCTGGATGTGGCTAGAGCACTGAAGTTCTATGTGGACCGCACAAAGAGTTTCCGGAAGAAGTCACAACTTTTCGTGAACTTTGGCCCTGTGAACCAAGGGAAGGCCCTCTCCAAGGCTTCCATTTCCAGGTAGCTCTCCAGCTGCATCACCTATTGTCACTGGTTGGCAAACCGACCGTTGCCTGGCCGTCCGAGAGCCCATTCGACCAGAGCAATCGCTGCAAATACAGCGTTACTGTCTGGTGTGCCCCTGCTGGACATCTGCAGGGCTTCTACGTGGAGGTCGACGCACATCTTCACGAGATTCTACTGCGTGGACGAGGATTCCAGGGAGGAGTCCAGAGTCGGGCAAGCAGTGCTGTGCGACCTGTTCGCTTGAAGGTGAACCTGGTGAGGAAGTAAGAGATGCTTATGTTGAGCCTTTGCCACCTCCCGTGGTTGTGCATATGTGTACTAATATGTATGCTTTATTCATGAGCATGTGAATCCATGCCAGACCCCATGCTGGAGAAGGAACAAGTTACTTGCCTGTAACTGTTGTGCTCCAGCATGGATTTACATGCGAAACCTCCCGCCTGGCCCTCTGACGCTCTTTTCTTGGTCCCATTGCCACTTTACATGCTACCAAATCTGAAGATGGCTGCCAGAGGAGGGATTTAGGTAGAGGGCAGTCATTGGCTGGGGGGGGGGGGGGGGGGGAGTATGACCCAGAGCACAGTGATTGGTTGTTAGGAGAAAGACGGTTCTGAAATGAAACTGAAACTGATTTTTTCTTTACCGAGGATTCCCAGCCTGACGACGAGGAATATTCATGAGCATGTGAATCCATGCCAGACCCATTCTGGAGAAAAACGGTTACAGGTAAGTAACTTGTTCCTTTGCTGTGCAACTCACCCTAAATTCATCCTTTTATGCTGGGTCTTTTCAGTATTTTCACATTATGTATGCCCCGTGTTTCCAGTGCTGAAGGCCTTGTGGGCATTGTTTTAGATCCACAAACCAGCATGGTTTGTCCACAGTGACTTGGGGTAGGTCATTCTTGGCGTTTTTGAACTTCCTGTGGGGTTCTTTCCTTTAGGACCCTCAAGTAGAGATGGTAGGTGATTTTCAAGGTGCCTTCTTACTCCGGTTTTTTGATTGGATACAAGTAAATTCCTTTTCATTTTACTAGACCACTCCAGAGCAGAAACTCTTTTCTAATGCACAGGAAGACCTTTTGAGTCCTTGTGTGCCTTCTTCTGAGCCACACACAACTGGGGACGACTCTTTTGTGCCATTCATCCCTTCATCTATTGCTTGCTCGATGTGCCTTTTGGGCCCCAAATTTGGGATAAATCTGGAGTGGACAGTTTCGAGCCTAACATCGGCCCTGCTTTTGAGCACAGAGAATCAATATCACTGGCTGGTATTATCTGGGCTCGTCTTGGGGTCTCTAGCAGGATTACTATTCCTCGACGTCCATAATGGGTTTGAGATGCTTCATCCTAACATGTTTGTCAATCTACCTGCTGCTTGGGATGCTTCTGGCATTTCAGTCCTACTTCAGTGCTGCCTCATTGCGGATGCAGCATCTCATCTTATTCTTTATACGATCCACGTTTGCATACCACAAGCAGTGGCTAATAACGGGTTAAAAAGATCCAAGGAAGCCCTCAAAAAAGCCTTACCAGGGGAGACCTTGGTTGCCACAGTGCAAGCACTAACCCTGCATAACATAACATGGCCTGGTCTGGTCAGTGAGTTGCAAGTCCATTATTTTAGATGACTGGTAAATTAGTTTTCACAGTGATGTTTGTGGTTCTCTATAACCACCCTGCCTTTCTTTCACCAATGGTAATACTGTTCCATGACAGTCTGGATATTTTTCTCAGTCATGTTTTGCCCTCAGTCGATGAAGCCAAAGGGCCTTACACAACATGGACATTTGTGTAGCCTTTCACTTTCTCCTGGATCATGCCTTTATGGTGATCAGTCTCCTGGAGCGCAATCTACCAGTGCTACAAATTCCTTAAGATGATAGCCTGCATGGTAGAATACTACTTCTGTGCCAGGTCATCCTCCCTCTAAAGCAATGTTTGCACATTCAGTGAGGGCAAAGGTTGCTTCTGTTGCTTTTCAGAGTTGTGCTCCTCTGGATGTTATGTGAAGAACCGCTACATGACCCCTCCCAAAGCCTTCTGTAAGCATTCTCTTTTGATCACAAGACCCTGAGTGGATGCCTATATTGCTCAGTCAGTTTTAAGGAACATCATTGACTGAGGTGGATTTCTTTCTGTAATTTCCTACCCTCTTCATCAATGCTTTGTCTCCCAATGGTATTCTGGAAAATGGACCCGATGAGCTACTCACCCTAGTGGCTATGTTACTCCCAGTCCAGAGTACCCCATCTTCTGTATGGGCCTCCATCCATGACCACCAATCGGAGTGTATTCTGTGGATAACCAGACTATAGAGTGACTGGCGGTTGCAGCCAGGTGCACACGTGAGAGGAAAGAACCCAGTGGCATCGGCACAACATAGGCACCCTGTCTAAATTCTTTTGAATAGGCTGAATAGCGCTGTAGCTAAATCCTTTCAAGAGTGCAAGGTCCAAGTCATATAGAGGAAAGGGGGCTATTTACTAGGAGTAAAAGAGTCACTACGGTGAGTAACTTGTACTTCATTGGTCCACCATTTGAGTTTATCCTTAAATGGATATTAAGATGTTCTGTACAGGTACCTGTCATGTAGTGTTTTCTTTCCAAAAGTAGTGTTGCTGGGATTGAGTCCTTTACTTTCTCTTAAGAGTCACTCAATGTATCGTCCAAAGATATTTTTACAATTTCTATGTTTACTGTGCTGTTTTTTGTAAAAGTTTTTGGGAATCCTACATGCCTGACACACCTTAACACATTCCCTCCAAGTGGCCTGGGTGTTCTATTGAGGGAAATGAGGTATGTTGATTTGCAAGTCGATAATTTCTGAGATTTTAGATACTCTATCATTTTGTCATCCTTGTGTGGTGTTCCTAGTCTAGTTCCCTTTAAGATGATTTGTAAACCATTATAAATATAAAACATAAGTCATATTTAGTGTTTAGTGAGGGCTTTTCTCATTGCCCTGTATTGTTTATGTTTTTCTTCATAACTAAAAGATTACAAACTTCAGGAACTCAATACTGTCACTCCTTAACTCTGAAAGTACATCTTTAGGGATGACATGTCATCGTGAATTGAAGATCTGATTTCCACATTTTTTTTCAATTGCCACATTTGTTTTAAATCTGAGAGGGCATCTGCTGCATTTGTATGCAGGCCATAGAGATTTACCTCCCAATACTCGGCTGTCCCTTGGCCTCCTTTCCCTCTGCCTTTATTTCCCTCCTCTACCTCTCTCCCCTCCAGTCCCACTCTTCCCATCACTCTTCGATCAGGCACCTCTCTAAAAATCAGCAATTGTGTCAAATTCAAAGAAAAGAAAAACAAAGCCTCCCTTTCCCCCCCACTTCTCACTTGATTCCCCCTTTCGCTTTCCTTTCCCCTTCTCTCCCATATGCCGCTTTCCATCGCTTCCCCTGCCCACACTCCTATACCATTCTCCCTCGTCTCTTCTGTACCCTCACCCTCCTCCCTACGGCATACAACAGTAATGTTGTAATGTTGCATGTGAAAATGTATTCACCAGTGATGTTGTCAGGCGGCAATGTGCCGCCTTACAAGTTTGGCAGTGCAGGGTAAAAAGTGGCGGTAATTCTGCTAACCACCACTTTTTTGGGGCAGTAATGGAATTACCACTGTTTTCCCACAGCGCCCAATTATAGGCTGTGGCGTATTTACCACCGGCGTTATTACCATGAGGTGAATCCGCTCATTTTTGTAGGAAAAGTGGTGTATTCACCTCCAGCTTGTTGCTGTAGGTAAATCCTCCACTTTGCCACCACAAATCAGTTAATTTATCATGCAGAAATACTGCTGGCGTTAAATCCACTAAAAACGCCATGGATTCCTATCCACTCCAAAAATGGGGAATTACATTGCCCTACTACCACTGTAGTAAACCCAGGGGATCAAGTGGTGGCACCAGTAAATGATTTTAGCGTAATTCGGGAGAATTACCACCAAATTTGTAATGAGGCCCAATGTTTTTTTTAACTCTTCCAACCACCCTTGTCCATCGCTCCTCCCTGCTCCTATTCCTTTCCCTCCCTTCTAATAGTTTCCCCACATCTTCCTTTTCCTCTGCACTCCTTTCCCACCTATGTATTTATTGTTTGCTTGTTAGGTGCTTATACAACAAGTAAAATACTGTTTCAAAGCGCCCACTGGGCGAGGGGGGGCACAAGAGAGTGAAATACATTACATAACACAATAATGAATAAGAGCAGTGTTGGGAAGAGGGGAAGGACGAACCTCCTATGCCTTGTGAGTATTAAGAACGTGCAAGTCCAGAAAGTAAAAGGGCAGAGGGCGTAAGTGCTGGGGGGGTCCGGGCTCATGGGTGACCCGCAGATGAAGTGCTTGGTTGTCGAGTGCTACATGGCCCAGGGCCACATTAGGAGCAAGTGCGATCCTCGAGGGCACACAATGTGCCAGGGCAAGTGCTGAGGGAAGACAGGAGCTGAGCCGATTGGGTGTGGCAGGTCAGGGGCCCGAGGCTGCATTAGGGCCCCGGACACCATTCACAGCAACTGTGGGATTAACAGAGAAGAGGGGAAGGGCAGGAGGAGGTGAAGAGGAATTTCTTGAGGAGCTTCCGGGATTTAAGAAAGTCCTGCTCAAGGCACAGAGGCAAGGCAATCCATAGGAGGGGTCTATTCGATGAAAGCGATCGACCACCTACGCTCTGTTTAGAAAAACGCTTTACACACACAGAGTTGGTGCCAGAGGAACAAAGTGGTCTAGAGGGGAAAGTACTTAGTAAGATAAAGTTGAAGATAGTCTGGCCCCGGGCCCAGACAACCTTGTGGATGATGCAGATGGATTTGAATTTAATTTGTGCAGCAACTGTGAGCCAATGAAGACTTTTTAGGGCAAGACAGATGCAGTCCCTGGGCTTAAGGCCAAGCATAAGTCTCACTGCCCTGTTCTTAATTAGTTGGAGGATGTCGCAGAGTGGAAGAAGGTAGATATAGGAGGAGGCTATTGCAAAAGTGTGAGGAACATGAAGGTGTCTCCCTAACTAGTCCCTGGGTATCTGTCATCCAGGTGGCCAGGACACGGCCATCGCTATTGGATCCAGTTCCTGGGGTGGACTAGTGAGGAAGGATCACCTGGATGGGGGAATCCTCGGGGAGTGAAAGTGGGACACTGACTGGTGAGACGCGGTATCCCCCTTCCTATAACACCTTTTCCCCATCCTACCCCGTAGGATACTCAGTGACCCCCCTACCCCCCTTTTCCGACATGAACACTTTTGCACACCAAGAAAGAAGATGGACAAATGCCAAATCGGTTTACCTGACACGCCCCACCACAAGGGTCAGGCAATTGACCAGAATCACACACCCCTGACGGCCCTGTCCCTTCCCCAAAGGGATTAAAGGTGGAGCACCAGCGCACAATACGAGCAAGGCAGACCGCCCGATGAGAGAGCTAACTCAGAACGGCAGTTCAAGAAGAGGAGAAAGACTGTGTGAACTGAGAGGGTGGCAAGGAGAGAAGTGTTAGGCAGAGTTTGTTTGCAGTACCCTTTGGGACCACTACACACAACTATGACTACAGGTGTAAGCAAAACCAACCTTTGGTAGAAGTCTGTACTACACAGTTTTTGGTAGCGGAGCTGAGCAGCCAGCCTTATCTCAAGAGGGAATGTGAGCTGTAATGATGTTACACAGAGGTCTACAATCACAGGTGTTCAAATAAACTTTTACACTTGAGGTTTCGTGGTTAAACACATCAGTTATAAAACCTTCACTAGAAGGAGGCAGTTAAATATCACACACAAATAAACTTCAGTACTATACTCGTTAAATTTCTGAGGCATTCAAACTACTTTGAAGGAGGAGCAAAATGGCATTCAGAATACTTTGAAGGAGGAGTAAAAAGGAATAGGTTCAGAACATAAAAGGATTACAATTTCTTAGACAGTGCAGATACTTTGAGTTCACCAGAAGAGTCACCAGAAGAGTCAATTCAATTCAATAGGCTAGGCCAAAGTCAATGGGCTTAAAGTCTCAGATAGGATAAAAGGGTTCTGGTAAGTAAACTGTAATGTCTCTTTAGAAGTTTTCAGAAGTAGTTTGTAAAGCAAAGAATTATATGAGGGTCAGAAGCTAATAAGGCCTACTATTTGCAAAAGTTTCACACACTTCACCGCAATAGGTAAGTACTCTCTCGTTTCACAGTACCTTGAAGAAAAATGAAGAAAAAGATGCAGCTGGAGACTTTTCCTGCAGATCTCACTGATGCTGAGCCTCAGTCATGGGGACAAGAGGGAGGATGTCGGGGGACTCCTGCGCTGGGACTGGTCAAAGCTAGCACTTGGCAAATCTTCAATTCTGGTAGCTGTAGTAAAGCACACAAACTGGTGTCCCTCTCCCTGGTTATTCGGTTTCCTGCAGCACTCTGAGAAAAATACAACCAGCTCCGGAATGGTATCCAGGTGGCTTTAGTGTGGAGTTGATTGGTCCCACCAACTCAAAGGGAGAAGTCGTCCTTGCAGAGCTTCTCTGTCGACATGAACTTAGCGATTCGGACCTGCAGCAGGGCTTCACCAGCCAAACCAACATTCCAGGAGTTGCAACAACCGTCCTCTTCAAGCTCGTCTTTGGTTCTTTCGTTCCAGTGGTTGACTCTGCCTTCCAAGCCAAGAGACTCTCCTTTTATTCAGTTCTCTCCCATTCATTCCAGCCTAGCTGTCACTCACCCAGCAGGGTGGCTGTCCTTGCTGGACAGTCAGCCATCCAATCATACCAGAGTGCATTTGGGTCTCCTAGGAGACTAAGCACAGGGAGTTTCAGGCACCTCTGTCACTTCCTACCCACCCCAGACACTCTGGTGCCAAAGGCGAATGAACAAAGGAACCAAACCTGGTTTGGCGCGCAGAGCAAAACTCTAGAAGGACCTTTCCATAAAGAAATGGCAAAAAAAGAAGACCCGGACCTGTTTAAACCAAGGGGGTTCAGATGCTATCTTGAAAAACATGGCTCCCACGATTTAACACTACCGGTGTTCGCGGCTGGGAAAAATTATGGTAGTTTGTTGCAAAACCACTACCACCAGCCATTTCGAGAGCGAAGGGTAGCATTTGACTGCTATATGAGTATATAGACATAGAGGGATACTAGGTAACCACTCCATCACTCTATTGTAAGATAGGGTGTGCTGGGTCTAGGAATTTGAAAAGACTAGTAAAGTCAATTTCACTTTACTTTCTCTGGGAAACAGTAGTTTATCCCAGATAAGGTATTTAAAACTTGGGAAAGCCTGAAAGACTTCCCTGTGCCACTGCACTGAGGGTGCTGTGTAACACACATGAAAAGATGATGCCTGTGGAGTTGTCTAAAACTCCATAACTAAAGAACACACGAGTAAAACATGTTTCAAAACACATGACAGAGTGGGGGGGAAAAGGGTCACACTATCTCCAGGTAAAAAAATAGTCCTCAAAATCCAGCAAAGTTTCTGGGGGTCTCTAAGGTGAAGGGCATTGGCACATTTTTGAGAATTCTCCCTAACAAGAAGCAACCTTGCCTTTTCCGACGAAGGCCCCTAAAACTTCCACAGAAGGAATCCTAAGACTGCGAACAATAGCCAGCGTGTGTTGCTGCATATGTCAATGGTACACAGGTCCCTCCTCCGCTTATAACCAAGCTGGGGAGAGATGCCACTGTGGTACCAGCCTTGATTCCAGTGACAAGAAAAGCCAAGCGGTTCTTCCCAGCCAGGGAGTTGAAGGGAGAGCCGATAAGAAACTGAACTGTGTTAAACAAAAGTAGCAAACGGCTAATTGGAAAAAGTACAGAGAACTATTAATACGAGAGGAGAAAACCAGCTACAGAGGAGACTGGCACCACGTGGGTGCTCACTTGGGCAACTCTGGCTGATTACCTTATTGTTGAAACTACCGTTACCAGAAGGCCTTGGAAGAAGGCGAGAAAAGGGTCAAAGTGGCCATACAGGTCTAGTAAAGTCCTCTGTACAGTCGAAGTCTTTAACCGACAGATGATCGTGAAGCTAAGGGAAGTGAATCCTGCATTGTAAAGAACTGTTCAAGGAATTGTGTGATTGACAAAGTTGGCAAGAGTGAACCCGACGGAGGGATGTCCACAGTAAAGTGTTTAAAAAGACATTAAGATTTCTGAATTTCACTGATGAGATTGTCTTGAAAGCTGTAGTGAACCCGACGGAGGGAAGCTAACATTCGAGAAGTGTCTGAGCCCGGAACATGGGGTACCAGGGGTGAAAAAGGCATCACCCAACGTGCAAGCAGAAGGAACGTTTGTTTATTTGGAACATATAAGGTTCTCGGAGGCAAGATTAAAGGAGGATTACATTCAAAACCCTCTGCATTGTCCACAAGGCTTTCTGGGGCCTGGGTCCAAAATACCTTCAGCTATCCCTCCGCAAATACCTCCCCTCTCGAGCTCTTCGCTCCTCTACCTCCAACTCCCTGAGGGTCAATTGTTTTTCAAAGAAACGAGCTGGGGGTAGATCTGTCTTCGGCTGGGGCCTCCCTCTGGAACGGCCTCACTGCCACTCTAAAACTTGAGGAGAACCATCTCCGGTTCTGGAAGCACCTCAAGACCTTACTCTTTTCTTCTGCCTTCACTCCCCCTATCCCCTGCTGATCTGTTCTCTCTTGGCACCGTGCACCTGGCCACCCTCTGTCCTCCGGCCCAGGTACCTGCTCACCCTGCCATCCTCCCGCACTGCCTCCGGGCCACCCCTTGCACTGGGGTCTGTATCTGTACCCATACAGCACCCCCTTTTTCTTCATGCACTTATCAGACCTACCCTGTCTGCTGCCTTAAACCTAGCACTTGCAAATTGCTGGCTGCACTACCACTGTTTGTTGCCTTTATTATTTATTTTTATTTATCTCTTTCTTCGCTGCTTCGCACTTTCCACTTCTCCCCCCTTCCAGGCACTTTTCCTCTCCCCCCTCTCCCATGCACTTGCGCGTTCTCAATGTCACTGGGCCTAGTAAGATTGCCTTTTGTTCTCCCCTGTTCCCCTCCCTTGCCTTGTTGTGCTCTGAAACACTTGTGTACGAGCGTGATAGAAATAAAATATCAATATCAAGAGACTTTTTATAGAAAAGAGACTTAATCTCTGAAGGCCCTGATAACTGAGAGCGTTGCTGTTAGCTCGTGCTGGGAAAGCTTGAGCGTGTGCTGTGCTCCAAAATCCCCCCCTTGTCCCATGCTCAAAACGTAGGGAAGTGAGAACCCCAGCTAACACATCCCGACTTATTTGTGAACACTTCTTGCTTTCCTGTGAATCCTATCCCACACTATTTATTTGTATTTAGCGTAAGGATTGGGCAATAGGTTTTTCTTAGCATAGGCCCTTTCATTTGACATGACGCCACTAGGACTTCCTTATTGTTTGATGGTTGTAGCTTGCTCCCATCTTAGATTTAGGTTTAGATTAGGCGTTTATCCAACCCGCATATACAGTTTAATAAACACCCTTGAACTGTGATCACTTGTCTGTCTTTACTGTTGCCATCATGTTCCTTACAGTAGTCGAGCCTAGAGAGAACCAGGGCTCGGGTAACATTGAGCCTCTGGGGAAAGTGAGAAAAGAGAGAATTCCTTGAGAAGGAAGTGCTGAAAGTGGTGGTACTTGGCAATGTCCTGAGTGTGAAGGAGGAAAGAGAGCGGGGAGTCGAAGATTACACCAAGGTTTCTGGCTTCAGAAGAATGAGCAGTGGGCGAGCCCAAGGAGGAAGCCCAGAGTGAAGGGAAGGAGGGAGGAACAGGGGACCCGATGGGAAGGATCTCAGTTTTACAGGTGTTGAAGCAGACTTTGTTGGAGGTGTACCAGGACTGGATGGCAGATAGGCAGTCAGGGATGATGGAGGGTGCAAGAGGGTCAGCAGGACATTTTAAAAAGAGTGGTGTGCCGTCTACGTAACACTGGAAGTTGGAAGAGAAGGAGGCGATGAGGCATGCAAGCAGAGCAAGGTAGATGTTCAAGAACCAAGGGTAGAGGATAGAACCCTGTGGCATACCACAGATGGAGAAGGAAGTAGGAGAGGAGAAAGTGGCCAATGACTTGGGAAGAGCAGTCCGTAAGGAAGGATGTCGGCCCGTCCAGTTCCCGTCCCTTCACATCTGACTCCCCCTTTTTGCACCTACTGTAGAGCTTCCTTTTGCTTCTCTCCCACTTCTTCTCTGCCCCATATTTACAGTCTCAATCTTCCTCTTGCCTCACCTTCTTTTCTCCTCTTTTACAACTCTCCTGGCTTCTCCTCTTTCCTCCCTCATTTTCTACATTTCTCCTTTTCTTGCCACCATCTTCATGCTACTCTTCCCGGTCACATACCTCCCCTGGCCTTCCTTTCCCTTCCCCAGCCTCCCTCCTTCCCACACCCTTCCTATTGCCTTAATGTTGCCCTTCTCTTCCCATTATAGCTCCCCCGTGTTTTTTTCATTGGAGGGCTGGATTGAGAATAATTGTGAGATTGGAATTTTTCTTCTCAGTAGCCCCTTGGTTGATTGCCTACTCCCAACCTAGACCTATTCTGTCCTGTCTTGTGTCGGCTCCTATTTTTCACTGTGGACCATTATCTGGCCCAACCATTTCTTTTAGCTAAGCTTAAGTCTTGTTTGCGAAGCCACTACCTGGGATGATATCCTGTGACTTGGGGGACCTTGGTGGTGATATTTTGTCTTTTAATTTTTGTTCTTCACTTTCGGTATTAACATTTTAAAATTGTATGATGCTACCTGTGCACAAACTTGGATAAGACACTGGCGCTGTTCTGTTCCATTTCTTGCGAATTTTTGTGGCTCCTGTTATAGGTTATGATTCTTGGCTCAGTGTTTGGGATCTTCCAGATACTTTTTACCTTGTTTCTAGATCAAAGGCAAAATAACCACAACTGCGCCTTCATGCTTAGGTGGAGCTCATACTGCTGATGTGTCCTGCGCAGAATCCTATCACATCTGGTCACCCCATTGAGATCACCTTTGGCCCTCATATCCAGGTATACTGTTTTCGCTAAATACATCTGGAATAGGCCCCAGATTTCCTTGGACTACAAATTGAAGTCACAGTAACGATATAGGTGACCTCTCGTTGACATATTCAAACTCCCTTTACCGATCAGAGCAAGTTGGGGTTAACTTAGACTTCCATTGTCCGACCATACAAGTCTAGGCTATTAGGCAGGCCACGTTAAAAAAATCATTGAGTCACTGTTGAGACCTTTCCAATATCGCCTTTGAGAACGTTTTTGAAAATATCCCTTCCGGGCCAGATGGGTATATTACAAAACAGAAATAGCAATTTGGGCAGTACTATCTTTTTTAGGAGCGAGAGACGACCATACATTGACATGGGGATGCCGGACTGCACCCTCAGTTTCGGCTGGAGGTGGAGTAAGTAGTCGGCGTAATTGTCAACATAAAGTGACTGCTGCACTCTAGAGATCCCAATACCAAGATATTTAAAAGAAGTGGGAACTCATTTGAAACCCATTAGTTCTGGCATTGATCAGGTGGCTTCAGTGAGTGGAAAAAGGTCTGGTTTGGTCCTGTTCATTTTATATCTGGAATATTTTGTGATATCATTCACATCGTAGGCTTGGGTAGTATAGCTCGGCAACGTACTTGCTTTGGAAGCAAAACGACACAGACCAAAACAGGTTCTATTCACGGGTCCACGCTTAGAAACCTCTTCGGTACTAAGCATGTTATAAATAACCAATTATAATGGGGCTTTTATTGAACTCCGGGTCTCTGACATACAGTAATGTATCATCCGCATGCAATGAGATCACCTGTGATTGTCCCACTATACGTATGCCCCTATGGCCATGTTTTGCTCATATAAGTGCTGCCAGTGGCTCTATCGTAAGCGCAAACGGCAACGGGGAGAGTGGGCAACTGTGATAGTGCGGTCTTGGTACAGACCTTTGCTCTAAGGTAGTTATACCGGAGACGTACACCTCCGAGAAAGTAGTGACAGAAGCTATGATTTCTTGGGACAGCAAACAAGCATTTGTAAGATACAGAGTTGAATGCCTTTTCGGCATTGAGCGAGGCTGCCACTGCCTTGGCCCGTGGGTTTATTTGTGATGGAATACAAAAGAGCCGCCTCAAATATAATGCAGTGTAACGTGTTGGAATGAAGCCCGATTGGTCAGGCTGCGTCATGAATGGCAGAAGCTTGGTTGCCAGCATTCTGGCAATGATTTTTGCCTTAACATTTATTATGGCCGGTACGAGGCTACATCGTGAGCAGTTTTTTTGTTTTCTTCTTCAGTTTTAATAGCACAGTGATGACCGCCTCAATCAGTGATTGTTGGAGCTTCCCGATCTCCAATGATTCCTCCCATAGATGGAGCAACCGTGGTGCCAAGTGTGTTTGAACTCATTATTTAATTCAACTCCTAGGACATCTGATCCTGGTGTTTTACCGGACGCCAACGTCATTATGGCAGCAATCACCTCCTTGATGGTCAAGGGTAGTTCAAGAGCCAAACGCACCTCTTTAGGGAGTCATGGACAGCAATGCAGTTGAAATATGTTGTCATGTCTGCATCTGAGCACATACCTGTATTAGCGTGAAGACCTGTATAGTAATTTGGGAATGCCAAACGAATGTCCTTTTCTGTGGTAAGGACTCCCCAGCATATTCCATAACACCAATTATTGCACGCTTGGTGCGCTCTGTCCTGACTATTCGGGCTGTTGGCCTACTGGGCTGGTCTGCCTCGCCTTATCGTCAAGCCAGTACTGGCTTGTACATGTAATGGACCTCTCTCATCACACGTTCCCGAAAATTAAGTAGATTACCCTTGATCAGTCCCAGTAGTGCCCTGTCCTTTGTTCCCCATATTCATTTTCAAGCTGCCGTATTTGGTTCTCGATGTCCCCTAACCGGGTTCTAATTCTTTTGAGTGCACCCACCGCCCCTGACATCAGCTCACCGCCCCAACCTCATATTTTTAATGTTTCCTGAACCATTGTATAAGAAGGTAACAAGCCTATTTTATTAACAAAAAATGGCTGTCTTGTCATGTAGGGTGGAAGTCAAGCTAGTATCCAAGAAAGAAAATGGGTCATTATCCGCATGGGTCAGTGCCCTGATGAGCCCCATAGTGTAAGGGATGACCACACTGGGGAGTGGTCCGACAAAGTACGCGGGAGGATTCCACACTTCAGTACAATGGCACAAGCCAATAGCCTATCCTGGACATGGTATAATGCGCCATGAAATAAAAGGTAATACTCTCCAGACTTCTGTCAACTGTAATTGAGATGGTACGTGGTGTAATGTTTGAGCTGCTGCAGATAGTGAGAGTGGTGTTATAGAGGAGCGGTCTTTGCATGTGTCCAGGATATTGTTGAAGCACCCGAACCCCCCCAGATAATGGGAGTGTCTGTAGCTCTCGCCAGGATACCAGATAATTGATGATAAAAATCGGGGTCATCTAAATTTGGCCCATACGTGTTGGTTAACTAACCCAACTGCCTTACCGGCCAAGACTCCCCACAAAATAACATAGCGCCCCTGCAGTTCTATGCAGGTTTGCGAAGACTGGATTGTGACTGAGAAGTGAATAAGGGTCATCACCCCCCTTGATTGTGTGGAATATTTAGTGTAATATCTATTTCTACCCCATTGTTTAGCAAATGAATCATGCACTATAATATTTATTGCATGCGTTTCCTGTAGCATAACAACCTTTGGGGAATGTCGTTCTATATACGCCAATATCTTCCTGGCTTTAATTGGATTATTCAGGCCACACACATTGCAGGCGAGGAATGTGATCGGCACACCGGGACTGCGTCAATTCCGCCAACCATCATGTCCGGTCCATCCCACACTTACCCACTGTCGCATTGTCTGCCTAGTATTCATTAAAGTGCATCTGCCACAACGTTTTAAACTTACCCCCAACATAGGCCCTCACCTCTCCCACCCTCACCATCCACCCCAACATGACAATGTGCACCCAAACATTTACACTTGAAAATTCAAGGGGACACTGCAAACAGCAATGTTACTTTCAATACTGTGCATTAACCTGGCATTGTATAAGCATCCACCCAGTGAGTTTAGTATATGCAGCGCATCTAGCTATACTCCATAACATGAGTGATCGGTCATTCCTCTGAGCCGCTGAGACCCGTAGGTGGGGAAGTTGCTCCATCCGGTCACTCCTGTTCTGCCATGCAGGAGGAGTGGGATGGAGGCTTCAATATATAGCCTTTCATCTGCAGGTGCATCGAAAAAGTGATTGTGACCCCAGGGTTGAATACAGAGCCTGGACGGGTATAAAATGGTATAGGGGAGTTGGCGCTCCCTGAGTAGACCTTTAGCCTGGTCATAGGATGTTCTTGCTGCTTAAGCATTGGCTTAAAAGCCTGGATATATGAATAATTTACTGGACTCTTAACTGCAGCGTTCCATGTTCTCTGACAGTTTTAAAGATGCCGTCTCTGTAATTTAACAGCCTAGCGATAATTGTGCGTAGCGGTGCACCAGGCTAGGGTTGCGGGCCAGGGGCACGGTAAGCCATTTCAATCCGGAATTGTGCTGAAAATTAAGCTTCACCTAGCATATATTTTAACAGCGGCTCAACAAATAAATCCATAGGACCGTTAACCCTTTTCTCTGGAATCCGGACAATGTGAATATTGTTACAGCGTTACCTCGACTCTAGGTTGTCGCATTTCGCCTGCACGGTCTCCAGCTCCTTCTTGATCCCAGCCGGCGCCTAGTCGTGTGACTCCTCTTTGTCATCCAGGTCACTGATTCGCTCTTCTGCCGATGTTATGTGTCCGCTCTCCCTGTCAAGTTTAGACTGCAACAAGCTAATATTAGCTACAATGTCATCAAGCTTGCAATTAACTGACACAAAGACACTCTGCATTGCCGTCATAATGGGCTTCATTGATGCAGAGGGTGTTGGATCCCCCATCTGGGAGGCATTCGAGTTGAGATCTAATGCAGTGTCTGTTGCCAGGGTGCTTGTGAAGGAGTCCATGGGTCCATGCTTTTTACCTACCCGTCTTGACAGGACACAGATCCGCTCCACTGGTAGCGCACCTTTCACTGATTAGGTAAACATTTTCTAGTATAGGGAAGTAATCACTGGTCAGCGTATATTTTAGGATTGGGAAGCAATCACTGGTCAGCGTATATTGCAGGATTGGGCACAGGGCACTTGGTATGGCATCTCTCTCCTATCAGTTTTGGGCTAGCAATATATTGTGGTCCAGCTTAGCCAGCTCCCCAGTACCTCTGCTCTTTATTTGTAATGAGGGCCCTCTTTTCACACCCCATTGTTGGGATTAGTTCCTTTGTTATCATACTCTTGTTGTAGATCCACACTGCTAATAACAAATTCAGTAAGGAGTGTCCACCAAAGCCAGAATGTGCTAGCTCCCAGCCTGTTCTCCACAAGCCAGTCTCCTGTGCAGCATCACCCTCAAGGGGGCTAGGTCTTTTTGCGCCCTTGCAAAGGCCTGCTCATCAGTGATGGGCCATATGGGGCACAATCCCGCAAACTACAAAGGCCTGTCAGCCCTTCAGCCCGTAGTCTTCGCACCTCCGTCGCCACCCGGGTCTCTCTGTTGATTATAGGCCCTTCAGCTCACAAGCTGCAATCCGCCACCTCTACACGAGGCGAGCTCTGTTGCAATGGTTTCCCTGCGAGGCAAATTCAGGGTTCATGTCAGCTCTGTTCCGCCATACTCAGCCGCAGCTGCAGAGTGGTGTCTGCTCCATAGCAGGATCTGAAGGGTCCATAGCAGGATGTGAAGGGTCCGTGGGAGACCCTGTCGTGCCACCATTTCTCAAGACCTGCGCTCCAGTGAGCCATGCCGCTGTGTTGCGTAGTCCTCCTGCAACTGGCCCAACGGAACGCCTCTGTCTTCTCCAAGACACGCTGCCCGGTCAAAGTCAGACTGCAGGCTCTTTGTATTTTCGGCTGATCAGCGCCGCAGGGGCAGTCGCTTCAACTAGCTCACTGCAGGATCTTTTTATCTCCGGATCTCGCCTGGGTGCAGAGCACACAATTGTTGCTGCTCAGCAGACCCCCACCAGCCTGCCCTATCAATCCTCCACATCACCTTTGATGCCTACTGTCATTGTATCGGATTGATCTACTTCTGGTGATGTCTAGAAGTGAACTGAGAATGATTTTAGTTGGGGCGCCATTCAGTTAAATGGAGCACGCAAAGAGTTGTCATTTTGCAATCTGGGACAATGGGCTTGAGGTTTGAAGTTACAGTGCAAGTTTCAGAAGGGCTGGGCTGTTTGATGCTCCCATGAGTGGCAATTTGTTTATACAGCTAGTTTGGTGGCATACCATTAATAAGTGTGAAAAAGTGTGTTAAACGTGCACAGTTTCTTAACTCACAGTCACTATGAGGAGTGTTGCAAGTGGGGGGCTGGGGGTGTTGTGTGTGTGTGTGTGTGTGTGTGTGTGTGTGTGTGCGTCCGTCCGTCCGTCCGTCCGTAGACTAACTTTAGCTTAGTCCTGGCTGGCTTGAGAGAGTTAAATATTTCAGGTTTCCATGCCTAAACGCCCTCTCTGTATTTATTCCACTAAAGAGGCACCATCTAATTCCCTAGGCTTTCCTTGTAAATGCATGCAGTGGGGGGGGGATGATATGGGGCAAATGTTCTAACAGAAGCACTACTAAAGCCCCTCACCTACGAGAATCATCCCTGCTCTTTCTTTACACCAAATACTTATCAGGTCCTAGTGTAACGCTCACCTGGCTCCCACGGAGGCTCTGGTTTGGGTTGCGGTGGCCTCTTCAAGCGTAATGGGCAGAATTCGGACCACCGATTGAACAGGACCCCCAAATCTTGCTTGTCTGGCCCGTAGGAATATCCTTCTGCAGATGAGAAAGGGGATTAACTGTCTGCTGAATAGTGTGCTTGCTCCCCCCTTTCTCCCTTCGCTCTTCTCTGATTCCTCCAAAACCCCCGGTTTAAGCTCACCTTATGGTTTGGAAGGATGAACTCTCCATCCTGATTCTGGTGCAGGGGCGCGCGTTCGTCCAGTTACTTCACTGGTTTTCAGAATGGCGCTGGCACATCCACTTGACTTTTCTGAGCGATACGCCGTAAGTATGAAGATGCAAAAGTTCAAGTGTGAGCCTCCTTTTGTTGTCTTTTCTGTCCTTTATTTCAGGTGCAGAACGAAGGCGATGCGTTGAGGGGTTAAATTGCCGGTGGTAAAATCAGGTGAGTTAGTGATGAGGGCGACACCTCTAAATGTCTTTATAATTCCCCAGTAATGTCTTTTGTCCTTTCCCCATAGGGGCCGGGGTGCGGTACCTGCCAAAGATGCAGCGCCGACCCGAGATGTGGAATGGTTCACCAAGAAAAGCCGGTAAGTAATATGGCTGAAAATTCGGCTTTCCTCTTGTGTTCCCTTGCTCACCTTTTGTCTCTTCTTCTCTCCCCTAGGTGCAGAGATGTGGCGACCGGTGCTGAGAGCCGCGATGGAGCCGGGCAGCGTCTCGGGAACAGGTGAGTGAAGCGCGGCGCTGCAGCGAGCAACTCGGTGCTTTTAAATGGAAGTCTTACTTCAGGAATGCTGGCGTGAAGATTCCGGATGCAGGTAAGAAGGTTGAATAAGTTCTTGGTTTTCACCTTTCTCTTCTGTTATTCCCTTACAGGTGTTCCAGGTTCGAGGCGGGCGTGGCTGGAGTCCAGGTGCAGGAGCAGACACGGTGAGCGTTCAGCTGCTGTGATGCAGAACAACGCGAAGCACGTGTGGCTGTCCGGGCGTGGCTTAAATAGCTTTGGAAGAAGTTCCAGGTGAGTATTCTTCCACAGCACCACCCAAGTAACAAAATAGTTCCTTCAGAAAAATAGTCCCTCCTAAGCCTCATTTGGCTTGGTTCTTCATGCAGCATGGTCTGCATCAGGTGAGTGTGCAGCACGGTCTGTTTCAGGTAAGTGCACCAAACACTTCCCCTTATGAGCCTGGCGCCAGGACTGATGCCCAACATGAGCCTGGCGCCAACGGCGCCAGGACAGAGTCCAAAGAGCCCCTATAAAGGGCCGCTGGGCTTTTACCCGGGGGCGTGATGCCTGCTCCCGGGGGTGCTGGGCCTGGCCTGGTGCTCCGGGGGTAGGCATCATGACACCTAGTCAGACCAAGCCAGTACAGATATGCCATACAACACTTGCCTGGCAACCCTCTGATCTGAACCCAGTGTTGCCTGTTTGGAGGTCCTGGCTTTATTAGAGACAACTTGCACTGGATTTGCTCAATAATTGTTGTAATTTATTGTTGTGAAGCTTTATCGACTCCAGCCCACTGGTCAGCATAGTCAACCAGGCTCTTTACCATTTTAGTGGCCTTTAACAACCTCTGCATGCTTCTTGTTTAATGCACTCATCACTCAGGCCTTATTTCCACAGCCTCTCTTCTCCTTGCTTGATGCATTGAGATAGGGTGGAAGGTTTGGATTGGGTAAGCCCCACCGCTCGCTGCACCTACATGACCAATTGCCGCTCACTCAGGTGTGCGTACACTTAAGTGCATCCTCCATCCCTATTATCGCAAAATAATTTCCCTCAGTCCTCTCCTTTCGTCCGTTTCCTGTACTCTTGCCTCCTACTTTTGTTCACTACTTTCCCCCGTCCTATCCCTTCTTAAGTACCTACATTTATGGGCACTGCAGACACATGCAAGTTGTTGCTTGTACTAGAAGTCAATATTAAACCAATGGCGGCCATGTTTGCTGCTCCTTCCTTATTCCTTTGGGTTGCTCTTGATCCATCTTCATAAGCTCCTGGGCCCTCTTAGTTGAAGGTGAAGGTAAGAGCCCAGAACCGTGTTGCCATTTGCTTCTCTTGGCGGGCCAGCACCATACAGCCTTACAACTGCAGAGCTTGAAAGTATGGGTCAGTTTCGTCACCGAGCCCAGAGTAGTTAAGTGACCCCGAATGAAAAGTTAGTTTCTTCCATCTTTATTACTGGCTTTCTTTGTGATCGCATTGGCTTACAGATGATTGACGCATCTCTTACATTTTCATCTTTGCCACACCGCTAGTGACCAGTGATCTTGAAAATGGGACAAGGGTGGAATTTTTTTACACCGAATTTAATTGACAAGAATTTGAACAATGCTTTTTCAGCCATCACTGCAACAACTGGTTTTTGGTTCTGAGGATCTTCATTCTTTTCTAAAAAAAAGCCTTTTCAGCAGACACGTTTGATGGCAATTAGAAGTATTTGCTTCTGCTTGCTTTTAGCCCCATGAACCATGCATGCTGCCTCAAATCTTCTCCCAGTCGGCCCTCAGGTGTTTTATTTTAAATATTTGTCAGGAAGTCTCCTCTCCTCCCTCAACCCAATAGAATAATAGAACTAAAACAGTGTACAAGTATAGACTTATTTTAAAATGCTTGTGCTTTCTGCATTTTTGGTATTATTGGTCTTCATCTTCTTCAGCATGGGGTCTGGCATGGATTCACATGCTCATGAATATTGCCCGTCGTCAGGCTGGGAATACTCGGTAAAGAAAAAATCAGTATCCGTGTCAGTTTCGTTTCTGATCTGTCTTTCTTAGTAGTAACGAATCACTGGTCTCTGGGTCCTACTGCCCCCAGCCAATGACTGCCCTCTCACTAAGCCCTGCGTCTGGCATCCATCCTCAGATTTTTACTGCACGCTCAAGTGTTGGGAGTCCTCGTGTTTAGCTCTCGATTTTCTCATTTTTCGGTCAATTAGAGCCTCAAGCTCCACCTTGTCCTCCTCCGATTAACGGGGACCCATTTCGGATTTTCTACGCCCCTCAAGGGTGAAGTTTTTGTCGAGTTACGCTTCTTGGAGTCCAGAAGTTTCTGCGGCCCAGGAGAAAGGAAGCTCGACGCCCGGAAAGCCGTTCAGGGTTTGCCCTGCTTGCCAGCTGCAGAATGTGTTGAAGGAGGACGAGCACTCGAAATGTCTCTACTGCCTTCATGAGGACAAAACGCACGTGGAGAAGGACTGTGCTTTTTGCGGGAACATGTCAGAACGGACCATCAGGGACCGACACCTTCGTCTCTCCAACTGGCTGGAAGGAAAGAGCCCGTCAGGTGAGTAGTAGTCGTCTGAGCGGTCTTCTAAGTCCTGTGAGGGCGCCCCGGCGACGGGAGCCCAACAGAAGGCAAAGCACCGCGGGTCCGCGGGCACCGGGAGGGCCGAACGGTCGGGCTCCTCGGCTGCCAGGCAGGGCAAATTCTCTCCAGCGCCATCAACCACGAGCCAATGCTCAGGGAAGAGGAAGGCCGAGAACCCGGCGACGCTTCTGGAGAGGCCCCGGTTGACCTCGAAGGATCTAGCCGAGAGGGACCAAGGGGGAGATCCCCCCCAAGGTGAAGGCCACAGGCCCGCAGAAGGTGGTGAAGGCCTTGATTCACCCGGCCAAGGCCTATATCGAGGAAGTCGCGGCGGCCCTGGTGCAGCCTGAGGAGGCTACACCGGTGGAGGCCACCTCTGGGCCCAGAGTTTCCCTGCCACTGCGGAAGGAAGCCTCTTTCAGGCCCATCGAGAAGACCCCCGTGAAGACCCCGGCGGAAAAAGAGGGGGGGAGCTGGTGGCCATTGTGGACACGGACACAGCCTCCGGGAGGAACTGGTTGATGTCTTGGAGGGCCTCGATGAGGGCGTTGAAGAGGCCCGGTCCCACGGGAGGGATCCCGACGAAGGGGACGACGAGAGCGACACCGGCGAGGTTCCTAGTCGACCGTCGCGCCCGTCGCTTCCGGAGCCGCAGGACAACTCGGTGGCCATGTTGTTGGCAAAACAACCCTTATGTTCGGAGATAAGGATGAGATTGCCCCTACCACCGACGGAGGAGTGGAACCAGGCCCGACGGAGGAGCCAGAGCCAGGCCCGTCGGGAAGTCCCCCAAACAAGAGAAGACGGACCCATCCAGCCCTGCCTTTTCAGCCCTCGCGGCCTGCTCACCCTTTGCCCACGACCCCCGTACCTGGGGATGACACGGGTACGGATGACGACGACGACGGCGGCGGCAACGACTGGACGGATCTCCCATCGCCTCCAGCCTGGGCTTCCCCGCCCGACGAGATTGGATCTTTGCACGCTATGATGAAAATTATGATCGCCAGGGCATCTGAGCTTTTTCAGCTGTTCCCTGAAGAGAAGGAAGGTTTCCTTTACCAACGACGCGAGGCCAAGAGGAAGACGGTCATCGCCGTGCCTGTGCTGGATGACATCTGGGACGAGGGTCTCACCCTTCTCAAGAACCTGTCTACGACGCCTGCCAAGAGGGATCGGTACGAGAAGAAGTACCGGGTGCCCGACGCGGCACCTTTGTGCCTTGGGGCGCAACCGACCCCTGACTCGGTCGTCTCAGCGGCGGCCAAGAAGAAAGCGGGGGGCATCGGCCTCAATGTCAACTTCCCCGTCGGACGGTGAAGGAAAGAAGCTGGATGCAATGGGACGAGTTATCTCGTTGGCGGCAACAACGATTAAGGCGGCAAACGCCCTCGCGATCGTGGCGCGCTACGACAGGAAGTTATGGTACAAGATTACCCCCCTGTTGGACTTCCTACCGGACAAGAGGGCTGAGGCCCTGGAGATCTTGCAAGAAGGTGAGGTGGCGTCGGACCACACCATTACGGTGGCAACGGACATTGCCAACACCGGTTTCTGCCGGCTAGGTAACGGCGTTTGCCTCAGACGACGAGGGTGGCTCAAGGTGACGGATTTCCGCCAGGACGTACAAGCCAAGGTTTTGGACATGCCGTTCGACGGGAACAACCTGTTTGGGAAAACAGTGGATGAGTCCCTTCAAGCCATCGAGGCGGACACGGAGACAGCTAAGGCCCTGGGAGTTCTCCAGCAACGAAGGCCGTCCTTTCGGAGCTCCGGAGGCAAGCAGGGTGCCTCCAAAAGATTCAGCAGTGGCTCCTCTACGTACCGCCAAGCAGCTGCACCTCATCGCAGGAAGCCTATAGAGAACGAGGCAAGTCAGGTGGATCCCGCCGTCGTCTCCAGGGAGGCCAAGGCGGCAAGGCGTCCTCCAAGCAAGATTGAACCGACCATGGCGTTGGGCCCCCACCGAAGCACCCCGGTGGGAGGCCGGCTGGCGAAGTTTATCAGCGTGTGGGAGTCGATCTCCACCGACCTTTGGGTGCTGGACGCCCTGGCCCAGGGGCACGCCTTCGAATTTCTAAAAAAGTGCCCCTGCATTCCTCCCGTGGCCAGGAAAGAAAACCACGTCCCTCAACTGCTGTGGAGGTAAGAGTGATGCTCAAGAAAGGTGCCATCGAGCTTGTCCCAAAGAGGCTCCGGGGCTCTGGAGTATACTCAAGGTACTTCCTTGTGAAAAAGAAGACAGGAGGGTGGCGACCCATCCTAGACCTGCGACGACTGAGCAAGTACATCAAGGCACAGAAGTTCCGGATGGTCACCCTCCAGCACGTGCTGGGACAGCTGGAGGAGGGCGATTTCCTGTCGTCGTTGGATTTGGAGGCTGCATACTTTCACATTCCCATTATAAAAGGACACCGGAAGTTCCTCAGGTTCGTGGTCCTAGGGCGGCACTACCAGTTCAAGGCCCTCCCGTTCGGATTGAAGTTGGCAACCAGGGTTTTCACCAAGTGCCTCGCTCCAGTGGCGGCGCGGCTGCGCCTGCAGGGGATCCACGTCTACCCCTACCTGGACGATTGGCTCATCCGCACAAGGACAAGGGAGCTCGCCGTAGAACACACGGCGAAGACCGTCCAGCTGCTGACTGACCTAGGGTTCTCCATCAACTTCCCCAAGTCCCACCTGGTCCCCTCTCAAGTCGCACTGTTTCTGGGAGCCAAGCTCGACACAGTGGCGCTTCTGGCTTCGCCGTCGGAGGAAAGGACAAAGGCCATCCTAGGCAAGGTGCAGCGTCTGCTGGCCACGGAGGTGGCCAGAGTGAGGTCCATCAAGTCCCTCCTCGGAATGATGTCCTCTTGCATCTATCTTGTGCACCTGTGCAGACTTCAGATGCGCCCTCTACAGGAGTTCCTCGACGCCCGCTGAATTCAAGTGACGGGTAGCTTCTAGGACAGGATCCCTCTCAACGAGACCTTCCGATGAGCGATCCGGTGGTGGGGCACCCGCTCTCATCTAGCGGCGGGGACAGACTTTCAGACCCCGGCCCACCAGGCTACGGTGACGACGGATGGGTGGGGAGCCCACACCAGAGATCTTCACGCGAGAGGCCTTTGGCTCCCGGAGGAGAAGCCGCTCCACATCAGCATCCTGGAGCTCCGAGCAGTGTTCTGAGCCCTCAGGTCCTTTCTCCCGTCCCTCAAGGGCAAGGTGGTGATGATCTTCACCGACAACACCACCACGATGTTCTACATCCGGAAGCGGGGCGGAACCAGATCCCCGGCCCTATCCAAGGAAGCCCAGGACCTGTGGCATTGGGCCGTTGCTCAAGGGATGTTTCTGGTGCCGTTTCATCTGGCAGGGATAAAAAACACCATTGCGGATTCACTCAGCAGAGAGCTGCGCTCGTGCCACGAGTGGGAACTACGCCAGGATCAAGTGGATCGACTCTTTCAGCGATGGGGCAAACCCCAGATCGACCTGTTCGCGACGGCGACAAACTCCAAATGCCAGAGGTTCTCCAGCAGGTTTCCCCAACCGAGGAGCATGGGCGATGCTTTCTCATTCCCCTGGGATGGCCTGTTCCTATATGCGTTTCCTCCGTTGCCTTTGCTGCTCCGACTCATCAACCAGCTCAAGAGGTCCCGGTGCAGAATGATCCTCGTTGCACCGGCGTGGCCGAGACAGATCTGGTTCCCGGACCTTCTGGACTTGTCAGCGTCCCCACCAGTCAAGCTGTCGACGGACGCAGATCTTCTCTCCAGAGAAGGAGGCACAATTCTTCATCACGACCCAGAGTGGCTGAACTTGCAGGCCTGGCTCCTGCAGCACGAGTTTGGAGGATACAATATCCCGGCCGGCTGCAGAGAGGTTCTTGCGAAGGCCAGGGCGTCATCAACTCTCAAGTGCTACGGACATAAGTGGAAGAGGTTCTCGATCTGGTGCCGTGCACAGATGATTAACCCTCTGCGGATTACGGCCCCTCAAGTATTGCCGTACCTTCTGTCACTAGCCAAAACTGGACTATCTCATGCTTCAATCAAGATACACCTGGCAGCGATTGAAGGCGCCAGCCCCGGCGTGGGAGCTCAACGTGGTGCTGACCAGGCTCATGGGTCCACCATTCGAGCCATTGCTTTCGGCCCTGTTGAAGTTTGTCGTGGAAAACAGCGTTCCTGGTGGCCATCACCTCCGCACGACACGTGGGAGAGATCCAGGCTCTATCCTGCAAGCCTCCATACCTGACCTTTCATGATACGAGGGTAGTGCTGAGGACGCACCCCTCCTTCATGCCCAAGGTGCCGTCGGACTTGCATCTCAACGAGCCTTTGGTGTTACCAGTCTCTTTCCCGTCGCCTTCGTCGCCGGCCGAGAGGACTTTGCACTCGCTGGATGTAGCTAGAGTGCTGAAGTTCTACGTGGACCGAACAGAGTTTTCGGAGGACATCACAGCTCTTTGTGAAGTTTGGACCTGTGAACCAAGGGAAGGCTCTCTCGTAGGCTTCCATTTCCAGATGGCTCTCCGGGTGCATCATGCACTGTCATCGGTTGGCGAACCGACCGTTGTCTGGCCGTCCGAGAGCCCATTCGACCAGAGCGGTCGATGCTACCACGGCGTTCTTGTCTGGTGTGCCCCTGCTGGACATCTGCAGGGCTGCTACGTGGAGGTCGACGCACACCTTCACGAGATTCTACTGCGTCGACCGGGATTCCAGGGAGGAGTCCAGGGTCGGCCAAGCAGTGCTGCCAACCTGTTCGCTTAAGGTGAGCCTGGTGAGGAGGTAAGAAATGCTTCATGTTGAGTTTTTTGTAATGCTTAATGTTGAGCCTTGCCACCTCCCGTGGTTGTGCATGTGTGTACTGCTATGTATTCTTATATTCATGAGCATGTGAATCCATGCCAGACCCCATGCTGGAGAAGGAACAAGTTACTTACCTGTAACTGTTGTTCTCTGGCATGGATTCACATGCAAACCCTCCCTCCTACCCCTCTGCGGCTCTTCACTTGGTCATACTGCCACTTTACGTGCCACCAAATCTGAGGATGGCTGCCAGAGGCGGGGGTTAGGGAGAGGGCAGTCATTGGCTGGGGGCAGTATGACCCAGAGATCAGTAATTGGTTACTACCAAGAAAGACTGATGAGAAACGAAACTGATACTGATTTTTTTTCTTTACCGAGGATTCCCGGGGAATATTCATGAGCATGTGAATCCATGCCAGACCCATGCTGGAGAACAGTTACAGGTAAGTAACATGTTCCTGATCTAGTTCCCTGGAGGAGACCTGGTAAACTTGTGCTCCACGTTATCATAGTGGACTGCAATGTAGAGCCACATTATCTAATAAGTATGCGAATTCCCCCATTGGACAGCTTCTCCTTTTGCCTAGCCTCAAAAAAAGACTGTTAGCTTGCAGTACTAAACCTCTTCCCTTAACTTCTGTCCATTCTGTTCTTGATCCTTCCATGTCTGACTGTGCTGATTATCTCTTCTGTGCAGTGATCCAGTCTCTTATCTCACTTGTTCGAGAGCCGGAGCCTGAGCACCCCTTGCGAGCCGACCTGGCAGAGGAATACTCCAAGGACCCCAAGAAATTCTTTCGGCATGCAGAAGAGCACACTCGCAAATTCAGTGAAAAGAGACCGATGGACTGACACTGACCTCGGGTAGCTTGCCCCTATGCCATCTCACTCTGTCTCTGTTGCTTGGTCTCTGCTCACCACCTGAAGCCCACTGATGGTATCCTGTAACAACCATTGCCACACGATCTTACTATTCTGATTGGCAGGCCATGACTCCTTCTCCAGATCCAGGATTTGACAAAGATGAAAGGTTCTACTTGTTGGAACTGTACACTTGGGAAGGTTTTCAACCCAGTTTAATTCTTCTGCCTTTGCTAATTTCTTGTTTTTCTGGTCTCCTCTTCGCTCCCTTTTCTTAAACATGCATTGTACTCTTCAGTTTGTTTCCTTCTACAGTCATGTGCTTGTCACTTCATTAAATCTTCTTGATCTCTTCCTCTCTTTCACTCGCTGTTTTACTACATCCACCCTTCCTCCCTGCTGTCTCATTAAGTGCCCTCTCCTCTTTCCGGTCTGACTCCTCACTCCTTTCTCTGGCTCCCTTTTTTCCACTGCCCTTCCTTTTTTGCACTTTATTCTATCCTCCATTCCCTGCTTTCACATTTGCGTTCGCTCATTTCCTTCTCTCTGGTTTGGTATCTTTGTTCCTCTCTTCCTTCCTGTTTATCCCTCTTTCCTTTCTGTCACTTCTGTCCTTATCAATTTCAAGTTCATTTCCTCCTTTCTCTTTCTATTCTATTGTTCATTGCTGCGCTTTTCCTTTCTCGCCTCCTGTTTTCATCTCCTTTTATCGCATCCTTCTTTCCACATTGCTCCCATTTCCTCCTTTCTCTGCCCTGCTTATTCTCTGCAATGGCTTTGTTGGTGGTTGCAGGAAGGCACAGATGGGTGTGACTGGCATCTGATATGTTGTGGGGCAGTCCTGAACAGACCCTGTTCCTTTATTTTCAGCACTGTTTCAACAAAGAACTTAATGACTCTTTTTTAACATTGATGTACATTTTATTAATTTCATTTTCCTGATGTTGATGTTTATTTGGGAAGGCTTTTGTGTATGGGATGTTGAGCTGTAGGGGATTTCAGAGGCGTTTCATTCTTGACCCAACAGGTCACACAGAAGGTAATGGTTTCTGCTGTCCCATCCTTCAAGATTTTTGTATATTTCTTAGGGGGTGCTTGCTGCCTCCAGCGCCCCATTTTCACATTTGATGTTTTTTGTGCATTTTCTCCTTCTGACTTCCCTCTCATGGTAGAACATATGCAGTTGAGGTGGTGCCCGGCCTATGAGAGAAGTTGCTACCTGTAGGTTATATCAGCAGCTCGATTTCACAGGTGGCCGGCCCACCGGTGACCCCCGCTTTAGGCATGTTTCTCTGATCACCACGCTTCAAAACAAAACTGTTGTACGATTTATAATGGAAGGTAGCATACAAATGACTGGGGAACCACACACTATAAGATTATTTTGTAAACTTGATTTTATTTCATAAAATTTTGTCAATAAAAAGCAACTAGCTGTATTCCAGCTTTGTGTCAGTGTGTTGCTTAGAAGGAGAATCTAGCTTTTGGCGTTATCACCATGTGTTTAGGTATGTTGGAGCAGTGCTGGATAATGGATGGTTGTAGTCCGGCACAGATTTGACTATTTTGTATCGGACATACATGAATAATACTGAAGTGTTATTCATGGCTGAGCTGGTTACTTCACATTTTGTAATTAAGGCAGCAATGACAATATGTAGATTTGAGAGATCCAAAGTGAAAGAAATGAACACAAAGAAGATCTTTTCAGTCTGGGAACAATAATACCTTGAACAAAGTTAAGAATGAGACCTGGTCTCAGGAGAAATCCAGCAATAGAGTGGATATGTATGCAGCCAGAAAAGGGCAGATTCTTCATAAAGAAATTTCTGATGCTTGCTAATCTGCTTAGAATCACATGCTGTGCATATGGTCCGACATCCAGTGGTAACCGCAGAGTATTGCATCTTGTCTTTCGAGGATCGAAAGGGGACGTCTGCATAGGCATGTCTGAAACACTATCCCTACCGTGACGTGCAGTGTACCCAAAATCCCTCACATGCTGAGGTCCCTTAGATTGTTTTTTTCTGCCCAGATTACTGGTCGCCCTAATGCAGAGCTCTTATATAGAGATATCGTAATTGTCATTATTATCGATTTTGTCATTATTCCTGTTGAGTCACTTCGACTGTTGAATCCTGTGAAACAACGCCAAAGACTGCTGCAGACTTTCGGCGCCTGTTGATCCTGGCGGCGGTATTGTCCATGTGGCCGGGCCTTCTGGCCGGCCTACACAGTAGGGAGAGTGGGGTTAGGGTGGACATATCCTTTACAAGTATGCCGTTCCTCTTTCACCCTCTCTGCTCCCTGTGTTTTCTCATCGTTCTAATTGTCTTTCACTATGGTAAAGACACCATTTAGATTTTGTCCCTCGTGCTGGGCCAAATATCCTTTGAAGGACGAGCACACTCGGTCCAACAATTGTCTGCCCCTCGACCACAATGAAGCGAGTTGCGCGGCCTGTAGACTCCTGCGCCCTAAGATGCATAAGGAGCGTTAAGCGGTGGCCGGCCTACGGCATGTCGCAGGCCGAATGTTCTTCCCCTGCTGCTGCAACCGCCGAAAGTGATGGGGGAAACTAGTGATAACCAGGCCTCTGTGTCGGAAGCCGTTGACCTAACTCTGGACTGCTCTCGCTCTGTGACGCCATCCCTGACCCCACCAGGCCTGACGTGAGTCACGCTATGGTGTTATGATCGTGTGCGCCGCTGTCGCTGGGTGTTTTCGCCAAACGCACAACCCAAGGTTCTGCTTCGGCGGCACTGTCGAAGCGTACCAAAGCGCCAACAGAACTGTCAAACCCCTTGACTGGATCCTCTGATCGGCATGATCGGCAGCCTTCCCCGCCAATGCAGTCGCGGTCTGAGTCTGGGCAATCCAAAGTAAAGGACGATAACACTAAACGACACGCGGACATCAAGGCGTACTCCAGGAGGATGCGCAGATGCCGCTTAATGCCTGGTGGTGGCTAAATACACACCTCAGCCCCCATGTCACCCCCCCCCCCCCCCCTGGTTCATCCGGTGGTGTTGAAATCCACCGCTCAGCCTCCGGTTGTCCCGGTGGCGTCGAAATCCACCGCTCAGCCTCCGGTTCAGCCGGTAGATCGCCTGGATTCTCCGACCATTGCCGAGAGCATCTCAAGGATTACTTCGGCAGTTAGACTGTAGGAGCGGTCGAAGCGGGTGGCAAAGCATAAAAAAAGGCCGATAGACGTGGCGAGGGACACGCCACAGCACTCCAAACCCCGCCTGTATTACGTTGAGAGTCCTGTGCCTTTGTCAGGCACATTAGGGGAAAAATCTCTACCCCATAGGGAAAATGATGAACCCTTTCCTCCCCTGCACCCCTCTGGGTTATCCTCATGGGCCAGGGAGAAATTTGAGGGATGTATGGACAGATAAGAAACATTTTTCTCTTATTCTGAGGCCCTTGCTCCAAAGAGACCTCGAGAGGACTTCCCTTCTACTCCTGTATCCAACTTTCAAAGGACCTTGGAAGATCCACATAAGGAGTTTAATTGTGTCCTCACAGATGAGGATGTTATGGTCACTTATGATCTGGATGAAGATGGCACCTTTCTGTAAAACTACAATGTGGATGATCAGAGAGGTCTTATGGACAATTGGGAGGACAGCCGTCAGGTTGCTGCTCAACTGTAGTGTATGCTGGGGAGCAAGCAGGTGCAAGATGGGTTAGGGCCTGGCAAACTAGACACTCCTTGCAGGCATCCACCGCTCCCATTTCACCCTCTAACATTGAGGTACACTTTACAGCTGGCCCCGGCCCCCGTCAATGAGCCTGATTGGTTCAGCCACACTTCTGTACATCCAATATGGCCCCTGGCAGCCTTTCAGTGAATCTTGCAGCACGCTCTAGCCTCTGAGCGGGGTTGGCTTTATAAGCCAAGCCCAAAGGCAGGTCTGTGCTTTGTGTTGCATCTGTAGCTTCAAGCAACACGCTCGCCGTGAACCAGCTCACTCTGGCCCTCAAGTGAGACTCCTTGAACTTCAGCTACCTCAATCTGCTTTCAGCTCCGGAACCGCCGCACGCACGCTCCTGGACTCTTCACCTAAGAGAAAAGGAAAGACGAAAAGACAATACCTGTAAATGCTGGCGCATTGCTCCGACTCCTGGCTCGTCCGCGCAACTTAACCAAACTCCTTGGTGAATCCCGAGCAGCATTGTGAGTTTTCGCGAACTTCCTTCTCTCAGCGAACTCTTTCTGAGAAACCTGTGGAGAGAGAACCAGGGTTAGACTTGCATCAGCAACTCTTTTTCTCTCTTGCACTGGCATGCAGAACTCCCCATAACCTAAGAATACGCTGCATTCGCTCAGTTGCCTCAAACACTTACCTTCAGATACCCACCTATCTACGAACTGGGAACAGCACCGAATCCAGTGAAGCAACTGGAAATCTGAACTTACCTGAAACAGCACGCTTGAAATCTGCTGGGTGAAGAAACTCAGTGAGTGGCAGAACAGTGATACCAGACCCAGGGTCAAGTGGAGTAACTGATCCGTGAGTTCCAGAGACATGGCACCCCTGCCTTGTTCAGGATGGAGAGTTTGTCTAATTCCTAAGGTGAGACAAACTCCTTACCACCACAGCACACTACAGGGGACGGGAGAAGGAGGGCTCAGGATCCAAATCGTGGCAGTCTAAGCATCTTACCTCTCTATTGACAGGTGGTCTGCAGTCTAACGCTAGGGGTCCCGAGGAATCAGGGAAGATTCTAGAAGGCTTCATCGCTCCGACAGAGACCCAGGTGAGTGTGACATCAACCCTGGACGTCCCCTACTCCGACCCAGGACCCTGATGTCCTGTGCATAGACTACCTCCCCAGTGGATGACCAGATGGCGTTCAGCGCCATCTTGAAGAAGGCTGACCATTTTCAGATCGCCATTCAATAGTCTTTACCAGATTCTGATTTTATGGAGGATATACTCAAAGAAAAACCTCTGGCCAGTCACGCCATCCCCTTGTGGAACTCAAATCAAGAGGAGATTGGCACCTTCTTTGTTGACGCAGCCCAGACCAGGGAGGTGAACCCTAGGGTGGAGAAGCTGTTTTGGACTTCTCCGACCAACCCTGCCTACATCAAGGGTCATGCCACTCAAGATTCATTAGTGGTTACCACCACTACTAGAAAGCAGGCTGGTGTTCCCCTGTCTACAGGAGATGCACCACCCGATAAGGAATCCAAGAGACTTTAAAAGGGTAACAATGGCTGCTGCGTTTACCACTCGTATAGCCAATAACAACCCACTATTGGCCAGCTATGCAGACGTCCAGTGGAACCTTCTGCAAGAAGGCATTCAGGAAGTGCCAGAACCTACACAAGGACCAAGTTGCTCACCATCGTTTCCGAAGGCAAGCAGGTGAACCAGAATGTGCTCAAAAACACTCTGGATGCTGCCGAGACAGTGGGGAGAACCACCTCAATTCGGACCGCCAAGCTCAAGACGCCGGACCACCTGCAAATCCTACTGCAAGAGGTGCAGACCTATTTTAGGAAAGGATGCCATAGAAGTTGTCCCTATTCTATAGGTAAATGGGGGTATTTATTCAGTGTACTTTCTTGTACCCAAAAAGGATCTGACCATGCGCCCCGTGCTAGATTTGCGCCCAGCGAACAAGTTTGTCAAACCTCAAAAGTTTTGTATGGTCACTTTACAGGCAGTAATCCTGCTGTTGAAATAGGGGGTGGGGGGGTTACATGGCAACACTGGACATGAAAGATGCATGCTTTCATGTTTCAATGTTGCCAGCGCACAGAAAATGCCTAAGGTTCATGATAGAGGAGAAGCACTATCGGTTCAAAGTACTCCCCTTCGGCATTGCCTAGGCACAGAAGGTGTTTACAAAGGTACTGGCAGTAGCAGCAGGGCACCTGTGCAGACTATCCATCCCAGTTTACCCTTACCTCGACGACTGGCTCATAACAGGGGAGTCCTACGAAACATGCCTACTGAACACTTTGAAGACAATAGACCTCTTATTCAGCCCGGGATTCTCCATCAATGAGAAGAAATCCAGCCTAGACCCCAGTCAAGTCCAACAGTTTCTAGTGGCTCTAATTCGGACAAAAGACGGCCTTGTCTTCCCCTCCAACGAGAGGGTTCAAAACATGCTGTTTCAGATCCCTCAGTATGTAGCCAGTCGGGAAGTGACGGTACGCAAGGCCATGCGACTGTTAGGAATGATGGCATCCTGCATTTACTTAGTGCCTCATGCGTGTCTGCGCATGCGTCCCATGCAAGAGTGGCTCAACAGCAAGTGGTGTCAGGCCAGCGGACAATGGGAAGATCTGGTATGTGTCTCGCCAGCCCTCGTTCTCTCTCTGCAGTGGTGGTCGAGGGAAAACCTTCCCCCAACCCCACAGTAGAAGCCACTCTCACGGCCAATGCATCTCTCACGGGTTGGGGGGCTCACCTGCTTCAGCAGATGGCACACAGTGTGTGGCCTCGAAGTAACGTCCAACCACATAAATCTGTTGGAGCTATTAGCGGTATTCAAAGCACTGAAAGCCTTTCAGACACAGTTACAGGGGAAGACAGTCCTGATCTTGACAGACATCACCACTGCCATGTACTACCTAAACAAACAAGGGGGCACACACTCTCCAGGGCTATCCAAGCTGTCCCAAAACATTTGGATATGGGCGCTCAAACACAGGATGTTCCTGTTGTCCCAACACGTTCCAGGGGAACTCCTGGCAGACGGGCTCAGCAGAGATTTCCCTCTGCACTTGGAGTACGGATGGCGACTACACAAAGACATCTCCAACGTTTTCGCAGAATGGGGCTTCCCAGAGATCGACTTGTTCACAACTCTGGAGAACACGCAATGCCAAGATTACACCTCTAGTGCCCACAGAACTGCTCCAAGGGGAATGGGCTCTGGATAACATGGTCAGGGAAGTTCCACCCCACCCCCGACTACCTTACTCAAGATCATGCACAAGATGCATCAGGAACCAGTCACCATGATATTGGTGGCACCCATGTGGGCCCGCCAACCCTGGTTCTCATCTGATGCAGATGTCCCTCTCACCTCATGAAACTGCCCTGCCCGTACAACATATTATCAGAGGACAGGGGCGAAACGCTTCACCCATGCCCGCAAACCCTGAATTTAGTGGCCTGGCTCCTGAAGTCAGAGTTCGGACACCTTCAACTCCCTCAAAGATGCATGGACATTCTCAGGGAAGTGAGAAAACCTAACACCTGATACTGCTATTCCAGTAAATGGAAACGCTTTGTTATCTGGTGTAATGCCAAAGGCGTCAACCCGATTAACTGCTCTCCTACTCGCATCGTGTTGTACCTGACCCAGTTACTGGATTCAGGCCTAGTTCTTAATTCACTAAATGTTCACTTAGCTACTCCCTCAGCCTACACTACATCACAACTAAAAGTGTTGTGGTGGAAGATACCAGTTATCAAGGCTTTCATGGAAGGGGTTAAGAGGATTCTTCCCCCCCATTTCAAACCCAGCTCCCGGATGGGACTTAAATGTGGTTCTGACTAGACTCATGGGGTCCCCATTTGAGCCATAAGGCAAGTCTAAAAGACCTTACCTATAAGACAGCCTTCTTAGTGGCTATCACTTATACTATAAGAAGGGTTAGTGAACTACAGGCCCTCCCTGTACTAGACCTTTTCGTTACTGTTCAGAGATAAGGTGGTTCTGCACACTCGCCCTCGATTTGCACCTACATTTATTTCCAAGTTCCACGTCAACCAGTCAATAGAACTGCCCACTTTCTTCCAGAACCCCACTAACGTGGCCGAAGGAAGCCTGCACACATGTGCGCAGGGCAGTCATGTTTTACCTGGAAAGAACAAAACCACTGAGGAAGACAAACCCATTTTTCGTTTCAGTGGCAGCTGGCAGAGAAGCTTTTCCTGTCTCCAAGTCAGCTATCTCAAGGTGGATAGTCAAATGCACCATACTTTGTTACACTCTTGCTAAGAGAGAACTGCCCTTCAAGCCTGGAGCACATTCTACTTGAGGCACTGGGGCTTCCATTCCATTCATTGCAAATGTTCCCCTTGAGTCCATTTGCAAAGCGGCAACCTGGATTTCTGTACACAACTTTACAAAGCACTATTGCCTAGACACTCATTCTAGGTCTGATTCGCAGGTGGGACAAGCAGTACTAAGACATCTTTTCACCACTGTTCCTTCTCACAACCCACCTCCAACTCCGGGTACTGCTCGCTAGTCTATGCACAGCATGTGATTCTAAGCAGATTAACAAGCATCAGAAGACATGCATTACTTTTTTTTAAAATATATTTTTATTTTATCTCAACCAAACAACATTACAACGAAACATAAATAAAACACTTCAAACAACAAAAAGTAAGGCACTGCAATCCCCATCCCTCCCCCCTATGAGCCTGTAGAGTGTCCGCCATCAGTGTCCGTTCCGTGCTGTGGGGCCTCATCGCTCTCAAGTCCAGCCGAGGCCGATCCCGCACCAAACAGCTCAGCTAACAATAACTTCCATGCCGTGAGAGAACCTATTTCTTCCTCATCCCCTGCCATACTGCCATCTTGCCACGCTGTCGTTTCGGCATCCGCCCATTTTTGGAGATCCCGCCACCAGACCTCCACTCGCGGCTTGTGACATTTCTTCCACTCCATGGCTATCCTACGTTTGGCAAGCACATAGGCCAGATCTTTAAGTTTCTCAACATGTCGAAGCTTACGCGCCCTGGGATACCCTCCCAGCAGACAAACCCAAGCCGAATCCACCTTAAGTGTGATACCCCTCCCTGCCAGCCTCCGCGCCACTTCACCCCAATAAGTTGCAATCACTGGGCACGCCCAGAACATATGTATCATGTCCACATTCTCTTCGTTACACTTGGGGCACGCCTGGCGCCCACTACCTAGAAATTTGGAAATTCTAAGGGGGGTCATATATGCCCTGTGCGTAATATAGAGCTGTATCTGCTTGAACCTGGCGTTCCTCGATACCTTTTTGTGGTACCCCAGGGCGCGCTCCCACATCCCATCCGACATCGGGGGCCCCCATCTCTGCTTCCCACTCCAGTCTCAGGTGCCCCAAATCCTTCCCAACCTTTGTCATCAACATCTCATACAACCTAGAGACCTCATGTCCACCCTCTGCGTCATACATTGTCTCCAGCGTGGCATCCGGTTCATCGGCCAAAGTAGTTTCGGGCCACGTGCTCTGGACCTCCCGGACCACCCTATGATATGTTACATATTGACCCCTGTGTAGCCCCGACCCTGCCTCCAGTTCATCAAACTCCATCAGGGTCCCATCCTGCCAGATGTCGCCCATAGTGATCAATCCCACTGACTCCCAATACGTCCGGATAATAGTTCTCAGCTGCCCGTCCTCCTTTGCCAGGGCGATCAGAGGCAACTGCGGCATACACGGCAAGGGGTCACCCATCATCCGACAGGCACGCCGCCATATATTCCTGCCAAGGGCTAGCATCTTAGGACGCTCTCTCATCCATGAGCCAGTAACCCAAATCACCTCCCGCAGATAGAAGGGGGAACAGTCTCTCCCTAGCAGCCTATGTTCGGGGGTCTCTTCATCTGAAAGCCACCTGGCCACATATTGCAGTTGCGCCGCAATATAATAGGCCTCAAAGTTCGGCAGCTTCACGCCACCTTTCTCGTAAGAATTCTGCAATTTCCATAATGCGACCCTGTTGCGCGTGCCGTGCCACAGGAAATTCCTACACACGCTATGTAACTTAGCGAAAAACTTCCTAGGTATCATATACGGGATGTTATTAAAGTAATGCAGGAGCCTGGGCAGCACCACCATTTTAAGCATAGCTCCGCGACCCATCATAGCTAAAGGCAATCTTTCCCAGAACCTCATGCACCTTTCAATCTTTCCCACAGCTAGTTCAGTATTATACCTGTGTTCTTCATCGGTCGTGTGATACACGTCAATGCCCAAGTACCGGAAGGAGCTTGTTGCCCACGGAATCCGCAGCACTGGCAACCTCTCCGCCGGTATCCCCACATAACTGCCTAGCGGGAATAGTACGGATTTCTGAGGGTTAACCGCTATGCCGGACAACCAGGCGTACCTCTCCAATACCTCCAAGATATACTGCAAATTCTCTTCCGGATGTTTCAGGTATAACAGCATATCGTCTGCATACAGGGATATAAGATGGCACTCTCCTCCCACCTCTATGCCCACCGGATCATACTGCTGCCGGAGGTAAACTGCTAAGGGTTCGAGGGCCAGTATGTACAACATTGGGGTCCAAGGACACCCTTGCCTAGTACCCCTACCTAACTGCCATCTATCTGACACCACTGCACCCGTACGGACCCTAGCCAGAGGCGCACTATATAATAGCTCGGCCCACCTCATGTAGCATGGTCCCAGTCCAAACTGCCCCAAAGCCGCCAGCAGCCATGGCCATCGAACAGAGTCGAACGCTTTAACCGCGTCCAGCGCCACTATCGCCATTTCGCTGTCTTCACTGCCCCCCCCCCCCCCATTCCACCACCCTGTGAAGGCGTCTGTGATTGTGAGTAATATTCCTGTTCGGGACATAGCCCGTCTGGTCAGGATGGATCAGCCTGCCTATTACCCTCCGCATTCTGGCCGCCAGGACAGCTGTTAGGATCTTGCTGTCCTGGTTCAGCATCGACAGGGGCCGGTAGGAGCCACAATCATGCCCCGGTTTATTGGGTTTGGGGAGCGGTACTATAATCGCCTCCCTGAGTGATTCCTGCAGCCGCCCCACCTCGAACGCTTCATTAAACATCTCCAGCATGGGCGGGAGCACCTCCTCCCCATATGCTTTATAAAACTCACTGGGGAACCCGTCCGCTCCTGGGGCCCTGCAAGTGGGTAGCTGCCGCACAATCTCCTGCAGCTCCTCCAGAGTGATCGGAGCATCCATCTCCTCTCGCTCTTCGTCACTTATCTTGGGCAGGCCTATGTTTTCAACTACTACCTCTATCTCTTCCCGGCTTCCCCCCTCTCGATCTTCATATAATGCTTGATAATATTCCGCGAATGTTCCATTCACCCCTTCCTGGGTGTCCTCCTCCATTCCCTTTTCAGTGATAACTGATCGGATCGGGGATCTTGGGGTCTTGCTCTTATACAGCCAAGCAAGAAGCCTGCCCGTCTTGTCTCCCCCGGCATGCAACCTCTCAATGTACTTCCTGTAATTCAGATTACAAAGCCTGTCCCAATGTTCTGCGCACCTCTGTTGCAGATTAATGACCACCTCCGTGTCCGTCCCCCCCTCCCCCAGCTCTCTCTCCAACTCAATCTCGGCTCTACGCAGATCTGCCAGGACTCCTCCCATTAATCCCTTGGATTTAGCAATGGCAACCCCCCTCATTACAACCTTAAAGGCCTCCCACAAAGTACCAGCCGACTTGACGCTGCCTGTGTTCGCTTCAAAGTAAGCAACTATCTCCTCCCTCACTTCCTCTCTGAAGACCGGGTCCCTGAGCGCTTCCACCCTAAGGCGCCATGTTGGAATTCGCGCTCGTGGGGGACAAAGCTGCCAACGCATGACCAGGGGCGAGTGGTCCGAAAGGACTCTCGCCCTGTAGTCTATCTGTTCACACTCCGCGACGACGTCTGGCGTGGCAAAAAAGTAATCTAGCCTTGTGTGTAACTGGTGCGGGGCCGAGTAATGCGAATATTGCATCACACCAGGGTGTCTCGTCCTCCACACGTCTGCCAGGCCAAGGTCTACCAGCAGCGCCTGCAGTACCCTAGCCGCCGGGCTGGGCCTGTCCACCCTGTCATCCGACCTGTCCTCCTTGGGGTTTAGTACACAATTAAAGTCCCCTCCCCAAATCACAGGACCCCCCATCCCTTCACCCAGTCTGGTGGTCAGTGTCCTAAAGTATGTCGCCGTGTCACAGTTGGGAGCATAAGTATTTATAATGCACACTACTTTATTTTCCACAAGCCCCCTCACCATGACCAGCCTCCCATCAGACTCCACAACCTCCCCAAGTAGCTTAAACGGGACATGTGGTGCAACCCAAATCAGCACACCTCTAGCATAGGCAGAATATGTAGATCCAACTACTGTCCCTCTCCACTTTCTCCCCACCAGTTCCAGTTTATCCCGTGTCAGATGTGTCTCCTGTAACAAGGCGATATCTATCTTTTGTCTTTTTAGGTACAACATGACCTTGTTACGCTTAAGGTAGCTGTTAAGCCCTCTAACGTTCCACGTTAGTATCCTAAGGTCCCCCATGATGTATCAGTAGCTCCCATCCCTCTCCCAGGTCCACTCGCCTCCCCCCTACCGCAAGGGCCCCCATCCCCAGTTTCTCTCCCAGGCTCATATAAAAACTGACCCACCCCACCCCCCTAACCCAACCAACTGCCCAGCTCCATCCCTGGATCTCAGGCATCCCTGTGTTCGGTTCTCTCTGGAACCCAAGTAGAGAACCCGACAGGGTGTCACCCCACACACCGTGACTAACCTAAACTCAAACTGGGGTACAAAGAACAGCCCCCGGAGGCTCCCCTCCCACACTTCCGTATCCGCGCACACGGACCATGTTTCAAAGTCCTAACGCATACACTACCATAACCAAGTCCCACCAACTATATTCCAGTCCCAATATTCATAGCCCAACCGGGCCCGCAGCGTCACTTATCTCTTCCCGTTCCATCCGCCATCCGCTCATCTGGCTCTTGAGGACAATTTTGTGCATCGAGCCATTCCATGGCCTCCTCCGGAGTGTCAAAAAACAGTGTCTTAGTCTTGAAGAATATCTTCAATCTGGCCGGGTAAAGCAACATATACTTGTACCCCGCTACCCGCAGTCGCCTCTTGACGGCCCCAAAGTTCATGCGACTACGCTGCACTTGCAGGGTGTAATCGGGGTAAGCAGTAATGGTCGCCTCTCCTCGCTGTATGGTGCCCCCCTTACGAAAGTGCTCAAGGATCCTTTCCCGATAGTTAAGGATCTTGGCGATCACAGGCCTAGGTGGGTTCCCCGGCGGTGGTCTTCTGTTGAAGGCCCTATGCGCCCTCTCCACCGCAAACCCCTGCGACAGGGCTCCCCCAGTGATCTCCTGCAGCAGCAAGTTCTCAATAAACTCCGTGGGATTCTGGCCTTCAGCCCCCTCCGGCAGGCCCAAGATGCGAACGTTGTTTCTCCGGGCACGTCCTTCCGCCTCTTCAGCCCTACTTTCCAAAGTTGCCCACCCGCTGCACCAGGGCATGGATATCGCGCTTATGTGCAGTGCAGTCCGCCACAGTAGGGCCCATCTCCTTTTCCAAAGTTTCCGTGCGCTCAGCCAGGGCTCGTACATCCTGCCTCAGGAGGTTCACGTCCTCCTGCACCGCCCCAACCTGTAGTTCCAACGCAGTTTTCAATTCGACCACAGCAAGTTGGAGCTTGGTCTCCCACGTCGCCTTCAGGTCCGCGATCGCAGCGAGGACCTCCTGGTTCGCACCCCCGGCGGCCATCTCCCTGGTCTGAGCCTTATCCTTGCTCCTGGCACCTTCCAGGCCGGGCGACGTCTTGGTGTATTCGTCGAGCGTAGGCTGATTATTCTTCGCCCTCAGAGGTTTGTTCGACATATCTCCAGTGAGGAGCGTCCTTCTGGCCGCGCTCCGGTCCAGGCCAGGGAGGCACCGTGCCCATACACCACGACTCAGTTGAGAGTCCCAGCTCGCCCAACAGCCTCAGGCACCGCTGTTGTACGGCGCTCCCCCCAGATGGGCAGGGTCGCGCTGCCCCCTTCGTTCCGCTGAGAGGGCGCACGTATGCTGTGGTCCCAATCTACCGCTCCTTTGTCCCCTCGTTAAGCGGCGGCGGCCATTTTGTCGTCCATCGAGATCTCACCACCAGTGCTTCTTTCGGCTCTTAAGTACACGTGCGCACCGCGGACCCGTGTAAAAATGTGTCCTCGCGTGCAGCCGGACTTCATGTTCAGTCTTCCCACTTTCCGCCAAATCACAGCGGTCCTTGCGCGGTATCAGTCGGATTATGTACGGATCAGTGGGAGCTCCGGTACAGGCACGTCCTTTCACATGGCTTCCAAGCCACGCCCCCAAAGACATGCATTACTTACCGTAAAAGCATTTGATGATTGTATCTGCTTAGATTCACATGAGCCCTCCCTGCCTCCCCGCTCGGGGTGGAAGGAACATAGACTTCTTACTAATTTCTCTCTTCATGTACTCACTCACTATAGCCTTGGGCTCCCTCATGGCAGAAAAAATACAATCGGAGGGACCTCGGCGCGTGAGGGATTTTGGGTACTGCACACGTCACGATAGGGATAGTGTTGTCTGAAGACATGCATTACTCGCTGTAATAGCATTTCTGATGCTTGTTGATCTGCTTAGAATCAAATGCTGTGCAGATGGTCCGACATCCAGTGGTAACCGCGGAGTATTGCATCTTGTCTTTCGGGGGACCGAAAGGTGACTTCGGCATAGGCGTGTCTGAAACACTATCCCTATCGTGATGTGTGTAGTACCCAAAATCCCTCACGCGCCGAGGTCCCTCAGATTGTTTTTTTCCGCCCAGATAACTGGTCGCCCTATAGCGGAGCTCTTCATGAGACATTGTTTATCTTACCGAATTGTTGGTTTAATCCCCGTTAAGTCACTTCGTCTATCAAGAACATCTTCAACGAAGATTAAGGGGGAACCGCCTACGGCTGTGGATTCCGGCACCTAAGATCTGGCGTTCGGACCTCCATGTGGTCGGGCCTTCTGGCCGGCCTACACAGTAGGGAGAGTGGGCTTGGGGTGTGGCATACTGCTATAAGATTTCTTTCCTCTTTTCCACTTCTTTCCTTTTTGGTCTGGTCACCCTCTCTTCTGCTATGGAAAGGACTCCATTTAGATTCTGCCCTCTGTGAAGGGTCAGATATCCGTGGAAAGACGAGCACACTTCGTGTACGCTCCCCCTAGAGCACTAAAGCGGTGTTCGGCGTATAAACTCCTAAACCTAATCCCTTAAGGAGCACCGGTTGAGGCGGTGGGCCGCAGACGGTATGTCACGCGTGGAGCCTCCCTCCCCTGCCGCGACACCAGCCGAGAGTGACGGGGGTACATCGGATGACCAAACGTCCAACGCGGACGTTGTAGACCTTGAGGCGGACGATTCTAGAGCTGCCACGCCCGTCCCCGACCCTTCTAGGCTCGACTCCGGTCTTACTACAGGGACCACAGCCGGTGATGGGGGCGTACAATCTCACCACACACCACACAACCCAAGCGCCCTCCTCGATGACGTCGAAGAGGGCTCAAGCGCCATCGGATCGATCTGATCCGCAGCAGCGCATGACGACTGGGCTTAATAAACTTAAGAAAGGCGCTACTCCCCAAACTACACACGCCGAAATTTCTGCACAAGAAACTTCAACTTTCAAGGTTTCCAAGGCTCGTGCAGGCCTGAAAACTAAGAGTAGGCCTCTAACTACGCCTCTACCCGGGAAGCCATCATCGGAGGCGTTGTCCCCCGAAGATTCGGTAACCATCAGTAAGAGCATCAACAGGATTGCCACGGTGGTGGGCCTTGTACCGGTTTCGCCCACAGTTATGGGCCAATCCGCCGAAAGGTTTTCCTCGGTTTTGGAAGACGATCCTGAGGACTCTTACGAAGAGAGCCAGGTACCCCTCTCAAGCACTCTGAGGAGATCCTCTGAACGCCTTAGGGCAGAGGACCCGGTTCCTGCTCAGCTGGGTCCATTTGGGTCATCCAAGTGGACCACGGAGCATTTTGAGTGGTATATGGATCGGCTGCAGCAGGTTTTCGGTGTTTCTGATCAAACTCCGCCGAAAAAAGCTCGGGTAGACACTAACCCTCATACACAAGTTGCCCAACACCTAGATGTTCAACACTATGTTGATTATCAAGATGTCCAGAAGGACACGTATAGAGACATCTATACAGAAGAAGAGACTTCTTTTCTGGACAATTAAGGGGAAGATCAAGGCGCAACGGACAACTGGGAGGACACCCAGCAGGACGATCACAATTCTGATATCGTTTGCCTCGACTCCCCCCCCCCCCCCAATCCACACTGGTTAGGCAGGCTCCCCCGGTGGATGATCAAATGGCTTTCAACAACACATTGAAAAAAGCAGCGGAATTCTTTAAAATTGCCACGCTTGAGGCATTGCCTGAACAGGATTTCGCGGAAAACATTATTAATGACAAGCCTCCGGCTAGCCAGTCTATCCCCCTCTTGAGCTCTGTAAAGAGACGGCTGGCCCCTTCTTTACTCACACCCGCTCAGACGAGGGCTGTGAACCCAAGGGTCGAAAAAACTCTTCCAGCCCTCCCCCACCGACCAGCTTTACATCAAAGGGCACGCAATCCCAGACTCGCTGGTGGTGACCAACACTCGCAAGAGAGCAGGGGTTCCCCTTGCCACGGGAGAGTCACCCCCGGACAAGGAGTCCAAAAGGTTATATGCCTTAGGCAAACGGGTCACGTCGGCGGCTGCTTATACCGTCCGGATTGCCAATAACACCACGTTACTGGCAAGCTACGTCGACGCCCAATTGAACCTACTCCAGGAAGGCCTCCAGGAGGTTCCGGAACCAACCCAGAGCCAAGCTTCTCGCCATTGTCTCGGAGGGTAAACTTGCCAATCAAAATGTTGTAAAGAATACCCTGGACTCCGCAGAGACAGCAGGCAGGTCTCTCGCACAGGCTACTCTCCTAAAGAGACACGCGTGGCTGCGCACGTCGGGTTTCAGGCCTGAGACCCAGGCATCCATCATCAATAAACCCATAGAAGAGGCCAACCTCTTCGGGAAAGCGGTAGACTATGCGTTGGAGACAGCCAAGGAGCATGAGACTATTAAGTCGCTGCACCAAATTTCCCAGAAACCCTCTTCACAGAGGGGCAGCAATTCTCGGCGGTCCTTTCGAGGACAAGCCCGCGCCACTCAAAATAATTTCGGCACGGGCAACTTCAACGCAAGTCAACCGGCTGCAAGCCCCACTTACTACCCCCAGAGGGGTCAGAAGCGCGGAAAGAATAGAGGCAGAGGCTCCAATTCCAGAGGTGCGTAAACCTCGGGTCAGAAATGACCACCAAGTTCAGGTCCTCTCCCCGGTCGGGGGGCGATTAACATCTTTCCTCAAGGCATGGGAGGGGATAACTTCAGACCAGTGGGTATTAAAGACGGTCGCCCACGGTTATTGCGTGGAATTCGCCCGACCACCACAGTTCAGACTGCCAAAACATTGACGCCTTTCACCAGAACATCTGCAGATCCTGGTCCAAGAGGTGGAGGCGCTGCTGGAAAGGACGCCATAGAAGCCGTCCCGATTCTTCAGGTAAACAAGGGTATTTATTCAATAAACTTCCTTGTACCCAAAAAGGATCTCACCATGCGTCCTGTTCTAGACCTGCGCCCAGCGAACAAGTTCATAAAGCCCCAGAAGTTTCGCATGGTAACACTTCAAGAGGTGATCCCATTGCTAAAACAAGGGGACTTCATGACAACATTGGATATGAAAGATGCATACTTTCATATTTCAATGCTGCCAGCACACAGAAAATTCCTAAGGTTTGTGATTCAGGACAAACACTACCAGTTCAAGGTACTCCCCTTCGGCATACCCTCGGCGCCACGGGTGTTTACCAAGGTCCTGGCAGTGGCAGCAGCACACCTGTGCAGACTTTTTCAGTTCCAGTTTACCCTTACCTTGACGATTGGCTCATCACGAGGGACTCGTTCGACGTTTGTTTTTCGAACACCCAAAAGACAGTAGACCTACTGTTCAGCCCAGGATTTTCTATCAACGAGAAGAAATCCAGCTTAGTCCCCAGCCAAGTAAAACAGTTCCTGGGGGCTCTAATTCGCACGGAAGACGGTCTAGTCTTCCCTTCCAGCGAGAGGGTTCAGAACATGCTCTCTCAAGTTCCTCAGTATGTAGCCAGTCGGAAGGTGACGGTACGCAAAGCTATGCGTTTGCTAGGGATGATGGCCTCATGCATATACTTGGTCCCCCACGTGCGGCTGCGCATGCGTCCCATGCAGGAGTGGCTCAACAGCCAGTGGTGCCAGGCCAGCGGACAATGGGAAGATCTGTTAGTTGTCTCGCCAGCCCTCGTTCTCTCTCTGCATTGGTGGTCGAAGGAGAACCTCTTGAAGGGGAAAACCTTCACCTCCCCTGCAGTGGAAGCCACTCTCATGACAGACGCATCTCTCAAGGGTGGGGGGCTCACCTGCTTCAACAAACAGCGCACAGAGTGTGGTCCCCTCAGGTAGCGTCCAACCATATAAACCTACTGAAGCTACTGGCAGTGTTCAAAGCATTGAAGGCCTTTCAGGAGCAACTGCAAGGGAAGACAGTGCTGGTCCTAACCGATAGCACAACAGCAATGTATTATCTGAACAAGCAGGGGGGGCACTCGCTCTCCAGGGCGATCCAAGCTGTCCCAAAACATCTGGATATGGGCTCTCAAACACAAGATGTTTCTGTTATCCCAACATGTTCCAGGGGAACTCAATCTTCTGGCAGACGTACTCAGCAGAGATTTTCTTCTGCCAGAAGAATACGAATGGCGTCTACATGAAGACATTGTATCCAACGTCTTCGCAGAATGGGGGTTTCCAGAGATCGACTTGTTCGCTACTCAGGAGAACGCCCAATGCCCAGATTACACCTCCAGATACCCCCAGAACCGATCCAAGGGGGAACGGTCTCTGGATAACTTGGTTGGGGAAATTTGTTTACGCTTTTCCTCCCCCGACTCCCCTTCTGAACAAGATAGTACACAAGATGCACCAGGAACCAGTCACCATGATTCTGGTGGCTCCCATGTGGACTCGCCAACCCTGGTTCGCGCTCCTGATGGAAATGTCCCTCTCCCCACCAGTCAAGCTGCCCTGCCTGTACAACATGTCTCAGGACAGGGGGGAGACTCTGCACCCATGCCCACAAACTCTGAACTTAGCAGCCTGGCTCCTGAAGTCATAGAGTTTGGAGATCTGCAACTCCCTCAAAGATGCATGGACATACTGAGGGAGGCAAGAAAGCCTAACACACGTTATTGCTAAGCCAGCAAATGGAAACGTTTTGTCATTTGGTGCAGTTCCAAAGGCGTCAATCCCACCAATTGTTCACCTTCACACATTGTGTTATATCTAAGCCATCTGTTGGACTCTGGGTTGGTCTTCAATTCCTTAAAGGTTCACCTAGCGGTGTTGTCTGCCTACACCATGTCACAGCAGAAGGTGTCGTGGTGGAAAATACCTGTGATTAAAGCCTTTATGGAAGGGGTTAAAAGAATTTCTCCCCCCATCACTCACCCAGCCCCTGGGTGGGATCTAAATGTGGTTTTAACTAGGCTCATATGACCCCCTTTTGAGCCTATGCATAAAGCTAGTCTGAAAGACTTGACTTACAAGACAGCCTTTCTAGTAGCTATCACTTCTATCAGAAGAGTTGGCGAACTACAGGCCCTCTCGGTCTTGGACCCCTTTGTTACAGTCCACAAAGATAAAGTAGTTATGCGCATGCATTCCAGATTTGCGCCAAAATTTATTTCGAAGTTCCATGTGAACCAGTCAATCGAACTACCCAGTTCTTCCAGAGACCTACTAACATGGCCGAAAGAAGCCTTCACACACTGGATGTGCGCAGGGCAGTCATGTTCTACATGGATAGAACTAAACCACTGAGGAAAACTAAACAATTCTTTGTTTCAGTGGCAGCTGGTAGAGAAGGCGACCCTGTCTCTAAATCAGCAATATCAAGGTGGATTGTCAAATGCATCGCACTATGTTACACTCTGGCAAAGAGAGAACTGCCCTTCAAGCCCAGAGCACGTTCTACTCTAGGCACTGGGGCATCCATAGCATTCATTGCAAATGTTCCCCTCGAGTCCATTTGCAAAGCGGCAACCTGGAGTTCTTGTTACACCATTTAGGCGATGGTCATTGTTTTACAAGAAAAGGTTCTGTGGTTCAATACAACTCTCCGCCTCACTGGAGTCAGCCAATTCTGCCTGTACAAGTATTAGCGGTCTAGTCTTTCCACGTCCTCAGCGAACGTCGGATGCAAGTCATGTGATCCCTTTAAAGCAGAAGCGGGACTCTCTTCGTAGCGTCGCTACTGTTTTCAGAGACGTTCCGTAAATTCGCATCTAGGGAGAATCAGTTTCCTCTAACCTTCTTTCTCCTTTTTTCTTGCTTACACTAACCACTCTATTTTGTACCGTAGAGCATCTTTTCAGTGCCATTTCCCCGCGATTCGCCTAAGTTCGCCCGTACTTCCGGGTCTACCGAATCCAGCCTCCTCTCCTTCTTTCAGTCCCCGATCGGGCGAACTCTTGATCCTCCTCCCGCCTAACAGTGAGTGGTCTATTCCCCGTTCTCTGTTCCTACCTTATTACATTTCCTGCACTTACTCACCTCCCATTACAGGATCCCCCGGAGCAATTGGGAGATTTATTCCAGACGGGTTCCCTTTCCAGGGGTTTTCTTCGCTCCATGTAGAAGCCTTTCCCGGTACCGGAATTCCCGTAAGACCTTTCTCCTTTCTTTCCATCTCGAACACTCCATCTCTTATCAATCACACACTCACCAATCATTCTCCTTACCCTTTAGAGTCCCGGCTTTCCGTACTACCGAGAATTCACAACAGAAGACATCCATCCACCCGAGAGGCATTCGTCTAGATCGTCCAGGGTTTTCTTCCCCAGAGGGTTTCCCTGGGGCTCGTGCTGCTTTCACCGTGGGCTGTTCCATTGCGGTGTGGGGGCAGGGTCCTCAGGGGGTCTCTTACTTCTGCCGTTGCTGCTTCAGGGTCACCGACCCAACCAGGTTAGTGCATGAATTGCAATATTCAGTTGAGCCGGTCTTTGCTCATTACGTAATAGTTCTGTACACACCTTTACAAAACACTATTGCCTAGACACTCATTCTAGGTCTGATTCTCAAGTGGGACAAGCAGTACTAAGACATCTTTTTTCTACTGTTCCTTCTCACAACCCACCTCCAACTCCGGGTACGGCTCGCTAGTCTATGCACAGCATGTAATTCTAAGCAGATTAACAAGCATCAGAAGACATGCATTACTTACCGTAAAAGCATTTCTGATGATTGTATCTGCTTAGATTCACATGCGCCCTCCCTGCCTCCCCGCTCGGGGTGGAAGGAACATAGACTTCTTACTACTTTCTCTCTTCATGTACTCACTCACTATAGCCTTGGGCTCCGTCATGGCAGAAAAAATACTATCGGAGGGACCTCGGCGCGTGAGGGATTTTGGGTACTACACACTTCACGATAGGGATAGTGTTTCAGATACGCCTATGCCGACGTCCCCTTTCGGTCCCCCGAAAGACAAGATGCAATACTCCGCGGTTACCACTGGATGTCGGACCATATGCACAGCATGTGAATCTAAGCAGATACAATCATCAGAAATGCTTTTACGGTAAGTAATGCATGTCTTCTGATGATTGTATCTGCTTACATTCACATGCGCCCATCCTTCCTCCCCGCTCGGGTGGAAGGGAACATACACTACTTTCTCTCTTTTCTGTACTCACTTACGATGAGCCTTGGGCTCCATCATGGCAGGAAAAATACTATCGGAGGGACCTCGGCGCGTGAGGGATTTTGGGTACACTACACGTCATGGTAGGGATGGTGTTACAGACACGCCTATGCCGAATTCCCCTTTCGATCATCAAAAGACAAGATGCAATACTCTGCGGTTACCATTGGATGTCGGACCATATGCACAGCATGTGAATCTAAGCAGATACAATCATCAGAAATGTTATAACGGTGACTAATGCATGTCATCCACAATTGCATGTAGAGGCATTTATAAAGCATGCCTCTACCGGGCAAGCAATAAAATGCTGTGCAAGAAGGATGTATACAGAGGCAGACATAATCAGTTGTGGCTAAATTAGGGTACCTTTTGGAATAAAATATGTGGGTGAAGCAGATGCCAAGGCCCTTTTGTGTGTTTGCTTTTATTGATACAGTTCAATAAGCATATGAATTAACTTTTTTTTAAATGACACATTTGTTTCTACACACCCTTTCTAGTCAGACATGAATATTATAGGCTGTTGCTAATGATGGCCTGCAGCAACCCACCCCTCTTGTTTCAATTTCTCACTTGATGCGAGAAAATCCCTGAACCCTAGTTTCATATTTTAGACTTTCTTTCACTAGGAAGACACCTTTTTTGTTATGCGTTTTATTTATTTTAACATGGGAAACATTTCTAGGTTTGTCTGAATTTAACATGTTTTTTTCTGCTGAAATTGTGTTTCCATTTTTCTTTGACAAACCTTCTGAAAAGTATGTCCACATTTTCTCCAAGAGCCTTTTTAATCTCTTTAAACTCTCCTTTCGAATGGATTGTGTTCTCCACGTATTCCACATCTTTGACATGTAATGGCCACAGCTGTGCTGCTTTGGACATTTTTCGGCAGAGGGCGCCCTGCATCATTGGCATCGGGTTGATGTCCCTCGAAGGCCTCCGTCGAGGGTGACTTCATCGGAAGTTATAAGTAGGATGCGCGACGCCCGTAGCCTCCATTCTGTTTTTTTCCGCAAACGTGTTTGCTTCGAGAACTCTGCGCACCTCGTGTTATCAACTTCGATAATGTCTTCTTCGACCCTTTAAAATGTGCAGGGAATGCAATTCCAAGATGTCAATCACGGACCCGCACTGTATCTGCTTGTGGTATCTGGGTGAGAGCCACAACACCACAGCTCAAAGTATCTGTCGTTCACTGCCAAGGCCTTGCGGGACCATAAGGGGAAGTTGAAGGTCGGTCGGGTATCCAAACCCCATAAATCCAAGAAATCTGGTCTTTCCACCAATGACTTGGGTGGGCAGGGGGGAGAGGGTGGGGGAGGGGAGGGTGACTCTCCCTGTCGGAAGGAGTCCATGGGATCTCGGTCCCGGAGTGGTTATCGCCACTCGTTGTCCTCGTCGAGGCACTCTCGGAAGCAGCGTTACTGTTCGCTTTCCCCGCCCTGGTCTGATGATGGCTCAGCGAGGAAAGTGGCTTGTCCCACTAAATCATCTACTCCGGAGGAGTGGGAGGCATTCAGGGAGAAAACGTTGGAGATTTTTCAATCTCGGGGCACTTCCACGTCCGCACCTTCGTTTGAAGCCGGCGAGGAATGGTCTCGGTCCGACATTCGTGCGCCTTCGGGCCCAGCCGGTCGGCGCGATAAGCATTGGGAACCATCAAGGTCCAGTGCGGACAAGGCTCCGGTAGATCGCCAGAGACGTGCCAGGTCCAGGTGGAGGTCCTCATCCCAGGCGAGACCGTTGGCGCTGTGCCCATTGAGTGTGGCTGTCGGCCCTATTGTCGAAGCCGTCTGCGTCCTCAACGCTATTGAGGCCTACAGGTCTGAATTTGCCGGTGGCGGCCCCTAGAGCTGTGGATCCCCCCAGAAAGGCTCTGGCTAAAACTGTGAGGCACCCTGTGGACTCCAGGTCTACTCCTGTACCTAGGAGGGAGTTCTTTCACTCTCTACAAGATATTTATGAGGATGAGGAGAGGTCTGATATGAAGTTTGAACCTTTTGGTGCTCCTGGTGACACTCCTGCAGCTCCTGACATGGTCTTTTCGGAGGACAGTCAGCTGGAGGATCTGAGGCAATCTTTACATGAGGCCAGTGGCCTCGATAAATCTCTCGAGGTGGAGTTTCGCAGGCTTGAGCCTGAGGCTCATGCTGAATCCTCCTATACGAGGTTGATGACCAGGTTTACTAGAGTACCTAGGGTGCTCCGGCCCTCAAGTTGAATTTGATCAGGATGACCTGATAGACATTTTAGATCAGGGTCCGTCCACTGACCCAGTGTTGGCTTTTCATATGGCGTTACAGAAAAGGGTGGCTGCTACTTGGAACACCCCGGAGTCTCTTTCAGCGGACAAGAAGTAGCTGACTAAGAAATACCGCCAATCCAGTAGCGACCCCAGCTACCTATTCACACAGCCCACTCCGGAGAGTTTGGTGGTTTAGGCGGCCACGGCCACCTCGAGGCAGGCGGTGTACCCTACCATCCCTCCAGATAGGGACGACAAGCGCTTCGATGGAGGGGCACGCAAGGTATTTTCGGCTGGGAGTATGGCCCTTAAATCGGTCAACTCCACCTGTGCCTTGGCCACATTTTCGAACACTCTGTGGAATTGTCTCTCTGGCGGCTGAGCATATTCCTGGCGATGGGTTCCTTGCTATTGTGCAGGATGGCAAGGATGCCATGTGTGAATCCCTTCAGTCTGGGTTGGACACTGCAGATAGTGTCAGCCGGTCCATGGCTGCGAGCACCGTGATACGCAGGTTTGCGTGGTTGCTGAAGTCAGGTCTTCTCAACATACCCTTTGAAGGCTCTCATTTGTTTGGCAGCAAGGCTGATGATAGCCTTGAAAGGTTGCAGACCTCCAAAACTGCTGCAAAATCTTAGGGCGCAGCTTTGCATCAACCTCAGCAGTGGAGGGGTTCCTTTCGTTACTACTCCTTTTTTGGTAGAGGGAAAGGAGCGACCAGTTAAAAGGGCCACCGTAAAACTACCCGTGGTGGACACAGAAGAGGTGCCAAAGCCGCTCAGGCAGCTGCCTCTTTGCCTTGAGGCACTGCTGCAGCTGCTCCAAAACAGCTATGAGGCCAGGTCCCATTGTTCGGCGGTTGGGGGCTGTGTAATTTTCCCTCCAGTTGTGAACCCCCCAACTTTTTGCTGATGTTTAAAACCATAGTCTGACTTTACCAGAGGAGCGCAGCCTTCTGCTGCACTCCTGTGGGCTTTTTGCTCACTTCTTATGGGGAAACTGACATGCTCTTAAGACAGTCAGTACTGGGAGACTTTGTTTCCCATAGTCCTTTTCAATGTTGCAACTTTTCTGCAACATGTAACAAGGGTACAATGTACCTTACAGTACACTTGGGTCTATTAGTCATTTCCAAAGGCCGTAGATGATCTCAAGGATTTTTTAGAAGTGCAAATGTGCCTTGGACAGGGCTGGTGGCAGTTTATCATTACATATATTATTAACGCTTTCCTGCTAGGTAAACCGAGTTTGCCACAAATAGGTAGCCTGGCTCCAAAATTGCCATGCCACGAGGTTCTTTATCCTGTCCTTTAGCCATCTTGCCCCTTCACCCTCCCCAGGTTGAGCTAACCCGGGTCAGGCCTTATTTGGGCATGCATTCTCACGCGAAACGGCTAGCTTTCATAGGCTTCTGCATGCCTTGTGTGTGTGTGTGTGTGTGTGCCTCCAGGATGTGGGCTGGAATGTCTGGTTCCAAAACACATCCTGGGTGCCAAAGAGTCTGGAGTGCTGTGAATGCTGGGACCACCGTGGTCCGTGATTGGTCCATGTATGGTATGCCTGTATGTGAGCAAATCTCCCAGTGTGTCCTCTTTGTTTTGGCACGAAGGAGATTTTGGATAAGAGAAGGCCCCAAATGCCCATACCATGTCGATCTCTGGAGTTCTCACTGAACTAAGGATAGGATCCAAGTATCCTGAAACTAAGAAGCTGAGGAACCACTGGTGACCCACTGGAACGTTTGACACCCTAAACCCGCTGTCGTCCCATGGGACCCCTTTGCATCTGGTCGTCCTAGAAAGTCTGCAAAGATGTTTCGACCCATTGGAATAGTGGCATCAATTATTCTCGCCACCTTGATCAAAACCTGCAAGTAAGCCTTCTCGGAAGTGTCTGTGGGCCAACCAGTGGGCTGACCAGCTTACGCAGACTCTTTGCCCTGATACCGCCATTGTTTCGAGGAGGCTCTCGACATTTGGTACATCACTAGGATTGGGTTCACGGCACCCTCACACCAAATTTCGTACACTTGGCGTTCCCAGGTCTGGAATAAAGTGAGTGCGCCCGAACCAGAGTATACGCGGTTACTGTGTCACCCAGCCGTGGTGATGACCTTTGCAGCTGCATTTGTTCCCCTCTCGCCCCTGAAGCCTGCTGCAGTGAAACTGGCCTGATCCATCCACCAGGAGCAGAGAAATCGCCACTGTCTTGTTTGGGAATCATCGCTGTACCTTCGTTGCTGAAAGCCTCAGAGCCGCCACTGCACTTGAACCTGCAACCGAAGTGAACTTGACTGCCAAAGTTTGGTCTGGAGTGCGCCGGGGGTCGGTGAGTAATCGCAACCCTAACCGGTGGCCCCTAGCGCCTCCATCTATTTTTACGCACAAGTGGCCCCTTGGGGCCCCTCTCCTTTCCACTGCTAGTGCGAGCTAGTGAACTATTCCCAACTCTTGGAATCGACTCTGCCCTCAAGTGGAGACCCTTTTCGAATAGTGGGGACCTATTTTTCATCGCCTCACCCACCTTCCTGAGTTGCTAGGTTGTGGACCCATTTCGTGCATTAACCCTTTAGACCCGAATGGTCTTGTATATATGTATTTAGATAGGATTGTGTTGGCTTAATAGTATTACTGTGATTTGATTTGTGTGTTGAAACTCAAAGGACTTGAAATAAATGTATATTTATATTTAATATATCTACACCTGACTGGGAGTAATTTGTAAGTGTCCTTTACTCTGTGTGCTCATTGAGGTCTTTCAGTCACTCACCCCTCCTGAGACCTAGTCCTGACTGCCGCCAAGCTAACTTGATTGGTCTGGCTTGTCCAGAAGGTTACCCTGTTCCAAGAAACTAGGCTGGCCTCCTGAGCCTCTGCCCACCAGGTCAGAGTTCAGAAATCCATCTTAACAGGGGCAGACTGTCTTATTAATTCAGATGGTGGGTTCTGGAAACAATATTCCATGGCTACTGCCTACCCTTCCTAAATCGGCCTCGCGACAATCCACTTGGGACACTCTTTGAAGATTCCGGATCCGCTCCTTGTGTAGGAAATCTTGACCCTGCTGGAGAAAGGTGCTATAGAACTAGTGCCTGTGGCAGAGAGGAACAAGGGCTGGTATTCCCCATATTTTTTGATTCCCAGAAAGACGGAGGACTGGGACCCATCTTGGACTTGTGTCCCTTGAGCAAGTTCATCAGGAAGGACAAGTTCAAGGTGGTCCCTCTTTCTCAGGTCCCTTCGACTTCTGGGTTGGTTGGTGTCATTGGTAGGATCGCCACACGAAAATAAATATACTGTAGGTCCAAAGCACAGAAATTACCTGAGGTTCGCTGTTGGAAGCTCGCACTTTCAGTTTTGAGTCCTGCCATTCGGGTTGACATCCGCCCGAGTGTCTTCACCAAGCTCATGGTGGTGGTGGCAGCAATGTCAGGAGTGGGGGGGGGGGGGGGGTTCACGTCTAACCCCCCTGGATGACTAGCTGCTCAGAGTGCATTCTCCCTAACAAGCCTTGGATCATCTCAGTCTCACCTGCCACTCACTTCACAAGCTGGGCTTCTCCCTCAATTTCAAGAAGTCGCATATGACACCTTTCCAACAGCTCCAGTACATCGGGGCAGTGTTGGACACATCCTTGGAAGTGTTCGCCACCCAGGGTGAGGGCTCATCACATTGTCCAGATGGTCGACAAATTTCAACATGCCCAGAGTCTCCCGGCTTTTGAATTCTTAAGGTTGCTCGGCCTCATGGCATCCTGCATTTATCTGGTGCTGGAGGCCAGACTGCGGATGAGATCCCTTCAATGGGCCCTCAGGATGCAGTGGTACCAATTCTCAGGCAAGATGTCTGATCTCCTTCAGATTCCGCGCAAGGTCTCCCGGGATCTTTTGTGGTGGGCCAGCGAAGGGTATCTGAGGAAGGGAGAGGTGTTTTAGCAGCCATGGACGGAGGTGATGGTAATAACGGACACTTCCCTCACAGGATGGGGGGCTCACGTCAACTAGCTGACCGTCGTTGGTCTCTGTCGGAGTCCAGACTTCACATAAATCTTTTGGAGCCGAGAGCCATCAGGCTTGCCCTGAAGGCTTTTCTGCCATTTGTGCGCTGGAAGAGTGTCCTGATCATGATGGACAACACAGTGGCCATGCATTACCTCAACAAAAAGGGGGGGGTGTAGGGTCGCTCCCGCTGTGCAAGGAGGCGATGCAGCTCTGCTTCTGGGCAATACAGCAGGGATTCTCGCTCTCGGCAGTTCATCTGGCCAGAGAGAAGAATGCGGCAGCGGATGATCTGAGCAGGCAGAGCACAGTCTCCCACGAGTGGGAGTTGGCTCAGGATGTCCTTCAGGAGATCTTCACCCTTTGGGGAACCCCTCAAGTGGATCTGTTTGCAACCGGTGCCAACCGGAAGTGCGCGACATATTGCTCAAGGGAATTTCCTCCGAGAAGAGCTTTAGGGGACGCGTTCGTTGAGGATTGGTCATTCCCACTTCTGTAAGAGTTTCCTCCGGTCCCCGTCATTCCTCAAGTTCTAAGGAGGTTGCAGAGGTTCGGGTCCCACATGATCTTAATTGCTCCAGATTGGGCCAGGAGAGCGTGGTACCCGGACCTTCTAGAAATGTCCATCTGTCCTCCACGCCGTCTTCCCCAAAGAGAGGATCTTCTCTCACACAAGGAGGGGTCGGGGTTCTCCTTCCAGAGGTCAAGACTCTCAACCTTCACGCTTGGTTTCTGAAAGGTTGAGATATAAGCATTTTGACCTCCCAGATGACGTGATGGAGGTGTTGCTTTTGGCCAGGTGTCCGGCAACCTGTACCGTTGGCGTACTTTTGCGACTGGTGCACGTGACACAATTTCGATCCTTTTCAGTGTTCTATTCCGATTGGCCCACAAGGGTATTCAAGTGGGTACCATTAAAGGTTACCTGGCAGCACTGTCTATTTTCAGGTGCTCATCTGAAGAATGTTCTTATTTTAAGATTCTTTTGATTACCCAGTTTCTAAAAGGGCTCACGTGTTCCCACCGTCCCCTTTTCCGGCACCGGTTTGGAATCAATCTAGTCTTGAAATAGTTGATGGGTGCTCTGTTTGAACCTTGCACTCTTGTCCTTTTGGACTTTTGACCTTCAAGTCAGTTTTCTTGACTGCAGTTACATCTGCTCGCAGAGTGAGTGAGTTGCAGGCACTTTCGTCTAAGCCACCCTTTACTGTGTTCCACGGAGATAGGGTTGTACTGAGGGTACAGCCTTCCTTTCTGCCTAAATGTCTGAATTTCATTTGCACCATAAGGTGGTACTTCTGCTTTCTATCCTCCTCATCCTGGTAAGGAAGAGGAGAGACTCTATAGGTTGGATCCTAGGAGAGCTTTGAGCTTTTATATTTCTAGGATGTCCGGGGTCGGAACTTTTTGCGGGAAACACTGGACACCTATTGGGCCAGGCTGTTACCAAATGGACCTTGTCTAGGTGGACTATCCTCACCATTGCAGAATGTTACAGATTGGCTGGCAAGGACCCTCCGGATGGTTTGCGAACTCACTCCACCAGGGGCATGGCTACATCCACAGTCCTACAACGGGGAGTTCCTGTTAAAAATATTTGATGTTGCAACGTGGTCTTCCATCCACACCTTTGTCAAGCATTTCTCCCTGGATACTTTCCATGGTCAAGATATGGCCTTTGGTAAAGCAGTGCTCTATTGTGCCATCTGATTGGGTATAATCCAAATTCTTCTCCCTCCTCAGTTCACGGATACTGCTTTGGGAGTTTGTCAAAGATGTGGAATACGTTGGAGGACACAATCCATTCGAAGAACAAGTTACTTACCAACTGGTAACGTTCTTTCGACTGGATGTTCCTCCAACGTATTCCACATCAGCCTGCCCCATGAAGCATTTCCCATGCTACTGCAGCTTATGTTCCCACAAGGCTATGTGCAGTCATGGAGGCTTGGTGTGCGGTTGTGGAGGGAAAAAACATGAACTGAGGCTACGCGCGCCGTGCGTCCTACTTATAACATCTGATGATGTCACCCTTGATTGAGGCTTTCGCAGGACATAGACCCGATGTCATCGGCGCAGGACGCCCACTGCCGAAGAGTTTCCGAACCAGCGTAGCTGTGCACATTACATGTCAAAGATGTGGAATACGTTGGAGGAACATCCAGTCGAATGAACGTTGCCAGTTTGTAAGTAACTTGTTCTTCTCCATAAAGGCACAATTATTCTTAAAGTGCTACAAGTACAGTATGAAGAGAAAGATTGAGACCTGACATTCTAAAGGCTTTTTTTCACCAGGTTCTTTAGCATGGGGTATCAAATCTGCCTTATGATACCCTGCTGGCCACTGAAAGAGAATGAATGGGGGCTTCTCCTGTACAAAAGGCATGCGTCCCCTGTCATATCCCCTCTGCTGAAACTAAGAGGCAGTCTGCGGCTAAGGGAAGTTTATTACTGGCTGCCCCACCTAGGAAAACATCGAACTTTACAATAGAGTTCACCTCGGGTAACCCATGACATGCTGTTAGAATTGGCCACCATTCGATCCCATGTCTGGCAGCGCCTTTTAACTCCAAGATGATGTCAAAGACGTAATAATTAAACCTAAGCTCAATCCAGGATCCCTTTCAAATGGATTGCGTCTTCCCACGTATTCCTCATCTTGGACACTTTGTTGTCCAGCTTCAGCTGCTTTGGAAAAATATTTCGGCAAAGGGTGATGAGCGTCGATGGCGTTGAGTTGACGTCCCTCGAAGGCCTCCATCGAGGATGATGCTATCAAAGGCATATATAGCATGAGCATCGCCCGTTGACCTCTTGAATTTTCCTAAATGCGATTTTCCTCACCAGCCGCAGAGTCCTTGGTTATAAGAGGACAGGCTGGGAAGTTTCTCTGCATAACTATGGACAAATGCTGTCCATTGATACAAATGTTGTCAATTTAAAATCCAACATATGCTTTGTCATTCCACTGTTTGAACGAATGCTTACATGAATCTGTATGGACTCAAAGATTTGCAATCTTTGACTTTGCCAGATTGAGAACGGTCAAACAATCACTCTCCTGATGATGATTTTTGAGCACTTGAGGATGTTATGAGGGGGAATAGAACGCACCAAGCTTGTGTAATCCACATTCATTAATTTAACTTCCAAAATGCACAGATGCTAATTTGAATTAGGAAACCAATAAACATGCATATGAAACATCTAAAAGGAGCTGTCATTTTACAACAGACCGGCTGCTGCAACCTCCCATCATGCACTTCCAAGACTGTTCATTTTTAAACTCTAATGTAATGATTCATTTACATGGTCTTAAGCTTTCTCAGCTTTTGTAACTTATTTGGGATTTTGATCCTACTTTTGTTTTGCTTACTAAATGTTATTCATTTCCCCCATTAACCCTGAAAGCAGTTTCCCTGAGGAGAAGTCATTATTACAGTTTTTCTCTATTTAGTTAAGATTTACCTCCTGTCTACTCAGACTTGTGATGACCTTTCTGATAGGTGTGCCAGAAGTAAGGAGAAAATCAAGAGTAGGCTGTAATATGTCACTCTGTCTGATTGATTCTCACGTATGTAACAAATGTCATATTTTTCAAAAAGGAGCTGTTTTGGAAAGTTGAAGGAAATTGAGAGAAGCTGTTTTGGGACTTAGCTATGAACCAATTTGGAGTGTTTTGGGACTCCTGATTCATCAGGTTGAAGGTAAGACTTCATAAAGGCTAGAAGAGGCAAATCCCCTTCTGTGACCTATTACACATGCTGCGGTCCCCCCAAAACTAGAACAATGTCCTGGCAGTCGCAGCTTCCACCTCAGTGTTCACAGAGCCTTGTTTTTGACAAATCATCAATGTTGACAGTCTTACAGATTGTGGGAGGCTAAACTTTAATAGTTCAGGGCATTGATTCCTGTGAGCCCCTGAAGTGTATGACTTTGCCAAAGTCTGATAATTTGACAGTGTGGCAGCGTCATGTTTAGCTATATGTTAATGAGGTAATCTGACTGTTTGTAGGACCACTGCTTTTTCAGGCCTAGACACTAGTCCGACAAGAAGCTATCAAGAACGCTCAAAGTTAAGCACTCTTCTCCAACACCTGTATTCAACCTGCAGAGACCAGTATGAATTCTAACAGGGCCAACTAAGCCACCTATCATTTGGTAGTTGATAAATTGATCATGCTCAGGCCATGAGAATTTTCCAGGGCATGGCAGGGGCAGGCAGAGGCGTTGTCGAGCCATCTTGTTGCCAGTCCTTGATATGAACACTGTCCTAATGGCTCCATGTGGAGTTAGTTCTTGTTGGCATTAGAACATGCCTAGAGTCCACTACTGTCCCGGTTTCCTGGTTCCATCTACATCGTCTAAAAATAAGTTATACTAAAGGTTCCTTTAGCTGGGTCTCATCCCAGGATTTAACTAGTCATCTGGAGGCAAGGATGTTTCAAGGAGCCACATCGTGACAGGAATGTAATTGAATGCTGCATCCTTGCCGGACTTCAAATGCCTGTTGCCTCATCTTGGACCTAGTGTGACTGGTTTAAGTACTCAGTAATTCCACCAGGCCTAAACCTTTCACATGTGGGAACTATTTTGAGTAGTGACCAGGTACTTGAGATTTGTACCAGCAATTCTCAAATCTTTCCTAAAGGACCCTCTGCAACTGTTTCCTGGGGAGAGGTCTGTGATCCTTCTCCAAAAGGAGGAAAAGTGATGGCGCAGCAGCTCTATTGGGCATCTTTGTGACTTCTATTTGGGCTTCTGTGTGTCAATTTGTTCACTGAGATGAGTCATGATGATTCATACCCAGTGGCCCAGGACTAAATGCCCAGAACAAGATGTTTTTTCTCTTTCTCTTTTGAGAGTTCCAAGTTCTTTGATTCCCAGACAAATTAGCTTTCCAGAATAAAAGTGAATGTTTTGTCAATAGATCCTAGACTAAAAAATTGTACGACTCCCGCAAAATATTTTCAAATGTGTTTTGAGGTTTCTGCAAACAATGGCAGGAATACCATTCCTTCCCAAGAACAGACTGCAGTGCTGTTCACATCACATGTGGATGCCAACAAGCGAGTTGGCATTTTCTTCTGAAACACATTCTGCCTACATAGCTACACCCTACTAGAGGAGCTACTCCTTATGCGCATTAGTGGAGTAGAAGCACACAGATTTATTTCAGACCCAGTCTTGGTTTTGCAAAATACAAACTGAACATGGCATTAATGTTGGAATGCCCAGTCCTTCTCCACCCCATCTTGAATACCAAAAAGTGAGAATTGGCAATGTGCTTTATTTCCATTGGAAGGTCTGTACCTGCCACCTAGTCTCAGATCTGTTCATTACAAAGACCTGGCCATGGCCTTGAACCAGAGAATGACCAAGAAGTGTAGTCTTTTCACTGTCATTTATTTTAATGCTTATATTGGGAGCCACACACACCATAAGGCTTCAGGCCGCCTATACGAACACAGGACAAAGGGAGGACACTGCAATAAAAGTTTGAGGCAACCTACTTTGTCAATTCCTTTGTTAAAAAGGTGCATCTGACTGCTTGAACAAGCTTATTCCATGAACTTCCCAAAGATTCTTCAATCTCCTTTGAGGCTATTGCATCGAAATAGATTCACTTATAGTGAATTCACTCTTTTGAAGCAGGTAGGAACCCCAACGGTATAAAAGTGATAGTCAAAGAGTGTGTTTGCTTTCCACCAGAAATAATCAGCACTTCCGTCACTAGCCAGACGTCCACTGGGCAGTCCTTGTTAATCTCAGACTATGGGGCATTTACCATCTGTAGTACATGTCTGTACACAAGGCTTGCAGAAGCATTTCGAAGGGAGTGTCTTTTCATAGAAATAGCAATGTCAAAGTGGCATAATCACTTCAGTGGTGACGTTGAAAGGGTGAGTACTCCTTCTGACATAAGCTACATATTAATGCACCTATAAAGCAAAAGGTGTTTGAAGGCGCAACATAATAGATGTTGAGTGTTGCATTTGTCTGTGATGGTGATTTTTGACCACTGGACAACTTGAGGAACTAGTCCAAAAAAAAGTAATCCTAGACCGTGCCTTGCAGCTGTCCAATTGACTCTCAAACATCTTTCTGCTTCCATTGCATCATCTTTAATTCAAATGCGCAATATAAACGCATCATATCATATCTGATGAAGCAGGTATTGAGTCAGTCAAGCAGGTTAACACTTGGTTTCTGGCATGGACATTTCTAGTGACTACAGGTATCTTTCAAGCACGGAAGAGTCTTGTGTGGATGTGATGGAATATTTAGCTGATGGGAAAGTTTGCTGAAATGTCTTGTGACAGTAGAAAATACATAAAGCCCAAATTCTGTGCTGGTATAGTCCCAAACTTCCCCTTCATAATGAACTGGGTTAGAGAAATTTCCTTTATTTTTTCCACCACCTCGATTTTTTCTAAAAATTGATTCTTGGTTTGTTGCAGTCTAAGATGAAGAGGAAAAAGTTGGTTCCTCTCCATTCCTTGGAAGGACCCTTGCACTGAGCGGCTGGAATAAGAACACCTAACTTGCACAAGTAAAGATTTCTGTAGAGCCCCGGTGTGCAATATCTGAAGTCAGGACCCCACCTAGCAGCAGGCACAGGAGATGGTCCACTTGGCTGTGATTGGGAGGTCCTTGCCCCACTATGGAAATCCGCTTTTTTAAACATGCATGAGTTCTTAGAAGAAGCCTGGACCAAGGTCGGATCCATCAGTGCGTTGAGACGTATGACCCACTAACCCTTTGTACAGTATTCTTTCTTCTCTCCATATAATTAATATTACTGACATGTATTAATTGTGTGGCCCTTTCACACAGCTGTTTTTGTTGCATCGGTACCATTTTAAAATGATTCCCTTTAAAGGAATAGTGCGCTCAAAAAATATTGTCCCAATCGATCAGGCAAGTTGTTATAAGCATACGTTGATTGATTTAAAAAAAATATTCCTATGCACGTTACCTTAGTTTTCCTCACTTTTACTCATGCGAAATCAGGCAGCGGGGCGTGGCCATCTTGTGTTAATCTTATCTGTTGCTGCATCGTCCTAAGGTGAACTGCCCTTGCGGCGCTAAATCGTATCCCCCGCCCCTGAAGCTGACCTCACTATTCCTAGCGATATCCTCCACCCATTTTCATGAGGTTAGTGTAGCTTAGCCAAACGCGCCCAGTCATCACCTACGTCTTTACGTTAGTTGATGCGGAACCCGGAATATCAATACACACATCCTCTCAAGGCAATGCACGTCCCAAATCGGAACAGAAAACACTATTTTTAAAGGAAACACCAATACTGTGCAATTTATAATGTGCTTTTATTTCACATTAGACGCTCTGAGAGCATCCACCAATTTCCATTTTCAACCAAATTTTTTATTTTGTTCTACTCTAACATCAAATCTTTATCATGAGGCACATAGTGTTCCTTTAGGTAGAAGAAGCACATTGGACGCACCATGAATCGCAAGGCTTCTGCATCAGCTTCTTGCTAGACCACCGTAAACGATGTCAGGTTGCTCCTAGTTGCTGGTACCGCCAAAGGGCATATCGGTCCGGGGTGATCGTCCCTCAAAAGAGTAATTGCAATCCAGCCATTTAGGTTTATCTGCCACTGCCTGTTGAAGAACCTGTCACTGGGTATCTGGAAGCAATGACATTCGCAGAAAGAGAGGATGTAGCTGTGTAGAAAACATAACAGAAATATATTTCAGTAGCCATTCTTTATTCAAATGTATCCATGTACCCATGTACCCTTTAATTCAGCACCGGGTGAAACCTAATAATGAACACAAACCAGAAACAATGGAAACACAGAGGAAACATTGTGGAAAGTTGGAGTCTACGATGTGCTTGAGAGGTTAGTGCTGTGGAGTATGTTTATCTCGCAATTGGATGCGGATACGGAAGCTGACTGAAGAATTCAAACAGCACATAGACGCCATTATAAAGGAATATTAGCAACAAACTTGGCGTTGGTGGAACCTGGGGGAACCCATACGCATTCCTCTCAAATCACAAGCTTTTGGCAGGTGTCACCCGCCACTTTGGGAGCTCTCTCACCCGCCAAGCTCCCTACACGCCCATAGGAACCAATGGGCATTCACCCACCAAATATAAAATCGTGTTTTTTCACCCGCCCAGGGGCCATGAAAGGTTGAGAGCTATGCCATACGTGGACTCTATGCATTTTGTTGCTGGACTGCCCATATGCCCGGGACAAAGACAAATACATACAGGTTTTGTTTGCGTGTCGTCACAATATGCCCCAACCAATATGCCCTAATTTCAGTAACACTTACATTATGTTTGGTATTTCCATTCTCTTGGCGTAACGCAGAGTGTCCGCTCAGTACAACGATTTTCATGAAATTAAATTGCATGTTCCTTTGTCCACTTTTTAAAATGGTAAACCTTATCAGGTTTGCGGGTATTACACACCTCCCGTCCCTCAATCCATAGCGAATCCTCCCTTTCTTCCAAGGACGAACAACAATTGAGCCTTCTTAGGAGAGCGTATGCTAAGTTTCGTTTTGGTGAATGAAAGCCACAAATCAAAAACATACCGTACAGGAAGCCTCAGTGTGAACAGCCCACAAGCAACATCAAATGCAGTAAGTGACCTTCACTCCATGGGACTGATTAGCCCTGCCGTCCAACGTGGCATTCAAAATATGTGTGAAAAATATAAAAATTGTTTGCTGGCATCCACCAATGCCGCGCTATCGTGAATACTTTTTGCTTATCTATATTGATAGTGATTTAGTTATTTTAGGGCAACAGTTCCCGTTGGAGTGCTCCCCATTGTCATGTCTGCGTGTGCCCTTTTTTCACGGAGGAATGTGCTCTGCGGATAATGTGAGACACTGACAAGTTCCATCTCCACTGAACTTTCTGTGCATTAACAAATGTTGTGGGAGAGGCGGTATATCCCGCCGCCTGCGCCATTCTCGTACCGCGCAAATTACGTTTAAGCTAAGGTGGGAGACCTCGCCACGCCTACTGTACCTATTTGCAACACCCATGTTTCATATAAGTGTATTAACGCTGTGCTAATGTGTATACTTTGAACTCCATTTTGTGTCCTTCCAAACTCCAACTTTTTCTAGGCTCTCTGCCCATCTTGCGAAATGTTCACTCTCCCTCTTCCAGCGCTGCGCACAGCCAGCCCCCACCATTGTTGTCCTCTGTCAGCTCAGCACGACTCCTGTTCTCACGGAAATGCAGCTATTCATTTTTGCGAGTATCAAGCCCTGACAAAATGTGCTCATCCAAGAATGTGAGACTAAGGCCTGCTCGAATGTTAGTGCCCCATCCATCTCTGTTGACCGATCATGCCGTCTTCACCCCAATACCTGCCAGGACACGGTCCCCTGAACCCATGCCCCCTATTCCCTTTGGACCCCCGTACCACCTCCAATTCACCTACCATATACCTAATCTCGAGTGGTCATATATTCTGATATTACTAACACCTATCAACACTGTTTGAAATCGTAAGACTCCAAAGGCCGCAAATCAAAGATCGTCCCTTCTGATAGTGCTCCCGGAAGGAACGACCCTTAACACATGCCCCCATACAAATATAGGTCAGAATGCACCTATTTCGCACCAACAGCCTTACATGCCAAGTTTGTTATTTAGCCTACGTCTCATTCCCCAGTGGGACTCCTATTTATTCTGTCCATATGGACACGTGCATGCTAATGCAACTGTAGACCCCACAGTTGCTTTCATGCAGATATCCTTCAGACCCTCCCGCGCCCCGATCAGTGAAGGACCCACAAGCTGGCAGAAAGCAGGAAGGGGAAAACAGAGTTGCACTGTATGGCATGCTCCAACCAGCACTTCTTGCAAAAATAATTGACAAAGAGGATACATTTGAAAAGACAATTTGGACGCTTAATACTTTTTAGTACTTATAATAGCTTTGAAATTCAAGTTAAATAGTTTTCCATTGGCCATGTTAAACATTGTGGAACATACACACCGCTGCTAATCATTTATACCGGAAAGTCAAATGTTCAACAAGGTCCGCTTTTGGTGGACAGGGCTTGCTTGCAATGTTTTGTGGCAATGTATGTGCCCTAGGAACAAAATCGGGATTGATTGCATGAGTATGCATGGCCAACACAGTCAAAGTGAGATCTTTCACAAAATCAAATTTCAATTCCTGGTATATCGACTTGGCAACCCATTTTTTGCTTTGTTTGGAAAAGGCCATTGTGTAACAAAGCATTCCAAAGTTTCCTGCAGTTCTCGATTGTTCTCTGCCTAGATTCTCGTTATGCGCTAATACGGCTAGTAATGTTCGATATTGCATACCGTCTATGCCGAAATTGGGACTGTAATTTAGGCACATATTGTGGAACACCTCCAAATCTCCGGTGTGTCAGAACTCTGTGAGTCCCTTCACGACTCTTGAAAGAGTTTTTATCAAACACTATCTTCTCAAGAGCTTTGTGTGGAGGTGAAGATGGAACCAACTGCTTATTCTTGCATACCTGTTACTCCGATAAAGGTCCATGTGCACATTGGTGAAAATGTTGGTTTTCTGTCCATGGAACTCCACCAAAGATGGTTGCTGAAAGACTGGGACCACTGTAAAATATTTTCAGAACCCCCCCTTTTTTTTTTTTTTTTTACATGCCACACATCAAATTGATGGCGAATGTTTGGAAACTGCTCTCGCACGACCTTGGCTATTGAAACATGTCAGTCCGTGCCTATGAGCTCTATTTGCATTTCCATCGATTGAAGATGTTCGTGGGATTTTATGAAACCAAGTTTGTTTCTCCATGGCCACTGAGGATTTACTTTACAGGTTTATTTTACAGGTGTAGATTGTGTCAAGTGGTCAGGGAGTAATTCAAAAGCACCTTCATTATATTCCATTTCATCTTCATCTTGTCCAGTTCTCGCATTGTAGCGATGGTCTAACAACACTTTGCTTGCTTCGCCGATCACATTCAATACATTTTCTGGCCATTGGGCATAAGCATCTCAAGTCTGCTTATCAACTGGACCACACTGTGCCTCAAATAGTAGTTACTCCATGGTAAAATCTGTTCGGCAAGCACCATCTTTGGTTTCATTTGTTGTCTGTGTCTTTTATACTTCTTTTCCTTCTGTGTCTCTAGGAGATGAGTTGTTAAAACATGTTCAATGTAAATCAAACATGCAGTAGATAGCACTTTAGATTAAAAAACATGAAGACCACACCAGCCCAAAACACTTTTGGTAAATGAAATTGTTTTTTAGTTACCCTTATTTTCTTGATTTTCTATGAAACTGTGGTCTTCTCTGTAATGACTGCACCAGCAAGCTGATCCATGTGCCTCCTCTTCTAATTCCCGACCTTGTATACATTCCTTGAATATAATATTCATTAAAAAAACAAAAGTCAAACATATTTTAAATTAATATCTTTCATCGCACACATTGCTTACATACATACCCTCGTAAACAGTGTACGTCATTTAGTCAAAATATACATTTTGAATTTCACTAGATTGATGGCAAGTGCACTGGATCAGAGATCACCGTGAAAAACATACTGATTATAATTTTGTCCTCAACCCTTTTGCAATGTATTCTGCATTAGGTTAGAGATTGTAACATTAGAACTGTAATGATAACATTTTGAAACCCTGTACGTTTATATGAATGTCACTGTCTAATAGTACCCTATGTAGGATTTACTTGCTTTCATTCCTGGGGACTGCCAGTATGCATACCTCATACTCTGGACCAGCTCCAAAGGATGATGTAATTGTAGTCGAAGTACCAGCATCCCCCTGTAACACAGTACTTGTTTTAGTATGGATGAAAACAGCGAAATGGTTAACAGAGACAATAGGATGCAGACAATAATACATATAGAGAGAAACCCATAAATGATACATATTGTAAAAAACGGACAGGATACATAAACAATTTCATATTTTAAATTTGAGGCATAATACGTTCTCGTAATTGAAAAATGAAATAAAATTACCTGGTAGGTGCTCAAAGTTGTTGATTCCTGAAAAGAAATGGATGCAGAATCTTGCTGCTTCATTTTCAGTGCATTGTCATGAAGTGGTAAAAGAGAAAATTAGATTTGCGTTAGATATGTGGGAAGATCCAACTCTCGATAATATGAAGTCCTGCAAGTCTGTAGGGCTCACCATTGGTATACTGGACGTGTTGGTGGTGTTGTCACTTGCGACGGTCTGTGCTTCCGTCAGTATGCTCTCCTAGAAAAATGGACATGTCAAGCAACCAATTAGGAAAAGATTATGCTTCTTTGGAATGGAGCTATGGCATCGTCTTCTATGGTCATAATTACTTTCTATGATGCTCCATAAACCAGGGACAGATGTGTAGTAAAATGTGTTATAGTTAAAAAGTAATACAATCTGGTAAATATGCAAACTTTAGTATGACACATTTACACCGCAAGCACCAATTTGTTCATGTAATTACCTGTTCAGTACCCCACCGCCCACAGCTAATTCATCATCCGGAACTCACCTGAGGCAGCGTGTGCATGAATAGAGTTGGAATTGCAAATGGAAGCAATTTACGTGACGTTCTGAGTCGATCCTTTTTTTGTGTACTGCGATTGGTCGTACATATCCGGGGTGAAGTGCAGGCTGCAGATGCGGAATCTAATTGCCCTCCAGTCTCCCAAGACATCTTGGGCTCTACTTTCAAGCTCGTCCACCACAAATCCACAATGTTGAACCCATTCTCTTATTAAATCAATATCCCTCGGGAATGTATGCATTGTTGTGCCCTTAATTTTTTTCATGGCTCTTAGAACTGCAACCGAAAACCATACATGCAAGCATTCTTGAAAAATCTGTATAAAAAAGTACACATAATTACCAAAAAATTCTATTGAAAGTGTGAGATTGGTGGAATTATATCAAAGTTTTCTATGCAATGTTTGTTTGGGCAAAGAAGCAAAACCTGTGTAGCGTAGTCAAATATACAAAGCACTCTATAAATCAATCAATCAATCAATACACTGGGATAACTTTCATACAAAATTGATTGATGTGACTGAAATTGTAACGTGTTAAACGTCCGTTGAATGTACTTTCATGAATCAAAAGGAAACATGCTTATAGACATGGTCCGAGAAAGATGCAATTGTATCACAATTGACACTGATGAAATTTGTTATATATCGAGATCAGAACACTTTAAACGGTAGATAATGGTAAAGTCAATGAGTTCAATGAACATTACACTACTGGGTACATTCGTTCAAAATAGATAGACATTTTGAGATCAGAAAGAGATGATTAGGTAGCCTGCCCTTACCTTGACTAACAATTAGATTCAGCAAGCAAGGGTAGTTAGTAGCAGGCGAGCAGGTAGCGCGATCAAGAGTTGACTTCCAGTGCTCCCAGATGTTCACAGGTAGCACGATCACAAGTTGACTGGCAGTGCTCACAGAGGTTATCAGGAAAAATATCAAAGGGTTTACAAAGAATTAGAAACGTGGGTGTCTATGTGAATGAGTGACATGTTTCTGGCGTGGTCTGCTTCAGGGGAGCCTGCCTGGAGACACTGGGTCTGGCTAGGCCATGTGTACAATTGCCCCTGTGCGGAAGATACCTTTTGAAGTGTACATGGTGTTTGGCACCTTGACTGTTCCCACCCTGCCAGCCCCTTTGGGAGGGCATGGCCACAGGTGCAAACTTCCATTGAAACTGGGGAGGGGGGGCGGAGGGGCAAGAGGCGTGCAGAAAAGGCCAGGAACACTGCTGAATGGAGACACTCTTATGTGGATTGCAGGGCCGCGGTCTGCTTCAGGGGAGCCTGCCTGAAGACACTGGGTCTGGTGTAGCCATGTGTACAATGGCCCCTGTGCGGAAGATACTTTTGAAGTGTACATGGTATTTGGCACCTTGGCCGTTCCCATCCTGCCAGCCCTGTCGGGACAAGTGAGCGTGTCCTTGATTCACTGAAAAATTGAAACAACTATTCATAAAAGTTGATTTGTATTTTATATTATTGCTCCATGTGTACAATGGCCCCTGTGCGGGAGATACCTTTGAAATGTACATGGTGTTTGGCACCTTGCCCGTCCCCAACCTGCCAGGACAAGTGTGTGCGCCCTGGATTCACTGAAAAATTGAAACAACTATTCATGCAAGTTGATTTGTATTTTATTTTGTTGCTGATGTTAATGGCACATATGTACTACACATTGTATACTTCGGGTTGCAGCAAAGTGTGGGGAAATCCCCTGTACTGACCGCTGTCACTGGGGAATTTGGCTCGAATGGCACCAAATGACACAGGCGGGTATTACTCGTAGAACACGGTATCCAAGCCTCCCATGAAGCCACCATGTAAACGCATGATAGGCCACCAGCCTGTTCCACCTGTGGAAGAGAAACATACAAACTGTAATTAAATGAACAGAAGTGTATCAAACCTTAGTTGAAAATGCAATCTTGTATCCTATGGCATAGTTGCCAGTACAAATGTTACTTCATGGATCAATCAACTTGGGCTTTAAAGTGTAGACACATTACAAACGTGAGCACCCATGCATTCCATAACGTTTGGGGCACTGAAAAATAGTGTTTCTTGGTTGTGCGTGAAAGACACATAAGATGACCAATATGATTTCCCCAAATCGCGAGAGATGTATTGAATTGCCAGACTACATTCATTTGGCAGTGATAGATCAAAGTTACGACAACATAGGAAACAAACATGAAATGTTAGTGGCCTATGTGACATCACATCTAGAGTACACTTACTTGTTGCTTGGATTGCGAGGGCCAACTGTTGCGCGAAGTTCGTGCATAAGCACCATCATAATCCTCAACACGGACCTTGTGAGGCAGGCTGCCCTGAAGTCATGCAACTCAGTAACGCATAGCGGTGGTGTCTTCTTCGGATATGTAGGCCAAGCATCCAGAGTTTTCTCTGCAGCAGCAGTGCTCCTCTTTGCTTGGCAATGCACCGATTGCAGGTACACCAGGTGGAAACATCTTCCATGTGACTAGGCTTAGGCTCCTGATCTGGTGATTCGTCCTCCCAACTGTTGTCCGATGCCCCATCGTTTCCGCATCTTTCTCTTTCATCTAATTCCGCCTCGGAATACTCCGGATTGTACTGGTAGGGCTGTATTGTTGCCATTACATGACAAAATTAAAATCGATATTGAAATCAATAGTAATGCTAGTACTAGTAGCTGTTCGCACAGGCTACGAGCAACAAAGATAGCTGAACAGAGCAGAAACGAGTAACATGATAAACAAAAAAAGACAATGAAATGATTGAAAAAGCAACTCTGTTGTCTTTTGAGAAGCGGTCTGTTTATTCTTATTGAGGAGAGAGGCGTCCTGCCATTTCCTTGGAGATGCGTCATTAGCTGGCACACAGAGAAAGTTGACACGAGACGTGCATTTGCATTGTGAAATGGGCCGTACGCATCTAGTGAGGTCAGTTTCAGGGGCGGGGGAAATGATTTAGTGCCGCGAGGCCAGTTCACCTTAGGGCGATGTGGCAAAGGGTAAGATTAGCACAAGATGGCTGCACCTTCTGCCTGATTTCGCATTTGTAAAACTAGGGAAAACTAAGGTAACGTGCATAGGAATTTTTTATTTTAAATCAAAAAATGTATGCTTATAACGATTTGCCCGATTGATCAGGACAATAACATTTTTGAGCACACTATTCCTTTAAATGCGATTGTTTGAAAAACAAAACGCATTTTATATTCTTTTTTCACTTTGTGCCCTGATGATTTTACTCTCAACGTTTTTGTGAATAAGCTTGTCTTGAGTTATACCCCACTTGATGCATAAAATATATTTTTTAAAAGACACTTGACTACATTGAGCTGGGATGAGAAAGATTGCCAATTCGAACACAATTCTGACCCAGAGAAGGGGAAGCTCACTCAATCGCCATGCAAACTAGGGGCAAAAAAAGAGGGCTCCAATTTCAACTTCAGAGACTATCGAGTCGTATTTATTTAAGGCACTTGCTGCCTTAGGAATAAAGATTACCCTCACAAGATTTCGTATTGGAGCTGCAATGCACACTCCAGTGCATCTAACAGCCCATAACAGGGCACATCTGTGATCCTCTCTAATGCATGAAACGATGAGGCTGCCCTTAAATTGGGCATTAATGACTTCAATGATTTAACATTGAATTTTAGTAACCTATATATGGCACAGACTGAAAAGGATTCATTGGTGAAGCAGGCTCATCTTAATCTTAATCTTGTTTTGGCTAGAAAGAAGCCTCCCCACAGGTTTCATTGAGTGTATTGGACACTATCCAATATTGCCTGTGCTAGTCCGAAACGCACAAAGGTGGAAAATATCGTGCTGGGAGCAGGGTAAGGGGTGCTTGCACCTACATCAGAATTCTTTTTATAAAGCTCCACTGGTACTCAGTACACTTCTTGTACAATGAATGAACCAGTCCCTGGTGGTGTACATCTTGACATCACTTTATATTGATCCACACTCATTTCAAATGTATTGTAGCAATGTAATTTGTTTAAATTATTTTGGAGTAAACCTTTGTTTCCGCATGTTGTGATGTAGCATGCCGACCCCTCCTGCCCGGCTAACTACCGGCCTATCTCGACTACCCCCTTACTGGGCAAACCCTTGGAGAAGTTGGTCCTCTCCCAATTGATCCACCACACTGAATCTGTTGGCTGTCTCCATGGCCACCAGTCTGGCTTTAGAGCATCCTGAGGCATGGCAACTGCTCCTGATCACCCGTGAAGACCTGCTCTCAAACCTTGACTCCAACTCCCCTTCTGTTCTCATCCTCTTTTGATTTGTTGTCTGCCTTTGACGCAGTCAATCATGCCACCCTCATAGAGCGGCTCCATGATACCCCTGGTATCACGGACATGGCACTGAATTGGTTGACTTCCTATCTATGCACAGAAAGGTCTGGGAGCCCCTTTACAGAGAATTAATAAAGCCAAATAACCTGTTCAATGGGAAGGTGCCCATTCGGGATGGTCTATAACCACGTTTTAACTCCCTGTACCTTTCACAGAGGAGAAATATCTATTTGCAGATCAATCTTTGTCCCACCCGCAAAGGCAGTCCAGCACTGAAAATGCTAGGCAATTCTCCTCTTTACAAGAGTACTAACAGCAACCCCAGACACATGTTTTAGCCTAGTTGGGCCTCATCAGGGAGGCAAAGATGTGTCTCCCTAAGCAGTGAGCAAGGGGTTCACATCTGGATTACACTGGGTAACTTATGGTGAAACCCAAAGTTCCTAAAAATTTACAAAAAAGGTCTGGGAGCCCCTCTACTGAGAAACGAACATGGCCAAATAAGCTGTTCTATGGCAAGGTGCCCACTCGGGAGGTTGGGAGGGGGGGTGTGTCTACAACCACGTTATAGCTTGACACTGTACCTTTCACAGAGGAGAAATATCCATTTGCATATCAGTCGTTGTCCCACCCACAAGCGCAGTCCAGTAACGAAATGCTATGCAATTCTCAGAGGAAGAGGTTCAACAGCAACCCCAGACACCTGTTTCGGCCTAGTCGGGCCACATCAGTGTGGTGAAAGGTGTGCCTCTCTAAGGACAGTGGGCAAGGGGTCCACGTCTGAATTATTCTGGTAATTTATGGTGAAACTCAAAGTTACTAAAAATACACAAAAAGGTCTGGGAGCCCCTCTACTGAGAATAAACACTGCTCCCTCCTAAGTAACTCAGGGTAATCCAGACGTGAACCCCTTGCTCACTGTGTCTAGAGAGGATCAGCTTCACTTCACTGATGAAGCTCCCACACTCCTTTGCTCCTTCCTATCTAGTTGACCTGAGGTGCAACTGGGCCCTTTCCGCTCCTCCATCTCTACCAGCGGCGTCCCTCAAGGCTCTATCCTATTGCCGTGGCTCTTCACCTACCTTGCCCCTCTGCACACTTGATTTCCTCCTTCTCTCCTAATTTCCAGTGTTATGCTGAACATTCAGCTCTCCTTCAAGCTTCCATCCACTACCTCCTCTTCTTCTGCTCTCGTTCCTGACTGTCGGACTGCCATTCAGGCATAGTGCACGCTAATGAGCTCTGTCTTAATGCCAAAAGGTCTGAGATCCATCTGATTGGGACCCCTGCTCCCTGCTTCCGTCCCACTCTAGATGCCCTTCCCGGTTGTCCTCCCCTCACCATCTTGTGACGCTAAAACCATTGGTGTCATCTTTGACTCCTCTTGCTCCTTCTCCCCTCACATCACAGACCTTGCCAAGAAGGCCCACTTTCAGCTCCACCTCCTCAGAGGCATTCTCTCCTTCCTTACCTTCCCCCAGAAACTCAATGTCTCCAGAGCTCTGGTTCTCTCTAGGCTGGACTACTGCACCATCCTCTTCCTCAATCTGCCTCTTTACTCTCTTTGCCCCCTTCATTTAATCCAGAACAGGATTGTGAGACATATCCTTGGCCTCGAGGCCAGGGACTGCATCTCTCCAGCCCTTAAATCTCTCCACTGACTCCCAGTGGCTGCTGTGAGTAACCTGAGGCATTTCTCCTATGCTATTCCTGGGGATGCCTGACTCGGGTGGCCAGAGAAGGGCAATCACTCTTGGATCCCAACCCTGGGGGCAGCGGACAAGACTGGGAGGATCACCAGGGAAGCAGACCCTGGGAGGCTGGGGGAGGAATGCACCTGGGCAAGACAGAGTATTTCCCCCATTCCAGTACATCTCTACCCGACGTCCCCTCTGTCATTTTGGGATACTTTGGTCAACAACCTATTTGTACACAACCCTACAGCTACCCCCTTCACCCTGATGAAGACCCACATGGTTTTTCTTTAGAAAAACAACTGCCATAATCCCTCCACCCTGTTTTTCCCTAAAACCACTGGGACGAGGAGGAGGAGGAGGAGAGAGATTGGGAGGTTGAGGATTACTGACATAGAACCACAGACACAGAAGACACTCGCCTCTTTCTAGATCAGACTGTCCCACTTATGAGGCCCGATAAAGTCAGGCCTCTCTTCACAACCATGGACACCTGAAAGTAATTACTACCAGGAAGTATAAAAGGCGGAGCAGGAGACCTCTTTTTGAGCGAGCTGGGGATGCTGGAGGGAGCAGAGAAGCGAGAAGGAAGGAGCCAGAGCTGGAAGATCTCTGTAAGACTTGGAGGCCCAAGGAAGGCCAATCCCTTGTGCGGGTGAGCACCATAGAGGCTGCAGAGCGGTGGGGAGCCTACACCTCCAGAAGGCCAACCCCCCAGGGAAGTTGGGACTGCCTGACTGTGCTTTACCCAGAGATCCTCCCCATAGTCACTCAAATGATCGGGCCTTTGAGGGGCAGGTGTGCAAGACCCTGAACTCAGAAGTCAAATTGGAAACCAGGATGCACTCTGGGCCTTGAAGTTTGGAACACCTTTATTTTGACATTTGTGTAAAAAGGGTCAGAGCCCGGAAGAGGGAAGGCCCTGTTTCTTGAGATTTGAGAAGGGACCGCACCCGGAATAGGGAGACCCTTAAAGCTAGGCAAGAAGGTCTGATCCCGGAAGAGGGGGACCCTTAAGAAAGCTAAGATGGTCTGAGCCAAGAAGAGGGGGACCTGGGGTCCGCGCCCGGCAGAGGGAGACCCTAAAAACACAGAAAGAAGGCTCACACCTCACCTGAAAGTTTAGCGCCTGCTAGAAAGCCGATGCAGTAAAGTCAACACAGCCAGTGAGTTGGGGAGATTGTGAACTGTGGCAAGTGTGAACCTGACGGAGGGATGCTGAGGGAAAGTTGGGGGGGGGGGAAAGGAACCCCACTTTTTGATTGGATTGTAACATTGTGAACTGTGGCCAGTGTGGACCCGACGGAGGGATGTCCACAGTGGGTTGGTGGTCTAAGCCTGACTGAGGGAGGCTAACGTTGATGGCCTCAGAGGAGGCCGACCTGAGACGTCAAAGTGGTCATACAAGGGTTAAGTCAAACCCCTCATACAGTCAAAAATCTGACGCATTGTGGAGGCAAATGTGAACCTGACTGAGGGATGCTTGTGAAGTGGAGTAATCTGTAACCTGTTTGAGAAAATTGTGATGATAGAACTGCAGGAAGCCCTACTGGAGGCTCGGGGGGGAAAAGCCGGACTGGAGGCACAGGGAAAATCCAAAGTGGAGGCTTGAGAGAAATCTGGACTTGGGGGCTCCTGGGTGAAAAGCAAATCACTCTATGGGAATGTTTGAGAAAGAACTTTTTGTTTGAAGGAATTGTAAAAAGACTATCTGAGCCCAGAAGAGGGGGATCCCGGGTGAAACAAAGCCATCCTACAAACTGTGTGAACTGAAGGAACTATTTGTTTAATTCATCAAGCCCTCTGATGCAAGAGATGTCTTGGATGACTTGAAAGAGACTTGGGCACAGAAGTTCCTGATATTGTTGAACACCACTGTATCCTCGGGCCAGAGAAGCTCAGAAGTGTGCTCTGCTCAAGAGTCCTGCCTTGTCCCATGCTTAAAATGTGCGGAAGGGACACCCCGGCCATAAAATCCTGACTTACCGGTTTGTGAAAACGTATTTTCTTACGAAAATGATCTCGCACTATTTTTGTAACTTAGCGGTAAGGATTTCCAATCATTATTTTCTTTAGTATAGGCTCTTTTTATTTGACACAACGGCACTAGGAATGCCTTATTATAATTTGATGGTCGTAGCTTGCTCCCATCTTAGATTTAGTTTTAGATTAGGCTTTTATCATACCCACTAAGTGTTTAATAAACACCCTTGAACTGTGATCACTTGTGTCTGCCTTTACTGTTGCCAGCATGAGTTCATTACATATGGTTTCAGAAGTGGGATGTGACCCAATTGTCACAAGTTGGGGACCCCCACTAAATCCAAAATCTGATCCCATAAAAACCAAACGATCAAACCGTGAGGAATTTGACCGGCCACACAAGGACTCCAATTTCAAACTGGTGGTTGCCTTTCAACCTTTAAAACACCAGGCATATCCTCCAGAACGGAAAGCAGTAGATGGCAATGGCTACTACCTCTGATGTCCACAAAATGATCTGGTCCACGGAAGAGATACAATTGTAATCTCTTCAGATTTCCAGATTCATTTTTCTACCTACTCTGCCATATATGTGGTATCCCACAAAAAGAAAGGTATGGAGCTATTTCCCCTCCTGTCTTGTGGAGAGTTGCAGTTTGCTTTGCTCAACTTCTCTCCCACTCCTAGAGGTATTCAACAGGGTGCAATATTGGTAACCCTGGTGTATGAGAACAAATAGAATCCTCTATTCACGAGAACGACTAGAACCTCAGATTTTTGTTAAAAGCCACAGAAAGAACATGATTTCACCGGTCCGAAGATCTAAATCCCTTTGTGCCAGATTCGGAAGCACTTATAACCAACCATCCCCATAGACATGAGAAATACAAAAGTCTGTTGCTAGAGAAATTTACCGCAAATTAATTCCCAAGGGAGATCAAATATATGAAGGATGAATCCCCTCCAAATATCTTAAGGGCAAAGGCGGATGAGAAGTTAAAAGGTTTAAAGAATATGATACATGTTCCAGGGCTTGGTTCCCAACATCTATCTACGATTTACAAAAAAACTGCTTCAAACCAAAGCTGAAATAAGGGCTAAGGTGGGAAACTCCCCCATCCTCTGCCTTCAAAAAGAGAACAGGACAGACTGAAGACCTGTATTTTAATTAGGTCATGACAAAACCTTTCACAGCTATATCATTTATCTGAACCATTGAATAGCTGACAAAATGATCAGTCTAGACTATTGCAAATTTTACAAAACTAAAATGTTCATGTTTAATACAAATATTTTTGTCACATATAAACATTTTATCAATCATTAAACATAATACATAAACTCAGTTTTGAATACTGAGAATATGATAACCTGGGAACCCAATCCGAAGGAAAGTATAGGGGATAACAACCACTCCAAAATGTATTTTAGCCACCTGAGTAAAGGATTGTCACTGATTCTTTAGAGGAAATCAAATCTTTTCAAACAAAATGCTATTTCTGTGGAGCCTGTGGCCATCCTATAGAGTTATGCCCCACAAATCTGGAAGAGGAGAGGTTGGAAGCAAAAAAAGAGAAAACTGAGATATCCAGAACTCCTTATAACCCTGCTGACCCAGAAATACTATAACCTGTCAAAAGTGACTTAGAACTCTTCTGGGAAAGATTGAACCCAGGCCATGGGGAGACCAGGTTGGCCACTGAAACCTTGTACAGACAGGAGGAAGATGACTCACCAGGGAGAACAGGAGGGGAACGAATATGAGAGTTCTGTAAACTGACCCCGCTATTGCTGTAGGGGGATGGAACTTGCCACTAAAATTGGCCCCTTGAATAAAATACATGAAGGACCCAGTGAGGAAACATCCTCTCCATTGGAGCTCCCTTGAAAACACTCCTTTATTGTTCCTTGGGCGGAATGCCGATGTTATAGGGCAAGGGTATGTGAGAAACCTGAGGCGTTTCCCGCATGCTATTCCCGGGGATCCCTGACCCAGGTGGCCAGGGAAGGGCCATTGCTCTTGGATCCCAACTCTGGGGGCGCACAGGAGAGGGAGGATCACCTGGGAAGGAGGTACTGGGGGAGGAATGCCCTTGGGCGAGGGGTGTTATTTCCAGAGCCAGAGCTGAAGGAACTCTTAACACTTGGAGGCGCAGGGAAGGCCAAACCCCTGAGCCGGTGAGCACCAGAGAGGCTGCAGAGAAGGCCAACCCAGGGGCAGGTGGGACTGCCTGACATTGCCCTACCCATAGATCCCACCCTGAGTCAGACTCTGGCCTCTAAGGAGCAGATGTGCAAGACCCTGATCTCATGTCCCATTGGAAAGCAGGATGCACTCTGGGGCTTGAAGTTTGGAAGTCAATTATTTTGAAATTTGTCCTAAAAAGGTCTGAGCCCGGAAGAGGCAGACCCTTAAAACAAGGTGAATAGGTCTGAGCCCAGAAGAGGGGAGCCTGGGGTCTGTGCTCAGCAGAGGGTGACCCTGAGAGCGAGAAGGTCTGAGCCTGGAAGAGATGAAGCTTCTTGCCAAATGACGGTATATCATGGTTACCGTGGTATAGCAGGTGGAGTTAACAAATATTTTCTAAAAGGTCATAAATAGTCAGATTTAACATCACAAACAAAACCAGGTCCAGAATTGGGCTTTTCAACATAATTTCCACTGAAATGCCCCCCCCCTTGCTTACACCAAACATAAACAAACGTGTGGAGTGGGGGGGGGGGGTGCTGCTGCAACTGGCAAAGCAAACTGAATAAAAAATCTCTCTCTCTCTCTCTCTCTCTCTCTCTCTCTCTCTCTCTCTCTCTCTCTCTCTCTCTCTCTCTCTCTCTCTCTTCCCCCCCCCCCCCCCCCCAAAAACGAACGAAGCCACCAACCCACAGTAAACCCTTTTCCTTCTTGGAACTGTATTTATTCTTCCTATTGCTAACATATTGATTGTGTGTCAGGCACATGTGGTTTATGGAGTGCCATTTAAAAACTGCGCCAACTGAAAATACTTGGCAGACGGCACATCAAACAGTGCAAGACCAAGACTGTGCAGCACCTGCTTACTGCAGCCTTTCCAAATCAGATTGAAAAGCACACTTAACGGTATACCGGTATAAACAATGTGACGGTTATTATTGTTCAATTAAGTGGTTCATTGTATCTTTAACGGTATAGGGATGCCGAGAGAAAGTTAGGGGATGGGAACCCTGCTTTCTAATGGGATTGTAGTATTGTGAACTGTGGCCAGTGTGAACCCGACGGAGGGATGCCCACAGTGGATTGTTTATCTGAGCTAGGGCACAGAGCCTCCTGATATTGTTGAAAACCACTGTAACCTCGGGCCAGAGAAGCTCAGAAGTGTCCGTTGAGAGTCCCACTTTGTCCTGTGCTTAAAACGTGGTGAAGGGAGACCCCGGCCATAACATCCTGACTAATTTTGTGAACGCTTCTTACTTTTCTCATGAACATTATCCCACACTATTTTAGTAACTTAGCAGTAAGCATTGGCAATAGATTTGTTTTTTTTCATACATGCACTTTTTACTTGACACAACACCACTAGGACTGCCTTATTATTTGATGGTCTTAGATTTAGGTTTAGATTAGGTGTTTATCTCACCCACTTTACTGTTTAATAAACACCCTTGAACTGTGATCACTTGTGTCTGTCTTTACTGTTGCCACCATGAGTTCCTTACACTGCAAGGATCAAATTAAAGGCCCTCTGCATCATCCATAAGGCTTTCAGGGGCCTGGGACCCCACTACATCCATATCTCTCTCCCTAAATACCTCCATGCCAGAGCCCTTCCGTTCCCTAGCTCCAAATCTCTGCAGATCAGATGTTTTTCCAAGCAGAGAGTGGGTGGTAGATCTCTCTCTTCAGCAGGTGCCTCCTTCTGGAATGGCCTCCCTGCCCCTCTTAGACTTGAGCCGGACCTACTTAAATTTCAGAAGCTGCTCAAGACTCTACACTTCTCTACCTCCTCCCCCCTCTCTTGCTAATGCCCGTACCTGCAGCTGCGTCTGGCGGACTGGTCCCTTATGAGTCATACAGAGCACCAGGCCCTTCTTGACTGGTCTATATAACAGCATCCCCCAATACCTGCACTGCCATTCCGGGCACACTACCCTGACTAGCCTGGTGGGTTGGACATCCCTCCTGAGTCTGGTCTAGTCCCCCCAACCCCGTCCTTGCACTTAAAACAGTGATATGCCCCCATCATCCCCAGGCACTTGCCTAGTTGCTGGACACTTTCTTCTTCACCTCCACCACCTGCATTTTATCCCCCCTTCCCTGATTGTTCACTTACCTATCCCCAGGCCCCATACAGCACTCCTCCCCACCCCTGCTTTCCCTTTTACTGTACTTGCTCGATCTGAATGTCACAAGGCATAGTAAGACCGTTATTGTTGTTTATCTCCCCTATTGCCCCCTCCTTGTTGTCTTGTGGCACCAGGAAAAACCTTTTGCTGTATAGTGCGTCTTATAAATATTCCATAAATAAAATTTAAAAAATGAACCTTACATGTGTGGGTTATTTGGGCAGGATTTCCAAGTGTATCCACTACCTAAATCCCCTCTTCTCCTGCTGCTGGAAAGATGAATCATCTCAGAAGCCATTTTGGAGCAAGTTTGTTTTGACAGGTTTAATTTCAATCCTTTCTGTGCTTTCAGGGGTCTGCACAGATCACCATTTCTCCCGACTGAGCGTCCATTGTGGAGCAAATGCATTGGTTTCAATCCCTTTCTCTCTGGGATCTGGACTGCCCTGTTTCTAGCCCATTTGCAGTCTGCTTGCAAATCCCCCCAAACACAAGAACATTCACATGTCAGCGATTCATTGGAGTATACTAAAATCACTCCTGTGGACCCACTTATTTTCCAAAAGCGGCCAATTACAATTGACGCGTATTTTGGGGCCCTCCATCTCCTACTATTTTCCTTCCGCTTCTCCTCTCATCCTCCTGCAGGTTTGTTTGCTCTGTTAAGTTCTGTTCAAGGCAAAACCAAAAGGTGATCGCTGGAAGGGTTTTGAGTTCGTCATACTTTCTTTGCCTTAATACCAGCAAGACTGAGATCCTTCCTATCGGGTCTTCAGCTCCCTCTTTCTTCCCTTCCCTCTGGCCTTCTTCTATGGGCTCACCCCCTTCTCCCTCATTCAAAGCCAGAAACCTTGGAGTCATCTTAGATCTCTCTCTCCCCTCTCCTCTCTCACCCTTCCCTCTACCTCTCCTATTCCCCTCTCTCTCCCCCCTTCCTCACGTTCAGGACATTGCCAAGAAGTCCAACTTTCAACTATTCCTTCTCAGAGGAATTCTCTGTTTTCTTACTTTTATTGCAGTAGCCTTCTCTTCAATCTATTTTCCTCCTCCCTACGACCCCTCCAGATTAGGGCAGTGAGATGTATCCTCTGCCTCAAAGCCCAGGAACCGCATCTATCCTGCCCCACAAACTCTTCACTGTCTCCCGGATGCTGCACGGATTAAATTCAAAACTCTTCACTGGCTCCCGGATGCTGCACGGATTAAATTCAAAACTCTCTGCATCATCCACAAGGCTGACTGGAGCCGGGGACCACACTATTTGCAACTTGCTATTACCAAATAGTCTCCCTCTAAACCTCTATGTTCCTCTGGTACCAACTCCCTGTGTGTGAGCGTCGGAGGCCGATCTCTTGCTTCAGCTGGCTCCCTCTTGTGGAACAACCTCTCCCTTCCTCTTCGTCTGGAGCCGGACCTCCTCAAATTCCAGAAGCTCCTCAAGACTTCCCTCTTCATTTCCCCCCTCCTCTGCTAACCTATCGGTCACTGTGATTGGTGACCAGGGCCCTTATCTGTTATCGGGGCCCTGGCCTCCCACACTCAATCACCTCAGCTTCTGCCTAAACACAGCACTTGCCACTGCACCCACTGGCGTAGACCACTGTAGGCCTGCATTTACCCAATTTATTGCGGCTGAACGGTCCCTAGCATTTAATTACTTGGCACTTATATGTGTTGCTCACCCACAAGCACAGACACTCCAGCACTAACCCCTCACTCCCTCTTCTCTCTCTGCACTTGCATGTTCTGAATACTCACAAGGCCTAGTAGGTTAGTCGTTATCCTCCAGTGTATATATTGTTTTCTATCCCATGTTTCCCTCCCTGCTGCCATGTGGGTGCTATTTACTTGTATAAGTGCCTAACAATTGCACAATAAAAAAAGAAAAAAAATAACCACTGCCACAGCTCCCTCCAGACCATCGTCTTTCCGCCTGCCAACCCTTCACCTCTTTTGCTTTGTCACCCCGAGTGGGACGGGTATGCCAGATGTGGGTCCCGTGCCTGCTGGTCCTTGAGACCCAAGATGCTCCTCACTAATGATGCCCAATGAGGCCGAACCATGTCTGGGGATGCATGTGGTCTTGTGCAGAAGGGAAGTGACCTAGCTGTTCAGATTGGACTGCCCCTTTGGGGGTGGGTCCAAGGCTGATTTGCATATGGTCTTTCCCCTTTCTGTAATAGCTTCGCAGACGAAGAACCTGTTGTCTGGACGGTTGCCTAGAGCAATTGCCAGAGGTTTAAGATGGATTCTAAACCTTGCAGTCACCACCTCCTTTTTGTTTAGTTTTGTTCAAAGAGCAGGTTGTCCACCCACTTAAAATAAGTAGTTTTTGTAAAGTTATCTCTGTTCACCCTACTACAGTCAATTGACCTAATTAGGCAACTGGAGCTCTGGGCAGGGATTAGAAGGGTTGTTAAAAATGCAGATTATTCCCAGATGAGCTGAGCACCCAAATAAGCGAGTGGCCCAGTCTCCACAGCGCCCCAAGCACCGTGGTTGGTTTCTGGTAGGACCCAGGAACTGTTCAGGAGGAACCTTAGTGAGCAATCTATATACTGTAGGCCACCGTAACATTTAAGTGTCTTCAGGGTCAACACTTGGCCTCATACTAGAGCACTGGCTGTTCAGGAATCGGGCACCCTCCAGTGCAGGTCGTTTGGTGCACTGGTACTTACATTGTTGGCCTGCAGCTTGAAAGCCTTCCTCCCGGCTGCTCACCTTCAGTGCTGTGAGGTTGTCTTACTCTGGCGTAAGCTGCCATGGAGGCAACAAGCATTCCATAGCATAAAGTGCTGTAAGTGTGTTAACTCGCACGTCCCCCTGTAGGGGAACCCTGAGCTGTACATCGACGGCACTCTCCTAGAGTATATTTTCGGAATATTACTCTATTCCCTTACTCTGCACCCATACCCACAGTGTGTGGTCATGCAAGTCTGAATGACGGCCCACACACCTCACTTCTCTACCATTGTTTGTCTATATTTAATGAGGTACATTCCGAGCTCAGTCACTTCTGACAGTCGTTGAGAAAGAGAGAGAGAGAGAGATATTCCACACATTAATATTTATTTTTCATTTTGAACTGTTGCATATGCACATTTGTAAACTATGCTCTTGTCTTAGTATACTATTGTGATTTTGTATTTGTCAAAAGGTGTTTACACTCAAGGAAGGTTATCTTTTCACTTGATCTACAAAACATGCTTGATTTAGGTTTCTTTGATTGATCCGATGTTACATCAAGCTTTGTTTTTTCTAGGAAAATGGTTTACCATCTTTGATCTGTTGTCGACATTTCACAGATTAATCTGCATGAAAACTGAAAACATTTACAGGCCGATTCATGGAATTAATGTGCGCTGAAAATTTCTGCGAAAGCGTGCGAAAATCGCAGTGAAACCCGCACACATCGATTCATGGAAGTCCGTGCGTGTGTAAATCCATTGATGTGCGCTGAAATCCTGCGTGGCGCACGCGGGCGCACACTTCACCAAACAGCTTGCGCTACGCGCACAGCGAAAGCACACATAGTGCGGCGCACACAACAAAAGTAGCGGAACACGGGGCGTAACACGCGGAATGGGGAACAACGCATGAAAATGTGGGCGTAACGGGGGGAAGTACAGGAGGCAAATGCGCGGAACGCCCACACGCGCGCCTACAACACGTATTCTTGGAATCGAACAGGGCTAACGCGTGTGTCAAAAAAGATGCGCTAATCCGGAAACATGTACGCCAGCAGGAAGCAGGCGTACGCGGACCCGCGCAGCATAAAAGTGCGCGCAAACAACAAACAAGTTCAGACGCTACAATGAATATACCGTTCCTCGCAGCAGTGGTCGTGGGATACCGCAGGAGGAGGAGGATAGTCAGGGTCAGAATTTGTACACCCAGAACCAGCCTTTTTGGGATGCCTGATGACCAGGTGTATGGGAGGTACAGGTTTCCACCTCAAATAATACTCGACCTGGTGAGTGAGTGGGAGGATGACCTCACATCACCCACCCTGTGCTCCCAAGCACTGAGCCCCCTGGAAAAGGTGCTTAATGAACTGCACTTCTTGGCCACTGGATCATTTCAGCAGACAAGTGCCATAGTGGGGGGGGGGGGGGGGGGTCTCGCAGGCCATGCAGTCACGCTGCGTACACCAGGTGTTGGCAATCATGACAGCGCGCCCCTCAGTCCGCAGGCACATATACATGCCCAGAACACCCGCAGAAAGGCAGGCCGTGGTCCAGGACTTCTGCAGGGTGGCACACGTCCCAAAAGTGCTCGGTGCCATAGATTGCACCCTTGGGGCCCTACGTCCATCTAGGGCCACTATGCACATCTATTGAAACCGCAAGCACTGGCATTCCATCAACGTGCAGGTTATATGTGATGTGATGCAAAGGGAATCATCACCTCTGTCTATGCAAACCACCCTGGCTCAACCCATGACAGTTTTATATACAGAATGTCCGCCCTGAGCCGGGCCCTGAAAGCTGGGAAGCATGGCGACACATGGCTCCTAGGTGAGTATAAATGCCTGTGCACATGCATGCATGTCACACACAGACAAATACACAAACCCAACTAATCACAACCATCCTCACCTCCCCAGGGGACAGTGCCTACCCTCTGAGCAACCACATGATGACGCCAATACGGAGCCCCACCACCCCACCCAGGTAAGATACAACGCTGCCCATATTGCAACCAGGGCCATAGTGGAGCGCACATTCGGAGTGCTCAAGTCACGCTTCCGCTCCCTTGACCGCTCTGGCGGACAGCTACTATATGCACCCCCAGTAGTGTGCAGGATCATTGTGGCGGCATGTGTCCTGCACAATGTTGCAACACGGCAGGGCGTACCGGTGGACTTGGTGGTGCCCCCACATCTCCTTCCACATGCACCGGCGCTGCCCATGGGAGGGGAAAGGGCAAGTGGTGAGGCAGCCCGGACCCAGCTTGTGGCCACATTTTTCATGTAAACTCCCACCCCTGCGGAGTGCACATATCCCTGGCACATACCAGGTGACAACTGATGATGATGAAGAGACAGTCAACTGTCACAACCTTACCAGCCTGAGGATGTTGCCATGGAAGTGCTACATTGTGTGCATCCCTAGCTACTTAAACATAACCAATCCCGTGTGACCGAAAGGAACACCTGTAAGCTTTGTATCGCCCCCTCCCCCGCAAATAAGGCCAATGCAATCCCTGGTATGTCCCCCAAACCCTCCGAAACCACATCACCCTTGTCTGCCACACTATGACATGGCATGCAACAGCAAAAGTCTAACACATGACCAATAAGATACGGAGTGACATGTGAGAAATGGAAAGTGGGCTGAGACAATAATGCCTGACATGGAATCAGATGAAATGACTGACCAACAACCTCCCACACATACCAAGTCATACACAAATGCCTTGCACTAGTGGTAGCTTCAACACAGCACTGAATGCCTGTTCACATGCACATTCGGCAAGGCAACATCGCTACTCCCTAAACCGTGTGCTATGTGCCTCTCCTGCTACACACTGCTCAGCACACAGCACAGTGAGCAGCCATTGTGTTGGGGATACACCTTCAGCACCACATGAAAAGGACTAAGGTAAAAAATAAACTATTGACACATGTACAGGATCCCCAAATGGCAATTCATCATGCGCTGGAGGGACACAGCGTGCCCGAGAAGGCAATATGTGTGCACATGTGGACATGGGAGGGTGGTTGCACGTGTGGTTGAGCATTGTGCAACTGTGTGTGTCAGTAGGGACATGCACTCAATATATGTATGTGAAATAAAGTGACCCTCAGTGTCCTGTACACATAACATGTGAACACTGACCATGTGTACACCCCAGCATGTCAAAGCACAACAATCCCCTGACACCTGAAAAGTAAATACAACACAGGAATGGACATTGACCAACACTACATGTAAATAGTACCACACAATGACACTGTCAGAGAGTGACCAAACCCTGTAGGCCAGGCTTATTGGCCAACAACAAAAGGCCCACCCTCATGTACATATCACAATGACCTTCTGAACAACTGTGTCTTTGGTATGTAGCCTTCTTCCTTCTAGTCTACCTGGCTCCAGGATCCCCCTACCCCTTGGTGTTCATGTCCCACCTTGTGTGTAAATAGTGTGCAGCCCCCTCAGAGGCCTCTTTGACTGGTAAAAATACCAAATTGCAGATAACTCAAATGACCCAAACTGCTAACACATGGGAAGAGGCTCTAGGCACCAAAACAATCTGGAAGAGTGTCCAGTAGATAACTTGAAGTTCAAAATAAAGACCAGGCACATGTACAAGCACAATGATACAACTACCAAGGTAGCACAGTTGAACAATGGGCCAACAGGATGGGTACCTTGTTCTGGAAACCACATCCAACGAGGATGCAACAACTGATGGGTAGTGTCACAGCTCCGGTCTCCTGGTGCAGGAGTGGCACGAACCAACCACTCCCTCCGTGGTCTGGGCGCTTGCAAGTTAAAACTTACACAGGGTGCTGAGACCCCAGTGGGGAAAGAGGGTCAGGGATCAGTTGGACAGGCATTGCTATTCAGAATAACTGGAAAGAGGGGCAGGAGAGGGGAGTTGGATTGGCAAGGGGAAGTAGGCCAAATACAAAATACCACAATTCATAATAACATACTCAATCAGAGAAACCAGGTTCTACATGAACATTGTACTAAATGAGTCAAATGCAAGACAAAGAGAGACTTATCTCTGGGGTGAGTGCTGGCCTCCTGCCTGTGCACTCCCAGGTCTGGTAATGGGATCAGTTCCATGCTGCAAAGAGAGCGAGAGTCACTAATCCGTGTGTGTTTTTATATATATATATATATTCTCTCTCTCTCTCTCTCTCTCTCTCTCTCTCTCTCTCTCTCTCTCTCTCTCTCTCTCTCTCTCTCTCTCTCTCTCTCTCTCTCTCTCTCTCTCTCTCTCTCTCTCTCTCTCTCTCTCTCTCTCTCTCTCTCTCTCTCTCTCTTCCCCCCCTCTCCCCCCCTCCCCCCTCCCTCCTCCTCCTCCCTCCATCAATGCCCCAAAGTCACTGACTCCTACACAAACAAACGCTCTTGCCTGGTGCTATGTACGTAAATGTTAGCTTGCCATCATGATGGTTCATACACTGTCAATGCAGTAAGGGCGGCGCAGGTGGCCAAGCGGTAAATGGAAGAGCAATGCCTCAAGATTCACACATGATAGAATGGTCCCTGGGTGAGCTGCTAGATGCGTATAGCGAGGTGCGACTTCAGTAAAACTAGTGTCCTGCCAGACGTGGATTACAATATGCAGTGCAAGTTGCAATTACCACATTGGAAATGATTTGCAATGCACACAAGTTTGTGCCTCGCTGGGTGTCCCTGTGCGCTGTATAAGTATCTGGCTAGGAAAGCAACTTGCCATTTGTCCCCCAACGCATCTTAGCTGTACTGTGTGCTTCAACAACAATATTTGTCCAAGCTCCCCATCAGTGGCGCTACTTAGCATGCATGTGCAAGTGGCCTAGTGGAAGGTTGGCTGCAGTGTGGCCCCCTTGTGTTGCTCACCTTGCTTGGAGCTCTGGGGAACATGTCTGCTTCTGTTGGATTACTGAGCACAAGCCCTGTGCCACTGCTTGCGCACACATGCGCATGTCTGCCCCACCGAACGTGGCCAGCTGTCTGTAGTACTATGCCCCATGTCTGCTGGCAAAGGTGGTCTGGAGGCTCATTCTCCTGCACAAAGGGCACAAAACATATAATTAACTCTGGAAAGGTGCCTGTGTGTCTCTCTTCATGCTGTTTGTGACTAGGCCATGTCAGAGACCTACATCAGAATTCCTCCCACCATCAGTGTGACTTCAACAGGCAAAGGGTGCAGGCCACTGTCTACAGCATGAAGTGGATCAAGCACATGTACAGCAAAGAAAAGAAACATACATCACAATGTATATCAATTAATGGACACATCAATCATGAACCCATCCAAATCTAATAGACATGCCGTGGATAAAACCCCCACAACCCTCACTAGGGGTGTTAACACAAGTAGTACAGCAGACAGGCCACAGATATGACAGTCCAAAGCCCTTGTGTAAATGACTATAACACCGAACCATCCTTGCGAGTCCATGGATAAGGGAAGCAGGAGTGGCCTATGTGAGTCAGGACCCCAAGCTGCAAACACATACACGAGACAAGTTTGAAGGGCCCTGCTGGAACAGGCAGTGGATGCTTTCAAAAGCCACAAAGCACCACACCGTCGCATGAATGTACAATAGACAAGCAATTTTAAACTATATTAACTAATTAAACTAACTATAAAAAACCTATATTACCTAATTAAACTAACTATCAAAAACAATTTTAACTAAAATGAAAAATCAAAAATGGCCACATACGACCCAGAGGGTTCATGGGGGAAAGGGGGGTACAGGGTGCACCTCAACACCCACATGTGATGATGTTGAGAAAAAAAAAAACCCATGGGCTCAACGCCAGCACAGCCCGCCCTGTGTGGGAGATATCTCGTCGTCCTAGTCACCCTCTGACTGAAAAGGTTGACGTGGCACAGTACCATGACCATGCCTAGGTGCAGCCTGCCCCTCGTCGACAGCAAGTCTGCAGGACGGGTGAGCCTGGTTCTGTGTGGTGATGACATGTAGGTCAGCATGTAGAACCTAGAACCTTGCGTGTTACGCGTACTGCCTCTTGCAAGGTAGCACATGTAGCACAGAGTTCTTCCTGCATGGCCTGGCTGGACAACTGGTATACCTCCTGGCAAGCATGTAGCTCAGCCGAGATGGTCCTCTCTAGCTGCTCCAACCTCTCCTCTGACCGATGCCTCTGGGACTTCAAGAGCACACCCAGAGTAGATCTGAGGGATTCATACCCAACCCTCATTGCCTCCATGTGTGCCTCTGCGAGAGCAGCAATTGCTTGACGCAAAGACACCATTTCAGCCCGGCGTGCCCTGTCTGAGGCCGCCATGCCCAGCCTGAGTGAGCGGGCCATGGACTGTGCCACCTGCTGCTGGAGTTCCACCTGCCTAGCAGGGGGTAGCACGGATTGGGCCATGTTCCATGCTCTCAGCGATGTTATCAATTGCTGCCCCCTGGTGTTCTGAATTGGCAACCATGGCTTGCTCCCACTCAGTATACCCCAGTGGTGCACGGCCACCGCATTGCTGGGCTTGACACCTGCGGGGCCCAAGGCGCTGACATCCTTGTTGGGTTGGCACCGCCCGTGGCTGCAGGACTACATTCCTCCGTCGACCTGATGCCCCAGGCACATCAGCAACTTGAGTGGAGGCTGACCCTGCGTCCCGATCCACCACAGGCGGAGGTCCCACCACCATCTGGCCCCTCAGTGTAGGTGTGGCGGACAGAGGAGCGTCCACATCAGAATCACTCACCCCTGACGAATGGACGATGCACATCCAACTCAACATTGTCGTCAGAGTGATCATCTGAGCTAGACTTATTGCCAGCCCTAGACAATATGGTCTGGAACACAAGTAGGTTCTCGTGGCCCACCACCCCACAACCCCACTTGTGCTGGATTGCTGGTGTGATAGCAACCCTGTGTCTGGCATGACAACACCATCCTCTGGCTCCAATGCGTCATCATTGGAAATGGAAGAAAAGATTAACATTATTACACATGTCAGAAGCACATTAAACACACACACATAGACATCACATACACAGCCAACACATGAAGCAGACAAGTCACACACAAAGGAGAACCTGGCATGCATCCAGTGGCCATGATATGCATACACATCCCAAAAGCAGAAATGGCTATGTGTAAATAGCAAAGCCTACAGTATAACAAAATGTAGTATATGAACTCCATCAGACACCACCTCTGTCCGGCACATGTCACAGGCAGAAAAGACAGATGGCAACTAAGAGATGCAACACACCATAACCATGCCTGGACTGCAAATTGACCACTGATGCAAGTGAATACAAACACACAATGAAACAGGTAACATGCATGTAGCCATGCATCACTGAAGCATCATCATCAATATAGCCACATCCATCTGCAGCCCGTCCTGTACCGGCTGGCGTGGGCCATGTAGCAGTAGTGAATGTCACAAGCAAAGCAAGGGCATGCAACCAGGCATGAGGGACCATAACGCCCTGTACCGTCCGAGCTGCAGGAAATGAGGCCTCCACAACACCCCTCAGGGCCTGATTGTGCACATTGGTCAATGAATGTGCCCTTTACATCATTTCTTCTAGGAATGTTCACGGCCAGGAGTCACCATAGTAGCTAAGTGGGGATGGCCATACACATACTGCACAACATTGAACCTTTGGGATACTGCCACTTCCACATAACGTGTGCAATGCATAAATGTCTATAGCATAAACGTCTATCAACTACATATTAGTCAACAAGAAAGCTGCAGAAGACATGTGTACATGGACACTTTCACAAACACATAAGTGAGTACTTGCAATGTTGCACCACACAACGTTGAAGCTGCCTGCATATGTACATGTGAAAGTGTTCAGATACACCCATTTCCCCTTACACCTATATTGTGAACATGACCAGCATCCAATACACAAAAGCAAGCAGCCATTACGCTGCTTGCTTTGATGTATGTGGAACTGCACACATACACACGTGAAGGATGCTGCACAGTCGTCACAACCCGATTGGCAGGCTACACTCAATCACTGCCCTACGCAAGTTGGTATAGGCCGCACATTGACCAATACACCCATCTAAACAACCACTAGGGAGTCCAAATACTGTGTACATGTGTCACAGGATGCACCTGTGCCCGTCGCATACATGACAGAGAAGGGATGAAAAAAAGTCCATACATGCCAGGTGACTTTGACAATGCATCAGTGAGTAGTGATGTGGAAGGGTGAAACCCGGCTCAGGCGTGGGTTGATGCAGTGCAGGACATGTGTATGTGACCCACTATCTACATGAACAAGTACATCATGAAGTACACCAATAGACGTGAAGGCAGTGCAAGGGCAAGTTCAGGCTTCACGTGCAATGTGCATGCAATGTGTTGCATGGCTACAAGTACCCCCCACACCCACCTAACTCAAAAGGGTGACCTGAGACCTGTGTATTGCCAGACAGTGTTGAGTAGCGTCAATTGCGTCATCTGACTCAACTGACGACACAGCAGATGATGATGGGACAGTAAGCAGGACACATGATGAACCCTCAGTAGTACACCCATGTGTGCAGAAGCCACTACACCAGTTGAACAGTCAGTGGGCCAGAAACAGGGTGAGGCCTGTGCCCCACACAGACTGTGACACCCTAAACCTGTATGTGATGCCGGCCTGAGACAGAGTGGGCATGGAATTGGTGATCAAATGCCAGGAAATGTAGGTCAGGCTGGACACTTGCTACTGTGATCATCCTGTCAAGGACACATAGGGGCATGCATGGAATGCACATGGAGCATGAATGGGCACTCATGTCCCTGCGGAGCATCTGCCATCTGCACAGTCCAAGTGAGGCACCCTGCATCAAGGACAGAGGATGTACCCCACTGCATGTGTCTGGCAAGGTGGCTGGTGGAAGTTTGCATGGAGACAGGAGCCTTCAACTGGCCATTGCAGTATGCCAACATGATACACACCAGTGCCATGGTGAAATTGTGGTGCAGGGGGGGTGGAAGGGCAGGGGAGCATGCCTACATGGAGTACCCACATGCAGGCCGAAGACACATGTACGTCAGTCATGCAATCACATAGTCCCAGTGCTGAGAGGAAAGTGACCCCAGGCTACATGCAGAATGGCCAGTGAGCTGGAACATGGACCGGAGGGGCAGCCCGGTGAGTAGCATGTGAGTAGGGTGCAAGTGTGGCTATGACGACAGTCCCCGTCTGATCTAATTGTCCAGCATCCTGCACAGCAGGCACGCATCATTGAAGCATTGCATGACTTGCTCATGGGAACCATGTACACATGACATGTAGTGGCAGTCAAGCAAAACACATCACACAAGCAAACCACCAATGTCCTTGACAAAGACGCTACAACACTCACTGGACGGGGCATCAAAGTCCAGCATCTCTCCCACTCCTTCGACCATTCCTGCTGGTGTGAACTCCTCAGCGACAGACTCGTGCAGAATGAGGTCTTCCTCCTCAGGTGGTGACCCACTGCCCCTCACCAGAGTCATGTTGTAATTAGAGGCACGCTTCGCCTTAGTACTGCGTTTGCGGTCATCCCAACGCTTTTAGCACTTTTGAGCTTTGCGCACCTCATGGCCGAATGCACTCACATGATCCACAACTTGCTTCCTGTGGGACATACGATGGGCAGCCGTAGTTTGACAATTGGGCCCCACTAGCATATCACGGTTGTGGTACCGCACGTAATCAACAAGGAAGTCCAGTTCCTGCTTGCAGAAAGGCTTCTTCCTCGACGTGCCGGAGGCTGGAGCTGTGTCTGGGGTCCCAGCCTCTACTGCAGGTGCAACCTTCCTCTTCTTGAACAGTGGTGCGGACCCTGGCTGCCAAATGCTGCCCTGACCAGTATGGGCAGTGGCACTGGTGGATTGAACCGAGGGTGTGGCAGTTGGAACAAGGACGGAAGCCCTGACTTGCCTCAGTGGCTGCTGGGTGCCCTGGAATGGACCCTGCGCAGCAACATCCGCTGTGCCAGGGTTATTGACCGGGACTGTCCTGGATGGTAGACTTGCAACCGGGCTTGTGTCGGCTGCATCTGCCCATGCACTTGCCAACACCCGGCTGGTCGCGGCAGCAGATAACATTACTGCCCCAGGGACATGTGCCTCGGTCAGGGCAGCTCTGCATGCACCTACGGTGTGCCTCATGACCACCTGGAAATCTTCCATGGACTCTTCAAGTGCCAACGTAGCCTGCGCTGGCAGACCTTGAGCCTTGGTGGTGGTGTCCACAGCTGCACCTGAGGCTACCACTATCCTTGGGCCTGTGGCAGTCGAAGAAACAGACTGCCGGGTCACATGGGCGCCAATGCCAGATGCAAGAACTGCATCTCCCGGAGCTGCAGGGGGTGGTGGCATGACTGCACCAACACGTGGCACAACATTGTGCTGAGCTGGCACACCCCTGCCTCTTCCCCCTCTGCATCCACCCTGGACACCCTGGAGTCCCCCTACTCCCTGGTCATCCCGCCCACGTCCCTGACCATGGCTGCCACGGGGAGTACACCCAGCTGAGGCGCCCCTCACCTTTTGTGGCCTCCCAGCCATGGTACAGATGGAGTAGTGCCGGCACAGATGTAGTAGTGCCAATGGGAGGTGTACACGCCAATTGTCCTGGGCAATTGGGGTGAAGGGGGTGGGATACAAGATGTTAACAGCACCCCTGCACCTGCAAGGCTGTATGTGACCCCGGTGATTAAGTGACGGGTCACGCAATGCTCAGGCACCCCAAAACGGCTGTAAAACCGTTTATGCAACTCACATAGCCACCTGTGTGGAATGAACCTCCCTCAGTATGCGGTGGCACCCAGGAACACAAGAAACGCGTACGTGTGGGACACGCAGGCTACTATGACCTTGAAAACGGTACGCATGCGCGACTCACCGTCTGACTAGTGTGATAATGAAAAACACGCATAGCCAATACCCCCGCCAAAAGAAGAGATACGTCCTTGATCCGCTGTGAAGAAGTGATGGGGCGCGAAACAACACGAAGTAGCAACACACACGTCGGTCTCCACGAAAGGCACGTACAGCGAACTGCTGGACACGCTCACCTTTAACCCGTGCTGAGGGAAACACCTGCGTACGTCACTTACGCGCTTAGGCCCTTTCCTCGAATTACACGCATTAACACGGGGACGTGCAGTTTTTTTCATGTGCCAAATCACTCCATATCAAGCTGGCCACGCAACAACACACGGAAGACGATGTTCCTGCCCAGAAGGCCATTTTCCTGCCCCCCAGAGCCCTGAGCAGCCTCCCACGAGCCATTGGCTGCTGCCTGCCTGCCTGCTGCCACCGTGCCCTGCCATTTGGTGCCTGCACATCTGCCATCTGCAAGGGTCCAGTTGCAGTGACCACCCCCGCTGGAACAGAAGACTCCCGACTGGTGTTCCATCACTCGACAGCCCAGCCCCAGGACCCAGTTGCCCCCCCACACCTGCCTCGGGGGTTGCCATGTCCGACACAACATCTTCCGGCACCAGTGACAACCCCCAGCCAGAGAGGCAGGGGGCTGCTAGCTTCACTTCCGATGAAGTTGGCATCCTGGTGGAGCAAGTCCTGGGGCAGTATGATGCCCTCTTCACACCATCGCGCGCTGACAAGGAAGGACAGAGGAGGATCTGGACGGAGTGAGTGCCATCAATGCGGAGGGGGTGGCACCCTGCGTCATGAAACACTTCCAGAAGCGCTGGGAGGACTACAAGTCCAGGACCCTCAAGAAGGCCCGGCACCTCTTAGACGCAGAGGATGCAGTGGGGTGCTGGGGCCAGTTTACCAACCAGCAGATGAGGGTCCTGGAGCGCATTCACTCAGTGCTTCGCCATCAGATACTCAGGATGCAGGCCCGTCTGGAGTTGAGCGGTAAGTGGCCATGCATTGCTGTGTGAAACGGGTCATCTTGCAGTGTGCTAGTAGTCAGCAACTTGCCTGTATGTGTGACATAGGCCTTGTATGGCTGTGTGTGTGCAGGGACATCATGGTGCTGCATGTGAGACCAGTCATGCGTGAACCAACATGCGGATCAACATGCAGAATGCACACATGAATGCATGCCTGTCTCTGTTGTTGGACATGGATGGGGTGTGAGAGATGGGTGCTGCTGTCAAGGACATGTATGGTGTACATGTCTATGTGTCTGAGTAGCGTGTGTGTGACTTGTAAACGCCATGGATGCATGACATATGTCCGTGACAATGTTCTGATTCACTGATGCAGCCTAGTCATCCTTGTATCCACTGTGTCTGGGGTGTACGAGGCCAGATGGATGAAACTACGGTGATGTGTGTGCATGTGATCAGTATGACCCATGATGCATGTGAGTTTCAAACCACCATTGTTTGTTTATTTATAGGGTGCCAGAAAACCCTTGTGTAGCTGGGTGCACAGAATAACAAGACTACTTAGAGCTTGGGTACAGGTTGCAGATTACAGATTGTAGGTATCATATATTATATACAGTAATTACATTATGTACATTCTTTACATGTAAGCATAGAGGGTAACATATTATAAACAGTAAATACATTGTGTACATTTTACATGTGAGAGTGGAAGGGTACGTATGGCATCAGATCACAATGCACATGGTCGCAGGTTTCAAAGGTCATTGCTTCGAAGCTAGGTGCGGGTATGGTGCCTGAAGCGGTTGTAGGGAAGGTCCCTTCTTAGTTCAACTGGTAGGGCATTACAATATTGAGCTGCTTGCACAGGGAAGCTATTGCCTCCTGTTTTTTTTAGTCGGAATCTAGGGGTTTGGAGGCAGAAAGAGTTGGCTGTTCTGGTTGTTTGTGCAGCGGTTTTTCTTATTCTATCCCTAAGATATGGGGGGGGTCAGCATTGTTCAGACATTTGAATGTTAGTGTGACAATTTTGAAGGTGATCCTATCGCTAATTTTTAGCCAGTTGTAATTTCTACGCACATTCGAAATGTGCTCTCTAGCTGGGAGGTTCAGGGCCGTTCTGAGCGCATTGCTTTGCAGGGTTTGAAGTTTATTGATGATGTATTTATTTGCGCCTGCATAAAGTGCATTGCAGTAATCCAATTTTGAGGGGATCAGTGCATTGGCTAGGATAATGCAGCTAGCTGGTGAGAGGAAGGGTCTGCATGCTTTAATAAGTTTACCAGTATAGGCGGTGGATGAGGCCAGGGTGTTCACTTGTTTCCTTAGGGACAAAGTGGAATCCAAGTAGAACCCAAGGGTCTTCACCTCTTTGGCGATGGGGATTATATTGACGTCGATATTGAAGGAGCTGTAGTTGGAATAGAGTTTTTTTAAGTTGTTGGGTGAGCCTAGAATAAGGATCTGTTTTTTCGTCATTGTATGTTTCAACAGTTCCTTGGACATGTATGCAAATGTTCTTCGCATGCGCCATGCCGGTTTCTGCATGTGTGTTGCCTGCACTGACCCATGTGTTCTGGAGGGACATGATGGAAGTGATGTTTGACATTGCCACTCATGTGCTATTGCTTCCTGTCTAGGGGATTATTGTACAGTACCCTGATGCTTGTGTTCTATGTCTCCCTCTACACAGCGGCGAGGGAAGAAGAGGCCGGATATGGCACTGTGGAGCAAAGCAGCGGGGATGCCTCCACAGGCCGGCGACGCAAGGCCCAGTCACCTTCCCAGGAATTACCATCATCCGGGAGCGAGGGGACTGGTGCCGCGTCTGCCACTACAGCTGCAGCGGAAAGGGTGGGTGAGCCCCCACAGGGGCTTGCAACGGCGGAAGACGGTGTGGAGCCATCCAGGTTGGTGGTTTGCACAGAGGAGGAGGAGGCCGCTACTGAGCCGCACATGGGGCCTGGTGGGGGTGGTACCACTGGTGCAGTCCAGGGGCAGGAGGCAGCACATGTCGCCGTGGAGGGGCCTGTACATGTCACTGTCCCTGACACTGTGACTGCACCACCATGCACCAGCAGGGATGCCCCATCCCAGGCCCGTCTGCAGGTGGGGGGAGGTCCACGTCATCTGACACTCCTCTATCTGCGGACGAGGGGACCCGTGACCGTACTGATTGGTGTCGCGTTGCGCACGCATGACATTCGTGATGACGTGCATGCTTCCTGGAGGTAGCATGCACATCATCATGAAGAGCTGCATGCCAATGTGGCCCTGTTGGGAGGGGCCATAGTCGGGGGTTTCCTAAATGTGTCGGGCACTCTGGCGGCCCTCTCCTCCTATGTGAAGACTATGCGCCAGTCGTTCTCCATCCCGTCTTCCGGCCCAGATGCCACCAGGGCCCCCTGTGGACCTGCCCTGACCAACGCAGCCAGCTCGGTGGAGATCCCATCCCTGCCACAGTCGGGAGTAGGAGGTCCAGCAAGGGTGGACACCCCAGCAACTGGAGTATGTGCCGGTATCATCGGGCAGGGCACGTGCACGACGGCGCCGGTGGATTCCATCAGCCCGGATGCCGTTGTGCTGGCAGAGGCAGTTGCAGTGGAGGCAGCGGCAGGCTCAACGTGGGTGGCATCATGGCTCGGGCCATCAACATCAGAGGGGCAGGCATCGGCCGGAAGGCAGGAGGACCCTGGAATGGGAGTGTCTTCCGAGTGGCAGCGGTTAGGCCAGCGGATAGATGCAGAGCGGCGGCGGCCGGAGGAGGCACAGCTCACCATGGTCAGGGCAGAGAACTCCATGCGCAGGGCGCTGAGGTGGGCCGAGTGCCTCGAGGGAATTCGCAGGGAGTTGGAGATGGACATGGCTTTATTCCTGCGAGACCTCGGGGCCAGGGAACAGGCCCGCCTCCAGGACGTTGAACAGGAGTTCAATGATGCCCTGGCCCGGGAAATCAACTAGTGAGCCGTAGGACTTGCCCGCTGCCATTGTATATAGTTCATTAGTGTTAGGTTTCCTTTGTTTTGTTTTATTTTGGAGTTCATGGACATTGCTCCACTTTATGTACATAGTTATTTTTTATAGGGTTTTTTGATAGGTTTCCTTTTGTTTGGCCATCATGGACCCTTCAAACTTTCAGTGTATATAAATCATGACTTGTACATACTTTGGTTATTCTGTCATCCCATGGATCAATGTTTTTTTTTCATTTTTTCAAGTACCAAGTACTTTATTTGGACATTTGAAATGGACCACTTCCCTTTTTTCCTCTTGTGTTTTTTTGGTTTACATTGGATTCATCATCATTTTTTGATTTTGTCTTTTCTTCATTTACTAGTTTGATTTTTCTTTGTTTTTTTATTACGTATTTTAATACACATCATATTTCTTCATTATTGGTGTTGTGTACTCTCATTGGTTTTGGGCATTGCTCAATGAGCATTGCCTCTATCATGTGTTGCCACTTTGTGGCTCTGTTGTACATTTATGTATGCCCATGGTGGTTCTTTTGAGGCTTGCATGTGTAATTTGTGAGTGGGGGCAGTGGATGCTTGCGTGCTTGGACTGGCAGGGGGGATTTGTGTAGGCATTAGGCCCATGGGTCTGTTTTGAGAGAACATGGTGTTTGGTGGGCCACGTATTGGGGCCTGCTGGCAGGTGCCTGTCACTGGGGGTGGGGGTGGGAGGACATGAGTCGGGGCCTGCTGGCAGGTACCCATCAGTGGGGGTGGGTGGGACATTAGTCTGGGCCTGCTGGCAGGTACCCGTCACTGGGGGTGGGGGACATGTGTCAAGGCTCCCAGGCGCATGGTGCCATGTGGGCTGCCTGCGGGGCATGCCCAGGGGTGATGGGTTGCCTGTGGGGCATGCCCAGGGGTGATGGGCTCCCGGTGGGGCATGGGCAGGGGTGATGGGCTGCCTGCAGGGCATGCCCAGGGGTGTAGGGTGCTTTCCTGTAGTGTGGGTTGCCTGCAGGGGATGGGGAGGGGGATAGGGACACACCAGGGAGGGCCCTCACTGCCAAAACGCATGTGGAACTTCCTGCGCACCCCTCAGAATACACATACCCCTCTAGCGCTAGCGAAAATGCATGTAAAACTCCCTGCGCACCCCAGTAATACACGTACCCCACTCTTGCATGGAGTATTGCGTGTGAAACTGCCCGCGCACCCCTCAGAATACACGTACCCCTCTCGCGCTAGCGTAAACGCGTGTGAAACTGGCCACGCCTACCCCCCAAATACACATTCCCTGCTCGCACAGGATCTGTATCATGTGGAACTACCCGCGCACCCCCGAAATTCATGCAGGCTGCCCATCCACCCTCCCCATGCCCCACAGGCAGACCATACACCCTGGACATGCCCCACAGGCAGCCCACACCACAGGGGGAACTTCTTCCATGCAATTTGGCTGGCGGGAGTGGGTTTGTGTATTCGGAGGGGTGTGTGGGCAGTTTTACACATATTTTCGCTAGTGCGAAAGGGGTTTGTGTAATCCGAGGGGTGCGTGGCAGTTTTACATGAGTTTTCGCTAGCGCGAGAGGGTTACGTGTGTTCAGAGGGGTGCACAGGGAGTTTTCCATGTGTTTTCGTGGTTGGGGGGGCTGTATGCTGGTCCACTGGCTTTTGCGCCATGTACTGGATTTGTGCAATGTTTTTGGCGCACAAGGCGGGGTTGGTGGCGTAACTGGCACTGCTGCAGGGTCACTGAGCCACTCTGCGCCACGGCTGGTTAGGGATGTTAAAATCCATAAATACGCTTTTTGGCGCACGTGGCTTGCGCAGACTGCCGCACGCGCACACTGCACCAGCCGCATGTGCCACCTGCGCGCCGGATTCTATGAATTACCCCGTAAATGAGATTGAACGAGCGGTTGCTGGGTTTGGAAAATTGACAGACACAAGAAGGCGGAGCTGCACCCCGGAAAAACCCAGGTCCCACATCCGTGGAATTTGCCGAAGCATACAGGGCAGATCCACTTCTAGAACAAGCTTTGTGGACCTTAGGTTCAGAAGCTGAGAGCTGAACTCTTAAAGCCCACCCTTCATGGACTAAAGGAGACTTCTATATTGAGTTGGTGACCACGAGAGGTGAGGTAACTAACTAAAACCAACTGTTGGTACCAAAACAATTCCAAAGGACAGTTTTGGAATGGCAAACGCCAACCGGACAGAGGGACATGTTATGAATCCTGCAGAATCCCAGCCTAAAGTCTCATCCCATGTGGCTAGGGGAAGGCAGCCGCTACCTGATCCTGACCCTGTGAGTGGTATTTGCTGGGTGGATCACATGGGAGGAGAAGGCCATCAATGGAATGTGAGGACTCTGTCAATGGAAACTCTTCTGAAGTTCAAGGTTCCCTCCTGCCTAAATAACTGATAGCTTGTTATCATAGAATGCTTCCTCTCCCAGAATTCTCCAAGGCATAAAGTGTGAAAAACCTATGAGATGCAGGGAAGGTCAAGGAACTAATACTTCTGATTGTCATAATTCTGCAGTACATTTGAATTGTGAAAGCAAGAAACAACCATGCATTCCTTTTGAGAACTTCCCTCTAAATGTACTTTTTTTTAAATCCCTGAAACAGAGTAAATTGAATGATTCTAGAATGAAACTGAACATTAGGGACTTCAAGTCCCATAATGCTGTAGATACTGAGACGCGGAAGAGGGGCTTGGAGGTGCAGAACTGTAGTATGCAGCCTAGTAGATCTAATGACCAGTACCTGAGTAGGAGTTTTAAGTTTTTAAAGCCCCTTCAGCTGCAGGCCATTAGTAGGAGAGCGAAGGAGTGGAAGCATCAGAAGTATGAAGAAGCAGTAAGAAACTGAGCCGCTGCTGTTTTGGAAGTGCAACACTGCGTCGAAGTTGTGGCAGACGTCGGGATCCGCGTGGGATGCAGAGTGCTCAGTGGGAAGCGGTACAGAAACTAACTAATCCCTGGGAGAGAGATGCTCTCTTGATCCTGCGTGCAGCTCTGGTGTGTGGGGTTCAGCAGTGTGCGAGTGGAGTAGAGGCAGCTCCCAACTGCAGGAAGTGTGAGCTACAGACACCTTATCTGAGCTTTCAGACACCTGCGTTTCCTTGATGAAAGAAGAAACAGGAGCAGGAAGTACTAAGGAGGCGTGTGGAAAGATTAGTGAGTTGGCCTTGTTTAGGTTACTCTGGGTGCTCCGAAACAGACCTCTGGTTCAGAAGAAAAGTTTTGAATACTGAACTAATGAATTAAGGCAATTTGGGTGCAACTATTGTTTTGAGAGAGTGAACAAAAAAAATATTGTAACCACCATTTTTAAAGCCAAACGGGGAAAATATTTAAACAGAGTGGAACAGTGTTGTGAACACCATTGCCAAAGCCAAAAGGAGCAGTTCTCACAATAGGAAAATGTGATTCACAGAAAGGAAGATCATTTGTAAAAGATCATTGCAAGAAGCATTGCCAAAGCAAGGCAAGTGAAAAAAAACAAAGGTGGCAGAATAGAAGCCCTCCTTGTAGAAATCATCAAGGGGGAGAGGAGTATAATTGCATTGCCGGGGGGAAAACGGATCAGTGTGAGAGACATTGTCAAAGTGTATTTAATAGAAGAAGGTGTAACCCTCTTCTGGTTGCTGAAAGTCAAAGAATCATTTAAGAAGCAGTTGTTTTTTTACTTTCCCAATTGAGGATTTAAGTGTGGAAAGTCTGAAGCAAACCTCACCACAAAGTACTGTTAGTAGTAGTAGGAGTTTTTATCCTAGCAAGAGAGTATACCAGGACACAGATCTTTTAGTGGTTAGTCCTGGCAGGCGAGTGGACCGGGAAGAAGAAAGTGAAGTACTGCAAAGTGGTGTGAGGTTCTGGTGAAAAACAGTGGTTAAAGAGAAGAAATGCCATTTAATGAAAGATAATTTGTCTTTAGAGAAGATAACTATTACATTGCATACATCTGCTCCAGCCACGGAGGCAACTGCAAGTAAATATTCCATTACTTTGGTACCAAAAGATAACCTCTTATCCTCGGTTACTGCAGTGGATCCCTCAAGTTCCTTGGTACTGAAGAAGACGCATAATTCCTCTCACAAGAGGCATAAACATTCTTACTTGCGATCCAGTCTAGTACTGACTTCTCCAAAGAAGCACAAGTGGAAAAAAAATGACCCATTTGTCATGGCCACAGGCCCCAGAACACAAAAACCACACCACCTAGTGATGGGGGCAATGGGTCACTTGACTCACTTATGTCCCTATAGGACATATACCAAAAACCACAGGTGGGAACCCTACTTCACGGGCACTTAGGGGTAGAACAATTAAATATTAAACAGAATTAGTGCCCCATGGAATCAAGGAAGACAAGAGAAAAGAGACAGGAGTTCTGACTAATCCAACATTATCTTATTTTATATTCATAGTTATTTAATGTGTAAAAAACCGTACAAAACATAATTCATTAAAACATTACTGCCGTTTCTCTTTCATTCATTCATATTCCACACATACCATTCATTTCCATCATTCTAAAAGAATTCATCTCCAGAAGCCTACATCTGCATATGTCTTCTGTTCCTATTCCTTGAATTTCAAGTATTAAAATTTTCTGCTAATCATGCTGTAACCACTAATCCTAATTGTCCACATTGTATACTTTATCAACTATAGGTGTCACACTGTTTTGCCATCCAATTTGCCTGGGACTTCCAACATGTAATAGTTTCGACTCTACAATCTCTAGTGAACTTTTTCCAGATAATTGTGTGTGTCGTCTTCAGGATATGTGAACAGTTCTAATTTCCAAATCTAAAAACAAACAAAATGTACTATTAAAAAATCTTTTTTGCAGCTCAAATCTCCTTCACCCCATGTTACCCCCTTTCAATTCAATTCGTTATAGGAGCTAGCTTTCATCTCAGTGCTAAAAACCATCTTCACCATTAATTTAATTTGAGTGAGAGAACCTAATTGCTTAATTGGTCACAAAAGAACAAATCTCAGTCTGTCAGGCTATCTTCAGAGAGTTTGCAAAATCCTCCCCGACTCGGCTTATAGTTCATCATATGTACTCAAAACAAGCCAAAAACAAGGGACTACATAGTCTCCAAAGGATTTTTTTAGAACAACCCAATTCATTCATTCAACCGTACACCCATGTCTGGCCTCTAATACCGAAAGGCTGCAATATGCATGACCCACATAGCCCCCCGTGTTTTACCTTTGCATTTATGCAGCAAAACAGGAGCTCAATTTGTTTCTTTGTATTTCAAAATGTCTTGCTTTTCCAAAGCCGAAGTCTGTGCCAGGTAATTTTGTTTGACCTAAGCGTCAAGTAAACATATATCTGTTTAAAATGGCCACTCATTTTTCTCAACTCTGTAGCAAGTTCATTAACCAGTCTTGTGTACCTTATGGATTATAGCAAATGTTTTCTTGTGACACATCTGTCTATTTTCGTTTCCGTCTGTCTGTACTTTTAAACTCAAATTTAGAACAACTGCAAGGAATTGGAAAGAAAACCGGCATTTTAGATCTTGTTCTATAGTTTAGCTCCGAATGCTTAACTAATGATGTAATGTTTATGTACCTTCAGCTGTGGTCGACTCGTCTAATGTTTGTTTGTATTTGGTGCGGATGGTCTCTGGCTGCTTTCTACCGCGATCCCGCTTTTCCTGTGCGACTTGATTTACGCCTGAAAACATAATACAGCGCAAGTTAGTGTTGCTGTTCTCTGCCTCTTGATATTCTAAACTTACCTTCATCACGTATCTGTTAGTCTCGCATGTCTCTATTGGACGGGTGCAGCTTTGTGTCCATCAAGGACAACGTGAGGCCGTCTTTTATTCGTTGGCTCCCCTGTGCGTCCGGTCGGGTGCAGGGGAGGTCTATAGTCCTTCATTTGTGTTTGTTTACTGGGTCCAGCAGCCGTCAAAGTAATAGAGAGAGGACTGCAATATTGTTCCCATATGTAGACCAGGTCGGGATATGGCCAATGCATCTCAAGCCCCGATTGCTTCTCAGTGGGGCAGAAAAAATGTACCATAGTCCATAAAGTCCAAAGGTGGCTAGATAAATACATCCGGCAAACCGTTTTCTCCAGCTATTTTTAAGAATAGAATACTGCTCTACAGGCAAAAGCGGTAGATATGTGTTGTCTATTTTAAATTGGACTCTACTTCGGATCGCCATATAAAACATCTAACCGTCAGTGTTGTAGAACCTGTAGATGATATTAAAGAGAAAGATGGACCTAGCCCTGTTCGAAAAGTGCAAGGTTAACAAACAGTTGTTACTGTAAACTAATCAAAGTGAATAATTAATGTCAATCAGTTTATCACTTATTTATATATTACAATACTGGCTGTTAGTTGGTGTTGGCGTCACAAAAAGGTGGTTATGTTAAACAAGGAGTCCATGGTTCCTTTATGTAATAAATTGATTCCACTCTTCTTGTAAATTGAGGCCTTTAGAATAACTGTTTGGTAGAGCCACCACTGCTCCTTTTGGGACAGTCTGCCCGCTGTATTAGCTGCATCTGCCCCTGTCACTTTTTCCAATGCCCACTATTTTAGATCTTGACAGCTTTGTTTGTGTTCTACAAAATGTGCACCTAAGGGTGCATTAATTTGATTATTCCTAGTTTTTGACTTGGGTTTAGTTATTCTTAATTTAACTGTTCGAGAAGTCTTTCTGATGTATGCTTTCTTACAAGGGCATCGTATCACATAGATGACATTGCTACTCAAGCATTTGGTCTGGTTCCTTAATGTCCAGCTTCTTTCATTTATGATAATACTGGTAGTTGCTGTAGTTGAAGCACAATTGCAACAACTACCATATGGTTAGTGACCTACAACAGGTGACATCCCCCATTTTGAAGTTATCTTGATCTGTTTTTCTTCTGCTACATTTCCATCAGCCTTAGAGATCCAATCTTTAATATTCTTACCTTTTCTGAATGCATAAATAGGTTTAGGCAAGGCTGGGATATTAAGTTGAAGTATATGCCAATTCTTAGCTATGATTTTCTTAATTGTGCTGTGCTGGGTATTATATGTTGAAGCACAAACTAATTGGCCATTCCTCTATTTTGTACTGTTGTTATTTTTGCCATCTTTTTTAAGTAGTTCCTCTCGATGTTGATGTCTAACTCCTTTCTTCGATTGCTTTAGCAATTTACTGGGGTATCCCCTATTTTTCAATCTTTCTTCAATGACATTTGACTGTTTGATGAAATCTTCTACCTTGGAGCAGTTACGGCGTGCTCTTAAAAATTGCCCGCAGGGAATGTTGGATCTCAGTGCCTGGGAATGGAAACTTTCATAATGTAATGTCGTATTCCTTTCCGAGTCCTTTCTGAACAAATCCACGAGAAGAACACTTTCTTCTGCTTTTATAAGTAGATCTAAGAATGGAATGTCTCTGTTGCTTGTCTGTATAGTAAATTTCAAATTGGGATTCAGGTGGTTTATCCAGTGAAAAAAGGCATTATGGTCTCCGTTTGTACTATCCCAAATGACCAATATATCGTCAATATATCTTTTGTACAGTTTGAGGGCCGGTTTAAATGGATTTGAATCCGCCATTATATTGCATTCTTTGAAATCCCACATATATAAAGTGCCATAATTCGGCGCAAACGCGGCCCCCATTGACGTCCCTTTGATTTGCATGAAATAGGAGTTCTTAAACCTAAAAAAGTTTTTGGTCAGGGCAATTTCTAAAAGTTATATCAGGAACTCGGTATGTACTTTCTCTTTCTCTATTCTTCTTTCCAAAAACTTTTTCATGACTCCAAGTGAGTCTGCCTGCGTAATATTTGAATACAATGACTCTACATCTAATGTGATGAGGAGCTCATGGCCCATATTAAATTGTAGCTGTTCTATTATTCTAATGATATCAGAAGTGTCTGCCAGGTAAGTGGCTGTGACTCTATCTAGGGGTTTTAGAAAGAAATTCAAGTATTGCCTGATGGGTTCCAGAACTGACCCACACAGGGATACAATGGGTCTCCCTGGGGGGTTCATTCATATTTGTATGTATTTTAGACAATACATAGATAATTAGAGTTCTAGTTTTGGTAGGTGTCAAGAAACTAAATTACTTTTGATTAACAATTCCTTTGCCCATAGCTTTTTTTCCCCAGTCTTTGAATTTCTTTCAGAATGGCATTAGTCGGGTCACCTCGTAGTTTGACATAGACTTCCTTCTTGTTTAGTTGTTTCATTATTTCTTGATCGTATTTTACTGCATCCCAAACTATGATCCCTCCTCCTCTGTCCGCCTTTTTTTATAACCACAGATCTGTCCTCTTTGAGTCTTAAACCTTCCCACTCTGCTTTTGAGAAATTATAACTACATTTGATGGATTTGTCTTTCTTTTCGATCGTCTGCTTGATTGATATCACGTAAGACTGCTTTTTCAAACGTGACTGGCTCTTTGGAGATCATGTTTGTAGTTGGAGTAAATGTAGACAGAGGTTTAAAGGGTGTGTTAGTTGTATCCCTAGTGGCTTCTTCCTGGTCCATACCGAAAAAATAAAAATAAATCTGATCTTACGGAAAAATGAGCGTAACTCCATCTCAACTGCCATTCGGCTTGGGTTTTTCATACGCATGAATGAAAAACCTTTTTCTAGAATAGACGTTTCTTTAGCCTTAAGCACCTTGTCTGATAAATTGTAGACAGGAGAGGGATCGTTTACCTTCTGTATGATCTCCTTCGTGTCTCGAAGAGATTTCCTAGCGGCGGGGTTCCTAGTTGTTGTGGAGGAAAAGGGAATTCCTGGGGTCGGTAGGGTTGCGTTTGGCCTTGTGGTTACAAATCCCTGTTGGGGGTATTGGTAGAAAGTATTCTGGCAACCTCTTCTTCCTCCTCTTTGATATGATATGATATGGCATTTATAACACGCCTATACACAAGTGTTTCATTTTGATATCCTCTGTTTCTTTGTCTATAGTTATACTGATTTCCCCTTTTACCTCTTTGCCCATTGTCTCCATCAGCTGATGAAGTGTCTGAGACGGTTATTCTTATGGCCCGATTTGGTGCCCCTGGTGTAGTATTATCTGGATCTCTCCAATACGTAGGTCCTTGATATTCAGCATTTAGATATGGGTATGCTGTTTCCTTTGAAAAATTCTTCACATTTTTTTATCAATTTTGAAAATATTTTGCAGTGGTAATTTTAATAAACTCGTTAACTTGCTTTTCTATTATTTCTAACTTTTCTTTAATGTTAAGGATAGTGGTATCTGCATTAAACACATCTTCTGCTTTTTTTAGTTTCTTCTTCTACCACTAAGCTTTTTTTCAAAGCTGTGTTGATCATCAGGAACATCCAGTCTCTGCTGCATTTGGTCCCAATGCCTGAAAAGACATTTTTATATTCTACATAGTCAGCAAAGAGGCATGGCTCATTTTGGACCAGTAGTCCAGTTGGAATGATGTTCTTTTTTTAAATATTCAGTCAACCGATGGCTGTGCATCTCTGTTCTGAATTCTTTCTTTTTTAGACGTAATATACTATCACTTGTGATGTTTAGATAATCTCCCGTAACATTGTTTACTTGATGTTTATTGAAAGGGCATTTTAATCACTTCAGCTAGTTGTTCCTCGCTAAAGGACAAAGAGTCAGATGCTGCCATTTCTGTATTTACAACCAGGTGGGTGCTTGTTTTTGAAAAAAACTTAGTTTTTTTCTTTTTCTCTTCTTTTCTTTCAACTGCTCACTGGTGGAAGTCGGAACTAGTGCACCATGGAGTCAAGGAGGACAAGGGAAAAGCGACGGGAGCTGTGACTAATCCAACATTATTTTATAGTCATAGTTATTTCATGTGTAAAAAAACAGTACAAAACATAATTCATTAAAACATTACTGCTGTTTCTCTTTCATTCCTTCATATTTCTTACATACCATTTATTTCTATCATTCTAAAACAATTCATCTACAGAAGCCTAAATCTGCATATAAGTCTTTTGTTCCTATTCTTTGAATTTCAAGTATTTTCTTTATTAAAATGTTTTGGTTTACAGATCAAACCTTTCATTTTATTATAATATCATACATATATCTTTATACTTCATATCATATTCGCAAGTGTCTTTCACAAATGTCTTTCTCTCATGTTACTTTCCATTACTTCTCTATCTCTTTGTCCATATTCTTTCTCATCCAATTTGTCTGTTCTCCATTATGTTGTTCCAAAAATATATCGGTGCAAATATCTTTTTTTTTTTTTGTTTCCTGCTACAAGTAAATCCCATTGATCTTCGTGCGAGAATGAAGTTTGGTTATTCATGAACCATCCTCTAGATAGGTGTCTTTTTTTGGTTAGTGGAGGGTATATCATAATGATATGGTGCAGACTTTCAATTGCCTCACTGTCGTTGCAAAATCAGCAATATTTTTGGGTTCCAGGGATTTGTTTTCTTGCTGTCATAATTTCACGTGTTGGTAAAATATTTAACCTTAATCTCATGAAAGTGTCTCTGATCTTGGGTGATGGAAATATCTTTAAATATGTTGGCAGTTTGTTGATAGGTCTAACATCTAGTTTGCATGATATGTCGTGATGATACTTGGTTTTAATCTCATTCATGTATATCCAATCGTTCTCTGTAATTCTACATTTGGCTTTTTGTGGTCTATTCAGCAGCATATCTAAAGAGATGCCTTATGCTTCTCTTTTTGCTTCAACCAATCTTTTCCATAGGTCCAGTGCTTGTTCATTACTTCCTTCTTTCCTGCTTCTTAGGATTTCAGGTGGTGGCGCATATTTTTCGCTCATTATTTTCTGATATAAATCAAGTTGTTTCCAATCAACAATGGAAGCCAATGATTGGAGAGCAAGTTCTCCTCGGATGCAAGGCATTGGAAGCGACGGAGGTAGATTTAATACTTTCCTCCAAAAGCTTCCTTCTATTTGTGTCCAGATGGAATTGTCAATATTTATCATTGCCTCTGCTCCATATGTTAGAATTGCCATCACTTGTTGTCTGTAGAATGTTATTTCAGGGGTCATTGAGAATTTTCCATATTTCCGATTTAGTATTTTGGCTTCACGTGTTAGTGAAAATGCTTTGGCTTTAAGATGTTGAGACCATTCTTTCTCAGTCGGCGATAGCCTTACCCTGAGGTATTTTATCTTCACTTGTTCCACTTTTTCCTTCCCAATGTAGAAAGAGAGATGTTCCTTTCTTTTAAATTTGTCTCATTAGGGGCATCATTTTAGTTTTCTGGACATTTATTTCAAGCTGATTTTTTTGTCATGTATTCTTCTAATTTCTGAACCGCAATCTGCAGCCCTCTTGGGGTTTTAGCTAATATTACAATGTCGTCTGCATACATGATGCACAATATTGTTGTGCTGTTTAATTTCGGTGGATTCATCAGCGGCGTGTAGATATTTGCCAAAGTCAGCTATGAATAAATGAAACAGGGTGGCAGCCAGAGGGCAGCCTTGTTTCAGGCCGTTCCATGTCTTGATCTGATCCGAGATTCTTCCCTCCTTGGACATTCTGATTCTTAGGATGGTGTTTTCGTATAGTAGTTGAATAGGTTCTAAGATGTTACTCTGGCAGGTCCATGAATTTAATTTCGTCCACAGGTAATTTCTGTTTAGTGAATCAAAGGCTAATTTTAAGTCCACAAATGCTCATACCTCTGTGTTCTTGTTCTTCTTGCTTCGTGCCTTAGTAAATTCAGTAAGAACAGGTTGACGTTGGTTCCTATTGTTTTCACAAATCCTGCCTGTCTGGTGGCATATTTCTTTTCCTTGGTCGCCCAGGTATTCAAGCTCTCCAATAGGAGCTTCGCAAATATCTTCCAGAGTGGGTCCAGTAATGCCAGTGGTCAGTAATTTCTTCGCTCCTTAGTTGACCCATGTTTGAATATTGGAATTATGGTAGCTTGTTGCCATGTTGTTGGGATAGTCTTGGTCTTCTGTATTAACTTGAATATGCAGTCGCATATTGATCCCCAAACCGCTGGATTTTGTTTGATCGTCATGTTCGATAAGCCATCTGAGCCTGGCACTCTGGAGGCATTTAGGCTCGGTATTGCCTTCTGTATATCTCCTAACTCCCATTCAAATTGCCATAATATGTTCTTCACTAACTGTTTTTTCTCATTGTGGGGTTGGCGTATACCGTAGAGCTCTGTAAAATATACCATCCAACTCACCTCAGGTACATCAGGAATCACTGCATCTTGCGTGTGCATTTGGCCTTTTAGTAAGGACTATAATTGCCTCGTGTTCCTATTTTTCAAGGTTTGCAACATCTTCTCTGCATCTTCTTGTACGGCTATATTTCTGTTATTTTTCAAACAGTTTTTATGTTGTTGTTTTGCCGATTTAATTTGTGTTTATCACACAGATTTTGCTTCATCAGTTTTATCTTCGGCCTCAGTTCCTTCTTTTTTACTACTACTTTGGGGTTATACGCATGGAGATGTTTTCATGTTACTTGTTCCTGGTATGTTCTATTCTGTTGCTTGAATGGATAAAGCACCATTCATAATTAATTTTTTGTGCATCTTCTAATGTTAAATTTGACATTATATTTGGTAGCTTTTCTATCATATTTTGTCTGATTCTTAATCTATTCCTTCCATTGTTTATCTCCATTAGTGGTAGTAGACTTTTCACATTACTAAGGTGTTCGGCATTCCAGGCTCTCAACATTATGTAATGGTTACTACTGTTATTTTTAATGTTTCGACTGCTACAGATTTCATCATAGATTCCTTTCGTCATGAAGATAAAGTCAATTGTTGCAATTGACTTCCCTCTTGCCCAGGTTTCCATAGGGCGACCTGTGGTTGTATTGTAATTGTCTGACCTGTACATACTTCTATTCGCTATTTCTTTACTCCAGCTTTTGGCTCGGGGCTGCAGATTATGTTCATCGATTTCTTTACCGTTGATATTGCTGATGTAAATATTTAGGTCTCCACAGATGACAAACTTTATCTACTTACATTTCGCTTTTGCCTGATCCATTGCCAAGAAGACAGTATCTATGAAGATTTCCTCTGTTACAGCTGTTGGATTCCAGTACACGTTCATTATACCCCATGTTTCCTCTTTCAAGGGGGGATCGTCAGCCCAGTTTTCTCGAGGTGTCCACTAGTGTATTTGACTATCATTATTTGTGCCCATGGGTGCAAATGTTCAGATTCTATTATTTCAATATTTGTCCTATTTTTGATCATAGTTAAAAGTCCCGCCGATGGGCGGCCTTTTTTTCCTTGGATAGCTGGATTCATTATCACCGTGTAACCATCACATATCGGTTGCTCTGTTAAGCAGGATTCTTGTATACAGATTAGGTCGCAGGTGTATAGGTTCTGGTCTGTTATACCAAATAATTGTCTGTGTCCCTGTGTGTTCCATGAACATAACAAGATTGTTGGTATCTTCTCTGTATTTGGTTGTTACCTTCGTTGTTTATACATTTCTTGGTCATTTGATATTGTATCATCCAATTGTCTCCATATTCCATACTTCATGTATGCTTCATGTCGATTTTGAATTAGTTTTTCCTCATTACCTTCATTCTCAACCATTCTCCTCTTTCTATCAGACCCATGGAAACTGTTCTGGTAATCATCTGTTATTGACATGGTCTTTTGGGGTTGTCTGTCCTTGTATTATCGGCAACTCTTTTTTTTTTTTTTCCCCTCTGCATTTTTTGTTTCTTCAATCATTATAATTTCAAATCCTAGTTGTAGAAATAGGAGTTTATTTTCCATCATTAATTCAAGAATCTTCTCAGTGCTAAATTCTATCCATACTTTGTCCATTATTGTCTCATCACAAAATTGTATGGTGTATATATCTTTGGTTGTTATTCCTTTCATATTGGATATGAACACATTTGTGCGGTTCATTATCAGGTTGTTGCATTTCATTACTATTCTTTGTAATTTTACCTTCTGTTCCTTTTCTGTGTATTTTTTTTTTACGGGTTGGCAAAAGACGGGAGTTTTATTATGTTTTGCTAAGATCCCTTGGATGAATTTCTCTGACCCTTATTATTTATCTGACGCTCTGCCAGCGGTTGCATCTCCTCCGAATTGTGATCTTGCATGGTCATTCCACTTTCATCTGACGATTGCAATGAGTCTTCTTCGAAATCGGCTTTTGATATCTCGTCAAATGTTAACTCAATTCTTGATCTTTTGCAGACCATCTTTGTCGTATTGATCTAAAATGATCATAGATTCTTGACTCATTTGGATTTGCGCTTCCTCAGATTGGTCATTAATTTCTTCCATGTATGTTGACAACTCCATCAATTCTTCTATTGTTCTCTCTTCAATGTAACATTCAGCTCTGTGTTCTTTCGCTTTTGGGATTGCTGCTACAATTTTTTCCTGTTGTGGAGATTTTGGTTTATACTGACTTTTCTTTCTCAGTTTTTTGGTTTTCCTTTACTGGGATTGTTAGGGTTCTCAAAAAGACGTGTGAGCCTCTTTGTCTTTTATTTTTGGGATGAGCTCCTTTTTGTGTAATTTCTTTGCCTGCTGGTGTCTTATTTCCCTTTGTAAAGATCCCGTAGGTTTCAGTACCTTTCGAGTTCCCATTTGTTCTATTGCTGTTCTTTATATCTCTGTGATCTTCTTTTTGGTTCATTGCTGCTTTATCCACCTTTAAAGAGGAATCCTCTTCTTCGCTCAGATCGTTTAGGTTCTTTTTGGCAATGTGCTGTTTGTTTATTTCTGCGCTGAGCGCTCTTTCCACTCTTATATTTGTCTTAGTGGGTAAGCTATTAATATCCTGTGTCTGACTTTGCATTAGCTTTGCATTCGCTTGTTTCGTGATTTGTGGTTTGACAGTTCTTCCGTAGTGATTTTCTGCTGTTTATTATTTGATGTCATCATCGTTATCAGAGCATGTGAAATCTGTTTTTCCGCTCTGTCGCACCGAACGATATCAAATAATCTAGTTTGCCACATATGGCTAGCTTGCGCTTCCAGCTCCAGTCGTTCTTGTATTTTATTCGAACATGTTTCTAAAAAAATTTGTTTGGAATGTATTAGTGCGAGTAAGTTCGATTGTTCCTTTATCGTCTCCATTAATGCTTCTTGTAATTTCATGTATGGAATCAATGATTGTGATGTAGTTGTAATTAACATATTTTGGAGGTCTAGCATTGACGTTGGAATTGATGCCATTTCCTGATTGTAGACAGACTCGCATCTGCATTTGTTTAGTGCGGATTCTTCTTCTTGCTGATACATTCCTTTATGTTTGGAGTGCGAAGCATGTGAATATTGCTCTTTTCTGTCAATAAATTTATATTTCTGTTCTTTGTAAACTAGTTTATCAGTTGGTCGTTCAGGAGTCAATGCTTCCCTATCATCTCGTGTCACTGGGGGCTGTTTGTTTCCAAAATCTTCCCTTCTTTTTTCGTGATCTCTCATTAGGTTTTCGATTTCTGTTATATCTAGTGAGTCACGCTGCTTTGGGATTCATCAGCTCGGGTGGTCTTTTTACAGGTTGTTGTGAGTGCCTCCAGCTCTAAGTGATTGCCATTTCCTTTGGGCTTTTTTTGCTTTTTCTTGCTGGGTTTGTTATTTTCTCTCTTTTGGTGTCGTGTCGTCATATGCCTTTTCAATTGTATTGCCCGTGGGGGGCACATTCCTTTCCAATTCGCTACGAGGAGGGACCATCACCTCGCTGGCTTCCGTCTTTGTAAAGTGGTCCCTTCTCCTTTTAACGTCTTCCGTGACCTTGTCAGCAAGTTTCATTGTCATTATCTTTGCACCATGCACTGGATTAACAGGTTCATCTATCCTACATTCTAGGTCTTGTAGAACTGTAGCATCTTCCGGAGCTCTGTTTTCCTGGTCTTGAATAACCGTCGTAATTTTGCCTTGGTCAGTTTTCTCATTTTTGTAGTAACTTGATGTTGTGATACTTTATAAGCTGGCATGACATCACCTGCGGATTCATTATCTGCGTCGCTTCGCGAAGGGTTTTTGCTCTTAAGTATGGGCATACTCTGCATTTGCGGCTTCTGGTCACTTTCTTTTGCTATGTCCCCGTGGTGTGGAGTGGATGCATCCAGTAATTCTATTTTATTATTTTCTGGGGTTTTTGCACTTGTTTTCTTCTGGTACGGAGTCACCATAGTCTTTTTTTGCTGCCTTGTCTGAGGTGGGGTCATTTCTCTGTTTCCTTCACTTTGAGATTTGCAGCTTTCCTACTTGAGTGATTACGGCCACAGGAGCTTTGTTGATGGGCAGGGCCTATGTCAGCCTGTCCTTTGTTTTGTTTCGGCTCTGCACTGTTAGTCCTACATCACTCACCACTCTCTCCGCTCTCCTCTGCACTGAGGCCAAACACTGCAGCAACCAGAAACCCTGTCAGGCTCACCCAGCACCAGTCGGGCCTCTCCCCACCACCTCGTTCTGCTGTCAGATGTACTCGCTGCAACCCGGTGCACTAATCCAAAGGTATTTATATTTCTTTTTTTGTGTTCTCTCAATTGCGTATAGGGTCCGCTCTTGGAGCACGAGAGTATCACGGATTTGCAGCATTATTCAATGGCTCATTCCCGTAGAGCTTCTGTGCATATGGCAAAGCTATTCACTGATGGGAGCACTGGTGGATCAAAGGCTATAATCGCCCACAGTCTCCATCTGCGTTCTAAAATTTTTAAATGCAACAGTATGGGATGGTATTATGTTGTGTCACACACTTCTAGCTATGTTTGTTGGGAGGAGCTTCTTACACTGCAGATTTCAATTTAGAAGGCTTTGGTTGTATCTTACCTCCCTGCAAGTTTCCTCTTGCGCCTCTGTGGAGGATTCTCTGGACCTCTTTGTCGTTAGGGGGTTCGGCGAGATAGATGGTGTGTCACAGCCCAGAAGCCCGTCCACACCCGGACTGCCCAGACTGTGTGTCACTCACGAGCGCACTCCACGGCCCGCTCTGTGGATTGATGGTGGTTAAGAGCTGCTATGCTCCTCCTCCAGCAGCAGCAAACAGTGTAGAAAGACTTGGATCAAGTCAATTGTAGAAGAGTGGACTGCCCAGACTGTCAAACTCACGACCGCACTCCGCAGATTGAAGGTGGTTAAGAGCTGCTATGCTCCTCCTCTTCCAGCAGCAGCAAACAGCGTAGAAAGACTTGGATCAAGTCAATTGTAGAAGAGCGTGGACTGCCCAGACTGTGTCACACTCGTGACCAGACTCCGCGGCCCGCTCCACGGATTGAAGGTGGTTAAGGGCTGCTATGCTCCTTCTCCAGCAGCAGCAAACAGTGTAGAAAGACTTGGATTTCTGGTAATAATGCTGTAACCACTAATCCTAATTGTCCACATTGTATACTTTATCAACTATAGGTGTCCCGCAGTTTTATCATCCAATTAGCCTGGGACTTCCAACATGTAATAGTTTCGACTCTACAATCTCTAGTGAACTTCTTCCAGATAATTGTGTTTATCTTCTTCAGGATATGTGAACATTTCTAATTTCCAATTCTAAAACAAACAAAATGTACTATTAAAAAATATCTCCTTCACCCCATGTTAACCCCTTTCAATTTAATTTGTTATAGGAGCTAGCTTTCGTCTCAGTGCTCAAACCCATCTTCACCATTAATTTAATTTTAGAGTGAGGGAGCCCAATTGCTTAATTGGTCACAGAAGAACAAATCTCTGTCTATCAGGCTATCTTCAGAGAGTTTGCAAAATCCTCCCTGACTCGGATTATAGTTCATTATATGTACCCAAAACAAGCGAAAAACAAGGAACTACATAGTCTCCAAAGTTTTTTAGAACAACCCAATTCATTCATTCAAGTGTCCACCCATATCTGGCCTCTAACAGATTAAACATTAAAGAAAAGTTAGAAATAATAGAAAAGCAAGTTAACGAGTTTATTAAAATTATGACTGCTAAAAAAAAATGGAAAAATTGATAAAAGATGTGAAGAATTTTTCAAAGGAATCAGCGTACCCGTATCTAAATGCTGAATATCAAGGACCTATGTTTTGGAGAGATCCAGATAATACTGCACCAGGGGCACCAAAGCGGAACAAAAGAGTAACCTTCTCAGACACTTCATCAGATGGTGGAGATAGTGGACAAAGAGGTACAAGGGGAAATCAGTATAACTATAGACAAAGAAACAGAGGATATCAAAGAGGATGAAGAAGAGGTCGCCAGAATACTTTCTACCAATACCTCCAACAGGGATTTGTACCACAAGGCCAAATGCAACCCTACCCGCCTCAGGAACTCCCTTTTCCTCCTCAACAACTAGGAACCCCGCCGTTAGGAAACCTCTTTGAGACAAGAAGGAGAGCATACAGAAGGTAAACGCTCCCTCTGCTGTCTGCAATTTATCAGACAAGGTGCTTACACCTAAAGAAACGTCTATTCTAGAAAAGGGTTTTTCATTCATCCCAATGAAAAACCCAAGCCGAATGGAGGTTGAGATGGAGTTATGTTAATTTTTCCGTAACATCAGATGAAAAGATTTTTTTGGTATGGACCAGGAAGGAGCAACTAGGGATACATCTAACAAACCATTTAAACCTCCTTCTACATTGACTCCAACTACAAACATGATCTCCAAAGAGACAGTCACGTTTGAAAAAGCAGTCTTACGTGATTTCAATCAAGCATACGATCGAAAAGAAAGAGACAAATCCATCAAATGTAGTTATAATTTTTGAAAAGCAGAGTGGGAAGGTTTTAAAAATCTCAGAGGACACATCTGTGGTTATAAAAAAGGCGGACAAAGGAGGAGGGGTCGTAGTTTGGGTTGCAGTAAAATATGATCAAGAAATACTGAAACAACTAAACAATAAGGAAGTCTATGTCAAACTACGAGGCGACCCGACTAATGCCATTCTCAAAGAAATTCAATGACTGGGAAAAGAAGTCTTGGACAAAGGGATTGTTAATCAAAAGGAATTTAGTTTTTTGACACCTACCCAAAATAGAACTCCACTTATCTATGTATTGCCTAAAATACATACAAATATCAATGAACCCCCAGGTAGACCCATTGTATCCCTGTGTGGGTCCGTTCTGGAACCCATCGGGCAATACTTGGATTGCTTTCTAAACCCCTAGATAGTCACACCCACTTACCTGGCAGACACTTATGATGTCATTAGAATAATAGAACAGCTACCATTTAATATGGGCAGTGATCTACTCATCACATTAGATGTGGAGTCATTGTATTCCAATATTCCGCAGGCAGACTCACTTGGAGTCATGAAAACATTTTTGTAAAGAAGAATAGACAAAGAGAAAGTACCTACCGAGTTCCTGATAGAACTTTTAGAAATTGCCCTGACCAAAATCTTTTTTAGGTTTAAGAACTCCGACTTCATGCAAATCAAAGGAACGACGATGGCAGCCGCGTTTGCGCCGAATTATGCCACTTTATATATGTGGGATTTCGAAGAATGCAATATAATGGAGGATTTAAATCCATTTAAACCGGCCCTCAAACTGTACAAAAGATATATCGACGATATATTGATCATTTGGTATAGTAAAAAAGGAGACCATAATGCCTTTTTTCACTAGATAAACCGTCTGAATCCCAATTTGAAATTCACTATACAGACAAGCAACAGATAATTTCCTGTCTTGGATCTACTTATAAAAGCAAAAGAAGGTGTTCTTCTCGTGGACTTGTGTAGAAAGGACTCGGATAGGAATACGATATTACATCATGAAAGTTTCCATTCCCAGGCACTGAGATCCAACATTCTCTACGGGCAATTTTTAAGGGCACGCTGTAACTGCTCCAAGGTAGAAGATTTCATCAAACAGTCAAATGTCATCGAAGAAATATTGAAAAATAGGGGATAGCCAAGTAAATTGCTAAAGCAATCAAAGAAAAGAGCTACACATCAACATCGAAAGGAACTACTTAAAAAAGATGGCAAAAATAAGAACAGTAAAAAATAGAGGAATGACCAACTAGTTTGTGCTTTAACAAATAATACTCAGCACAGCACAATTAAGAAAATCATAGCCAAGCATTGGAATATACTTCAACTTAATATCCAAGCCATGCCTAAACCTATTTATGCATTCAGAAAAGGTAAGAATATTAAAGATTGCATCTCTAAGGCTGATAGAAATGTAGCACAAGAAAAACAGACCAAGATAACTTCGAAATGGGGGATGTCACCTGTTGTAGGTCACTACACATATGGTAGCTGTTGCAATTGTGCTTCAACTACAGTAACTACCAGCATTATCATAAATGAGAGAAGCTGGACATTAAGGAACCACACCACATGCTTGAGTAGCAATGTCATCTATGTGATACTATGCCCTTGCAAGAAAGCATACATCGGAAAGACTTCTCGAACAGTTCAATTAAGAATAACTGAACATAAGTAAAAAATTAGGAATAATCAAACGAATGCACCCTTAGGTGCACATTTTGTAGAACACAAACATAGCTGTCAAGATCTAAAATGGTGGGCATTGGAAAAAGTGACTGGACAGATGCAGCTAATACAGAGAGCAGACTGTCCCAAAAGGAATAGTGGTGGCTCTACCAAACACAGAGTTATTGTAAAGGCCTCAATTTACAAGAAGAGTGGACACAATGTATTAGATAAAGGAACCATGGACTCCTTGTTTAACATAACCTCCTTTTTGTGACACCAATACCAACTAACAGCCAATATTGTAATATATAAAAAAGTGATAAACTGATTGACAATTATTCACTTTGATTAGTTTGCAGTAACAACTGTTTGTCAGCCTTGCACATTTCGAACAGGGCAAGGTCCATCTTTCTCTTTAATATCATCTACAGGTTCTACAACACTGACGTTTGGATGTTTTACATGGCGATTTAAAGTAGAGTCTAATTTAAAATAGACAACACATTTACCGTTTTTGCCTGTAGAGCAGCATTCTATTCTTAAAAATAGCTGGAGAAAACATTTTGCCGGATGTATTTATCTAGTCACCTTTGTACTTTATGGAATATGGTACATTTTTTCTGCCCCACTGAGACGTAATCGGGGCTTGAGATGCATTGTCCATATCCTGGCCTTGTCGGCATACGGGAACAATATTGCAGTCCTCTCTCTATTACTTTGACGGCTGCTGGACCCAGTAAACAAACACAAATGAAGGACTATAGTCCTCCACTGCGCTCGTCCGGACGCACAGGCGAGCTAACGAATAAAAGATGGCCTCATGTTGTTCTTGATGGACACGCAGCTACACCTGTCTGATAGAGACACACGACACGAACGGAGATACGCGATGAAGGTAAGTTTAGAATATCAAGAGCCGGGGTTACAAGACTTTGAACAGCGACACTAACTTGTGCTGTATTATGCTTTCAGGCATAGATCAAGACGCGCAGGAAAAGTGGGATCGTGGTAGAAAGCAGCCGGAGACCGACCGCACCAAATACAACCATAAACATTAGACGAGTTGACCATGGCTGAAGGTACATAAACATTACAGCATTAGTTAAGCATTCGGAACGAAACTATAGAACAAGATCTGAAATGCCGGTTTTCTTTCCAATTCCTTGCAGTTGGTCTGAATTTGAGTTTAAAAGTACAGACAGACGGAAACGAAAATAGACAGATGTCACAAGAAAACATTTGCTATAATCCATAAGGTACACAAGACTGGTTAATGAACTTGCTATAGAGTTGAGAAAAATGAGTGGCCATTTTAAACAGATATATGTTTACTTGACGTTTAGGTCAAACAAAATTACCTGGCACTGACTTCGGCTTTGGAAAAGCAAGACATTTTGAAATACAAAGAAACAAATTGAGCTCCTGTTTTGCTGCATAAATGCAAAGGTAAAACACGGGGGGCTATATGGGTCATGCATATTGCAGCCTTTCGGTATTAGAGGCCAGATATGGGTGTACGGTTGAATGAATTAACTTTGGAGACTATGTGGTTCCTTGTTTTTGGCTTGTTTTGGGTACATATGATGAACTATAAGCCGAGTTGAGGAGGATTTTGCGAACTCTCTGTAGATAGCCTAATAGACAGAGATGTGTTATTTTGTGACCAATTAAACAATTAGGCTCTCTCACTCTGAAATTAAATTAATGGTGAAGATGGTTTTGAGCACTGAGATGAAAGCTAGCTCCTATAACTAATTAAATTGAAAGGGGGTAACATGGGGTGAAGGAGATATGAGCTGCAAAAAAGATTTTTTAATAGTACATTTTGTTTGTTTTTAGATTTGGAAATTAGAAATGTTCACATATCCTGAAGAAGACGCACACAATTATCTGGAAGAAGTTCACTAGAGATTGTAGAGTCGAAACTATTACATGCTGGACGTCCCAGGCAAATTGGATGATAAATCAGCGGGACACCTATAGTTGATAAAGTATACAATGTGGACAATTAGGATTAGTGGTTACAGCATTATTAGCAGAACATTTAAATGCTTGAAATTCAAGTAATGGGAACAGAAGACTTATATGCAGATGTAGGCTTCTGGAGATGAATTCTTTTAGAATGATGGAAATGAATGGTATGTATGGAATATGAATGAATGAAAGAGAAACAGCAGTAATGTTTTAATGAATTGTTTTGTACTGTTCTTTACACATTAAGTAATTATGAATATACAATAAAATAATGTTGGATTAGTCGCAGCTCCTGTCTCTTTTCCCTTGTCGTCCTTTATTCCATGGGGCACTAGTTCTGTTTAATATACCTTTGGGACCTATAAACACAGGGGCCCTGGCTGGACTCAGTTCTGCTGCCTTTGGCGCCAGGCTCATATAGAGATGTGAGCAGGAACACTTTATTTCAGTGCAGGAGTGCTTTTAATTTATTTCACTGCAGGAGTGCTTTTATTTTACAACAACTTCCCAGGAGCTGAAAGCCTTTATTCCAGAGAACATCCTTATGTGCTGACTCATCAGGTGTGGCAGGCAGGCTGAACCTGGTGGGCGTGGCTTCAGAAACTCATCTATATAAGCTACTCCATCCTTAAGACCGGTGCTTCGCGTTACTGTGCACTCGCGTGCAACGTGACGCTCACCACCGCTTGGACCTGTTTACAAGCTGGCATACTCACGCCCCCTATTCTCCACGCAGGAGCAGTCCAGAGCAGCATCACCTATTACCACCAGTCACCACATAAGTGCAGAGGGCGGAATCGGACCCGAGCGACCTCACCCTGGGGGGGCTGCAACTGTGCCCCCACGCCTCCGCAGAGACCAAGTGAGCGTAACACCATTGCCTCTATCTCTGATTCGGTACCGGAGAGTCAGAAAGATAATTCCATTCTCGTTTCTGATTCTGAATACTCTCATGCTTCAACATGTTTTACAGTTCCTCCGGAACAATTATTCAGTACTTCTGTGAGAGCGAATTCTCCTCAAAGTTTGCCACAATTTTCTCCTCGGTTTAAGGAAAATTTGGCTCAACCAACTCAAGTACCCAGCATCTCAATTGAGACCACAGCTGGTTTTAACTAATATTCAAGTGCTTCGACCTGTGGTTTTTAACATTTATAATCCAAACCATCAGTCTACCATGGTTGACTCTTCTACATCTCTTTTTAGGTTACAAAAGCCCCAACCTTAACCTTCACAAATGGAAAATGACATATTGAATATGTTTCTAGAAACCATGCTCTCTGAACCTTTCTTATAAGTTCTGGCTCAACGCATTAAAGACAAAATGTCTCCTAATATACCTCCTCAGGGAATAGTTCTCACTGAACCAAATTCTGTGTCAGTGGAGAATGAGGATACTGCTCCTCCGTCCAAGAAACAAAGTTTCCTAAGATACGGACACCAATACAGATGACTACACCGCTCTGTCATCATCTAAGGTGTTTCATGAGGTTTTATCAAAGGTCATGCAGGCCTTGGAAATCATTCCTAAAAATAAGCTTGAAACGGCTGGTGTTTTCGGCAAAAGGCCATCTCAGCAGTCTACGAATCCGCTTCCCAAGGAGTTATCTGACCTAGAGAAGGCATTAGCATGCTGGGAAAAACCTCATTTGGTTCCTCATATCTCAAAAGCTTTAGACACCAGTATAAAGTGCCTAAGGAAGAACCTTTCGTAATCATGAGAAATCTTCCAACACAATCTGTGGTAGTTTCAGCTGCCCCTGGCACCAGTGGCAAAGGTTCTTCTCCATCTTTGGTTCTAGATAGGAATGCAAAGGCCTGGGAGGTACACGGTAAAAAGTCTTACACTAAAGCTACGCTGCAACTCAGGCAAGTAAAAACTGCTACAGTTTTAGCAGGATTTAATATCCTTAATTGGGAGAACCTGGAGTGCTTTACTGATCTGCTCCCTCAGGAGACCGCTGAGTTTTCCTTTTGATTTTCAGAAGGTGGAGAGGCTGCTATCCAACAGCTTTAAGTTGTTAAGGACCTCAGTGATACAACAGCAAAAGCAGTCACTAATGCAGTCTGCATGCGTAGATATGCCTACTTATCAGCCTCGTGTCTCCACAAGGATATTCAAGAAAAAGTTCTCGACCTTCCTTTTGATGACAAAACACTTTTTGAAACCTCCTCAGATTTGGTTTCCAGACCTCCTGAAGTTAGCAGGGACCTCCATATTGGATCTCCCATTATCGATGGATCTATTGTCTCAACAGAAATGGCAGGTTCTTCATCCCTCCCCTCAATTGCTGAACTTAAATGCTTGGTTACTGAAAAATTGGCCTGCTCTCACTTACAATTGTCAGAACAAAATCTGACAATCATGTCAGCTTCCAGGAAAGCTTCTACAAGGAAGCAATATCGTAGCAAATTGTTACAATTCTGTCACTGGGCCCTGGACGGCAACCTTGATCCTTTAGAGGCTTCCATTGATAACGTCATGTCCTTCTTGTCTCATCTAGTTTCTACAGGTGTCAAACTAGACACTTGCAAACATTACCTATCGGCTGTTGGAGTATACCTAAACAGAGTGCATAAGTGTTTCCCTCTCTCTCTCTCAAACGAAGCTATTCTTAGGCACTTTGAGGGCCTTCTACATTTACATCCCCCTGTTCGTGAACCTCCACCTCAGGCAGGGGACCTTAACATAGTTTTGTCAGCTCTATACAAAAACCATTCAAGCCTATGGCATCATGTGAATTAGAACTCCTAACCTGGAAAACAGCTTTTTTTATTAGCCATTACTTCTGCTGGAAGGATTGGAGAACTCCAATCTCTCTCCTCAAAGGAACCTTATATAATATTCCATAAGGATAAATTGTACGGTCCACTCCTTCCTACCAAAGGTGTTTCCTATTTTCATTTAAATCAAGAAATCTGTATTCCTGTTTTTCTTCCTAGACCGCATGCTTCCATGGCCGAGGCGACATTACATAATCTAGACATTGTAAGAACTTTAAAACTTTATTTAGAGAGGACCAAACCACTCAGGAAAGTAGACTAGCTCTTCATTACTTCCGGTGGTCCATCTCCTGGAAAAAAGACAGCTAAGACTTCCATCGTCAGATGGGTTGTCACCTGTATCTCGAAGGCTTATATTATGAAAGGGCTTGCGACTCCGCAAACACTTCGGCTCATACCACAAGAGCCAAGGCAGCATCCGTAGCCTTTACTAGGCATGTTCCCATTGCAGAAATCTGTAGAGCTGCTACTTGGGCTACCCCTCTTACCATCACTATGCTATGGATACATCATCTATACATGATGCTAAATTTGCCCAGAGGTGCTCCGCAACTTGTTGGCTTAAATTCTGTATATGCGGTCTTCTCCACCCTTACTTATTTTAAACCTTTTTAGCCTTGTCCCAACGGGTTGCGAAGGAGGGAAAGCCAGGACTAAAGAGAAATTAAAAATTACCTTCATGGTAAAACTACTCTTTATCTAAATCGCTCGCTTCTACATGTCTCTGCAAACTGTCCTGCAACTGTACAATAATCATGCCTGTAAATGTCCTTCATGTGCAACTAAGTCTTTTGAAACCTCATGTAACAAGCGCCACGATGCCTCCGGGCTGCTGCGCGCTTAACAAATACGAATGAATAAATAAATGGTGATTCAGGTTCTCTTATTCCATGCTCTCCCTCCTTCACAACACCCACCCAACCATCCCCTATAGTAAGCATATACTTAAATTCTAGCGGAATCCAGGAACTGGGTGTGGAACATTGGTGACGTAGGGGTAAGGGGTAGGCCTGGCGCACGGAGGGACGCACGCGTGATGTAGGCCATACACCTTAAAGTGACAGCAGCTATCTTTTGCAGCCAGCTTTTTCTGGCCCACTGCAGATGCAGGCGTACCCAACCAGTTGTGAAGGAGGGAGAGCCTTGACTGAGAGAACCTGAATCACCAGGAAGGTAATTTTTCATAATTTCTCTGTGAATTTGAATGTTAATTTATGAAGTTTGAACAACTATATAATACATTAGGCCATTTTACTTTAGTCTTAGTTTAATAGGTAGGGAAACCTTTGTTAGACTAGGGAAAGATAGGCGTTTGTCTCCCCCTTATTGTTTGACAAAATGGCTTCTTTTGAGAAAACTTTATATACTTGTCCGTGTCACATTTCTGACCCATCAGACACCTAGGGTTAGAGAAAAACCCAGAAGACTATTCACTGCAGGTTGTACTGGCCCAGAGTGTATGCTGAAGTAAAGCAATTGTGCCAGCTGTGCAATCTGCCAAAAGAAGTCCTGCGGTGATGGCACATTCATACGAATACTCGAATATGAAAACAGACCCAATCTTGCAAGCCGTGGGAGAGAGAAGCACCCTGTGAACAAGGAGAGTAAAATTAAAATATGGGAACACATAGTCTAGTGAACCCTGGGGGAGAAAAGACACACTGTGGCAGAACACGACCGCAACATTCAACTATGGAAATGGACACAGTCTAGCAAATCCAATGCGGCCGAATCAACAGCAAGATAAATGCATACCCAACCCTGTAGTAAGGAAATGCAATATGGCCCAAAACAGCAGGATTCAAAGCAGTGGTATGTACAAGGCGAATGTCGCCTACCGGATTATAGCTGCAGTTTGTGCGGTCAAGACTTGGCCGGGCTGGGGTGCCCAGGTCGAATAGGCAAACCGGGATGGAAGGTGCCCTTTGCCTAAATCCTTAGGCTAAACCAAGGCTGCCCTGTGTTTATTAAAGGGACGAGTCTCCAGCTTGCTAGTTGAGCTGACCTAGGCAAACCACCAATCTGTGCCGAGGTGAGGCTCACAAGGGGCGGAATGCATGGAGGAGAGGCTGAGTTTTCGTTTGAGCGCCAGTGCTCGTGCAGGGCTTGGAGGGGATAACCGGGCATAGGTCATGCGCTGCTGGGGCTCTTACCTGGTAGCAGGGACCAATTGTTCTCCTTGTGTTGGCTGGAGAGGGCTCCTACATAGGCGGAGGTCCGAAATGGAGCTCGAGTGTTTCATGGTCATCTGACCTAGGCAAACCTCCAATCTGTGTCACTGGGAGACAGGCAGGGGATGGGATGCAGGGAGAGAGGCTGGGTTCTCGTTCGATCGCTGGTCCTTGTGGAGGCCCTGGAGGGGAGACCAGGTCTGTTTACGTGCTGCTATGGCTCTTACCTGGTAGCGGGGACCAAGTGTCCTTCTTGGGAACTGATGCCATTGTTTACAGAACCCATTTATTTTTCTAATGTTTTTATTAGGCCTGTGGCCCTGTCACATTTTTTTTGTGTTCTCTCTGTTGACTTCTGTGACCACCCATTAAGTTTCCTCACTGACCTTTTTGTGGAGGTATATGAGCAAGGGAGAGGGCATACGTCTTGGAGTGATTTGGGAAACTTTGGGAGTGGGACTGATGTCCTACACCAAAACTATCATTCTAGCACCAGCACCTTACTCTAGAGTCACTGTAGGAACCAGATTTCCCATTCCGATCCCACTCTGGATGTCTTGTCCTCAACTGCAATGTTATCTTCCGACTGGACCAAGATCTCCAACCAGTCCCGCCTACATGGCATAGGCTTCAAAGCCTGGTTTGCTTTTTTGTTTTCAGTGTCTTAGACCTAAAACATTTTAATAGTCTTGCTACCAGTTTGTGATCCTGTGAAAGACAAACCATTTTCATGGAGGTTCAGGTTCTTAGCCTTTGCTCTCCCTCTTTCAAAACTGGTTGGGCCAGCCTGCATCTGCTGGTCAGCCAGAAAAGTTGGCTGAAAAATAAAGGTATTACTTTAAAAAAAACATATTTTAAAAGCTGTTATGCAAATGCGTCCTTGCACCGTCACGTTACCAATCTCCACACCCAGGTCAAATAGGTTTATCTCACCTAAGGCAGTTGTTGCAAAGTTTATGCTTTACTGGGGATGGTTGGGTGTGCATTGAATGATGGAGAGCAACCTAAATCACCATGAAAGTCATTTTTAATTCCTCCCTCATCCTGTTCTCCCTCCTTCCCAAATAGTTGTGACCAAACTAAAAAGCCCCTGAAGTGCGAAGGGTGGCGTATACCACATATATCAGAGAACATCAAGCAAACACGTTGCAAAGCACCTCTTGAACAAAAGCAGGATCTCTTCTGGAAGATGTATCTAAAGAGTAGTGCAAGTGATGGCCCTACAGATTTCCGAAACAGGGGCAACATCCCTTATGAAGGCCACTAATGCCGCCTTGGCTCTGGTAGAATGAGTCCAAAGTTTCTGTGGAGCCTCAAGCCCCTCGAAGTCATAAAGGTTTGCTATACAAGAGACCACCCACCTAGCAATAGCCACTTAGCCACCTTGTTGCCAGGTGAAAGGCCAAAATAAGTTATAAACAATTGGTCCCGTCTCAAACTATGTTGTACCTTCTATGCAATACTCGAGTCAGACATGCAAATTGTGTAAAGCCTCTTCTGCCGGAGATGTCACGGGAGGATCGCTCAGAGGCAACGTGCTCGCCTTGGAAGCAAGACGGCATGGAGCAATGAAGGTCCGATCCCCGGGTCTGTGCTTAGATACCTCTGTGTATTAAGCGCGTTATAAATAACCTATCATATCATATCATGAATGAAGCCTATGGTGAAAAACCACAAGGGCAGTCTCTTGATTCAGATGAATTCAGAAACTATCTTCAGTAGGAAGGAACCTTTTGAAGAACAAACTTATCCTTCTGGAAAATTAGGAAAGGTTTCTTTCAAGAAACCTTGGGGCTCTCCAACTCTCCTTGCCGAGGTAATTGCCAAAAAGAAGGCAGTTTCCATTTCAAATATCGCACAAAGCTCCAGGTTCAATGGTTTTGCGAATTAGTGTGAATACAACACAATTAAGATCCCATTGAGGCAGGGGCTCTCCAATAGACTGTTTTAAGTGAAAACCTTTAGCAAATAAGACAGTTCAGCATCGTTTTGAAACAAAGGACTGGAGTTCTTTATTTAGAAAGGGATGTATGACGAGTAGTGCTAACAAGTGTCAATCGTACAGACTAAGAATCAGACTAATGGCATGACATTGTCCACTGAGGCCTGAAAAGGATTTATGTTCTGATCAAGAGGCTAATAGGCCCGGGGCTACTTGCCCACTCCCGCCTTTGGAAGAACATCAAAGTTACTTTGATTTATGGCTCTCAAAAGCATTCTGCCCACTCACCCCTTCCAGATCCTTCTCTAGCAGACAAGGCCTTTCTCCCAGATGGTTCATCTCAGCCCTCAAAAATCTTAAATCCCAGAACCACATCCTAGAACACAAATGGCGTGCAGACCCATCGCCCTCGAACAGAATGGCCTACACCTGCCAGTTCAAAGCTTACCAGGAAGAAATACGCAAGGCCAAAAAAAGATTACTGGGATAGAATTGCCAATGTTTATCCCTCAGTCCAATGCCCCACCATGCTCCACCCCATCCACACCCAAACTCTCTGTGTCTCCCTTTCAGATGACTTCCAAAAAAGATGCTAAGCTACGTGCGTACCAGGTGGGGGGACAAACAGATGGTATTGCTACCCAAAACAAACTATCAGCTAGGTGGCATGGACCATATGTCATCACAGAAGTTGCATCTCCTCAAGGTGCAACAAGCCGACGACAAAATCTATCTCCTTTATATCATGTGAAGAAATTTAAGGCACATAGAGTAGTAATACCCACCTCTTGCTTCTGTATGAGACTCTGCTTCCAATCTACATTTATGGCATTACTGTTCCAGTTGGTCTCCAAAAATCCAATCGCCAAGAACTTGCTAGATTAGTAGAAAGTTACCCAGATGTGTTCTCCACAAAACTAGGAGGAGTGAAGGGAAGTCATCCAAAAAATCCATACACCGCCAGGAAGAGTTTTACGCCTTAAACCATGCCGGCTACCTGAGTTGAGGAAAACCATCATAAATGCAGAACTGAAGAATGTTAGACTTAAGGCAATGAAATATCAAAATGTAATGCCTATCTGATGTCTCTGATAGATACATTGGTGGAGACATTATGGAAAGCAAAGCTCATCACCACCTTAGAGCGGACTAAAGGCTACTGGCAGGTGCCCTTGGAGGAGAAAGCAAAACCAAAACTGCCTTTCCAAATCCTGATGCCCTTTTCCAGTTCACTGTACTTCTATTTAGCTACCTTCCAACTAATGGACTGAGTCCTAGCCCTATGTTGGATTTTTGCAGGATATTTTAACGACATGGTTGTGAACAATACAACCAGGGAAGATCATCTAAAGCTCTGAACTGCTGTGTGTGAGCAGCTGCAGAAAGCCCATCTCGCTGCCAATCTGGACAAATGTCTTCTGGCCCAATCATTCATAAAGTATCTGGGGTTCTAGGTCGGAAATAGACAAGTTAAGGTAGAGGCCATAAAAAAGCACCCCAGACCTACAAAAAGCACAAAGACTAGTCACCCTCAGAGATGTCTGTGACTTCCTTGAGCTGGAAGGCTATTTTCAGAGATTCATCCTGAATTTCTTAGAGCTGTACTGTTAACCGACAAAATAATCAAGATGCACACTAATATCCAATGGGACCAACAAGCATAAGAAGCCTTCAACAACCCAAAGAACTCTCTGTAAGAGCCTGATGCTTATTATGCCACATTTCACAAAATAATTAATCTTACAAGCAGATGCTTCATCCATCGGTTTGGGGGCACATTATCATAAACATCAGAGGGAAAAGAAAAGCACATAATGTTCATCAGCAGAAAGCTCTTTCGCCATTAAAAAGAAACAATCCAGTAGTCGAGCTGGAATGTGTAGCAATGAAATGGGCTGCATTTAACCTAAAGTATTACCTGACGAGGGGTGCCAATTTAACCTTCTTACCGATCTCACCCCATTGCCCTGGATGGCAAGAAATAAAGACATCAACCCCTGCATTCTGAGATGGTACTTGGCCCTATAGCCATGGTCCTTCGGTGCTGAACACAGGGCTGGGACCAAGCAAGCTAATTACGCTTTCTTATCCTGATATTCCCAGGTAACCAGTGGCCCATATGAGGGAAGCAGCCCTGGTAGGAAGGGTGGAGGTTTGTGACCAGGTCAGGAATCTGACTGTCAAGAGATAATGTGGCCCCCTCTCAGCCTGGGGTTGGGAGATCTACCAGGGTGAAAGTTGTAGACAATCCTACCCCATTCGGGGAAGGTGGTATTGGAAGGGTCTCAGTTCCTGGCCTCTCCACAAGTGCCTGTATGTACCTGGGCAGTGTCATTGTGAATCACCCCATAACTCTTCATAAAGGTGCTGGCCAGTTTCTTACTTCTTACTGCAGGCCAAAACATCCATCAACAGTTTGGCGGACCACCCGCAACATACCAGGCCACTAGAGCCTCCAGATAGACCGATCCAGTCACAAGATCTGCTTGAACATTGTTTGGAAATAGAACACGTATGCAGAACAGCAGAGACCCTACACGGCTGCAAGGAATGTAGTGCGCTGCCAGATGACACCACTGCATGCAATAAGCAATCAGCTGTGGCACGACTCTCTAACCCAGAATACTTCAAATATGCTGCAGAGCGGCTCTCTGGCATGAAACACAGAAACATGCTAAAATGTAACTTTGACTCCCCTGGTTGGAAAACTCCTACTTTGCTCTATAACTAGGATGGGAGTAGTCTCTGTCATCAAATGATAAAATAGGCCTAGTAGAGGCTGTCAAATCAAAATGGCCTATGCTAACAAAACCTGATGCCTGCCCTATCTCTTGTACAAAAAGTGTATAACGGAGAAATGTATGTAAAGGAAAATCAGTGTTCAAAAGAATAAATGTAGCTGAATCAGCTCTTCCCCACTTTAGACCACATGCAGTAAACTGTCTTGTAGGCAGGATGACACACTCTGGCTTGGGATTTGAATCCTATAAACCATGCCAAAATGTGGATTGAGGCCTGCCTGGCCTCCCACGTTAAAGTCTCTCTTTCAGACTTCCAAATAATGTTTTAACACAAAGTTCACACAGGCCCCCCTCTGTCCGGCTGAAACCTCTTCAAAACACAGTTCACATGGGTCCGCCTCTGTCGGCTCAGACCTCTCCAAACACAGTCCACGTGGGTCCCCCTCTGTCGAACTCGGACCTCTTCAAACACAAAGTTCAGAAAACTTGCATGGGGCTCCCCAAGCTTGTTGCACTTCGGGTCTCCCTCAGATGGGCTCAGACCGCTTTCGGATGTCGAAAACATTCGAATGTGCGTGGCTTTCTTAAGAGACCTCCACAGGACCACTTTGACTAAAAGTTCAAGGTTTAACTTCCACTCTCCCCTTATCCAGGAGTTAATTTTGCTTACTTCACTTTTGCAGTTCATTTCCTTTATCATGACAAACAATGCACCTTTCACAGGAGACTTTCGAGTGAGGTACTTACTTTTGCTGGACCACTCTGTTACTCAGTATTGCTGATTCTCCAGCTGTCTTTACTTCAAAGTTCATTCACAGGCCTGCCTTTCTTCGCGTTTTATCCACACATGTGCAGCCTTCACTTGCAATATAATGTTACCACTTCAAACTTTCTTTACCACACACTGGTCTCTCAGGTCGCTTGACAACTCACCGGCTGTGTGTGCTTCTTCTTGGTTTTACGATTTCCTATTCACAAGTCAAGGTTAGTACCACAGGCTTGTCGCCACCTCCCCAACTCTGCCGTTCACCCGGGAGGGTTGCTGTAGTCCTTGAAACACAATGCAGCGTGCATTTGTGGAATCCGGCCTTGTCCACCTGTCATTCGTGGCCTATCGGAGGCAACAACCTCCAGTAGTGAACTCCTGAGGTTTTCAACCACGCTGCTCTTGTCCCTTGGTCCGTTGCTCTGCTCCCTTAGTTTTGCCTTTGCCCCAGATGTTTTGCTCGTACTCATGTTCTGCTTCGCTCAGAGTGTGTCTTTGGGTTCTGCCTTTTATTCGTGTGAAGAGAGCTGATTGGTATCAGGTATATTCTCTTAAAGACAAGTGCCTGACCTGATTAAAGGGACATGTCCAGTACGATGTATGAGAGTTAGTCTTGTTACTCTGTTACCCTCTTCCTCAGCCCAGTGTTTGTGTAAAAAGGAGTTGGGACCTCAGAGACTCCTAAAAAATAGGATTGGTTAGGTGAACAAAAAAGGGGGAATACCGCGTCCCACCATCAGCTGCCTCACCCCCACTCACCGAAGACCCTTCACCCAGGTGATCCACCCGCACTGGTCGAGCCCCAGGGTCTGGATCCGAAGGCAATGGCCGTGCCCTGGCCACCTGAGCGAGAGATTGCCGGGACTAGCAGACGAGACACCCTTTTGTTTATCACAGTGAGAGCAAGTGGTACTGTGTTGTGTGTGTGTGTAAGGTGAGTGTTGGCCACACCCCTCCCCCCCCTTTCACTGAGTAGAAGTTTGAGTGGAGTAGTAGCGTAATGGAGTGGAGTGGGGAGAGAAAGCAGGAAGGAGTAACATTGGAGGGTGGTGGTAGAGTTTAGAGCAAGAGACATTCAAGGAAAGAGGGGGAAGATATAGGAGGAGAGAGAGAACGTGAGTGGAGTCAGAGAATAGAGTAGCAGGAGGACTGTAGAAATATTGAGAGACGCAGGAGGAGGAACAATCGGGTGTGAAAAGAAGGAAATAGATTGGGGATTCAGTGTCTGGAAGGCACAGCCCGCAAACACCCTATAGAACTAACCCTTGGATAGAGTAGGTCACCCATAGGATATTCCGGAGGAAGATTAGCTAGATGAGGCAGTTGCTTCTTGGCCCCCCCCCAACATTTTCAGCAAAGTTACTTCACTGCTTTTAGGCTCTCCCGCATAGCAAGGCAGAAACTCGATAGTAGGGGTAAGAAAGGATTCAATACTAACCTAGGTAATAGGAACACCTGTTTTGGGAGTTAGGGAGTGTCCTGCTTTCTCTAGACATGAGACAGACGACGCTTGGTGCCTCTTTGAAGAAATATAATAAAAACCTTTGAACGATCTTTGGGAGTTGGTGTGTTATTAAGGCCATCTGTGACAATATGTACATAGTAGGTAGCATCAAAAGGAGACTACACAACACTTTACAATCATAAACAATAATGCAAATCAATACCACACCATTTTAAATAAAGTGGGGGAACAAAAATGGTTATGCAAGTAAAACCAATATGCCATTTAATTATAAGCTAGTTACTTTGAGAAACTTAAGTCAATGCCATAGAGGCAAAAAGAGTTCCAGTGTTGTAAAACTAAAATTCACAGGTTAATACCTGAATAGGGGTTTAGGAAGTTACAAAGTCAACCTGAAACAAGACTTGTATCAAAGCAAAAGGTACTTTGTTTGTTTTGTTTACAAGGAGCAAGAGCACACGTTCAGGTAAAATTGGTTTCCTGGTTTGATGGTGGGCACTCCCAATTCCTACACACTCGGGGGGGTGGAGGGGAGGGTTCCCAGGGAAGGATTCTCCTCCAGGGCTCCACCTCTCATGGTCGGGTAAGGTTAATGTTATGAATTCAAAAATATGCCCACTGAATCTCTATTGGATGAGGGGGGCAACAATAGTGGTAAGCACGCCCTGCCCCTGAACCCCAGTTCACAAAATTACCAGTGCCAGATAAGTAGGAATCTCTAGGGTCTTGGGTGTAGCGGTAACGGCTACAGAGGTCAAAGGTGCATTGTCAGAGTAATGCCGATCATGGTCAAATCTTTGTGGCAGTGAAGCACAGGTTCCTCTTTGCAGTAGAGAGCAGCTCCTGGAGGCAACATGGTTCCTGGGCCAGAGGTTGAAGTCCTGCCAAGTGTCAGGCTTCAAGCCGCAAGGGTGCCCAGTGCAGCAATTATGCCACTTTGATAGATGTTCTGACCCCAGAATGCTAAAGCGCCACTTCAGAAGCCCACTGACAGCAGTGCAGGACACAAGACTGTTTAAGTACACCTGCCTAAGGGAGGAAGGGAATGATGAAGGTCTTCCCTGGTCGCTGAAGATAGTCCAATGGATCCCAGTAGCTGGCTTTGGTGATGCTGGTTCCCTCAGCAGAAGTCCTTGAGCTCTTCTCTATTGCATCTTCTTTCTTCAGAATCTTTGTTCCAGTGGGCAGCTACCAGGAGGGCTCCAGAACTCCTATGATCCAAAATCTGGGCATTCCCAGCCCACCAGTGGGAAGGATTTGTGCCATTTAAACAAGTGGTGGCTGTCCAGTCACAGACAGCCAGCTGCCTCACACCTGCCCAGCAACAGACATCGCCTGGGTAAAATGTGGATTGGGACTAGAAGAGTCACAATCCCATATACAACCATTTCAAGTCACAGAAAGCACTGACTGGGAATCCAACGCTGGGTTTTGGGAGTCTTCAAAGTCCAGGAAGATGGCCAAAAAGCAAAATGGCACAAAATACAGCTATTGTACCTTACAAAGCACCCATTTTGAGTATATGGTAATACTAATGGCATTATTTTTATTTATTATTTTACCAATTTTATATTTGACTCTAGCTGATAAGTACAGGCAATGGGTTTCATGAAGAAAATACATTAAGAATGTCTCCCAGTTGCACCAATAACCCCTCCCCGGTGACACCCCCTGCCCCTTCCAGATCGCTGCATCCTCAGGAGCCCCTGCAAGTTCAAGAGTGTAGAAAGTGTGAGACCAGCTGGGGCTTATAGGTCTGGGCTGGGTAGTCCGAGTCAAATTGCAGCACCGGGGACCAAACATCCGCAAAGTTATGAAGGGAGGGCCTCCTTTGCTGCAGTGACCTTTTCTGACACTAAAATGTCCCGAATCTTTATCCACCGCTGTTGGATGAGTGGCCCCTCTAGTGTCTTCCAGCTTCTGGCGATTGCAATTCTCACTGTAAACAGCAGATAAGTGAGCAACTTGGTCGTTATCCTGGAATTTAGGGTATATCTCTGGGACTGGGGATCCTAACAGAGGCACTGCTTTTTTGCTTTGCGGATTAATTGGAAAACTTTCTGCTGTAAATGTTCAAGGGCCGGTCGCAAGATCTCCACCGGGAGTGCCCTACAGTGACAGATGAATCTTGGGAGCAGATTCATTTTTACTGTTATGCGACCCATTCGGGATATCTCCTGAGATAATCCACCACTTCAGATCCAGTTTTAGAATCTGGAAGGGGATGATAAAGTTGGTGGCATATACTGCTTGCAGGCCTTTTGGGATTTGCACCCCAAAGTACCCAATTGCCTCAGCGTCCCATGAGATCGGGCAGCAGGGACAAAGCGCCTAAATATCTTCCTTCCCAGTTCTGTCCCCAAGGCCACCAACTTGCTTTAATTGATTGCAAACCCTGCCACATTATGAAATGTCTCCTGCCCTGCCATCATTTCCTGCAGAGAGGCCTGAACCGTGAAGAGGGTTAACATAAAATCGTCTGTGTATCAGGAGATTTTGTATTCGTTTTTCACCACTGTCACACTGTGGATGGCGGGGTTGTCCCTGATACGCTTGGCAAATTAGCAAAGAGTTCCATAATCTGGGCAAAGATTAGGGGGGAAAGGGGACACCCCTATCTGGTGCCACATGTCGGGTCCAAGGGGAACGATTGCATTTGATTTACCCACATGGCTGTTTTAGGGGAGTTGTGGTGTCTAAAAGCAGGGCCATCTTGGTGCGGTTGGCTGCCGCTATTTCCACTATGTCTAATGCTTGGCGCACACTATCACTAGTAGCCCTCCCCTGAATGAATTCTGTTTGGTCTGTGTCTATAAAATCCGATAATATGGAGGCCAGTCTGTTCACTAAGATTTTAGAGTAGATGTTGGCATCAATGTTTAGGAGGGGGATTGGCCTGTATGAGGTGCAATCCCAGGGGTCCTTCCCGGGTTTCAATAATAGAATGGTCTTGTATTCCCCCATGGTCTGTCACCTTCCCCGTTGTAAGGAGTTTCAATAATTGGACTCTAAAAAGTCTCTAAATCTTGGGCGTAAACCCATTAGGCCCCAGGACCTTAGGTTTCACAGTTTGTATAACCATGTCAACCTCCTTCACAGATATGGGACGGTCCAGGAACACCCTTTCCGCCTCCGTAAGGCGGGGCAGAGCGGCCTCCTCCACGTAATTGCCTCTGTGCTGAGTGGACTCTGGGGGAGGCCGTCAGTGTCTCCGTAAGGTGGTCTGAGGCAATCCGCAGCTTGTGTTTTTCAGAGTAACGAATGACCCATGTGGTATGCCACAGCACTATTATCGTGTTCCTTTGCTTCAGGAGTGCCCGTTTTGTCACCAGAAACTAGTTTGTCTTATTTCCCTTGGCGTAGTACCCCTGTTTTCTTTTGACTAGGATCTTGAGCTGTTTCCCCTGCGATGTGTGCCTCTAATTTATTACGGGCCAACCTCCATGACTTGTGTGATTTCAGGGATCACCTGTGTTTACGTGCCTGCTCCTCTTCTGCCACTGCCCTTTCTAGCTGTTCCCTTGCCAGATTTTACCTTTTATGGTATGCACCGGAAAGGGCCATGAGCTCCCCCCTAATAACCACCTTCACAGCCTCCTATTGCGTCACTGTGTATCACCCCATACCTCTACAAAAATGTGCTGGCCGGTTTCTTTCTTCTTGTTGCAGGCCAAAACATCTATCAACAATCTTGCTGGACCACCGCTCCACTCACAAGATCTGATTCAAAATTGTGCGGGAAGATTTGATTTATTTGATGTTTTTATAAACGCACACAAGGACAAACCAAATTGTAAAGAGGCGCAGATGATATCGTACAAACAAATGACTGCACAATACCTGGGGAATTGGAACAGGAAGGAGGGCTGAAACAGGGGAGGAGGCAGAGATTAGATCATCAACGGTCACATTATCTGAAAAGAAAGGTTTTCAGAACGTATAGATCTTTTCCAGGGTCTTGATTTCTCGGGGATACTATTCCAGAGCCGAGGACCGTAGACCGCAAATCTCCTATCACCCTTGATCACACATTGAGAGCAGGGAACATTCTGCAACAATTGAGATGCTAAGCGCGCAGTGTTTTAGGCGATTGATGCCGGCTGAGCTTATTTACCAATAAGGTGGGAGTAAGCGCATTAAGGTTCTTGTATATAAGGCAGATGATCTTAAACTTAATCCTGTCCTCCACTGCCAAACAGTTCAGAGAAAGTTGTGCACCAGGGATATGATCATATTTGTTCAGACCACAGGTTAATTTAACTGCTGCATTTTGGGCCCTTTGCAATCTCTGGAGTTGTTTGGTGGGAATTCCAGCAAGGAGACTGTTACAATAGTCCATATGTGAATTTATCAGTGACCCGACCACCATAGCAGGGTCACTGCTCGGACATATGTCAGGTCTTTCCCTAGCATACGGAGGGAGTAAAAAACTGACTGAACTTTGGCACTAACCTGGCTTTCACTTCCAAGGTTGTTTTATTATATACAACAAAGATCTTGGGGGCCTAAGGCAGTGAAAATCATGGGGTCGGTTTCCTGCCCTAAGGAGAGGCTGTGGTCCAAACAGGGCAACCTCAGTCTTTGCTGGATTTAGCTGTATTAAGCGGGGGGAGAATTTTACCAAGAGAAAGGGAGAGAAGTATCTGGGGATGTCTCAGATGCTCCTCACTGCAGCCTTTCTCTGGGTAAAATGCTCCCCCACCTCGCCTAGTGCCGCTGCCTTACTTCGTGTTGGGTGCCTGTCACCCTACGTGAATCAAACCTGGCTGGCCTCTGCAGAGATGAAGTGGGTCTTTGGCTGTGCCGTGGCTCACTGGAGCACTTGCTGGAATCGGGCACCCCAAGGATCAGGCTGCTCGACCCTGGAGCTTGGTGCCCCCCTTCTGGGAAGGTGGCCTGTCTCTGCCTGCATCAGTCTGGAAGGGTATTGTGGGTTCCTCACCCTCCCAGAATGGAAGTCATACAAATGGCATTCTTGTGATACAAAGGTGGTATACAGTAGTGGACCGTAAAGAAAATGTAAAACCCAGTTCAATGCCACCAGCCTGTCCTGTGCACATCTAAAAGGTTAGAAAAATGTTACTAAAGAAAAAGGGACACAGTATCCCTGTAACACTCCAGTGGGAGTGCCTGTATCACATCGAAAAAACACAAGAAAAAGTCAATTGGAGAAAAACTCTCCCTGCTTTATATTTGTGCATTTATTTGCAGTGCACATAACCCATGTAGAGGAGGTCCCAAATGCAACCCGCACTCCAACCATCCACTTTGAAGTACCAGGAATATTCACACCGAAATATGTGACATATGATGAGCAAATAAACCAGCAGAGAGCCGCAGCGGGGCTCTGCCCAGTGCCCAACAGACGAACAATGCCGATTGAAGTACCCGTACCAAGGAAACCATGGACAGTAAGGTATCCATTGAGGAAACCCTATCAACAAATGAAACGAAAATGAAGATTGTCTAAGTACAGTCCCTGAAGAAATCAAAAAGGTCTTAATGGAAGACAAATGGTGACATCACAAAAACCTGGATTGACTCACATATAGAAGAAATGACGACCAGAGAATGACGTAAAGAGACGAAACACCATGAACAAGGATATCGTGTACCTAAAGTGAAAGGACAATGTCAAATGTAAGAAGCTTAAGCCATGAGCATGGTGAAGATATTCGACCAGTTTACACGTGTACATATGCTTGGAACCGCAAGAAAGCTAAGAAAACTGCGCGGCTTGCTATGCTTAGTAGCAAGATAGTGCGGCACGCGCCACTGTACATAATCTACCTCAAAAGAAGTACGTTATAGAAGTATACTTCCACTTTGCACAAGAAGCAGAATCAAGCAAAACGTTACTAAAAGGCCACACGAGAAGAGTTTCATATTCATCAAAATCGAGAAGAAGCTGCTTAAACGAAACTCAGCAGAGGCAAACCGTTCCAGGAGAACCAAGGTCGTGTCTGTCAAGATGGACGAACAGTAGCTACAATTCATTGAAACAAAGAACAGAATATACTACTCTAAAAGGTCAAGATAAGAAGACGAAGGCAGGTGGTGGGTGAAATGAAAATCAAATGCACAAATTGATGAAGAAGAGGCAAATGCACAGTGTCAGAATTGCGTGAGCAGCCGAGCAAGCAGAAGTAAGACCATCACACCTACGCATGGCAACAAGCCAGGAGAAGATATCAGAACTTTTCCAGACAGGAGATGCAGCCTTGTGGCCAACCACAGTGAAATAATTGACACATGGCCACTAAAGCGATGATTGATTGTAACAATAATTGGAGGAATGCCGGGGGAACTAAGGGGCACCCCACACCTGGCCAACCATTCTGCGTGCTGCTAAGCAAAGTGAAAAAGTATGAGTGAGGTTAGTGCCAACCCAATCACAATGGACCAAGTAATCTAAGGTCCTATAGTTAGTAGAACCAATAGGACGTCGTACTTTTAGTGACGTCTACAGTAGCCAGTTTGAAGGTAGGGCCTAGAGGCCCCACTTGACAGTGTTTATCCAATCCACTTACTCTGTTACCATATACAGATATAATACCTATATTAAAGTTACCTTTCCTGAACCAATAGAACCAATAGAATTGCATGCCAACTTTTAAGTGTTACACGTCAATGATGATGAGTTTTCAGTATAAATGTTATGATTTTTATTAAGTTCATTGGAGTTGAAGTGAGAAGGAAGATCGCACCACTGCTGATATTCATAACTCCCCGTTTTTTGTACTTGTCATTAAACAAACTCCCTTTGCCAAACCATCGAGTTGTCATTATTGATTTGGTGTTGGGGTAATTAATCTGCACCCCCATCCATCTCACGGGTGCGGCTATCTTGTCTTGAAGTGCTTCTGGGCAAACCCCGACTCTATGGGCCTGTTGGGGGTCCCAGAGCACACTTGTGGGTATCTACGCGCTAGTTTAATTATGGAAGGGCAGGTTCTTTATAACACGCTCTTATTCTTTTTTTACTTTTATTTTTTATTTTTTTCTCAAGCATGGGTCTTAAGCTTTGGCCTTGGTCTGAGCAGTGCCCCCAAAACAAGTGAATTCAGCAGGTGATTGAGGCTTAAAAAAAAAAAAACTCCTGGTTTCCGACCCAAAACAACCAGAATACCGAATCCAAGACAGATAGTCTGGCTGTTCCATTGAAATTTATGGAGGTAAAATTGCAAAAAGGAAGCCTCTTCCTAGCAATAATATGATATGGCATTTATAATGCGCATATTCACAAGTGTTTCAAGGCATGACGCTGCAAGGGAGGGGAGCAGAATCGGCCCCAAAGTGCCAGGAGGGCAGTGCAGGTGTGAAACTGGAGGGGAGGGGACCTGGGCCCAAGAACATAGGGTAGCCAGGTGACCAGTGCAGTTTCAGTTTCAGGCAGGAGATCAGCAAGGCAGTGGAGGAGAGAAAGCAGAAACAAAGAGGAAGGTCTTGAGGTGCTTCCAGAACCGGAGGTGGTTCTCCTCAATTTTCAGAGAGGCAGGGAGGCGGTTCCAGAGGTAGGCCCCAGCCGAAGAAGGAGATCTACCACCAACTCGTTGCTTGGAGAAAAGACTAACCCTGAAAGAGTTGGAGGCGTATGAGCGAAGAGCTCGAGAAGGAAGATATTTAAGAAGAGAGAGTTGAAGGTATTGAGGACCCAAGCCCCAGAATGCCATGTGGACAATGCCATCTCCTTGGTTGTCTGGTTACAGTAACACCTCACAGGCAAACAAGCCTCCACGCTTCAAGGTTATTCTGGAGCACATCTCCAGCACATCGTGCAACAAGTCATTGAATTCAGTACTTCCCTGTAAGTACTAGAAGCTGCCCACACGGTTACACGCTCATTTGCAGGAGAATTAAGCATTTGTTCTTTTCTGACCATCCCAATGCTTTGATATACATTGACCACCGGCATTGAAACAATCACAAACTGCATCTCTTCCGCTCATTCTCTTTCTTACCTCGAGAAATCTTTGATGTGTGTTTAACCGTTCTCTCCCTTTGCCCTTTCCCCTCCTCAAACATCTCTTGGATACCCCTGGCAGGTCACTGTTGCAGCACTGCGGTGGAGCCTGGTGCAGTTTAAAAAACTCATAACAAACCTTTAAATAGATGCTTTGTTGTTTAAAAGAGAGGCTGACTACAGTACACACTCTTATTTTAAAAGGTACATTGTAACTCTAAGGCCACCTCTAAAATGGTAACAGGAGCCCATAGATAAACTAGGAGCTAAAACTGCAGGTACAATTTCTTTAGTCTCCGACTCGACCGTTTGCATGAACATAATCCTAAAAACCCTATGATATGTCGTAAAGGTGCATGGATGACCGTCCTTCTCTTGCCTTACGGTCAAACTCTAAAACTAGATTACCATGGCACGGGTATTATAGCCCGGTTGCAGCGCGCGGTATTAAGCGCATTATAAAAAAACAATTATAATTTATAATAATCTAGGATCTCCTTACTTTCCAGAATACGTGAAAGACCTTTCTTTTTAACACATCTTAGCTAGCCATGGTACGTCATCAGTTGCCACCTGCTTTTCAGACCAAATCCCTCTACTGTGATTCTCTCCATGCGCCCAATATGATTAGCACCCACAGTACTTAGCTCCCTAGTGCTGTATAGTTTGATTGTGTCACTGTGAGTTTGCTGTGAGGTACCCCAGGTAACCTTGATTTGCTGCCTCTTACCATGCTGCTCAGTGCAATTAAAGCACCATGTTTTATCTTTTAACCCCGATGCCTAATTTAAGTTTCTATGAAAGGCTCCTTGAAATCACCCCTTGAACAGGGAGGCTGCAGAGTGGTTTTGAGAGACTCACCTCTCCTCTGGCATCATTCTCAATCATGGTCTACTTGGTAGGCACTGCTCCATGCTCCCTATATGTCCCCTCCTCATGTTCCCACTCTCATCCAGAGCTAGTTCCTGCAGACTGCTAGAGATGTTGGCCCACGCAAGAACACCTGCAGGCATCTCGTCACAAGCACCTCACCCAAAGGGCACCCCACCGAGACCTTGCCACGGACACATTGAGTGGATACTCTAAATTGCTTACAAGGTCCTTCACTAACCGCCCCCATGAACATTCTCATCTTCTACGTGCAAATGTAGTATACACAGGCCAACTAAGCCCCCAAGATATGGCAATCTATGTATCACTCCCAAAAGAATTCACACACTAGTATGGTACATCTCTAGAACCAAGTTACCTACCACACCACCAGCTACAACATGCTAGCATTCGGGCACACAAGTCTCCCCCTGGACATAAATGCCTTTATGCTGTTGACACGGAAACAGATCTGCATGCAGGGCACAGGGTACTTCTGATGTGCATGCATCAACACAACAGATAGGCACATGTTGCCTCTCTCCCATCTAACCTAACCCATCCTTGCTCTTCCAGATCCACTACATTTCCTAATCTCCAAGCGAAGGGCAGCCATACGCAATATAAATCCCCAAAACATGTCATAACTACATAGCTTAAATCAAATGATTAAGAATGGGCCATTGCCACCTATATTACTTGTAACAAATACAAGGGCTTCCAGTGAAAGGAGCCTTCGAAAAATGATGAAAAAATAATCATCACTTCTTGCATTGGATCTGTAAATAACCCTAATAATCAATCTGGTAGGCACCTTTTAAGGCAGCATAACATAGACAAACCTGCAATGGTATGGTCTAAGGCCTTCTCTTAATCTTTTCCCCACATACCACCTTAATCGACGCCATTATGTGTGATTCTAGCCGCAGCAGGAAAGTTCTCATGCTTTATCCATGCTTTAGCTAAGCGCGTTCTGATTGCTAAAGGCACTTCATGGATTGGTCCTAGGAGTGGCTTGGGGTTTCCTGATCTCAGCGGTTCTGTCAAATCCACGAAGGATTTCAGTATTATTTCTTGGCTATTTCCATTGCCCAATACACAATACTCTTCATCTAGGGCAAAGGTTTTGATGGTTAATAGTCTTTCAAGGATATGTGTGACATGGAAAATGGCGGGTATAGCAGACAAACGAAGATCGGTGGTTGGGTATTTGTTCACATCAGATATTCTATTTTTACAAGAAACATAAGCTATGGGAGCAAACTATTTGGAAGGTCATTCTTGTAACTACGAAAATTCAGCTAAAAAAAGCACTAAAGGATTATTAAAGGAGGATTTTTTGATATGGTTAAGATTTCGTTTGAACACCAACAAAAGGTAAAGTATTGAAATCCACTGAAACCCTACTGACTGCAAAGTTCATTTTAACAAACAATGAGCTTTTAGCCGGGTTGTATTTTCACAATGCCCACCCAGCTATTTTGAAACCTGAGTACTGAGTGAATTGCAATATTATATCCCGTTGTTTCATCAGACCACTCGTTCTAGGGTTTGGAAGCTGGGGGTGGGAGCGGAAGGGGGTTGGCCTATAATATGATGCAGCCTCTTATGGTAGATCCGGTTTAGGATATGGCCGTTTAATCCACTCAGTGGGACCAGCCTTGTTGCAAGCCTTGAACACTTTGCCATCAGCAAGCCTTGCTTGCCGGCTCCCTGTGTGGAATCCACGATTAAGAGGCAAGAGCACAGGGACCGAAATTGCGCCACCACTGCCTGAGATACGCTTCTGCCTAAGGCTGATATATGAACCAAACTGAAATTGTTTACAGCCAACACGTGTCCTGAGCGCAACTGGTATCTCTGGTGTTGTCCAGCAAACACCTGAATCCAGAGCAATCCCTCTGTTTGACTGGACTATTCTGCACTGTATTCTAATTCCAAAACCTCATCCTCAGTGGCTTGGAGCCATTCCTGCTTTTAGATAATAGTTGGTGTTTTATATAGCACTGTGGATTGGAGGTTCCAGTTTCAGAGATCAAGTGGTATGCAGATGTATTCGCTGATCCTTCTTGACACCACTGGAACATCAGGAGTGTTGGAATAGCGCTACTTCAACCTTTAACCCCAACCAATGCTGAGCATCCAAAAGCTTTGGTAGGAAACACCTTTAGATCCCTGACCACAAGGTACCAGGGCGTTACAGTCCTTGTAGGGAAGTCCAGAGGATCTTCCCAAGCCGTGGGAGCTTCTGATTGCAAGTCTTCTAACTGGGAATGATAAGCTTGGGCCATATCATGTACAGCTTCTCAGAATTTGTTTAGTCACCCATGCTTTATAGCCTGGGAACTTGGGCCTTTGTGTTTTAATTTGCTTTTATCTACTTCTTGCATTGAAAGTAGCTGAGCTATAACTGTATGTGGGCATTCCTTTCACATGTGCTACTCTGTGTTCTGGTCTTCTGCACTTACCTCTGTGGAGCTTGGCCTTGATTGCTCAACAACTGCTCAAGTAGCCTGCCCTGCATAGCTGAGTCTGCTACTTGGGCCAGAAATTTGTGTTTTCAGAAAAGCTCATGACTGATCCAACCTTTGTGAGAGGCTCAAATTTGGTGCAATACTTTTCACAGGGCAGAAAGAGTGAGGTGCAAGTACCAATTGGTGTCCAACCAGATTATCAGACCTGATCTGGTAGATTTGTCAGCCAAAAATGCATTTAGTCTGTCTTTTAGGTACTTGTTCTAGCATCCTCTCGGGTGTGAGAATGACAGCATGTCTGAAAAAGTTCGATTAATCTTTCTCTGCCATTAATCTGGTTGGGTTTTCAGCAGCAGTGTAGATCAATTTAATTAACCAGCATTGAGAACGAAGTAGTTTGGACAGTTTTATCCCAACTGGGGTGGACCATGTTGGGCACTGACTTATGCAGTGGTGGCATATTTTAGGATAATAGGGTGGCGAATCAGATTCCAGGGATAGCACCAGCTAGCAGCCCTACCAAAGCTTTCTTTTTTCAAATATCAGATGGAAGTCCAATGCTTTGTGTTCTACCATGTCTCTATATATTTGAGTATACAGCATGATCCACTGATAAACCTCCTAGGAGTTGGCTGTGTGGTCCACTGTAGATTGGAGAACATGTCACTCACAGCACTCCTCTCTGAGGATTCAGTTCTTTGGACCTTTTGAGTTGTCATTTATTCTGGTTTTACTGGTCTTACAACTCATCACTAAACGCCTTGATGGGGTCCTTTTGCGTTGGAGTCCAGTTGGCTGTGGAGTGGTGCCATGCACTTTAACCCCAAGGTCGGATTTAGCCTACTGCGGCAGTGGCTCTGTATCAGTTTTGGTGTTGGCCAGGTGAGACACTTTAGTACTGTACTGGCATTTGCCCACTGCTGCTACTTCGTAGCTAATTCTGGTATTCCAGCAACCAACAGTGTGTGGAATAGGACACAAGGAGCTCCTCCCTGTTCTGTGAATTGCTAGAAATGACTCACCTTCCCAGGTTTGTTGTGTAAATAAGAGAATATTTACTCCCGCTTGTTGGGAACAAAGGATTTGCATTCCACTGGAAAGGGGCACTGGCAATCTTCTACCATGTGCCTAGGCCGAAAAGAAATCGCACTGAAAAGAGCACAGAGGGGCCACGAGTGATGAAGCCCTAGACCTCCAGAAGTAACTTGCAAGGATACACATCTGAAAACCTTGCAAGAAGTACATCATCGCATCCCCAAATCACAAGGCACTTTTGTGAGAGAGAGGCCCTGACCAAAAACAAATCAAATGTGTAGGCATGAAGGTGCGGCATAGGAAGTTTTCTGTGCAGGAGATTTGGTCGAATCCAAATCCATCTAATTTGTTTGACTGATATTGGCTGCAAATATGTGGGGGTTGGAAAGGGTAATAATTAAGGTGAAGGGGGAGAAGTGGGAACTGCGGGCGTCTCCCCCCGGCATATATTTCTGGCTAAATGGATTAAAATAAAATGTATGGATTTGGAATATTCCCAAATCTCCTCGATGTAATCACATAGAACCGAAGGTGCAGCACCGAGTTGCTTCTCGCCCACCCATGCAGAGAAAGGGACTAGTAGTTATAGCAAGAGCAGTGCAAAGTGAAGGTTCCATACACGGAGGTGGCAATGCATGCCACCTTGTTTTTAATTCAAAGCTGCAGCGAAATATGCTCTTGTCTCACCTTCTTCTCAGGGACAACATCCCACGACAATGGATGAAAGGTGAAGACACAGGAGTATTGGTGGTACCTGGAACTTTCCCTTTTGTAGTTCCTAAAGATGAATCGCTAGCTTGTATCCTAGATAATATGCGTCAGACAGAACATGCACCACTGAGCAGTATAGAAAAACCTATATGAGAACCTGAATTGTTTCCATGGTCCTATTTAGATTTCCCCATGGAAATGTCCTAATGGGCGTTGCAGAAAACGCTGGTCATCACTGAAAGCTTTGCCACAAGAAGCGGTGGAACTGACTACAGGTGTACAGGAGGACAAGATATCCACTGACGGGCCCATAGGTCAGTGCTCACCCTCTAGTACTTGTAAGACAAGATAGCTGCACCATGTGAGGGATGGGGGTGCAGGATTCACTTACTTCAACACGACTCAATAATGAGGACTCAGTAGTTTGGCAAAGGGAAGTCCGTTTAATGACAAGTACATCAGACAGGGAAGCAGTTAGGAATCAGCATTGTTGCGACCATGTGTCTCGCTCCGACTTCCTCGAACTTCAGTTGAACAGCAACCTTTATGCATAAAACACGTCATCATTGATGTCTAATTCTACAAAAACTCAACATGCAATATAATTGGTTAGGAAAGGTAACTTAAGTATAGGTGCTATATCTGTATATGATAATGGAACATGCGGATTGGATAACTCTTATCGGGTGGGTGTCTACACCCCTCCCTCTACATCACATGTGATAGACGTCACTGCGAGTAAGACGTCTCATTGGTTCTACGATATGTAGGACCCCAGATAACTTGGTCCATTGTGATTGGGTAGGTTACACCCCTAGACAAAAATTTCCACTTTTAATTAGCAGCATTCAGAATGGACACCCAGGTGCCTGGTGTCCCAAGTTTCACCCTGCCTCTGTTCTATCAATCAGTATCTTGGGCTATGTGTCAATTAGTTGGCTGGGTATGGCCTCGAAACTGTAGCCTCTTATCAGGAAAAGTTATGGCATCCTCGGGTTCTGGGTGACATCAGGGGGTAGTACCTCTTCGCGCCTGGCTGATCACGTGCTAGTTCACCATGAATACGCTTCAGTTTCCAGATTTTTGTGTATTTAATTCTGTTTCGGCCTCGCCACCTGCATGGGGCCCCCCTTATCTTGACCTTCATCGGGCAGGCTGGTATGCTCTGAAGTTTGAGTCTTGTTAGCTGACGCTCTCCTCCCTTTCTCTGGCTGACCTTGATTTCCTAGGCATGAGCCGCTCCTTGTTGAGTTTCGATTCCGCTCCTGATCTTGCCTCTGGCTGGGTTACGTAACTTGGCCTGTTAGGCCTCTGGCAGCCTCGGTATATTTCTGCTTTACAAAATGGAGTCGCATTTGTATAATGTGCCTTATTGAGGTAGATATATGGTTGGCGCTTGCCGCTCTAATCTTCTACTAAGCATTGCAAGCAGTAACGTTTTCTTTAGCCTCTTTCATACGTCACATACCTTGGTGAGTACTCTCCTGGTACCTCGAAATGAGGGGTAGGGGCACAGGCCATGTCTGGGACCTCCTCTACACTCACCCTTCTGGTCAGTTCACCGACCACTTCTGCGATCGCCGTTGCATTTATTTCTTTTGATTCTTCGGTGTCATGTTCATAGTCTTCAGGGTTTTTACATGATGGTGTGAATGTGTGAGTCTTCGGGGTCCAGATTTTTATCACCCCTTTCAAACTCCCTGATGTTTTCACATGCTCATCTTTGTTCCAGGTCATTAGCTGACATTGTCCATTTGAGGTGCAGTAGATCCATTTTCCTTCATACCTTCTTCGTTTCTTAGGATATGTGATCTTTGTTCCTTCTGGCGCAAATCTGCTGGCCTTCACAAAGTCTCTTATTTCTTCATCAGTCAGGTCTCTAGGCTTCCACCTTTGTTCGACATCAGCCATTCATTTCATCCCTATGGCTTCCTTTGCAGTTTTCTGGCACTGTGTAATGATTATCTTGATAACAAAGAATCCTAGCAGTACCATTGCTAATAGTGCTCCCAGATACTTGAATATATCTGCCATCCATTGTGGGACCCACGAGAATAGGTCTCCAAACCAGCTGTCATCGTCCACTACATCACTTTCATCGATCATCTGGTTTTTCAAGGTTGTCAACATACTTATGGCTTCTGTTAAGGTTCCTTTCTCTTCATCGTGCGATGGTACAAATGTGCAACATAATTCTCCGATTTTTGCACAAACACCTCCATCCATTGCTGTGATTATGTCAAGCACATATCTGTTCTGGAGGGGTCATCAGTCTGATTGCTCTCAGCTCTTCTTTGTTCGTGTTAAATCCTTTTATAGTGGTATTGATGGTCTGCAATAACTCCCATCTGGTTATCTGCAACCATTTAGCATTCACTCCAATTTGGATGTGTGGCAAGAGCATTGTGGTGAACACTGTTGAGGTGAGGCTGAACAGCCTGTGTTCGTATGGGATTGCATGGAATGCCTCTTCTGATTTGGTAGAAAAGTAATTTTCTCTCTTCATCCTGGATACAAATTCCACAGATCTCCTTCTCCTTAGATGAGCATCTGCTTTCGGGAAACTGTCCAACTTCAGGTCATTCTTAGGGATCACTAGCGCGGGAACGTGGACGTCCACCAGTGTGCATATGCCTCCCCAGTTTTTCGGTAGTCTTATTTATGCCTTGGTCCATAATAACTGTGGTTCCTTGTGTCATTCCTGGGGCTTCAAAGATTCGTCCGCAGTTTACATTCTCTCCCATCTTCCTCGTGCCATTATTTCAGAAGCATAGTTTTGGGCTTTCCAGTGGTACTATCTGCAGGGGTCCTCCTCTGTCTTCGACCCATGTTAGCAGCTTTACCAGTTTTGGCCATAGAGGTTTGCACAACCTCTGCGAATTCTCTATTGCTTCTTGGCAGGCTCCAAAGACCATCCAAGCTCGGCAGATTACTACTACTTCTTCCCATCTATCTGGGGAGACCACTGTTCCCCAAATCTGCATTTGGCCTCTGTTCTTTCAGGTCTGAGCCTCTCCTGCAGTTTTTCCTTGAACGTTCAATCTTGGGTTTATTACCCAACGTGTTCCTGATCCTTTGACGCCAGGATTCTCATATCTGATCACGTGATTCCTTGTATGCGCCCTGTTTCTTGTTTTAATGTCCTGGACATAGCCATCTTCATCTGGGTAATCTTTTTCATTGGCCCATATCAACGAGGCGTCTCTTCCCATAAATTGTCCTCTGGTGTTGCACATTGCTATATGTGATATACAGTGTGCTGTGGGTACATCAATTTCTACAGCCACGAAGATCTTGGATTTTCCCATGCTATATGTTAGGAGTGCACAGAGGAAGCATTCTCCTTCTGACTGTCTTCGTCCTACTTCCTTCATGTGCTAGTACCATATGTTGTTTCCGAGGTGGGCTGTGCTGTCCAGGTAATCGTTGAGCTCATTGCTATCTTCATGCAGGCTTCTCTTGATTCTCAGCGTTCTTCTGTAGTTTGCTATTCCTATGTCTTTAAAAGCATCTGTGTTGCTTCTCCACTCTCTTCGTCTTGGTAGGGTGGGCTGCCTTGGCTGTATCGCAGTGGTAGGAAACGGTTTTTCGTTTCTTTTCCTTTCCTCTTGTAATCTTCCATAGAGGTTCTCTAACCGCCGTTGGCTCACCAACTCCCCAATGCGTGGCCGTGTCGTAGGTCTGGTACTTGTTCCTTATGTCTGAGCTGGCGTGCTTACTGTTATAGTCTCTGTAGTTCTATTTCTCCATTCCTCGTGCAGTTTCTTTGCTCCGACTATGAATGGGAACAAGTAATCTATCGGTATTTGTGTTTTCTCTGCAAGTTCCTTTGTGGCTACTTCTGTTCTTTTGAGGGATTTTGCTATGCCCTCTTTCTTTGGTTTCGCACTTGGTTCTCGTTGGTTGCTTCCACTATTTTCTGGAGCTGATTGTTCGCCAGGCAGTCTTCCCTTCTCTGCTGCCTTCGTTGGAGGCCCTGTAGCCATAGACACTTGCCCTTGTCTTTGTGCATCCTGTTTGTGGGTACATACAGTGGTCTGTGCCGTGTTTTCATTCATTCCGTGCTGACCCTGTCTCCAGCTTTTCTCGTCATTCGTTACATCTGGCAGCATTTCCTTCCAGGGAAGCGGAGCCGCCCCTGTGCTGGTGGTAAAACCAGGTTACTGTTCTGTGCCCCCATTTCAAACAAGTCCATAGTCAGTTATTTATTTCTCTTCTTGCTCTGATCTCATAGCTCATGAGTTTATTACTACTAAAGTGACGAGTGCTTTTCGTGTGTTCCCCCCTCTTGCGGGTGCTGTCGGTAATCTCTGGGTATGTAGTACAGTTCCTGTGCTAGATTATGGAAAAGTGTTAGACTAGCAACTTTGGTACTTCACATTCATAATGGATATTTACTGTAGGTAAAAACCCAGTGCATTCCTCGAATTTGCCTTGGTCCTGAGGACATGCTGGAACCTGTTCAATGTGAAGGAATGCAAAGATGGAACTGCTAAAAATCACACAAAAATAAAATGTAGTAAAAATTAAAATTAAAAATAAAAATAAAAGTGAACATGAAAAAATAAAAATAAGGAAAAATAGAGGAAAAAGCAAAACGAAAAAATAGGATGGTGTAGTTCTTGTCTCTGCTCTCCTAGATCTGTCTTGTGGCAGAAAATTGAAGAACTGTGTCTCTGTCCTCAATTTGTTCCACAACGAAAAGATAAAGCACTGTCTCTCTGTCTCCACGATCTGTCCCACGGCGGAAAGTCTCACTGAAACCTCCTAAAGTTAGATAGCTCCACCTGGAGCATTATGCCGTGGAGGAGTGTGCCCATATGTGGGGCGTTGGCTGGATCTCTAAGGAAGGTGATGACGTCAACATCTGCAGGCCTCCCTACCATTTCCGGATAGTCTGTGACTAGTCTAAGCAGTACGTTGTGCGCCAGCCGGGTGTCCTCTGGTGATGGGGACATTTGTCCTGTTTGGCAGGGTTCCTTGTCATGAGCTTTTCTTTTGATTTGCACAGTCTCTGCACCTTCCTGTTGCGTGGACTACCACAAGGTGATTTAGCTTAGTCCACAGTTTGTTCAACTGAGCTAGGTTTCTTGGGTCTCTGATGAAAGTACGTGTGTCAGTTGTTCTCCCGATGAGTCCTGGGCATTTCTCGATTATTTGAAAAAACAAAGCAAATGTGAGTTTGTCAATGTCTACTGGCGGTGGAAGCATTTGTGTCTTTTTCACTGTGCTCAGGCAGCTTGGCGAAGGCTTCCGTGATGACAGTCAGCAGTTGTCGGATTATTTTCTCGTTCGCAGGATCTTGAATAAAGTCTGTGACACTGGTTTGTCTCCCTATGCGTGACAGATATGATATTACCACCAGTTGAAAGTAGGTTAACGCATCCCACTTGAAGTTTCTGCTGGGAGATACCATAAGTTCTGTGAACAATGTCTCAACACTGGTTGATTTCAGGACGCTGTGTTACGCTCTCAAGAAATGTCTTTCTTCTCTTTTTTTTTTCTTTCAGTCTATCAGAGTCTTGATTCTTTATGCTACTTGGGCATGATGTTATTTCAAAAGTTCATCTTGTCAGTGTTGGTGTGGCTTTGTGTATGTAGTTCTCTCCTTCTTCATGCAACTGTGGTGCACAGAGTGTCTGTATTATTGTTCCTTATCACCTTTCTCTGGTTTGGGGAAATGTTCTTATTTAAAAGTCACAAATTGAAACCGGGTTCTTATGTCATTGTTTTGCTGCTCATGCGTCCTTCTTCCTCACCATGGATCTTGTCTGCACGTACTGAGGTTCTTCCCCGTTGTGTGTGGTTTCTTTGTGGTTGGATGCAACTGGAGGGCTTTCTCCTATAAAAGGTTTAATGTCATTCAGGAAGAGCCATGCCCTTCTGTCCTGGACTTTGACGGCTGAAGGAGTGCAGTCCTCTACGATGAAAGGGCCATTGAATCGTGGCTCATCCCACTTCTTCCTTGTAAAGTTCCTTATGAGAACAGCGTCACCAGGGAAGACAGGTGGCGCACATAGACTTTGCACAGAGTCTCTTTCAGCACTTCCTGTTGTATTTTATGCTCCGCTGCACCCTTTTCGCCGTCGCTGCAGCTGGCCTGAAATGACAGAGACGCTGGATGTCATACAATTCAAGTACTCCTGCATCTCTGTCCCCAAGACCTCACTGGTTGGCTGGGCATCACATCTAGCTCTATCTCGGGGGGTAAGAGGGGTCCTCATCCTTCTGCCTGTGACTATCTTGTGCGGCGTGAGATGATGGTCAGAGCCTGGTTGGTTCTGAAGTGCATACAATGCCAGTGGTAGACAGTGCAACCATCCCTTTTTTTAATGTGAGTTTCAGCTTGGCTATCCTCTCCTTTAACAAGCCGTTGAGCCGTTCGCATATGACATCCCCCTCCGGATGATACGCCGACAAGAACGTGTGATTTATACCAAGCAACAAGCTGATTTGCTCAAAAACTGCATTAACAAGGTGAGCCCCGTTGTCTGACCTCATTACCTCGCACTCCCCCCATCTTGGGAACTCTTCCCTCACTAGAAATTTGGCAGCACAGGTAGAGTCTGGGTGTTCACAGGGATCTGCTTCTGTCCATCTAGAGAATGGACACACCACCAAAATTAAATACCTGTACCCGTTGCACTCTTGAATCATGTCGATATGCAAGTGCTGGAATGGCCCATTTGGCCGGGGAATAACTCCTCTTACCACTTTTAGTGTGTGCCCAGCAGTGAATTGCTGGCAGATTATGCAGTTCACCGTGAAGAACGCAACATTCTCTGATAAATTCGGTGTGAATCAGTCTCCTGCGAGTGTTGCAACAAGATTATCTTTTGACATATGCATAGGGTAGTGTAATTGCTCCAATGCTACTTTCAGTAGGGCGACAGGCATTACTGGTTTACCAGTACTGTCTTGCCCCCACAACCCATCAGAGGGGTTTAAGGAACACCCTCGACACTTCCACAAATTCTTCTCCTCCTGAGGTGCCTCCCCTTGTAGCTTCATAAACTCAGTCTGCCCCATGTTGCTATAGGCTTCGGTGTGGCTCGTGCTACCATCATACGCTCATGGGTACGTGCCACCTCCACGTCCATGATTGTTTCATTCTTGGATGCCATGCGCTTGGCTTCCGTGTCAGCTTCATGATTTCCACGTGACACGAAATCTGTCCCTTTGGTGTGGGCGGTGCATTTCACAACCGCTATGCCCACTGGGAGTTGTATTGCTTTTATCAACCTGTACAATAAGGCTGCATGTTGCACTGGCGTGCCAATCGCTCGGAGGTATCCCCTCCTTTTCCAGCGTGTTGAGCCTGCGTGCATGGTAGATGTCACCTAGGCAGAGTCACTGTACACTGTTACTTCCTGGTCTGCATGATTCTCAATGGCGGGTAACCGCGCCAGTAGTTCTGCAGCTTGTGCAGAATAGTGAGATGGTATTCGTGCGCTGACGAGTACCTGGAACTCTCCGTTCACTAGGTGTTTTATCACGGCCACGCCTGTGTATCTTTGTCCATCTTCTTGGTCGATTCTTGATGAGCCATCAATAAACACGATCTCGCCACCTGCCAGGGCGTTTTCCTTTACCGTGCGGATTTCATCATAGAATTCCTCATAATTCGCGCAGTCATGTACGGGTTCTATCTCTGTGACCGGCTCAGCTATGAACGTAGCTGGGTTCACGATCTTACATCGCACTATTTTGATCGATGGGTTGGAGATAATTACTTCATATGCGGATGCTCTCTGAGATGTCAGCGTTCCCTTTGGCTTCTCTAATATGGTGAATAACGAGTGCTCGACGTACAATGTCATGGAGCACCCCATCACAATGGATGACACCTTTTCAATGGCGAACGCAGCAGCAGCCAGATTTTGTTCGCATGGGAAGTGGCCCTTCATGACCGGGTCCAGACTCCCGCTGTAATATGCTAGGGGCTTGTACCCCAGTGAGGTCCGCTGAGCGAGCACTGCCGTAATAAAATTGCCATCTGTATGTGAGAACAGGTAGCATTCCTCTGCATAATTAGGAATCCCGAGAACTGGAGCCTTACAAATCGTCCCCTTAAGTTCTGCCAACCCCTTTTCCATTGTCTCGGTCCATTCGATTTTTTCCCTTGTCGCCTGGGCCTTCTTTAGGGCCTGAAGCAAGGGCTTGGTATACAAGCTGTAGTCGAAGACCCATGCTCTGACATAATTGCACAGGCCTAAGAAGCTTTGCATTTGTTTTATCGTGAGCGGTTTAGCTGTGTTCATGATAGCTTCAGCCCTTTCTGGGGTTACCTTTTTCTCTTCGTGTGAAATCAGCTGTCCTATGTACAACACCTCTTGCTGACAGTATTGTAGCTTTTCCTTGTCAACTTTATATCCTTTCTCAGCCAGGATAGTCAATAGCTGCACAGAGTCGTGCCTGCATTTTCCTCAGTGACGCTGCAGATTAGAATGTCATCCACATACTGCAAAACAACACTGTTTACTGCAATATTGCTTAGGTGCATCTGCAGGATTCTGTTGAAAATGGATGGAGACTCACAGTATTGCTGTGGCAGCCTCGTGCTTTTCAGGCGCATTTTCCTGAAAGTGAATGACGTCAGGTCTTGAGTCACGGTGCAACGGGATTGAGAAAAACACATTTTTCAAGTCAATCACCATGAAATATTTTGCCTCAGTGGGTATGTTGCATAGAATTGTGGATGGATTAGGGACTAGAGGGAACTCTGCTTCAACTATATTGTTTAATGCTCTTAAATCTTGGATTAAACGCCAAGACCCTCCCTTTGATTTCTTTACAGGGTAAATCACTGTGTTGCAAGGTGATTCCGACGTCACTAGGATGCCCTGCTCCATCATGGCGGAAATTGTCTTTGCAATCCCTTCATCTGCCTCTCTGGACATAGGATATTGTCGTTCTCTTGTTAAAATTGCTCCTGGTTTCAGTTTAATTTTCACTTCACCTGCCCCCTTCAGGAGGCCTACGTCATAGGGCCCTGTAGTCCATATCGGGACAGGCACTTGGGCCATGTCGTCATCAAAGTATTCTGGACGTATCAGCGCCAACATCATTTTCTGTGGCACCTCCCGTTTGATCATTTTGACCCAAAATATGAGACTCACTTCCACCCTTGTCTCTTCTAGGTCAGGGTGCTCTTCGAACAGCTCGTCATCGTCTGCCTTCGTCGTCATATCCTCCGACCAATACCACTTTCCCTCATACTGCGGCAGATTGTATCATTAAGGATTGTATCCTCTTCGTGCATTGGTATTCTGGGTCTGAATAGAAACTCATCAGGTGTCCTCATAGTTCTATCTGCGAGGCCTGGCAATCCCACCATGAGCACCCGCACGCCATATGCGAAGACTTCTGGCTCCAATGGTATAGCTCTCATGGTTATACTTCCAGAGTATGCTCTGATAATTTCGCACACGTTCGAATAATGCATTCCTGGAGTGGAGCATACTATACCATTCTCAGTAAACGAGATTGTCATATTCAACTTAGTCATTAAGTCCCGACCCAGGATGTTTACTGGGATCTGGCATGAATATAATAAGGGTACATTCATTTTGCGCTCTCCCACTGAGAGTGGGAGCGCGTCCGTAAAGAGAACTCTACTGTGAGCTCCCGTGAAACTGAGTATCTATGGCTTCGTCGGACAAGGAAAACTTGCATTCTCATATGCACGAGCGCGTCGCACTCGTGTCAACTAAGAAGGAATATTCTTTACCCCCTATGACGACATTCACCCTAGGTTCCCTATTAGGGTCTGGTGTCACTGATAGGATAGAACACATCAGAGTCCACCGTGAGCTGTCCTATCTCATATATAAGTTCGGCCCGCTGTATACTTGCTGATTGCCCCCATTTCCAGGGTTGGCTCCCCCTCCGGAGCTATTTCCCTGCAACATTTGCAGTGGTGCCTGCTGGAATTGTCCCTGCGATAAGTTTCCCATGTGTGAGAGTTGAACCACTTGCTGCGCACCTTGCTGCAAGCCTGGCGCCTGCTGCTTCACTGTGTGATTTTGTGCACTGCCCTGTTGTGGGACGGCTGGCTGATTTACCATGCCTGCCCCCATTCCTTGGCCGTTTTGCCACATGCCTTGGCTTCCGCACATGCGTGCCACATGTCCTGTCATTCCACACAGCCAACACACTGGCAGTGGTCGGGCCATCTGTCCATCTGGCGTAGCTGGACTGCCCCTCTGCGCATTCTGAAAGCCACCTTGATTATTCCGAAAACCACCCTGGTTACCTCGAAACCCACCCTGATTACTCTGCCATCCTCTTCCTCTGAAACCCCTTCCTCTCGGGTAAAATCCTACGCTACCCTGATTATTCAGCGATGGGTTAGTCGCTTGGTGTGCGCGCGGTTCAGCTGGGCTTGTCAGCATGGCTCTCTCGAGAGCCTACTTTGAGAGTTTCTTTTGCACCAGCTTCGCCTCCTCATCCTTAGGAGTTGCCTCCTTTTTCCGATTCTTTTCTTGCAACAATTTACAGTAATGTGCAATTGTCAACTGTATTTCAGCCCATGGTTTGGCTTCTATTCCTAGCAATTTCTTGAGCTGTTTTTGCACATGCTCGGGCAATCTATAATATGTGGTGGAATACAGGGATAGATTTTGTCCAAGACTCATGCGTTTCGATCACCCATGCGTCTTGAAAATTCTGGATATAAATCAACGGATCCTCTGACTCTTTCATTTTTCGAGTCATTATAGCTCCCATATCGGAAGTGTCTGGATATAGCGTTCGCATCGCTTTCCACACTGCTGCCCTACAGTTATTAAATGGCGCTCCATCATAGGAGGTGTTAATTAGGGTTACCCTAGGGTAGCCTGTCCGTTTCCATACATCATCTGCTCTTTCACCAAGTATGGCAATTAGGAGGCCCTTAATGTCCCCTATAGCTAAGGTGACACCCCCCCTCATTTTCTCTAACTCATGTATCCACTTTCCGGCTCCCGATGTCAGCATTGGAAGCTTATTTTTTAGGTTCTCTCGGTCCATGTGTGGCCATGGAATATATTGCGGTCTTGCTCCCCCTTTTTCTAGCAGCGCGAATTGGAATGCGCAGTCTTCCTTTTCTTTCCCCATAGCTCTCCTGTCTACCTCTGGGGTGGCCTTTCCGCCTTGCCGTCTCCCTGGCAATGCCCTTAATCTATCTGCATAGGCAGGTGCTGACGCCCCCCTCTGACCGTGGGGTGTTCCTTCATGTCGGCCGGACTGCGCGGCAGACTTGGGTGTCCTACTTGCGGACTCGCTAGCATCTGACCATCATATCCCTCGGTCCCCTGGGAGCTATTTTTCGCACCGTCTCCCTTCCTCGTGGGCCTCTTCCTCTGTTTCCCCATTGGAGTCAGATTCTGAATACTCCAGTTTACACAACTCCTTGCATCTCCTTCGTCCTGCCCAATCTCCAGTCTGTCTAGGGACAGTCCCCTGTTCCCACTACTTCGGGTGACATCCTCTGTGTCATATAGTTGAGTGCTCTCCAGGCGCTCGTCTTCCCTTCCCCCATGGGATCTCTGTTCTAGCCCCATCTCATCGTATATCTTATCAATAATTTCCCCGATGCTTCTGGTGTCGAAGTCATCCTCAATATTTGTCCCACTCGTACCTGGTACCGAGTCATGTGTAGGAAAGAATTCTTCTATTTCTTCCCATTCTATAACAGGATTGGGTTTTTTAACTTCCCGCTCCAAATATTCAAGATCTTGTGCCCTCTGTCTGCGCTTACGTTCTGCTTCCTCATCTATTCGCTTGCGCTTCCTCGCTTCTTCTCTAGCCTTGTCTACTTCCCTCATCTTTTCGTTTCTAGGTTCCTTTGCCCTTCTAATTTCCTCATCTTCTCTTCGCTCTCCTCTCACGTACCCTTTGCTCTTCTTCCAACCTTTGCTTATCCTGTTTGTACTGGTTGGAGGCTGCCTTCTGTTTGCGATCGAGCTGTTTCTCATGCTCTTCGCGATATAGTTGTTCTCGCTTCAGCCTATCCTTCTTCTCCTTTCATCCCTTAATTCCTTTTCTCTCTCTCTCCTCAGCGTCTCATCAGACCTCTCTCTTTTCCTTTCATCATCACTTCCTTTTCCATCTAATTTCAGCAATATCTGCCCTCCCATCCATTCGTCTTTTGCGAATGTTATCTCATCAGTTCTACCTTAATTTTCCTTTTGTTTCTTTCCCTCCCTAACGAGAGATGCACAACTCTGTGCCTGATCCTTTCCTTCGTCATTGCGTCTCTCCTTGTCCCTCGGGACTCAGGAGGCAAGATTAGTTTCCTGGTCCTTTTCTTTATTGTCGTTTCTACTATATGTAGGCGACTCATATGCGAGGTTGCTATACCCCGTGGCTGACTTTAGTTCTCTTAGCGGGTAGAGTCCCTCTGTCTTACTACCCTCGAGGGCTGGCTCAGGCGGGGTACGCGTCTGACCCCCCTCCGTTCATACGTTTAATATCCAATCTGCAGGAGGCTCTTCCTCCTTCGTCTGCTCAAACATTTTCCATAGTTCTAGAACAGCAAGACCTTTCTCTAGCTTCTTGCCGGTGTATGTGGCATGTAGAGAAGTCATCATGTGCTGTAAGACGGCTTTTGATAGGGACCCATTCTGTGGCCAAGGCATAAACATCTTGTGGCCGGTACCTTTAACCCACTCTGTACTATACTTTTTTAATTTAGGTGCATGCTTAGGTAGTTGTTTGCATAGATGCACAGGTGGGGTGACCTCTCGTTACCAACAATATTTATACAGTTTGTTATCCTTCTACTAGTATGAGCAAGCACCAGATATGCAAGCTCCAATCCAATCTTTTCCTGCCAAAATGTATATTATCAATTAACTCAAAACCATCAATTCATTGGTGGTTACCTCTTCTTCACAGAATCGCGTAAAACCCACTTTCATCTCAAACAATCAACAATACGGTTCTCTTACATTCAACACACAATAGAACACATAGGACAGACACTTGACAGACTAGACGGATACCAGCTGGTCATACGTATACCTGCCTTCTAATCAATACCCTGTCATGAAGTTTCAACAAACTCCTTTAATGCGTCTTTAAACTTCATCGTAGTCTAATTGTCCCTTATTATATGGGCTATGAGTTCACGTTTCTTCTAACCACTGTATTAAAGCGCAGGAACAAGGCAAATCCTTACGTTTTTCTCTCGGGTCCCCCCCCCCCCGGTAACCTTCCGTTCTTCTCTCGGGTGCCCCCCGGTATCTTTACGTTTTTCTCTCGGGTGCCCCCACCCCGGTATCTCACGTTTTTCTCTCGGGTGCCCCCCGGTATCTTATGTTTTTCTCTCGGGTGCCCCCGCGGTATCTTACGTTTTTCTCTATTATACTCGAGTTATTAACCCCTTATATAAATATATATACAGTCTCCTCTACTTTTGACTATTTTATTTTTCTCCGCCACCCTCCGTTACCTTTTCCTTGCTTGTTCTATTGCCTACAAGACCTTTGCCAAAGTAACGAGTTTGTTATTTTACTCACCAATCGCATCTTTTCCTCTCTGGAGCTTTGGGATCACCACCCCTAGCTCTTCAGCCTCTTGCGTTTTTTTGTCCGATTGGCTGCCTGTGGGAATGAGAAGGGTTATGCTTGGAAAGGCGGGTTCCTTGAGACCCACTGCAGATTTTTATGGACTTACTCTATCATTGTTGTCCACAGGAAGCTTCTCAGCCTACTCAGCCGGAATGGTGAAAGGATTTGTGATATTGCCGAAGGCCTAGAGTTACTTCGTGCCGTTGGTCTATAGGTGTCTTATAACTATATTAATCAACAATCCATAATCGATGGCCGAAACCATCCTCTGCTACCAAGTGTACAGGAGGACAAGATATCCACTGACGGGCCCATAGGTCAGTGTTCACCCTCTAGTTCTTGTAAGACAAGATAGCTGCACCATGTGAGGGATGGGGGTGCAGGATTCACTCCAACACGACTCAATAATGAGGACTAGTTTGGCAAAGGGAAGTCCGTTTAATGACAAGTACATCAAACAGGGAAGCAGTTAGGAATCAGCATTGTTGCGACCACCTGTCTCACTCCGATTTCCTCGAACTTAAGCTGAACAGCAACCTTTATGCATAAAACAAGTCATCATTAACGTCTAATTCTATAAAAACTCCTCATGCAATATAATTGGTTAGGTAGGAAAGGTAACTTAAGTATAGGTGCTATATCTGTATATGATAATGGAACATGCGGATTAGATAACTCTTATCGGGTGGGCGTCTACACCCCTCCCTCTACATCACACGTGATAGACGTCACTGCGAGTACAGCGTCTCATTGGTTCTACGATATGTAGGACCCCAGATAACTTGATCCATTGTGATTGGGCAGGTTACACCCCTAGACATAAATTTCCACTTTTAATTAGCAGCATGCAGAATGGACACCCAGGTGCCTGGTGTCCCAAGTTTCATCCTGCCTCCCTTCCATCAATCAGTATCTTGGGCTATATGTAAATTAGTTGGCTGGGTATGGCCTCGAAACTGTAGCCTCTTATCAGGAAAAGTTATGGCATCCTCGGGTTCTGGGTGACATCAGGCGGTGGTACCTCTTCGCGCCTGGCTAATCACCTGCTAGTTCACCATGAATCCGCTTCAGTTTCCAGCTTTTAGTGCATTTAATTCTGTTTTGGCCTCGCCACCTGCATGGGCCCCCCTTATCTTGACCTTCATGGGGCAGGCTGGTATGCTCTGAAGTTTGAGTCTTGTTAGCCGACACTCTCCTCCCTTTCTCTGGCTGACCTCGATTTCCTAGTCATGAGCCGCTCTTTGTTGAGTTTCGATTCCGCTCCTTCTCGTGCCTCTGGCTGGGTTATGGAACTTGGCCTGTTAGGCCTCTGGCAGCCTGGGTATATTTCTGCTTTACAAAATGGGGTCGCACTTGTATAATGTGCCTTATTGAGGTACATATATGGTTGGTGCTTGCCGCTCTAATCGTGTACTAAGCATTGCAAGCAGTATCGTTTTCTTTAGCCTCTTGCGTTGCAAGCCTATTTACACACGTTTCATTGGTCGGTTGCTTCCATCTTGTCTTGTAGCAACGTTTTCTTACGTATTAACATTGTCTCTTCTCTGTGTCCATTACATCTATTTTCATAGCTACTCGCACTGGCGTGCTTGTCTTCGATTGCCGTTTTTGTTCATTCATGAGTCTGTCCAGGCCCTTGTGTCATTTCCACTGACCTTCCATTAAGGCTCTTTGGGTCTCTTCATGGACCGTCTGTAGGTACTCTTCGTTTCGTACCAGCGGCTGGTACGGCTGTCTGATAGGGTAACGTGCTGCCCAGAGTTGTCTTGTTATGGGCGCTTCAACAGGTATGGATCTTCTGATGTACACTGGGCAGAGTACCAGTGCAGCTCTTTGTTGGTTCATTTGTTCCTCATACGTCACATACCTTGGTGAGTACTTTCCTGGTACTTCGGAATGAGGGGTAGGGGCGCAGGCCATGTCTGGGACCTCCTCTACACAGGCCCTCGCCATTTTGACCACAGCATCCTGTGGAACGATTAGATTGGTAACCACATATGTTGAAGAGTGCATGGACCTGTATGTTACCATTATTTATGGATAGATATTGTATTGGAACACATGCAGGCGCAATATAACCTCAGCACACTTTTTTTTTTTTTAAAAAGCACAATCCATCTGTTATAAATTGAATCTAACGGCACACAGTTACCACATTGATCACATATATTTTATACATGTACAAAGTGCAACAATTGTACTTGCGCAGTGAAGAGTGTTTGCACCTCTCAAAGCAATGGTTCGTCAGAATGAAAAAGCAGATAATTTAAGAATTGTTGTTCCTATTTTGTGGTTTATATTCTGGAATGCATAATGATTTCTGTGAGTAGTCCTGGTAGGCTTCTGAAAGTGTGCATTGCGGGATATGTTTGAGACATTAGCCGCCCTGAAGCAAGGGATTATAACGCTAAACACTGTGTAGGCACACATTAACAAAGTCTTTGGTCAAATATTTTGCCATGAAACTGACTTTGCCTGTGAGAGGTGGGATTGCAACTAATTAAATTTGCAAATACCTACATAAGAAGATTGTTACTTGCTGCACACTAAAGCAGAGTGTCGTGGAAAAAAAGCGCTTAGAGCAATAAAGTCTTGTTGGGCATAAAAAGCTTGCTCATGTATTTTTTGGCCATGTTTAAGCACCAAGGGTTGAAGGAGAAAAGGGGGTGGGGAGGTTTGGGAAAAGAGCAACATAATCGATACGAAATAAAACAATGTTACATGTGGAGGGTAGAAGGCTCATTTTACCAGTCACATCCCATTTTTCCCTAGAATTATAATTTTGGATAATGTTCGTATGGGATCACATCCATTAGAAGGTGGTCGTTTTGTGCTTTCTTATAGTTTGTGAGAGAAGGCGTGCTGAAAATGCCGCCTCATTCATTTTTAAAATTTCAAAATGTTATTGAAAACAAACGTAACCAGTCATTACAAGGCTTATTCTACATACCAATTATCTATCATTCTAGCAAAACATTTCATATACTAGTATTTAGCCACTAACCATCCACGGTCCACACAGTTACCACAACTTATGTCAACCAAATATGAATTATCAGGAGACGAGAGGAATAGAGCGCAATAGCCAGAAAGAGGGGATAGCATAAAGTTTCAGAGAGCGGAAAGATGAAGGGAGACTAGAGATTGGATGAAAAAGAGAGGTAGAATGAAAAAAAGAAAAAAGTCATGGAGAACAAAGAAGATGAGGAGAAAAGATGCACCGTAGTTTAAACTGCTAATGAGTATTAAGCCTTGTTATGTGATGTGCAGCGTAGTCACAATATCGCACCACCTAACTTTGTATTAAATATACCATAGCTTCCATAATATTATTATATGCCATAGATAACTTGCTACTATTTAATGTAAAATTACTAAGCAATTCACGCAGAAGCATCCTTTGCTGACATCCCATATATAATAATGTGATTATAGTAATGACGGAAAACAATACGTCAGTAATAGTAGTTATTTCAGATCACTAAGTGGGGTTGTTTTGAAAGTCCTCCAGCAGATACCAAGGACACGGCTTACTTGGGCAACTCAGGGGTGTTTTTGGAGAGGTAGCTTCTCATGTGATCTGTATAAGCTACCCGATTCCACTGGCTGATCACTGAGAACTGAGTACAGTCTTTCTAATTAGATGTGATTACCTCAAAAGCAATGGCAATTAAGATATCGAGCAGTTGTTCCTGACTGATACTACTGCAGAAGTCAGGATTGATATTGCCGCATATATATAATTTAAATAATAGAAAATGGTAGTGAAATGTCAGAGGTTCATAAATTAGAGGCAGTATGGATTTCCAGAATGCAGTAGTGTATGGGCAGTTGAATAACGTGCTTAAGAGATCTCGACTCCGCTTGGCATGCCCAGCAGAGCGTGCCAGAGAGAACCAGTTTAACTTCCCAAGTTTAGACGGTGTCATGAGAGCCCTGTTGTAAATCATAAAGAGGGTCTGAGTAGTTGAGGCGGCGATTGACATGGACCCGATTGTCCTCTAGACGAGTTTCCAAATAATATCTTTGAAGAGGACTCTGCAGTCCTTATTCCATTACTGTTCAGGTTTTAAGTTTGGGTTGGATCGGGCAGCCGGTGACAATATTTTATAGATCGCCGATGCCGATGTAGGTGTTTGTTTAAAACTGCATCGGTCCAATGCAGATGTGTCTACTGGCTTGTGTTTGCTGAATATCAGTTTAAAGTATCTTAAAAATCCACCTGCCAGTAGGTTGGCTGTAAGTTGCAGTAATAAAAAAAGAAAGCAGATCTCTTTTTGTTCCCTTTTATAATAACCCTAATTTCACCTAGGGAGATCAGAAGGGTAGGTTTGTTCGCAACCTTCAGATCATCGTTAAATTAAAGAGGTTGAAGGGTCACTGAGTCAGGTGTCCATCCTATAGATCTTCCCCATATGTGTAGGGCCTTACGGGTATGCTGGATTGTGGTCATACCCTTAAAGGGAAGGTTTGGATTTCAAATGTGGAATGTCCTGTGTTCTATATGGAGCTACAGATCCACTTCCAAATCGAGCCCTTTGGGAGAGAGGATATGGTTTACATCTGTGTAGCAGCGCACAGCCTGATTAATTGTAAACCCATCTCAGTATCTTTTGAAATGAGGGAAAAGCCTACTCTGCAATAAGAAGACATCTCTTTTAAATGTCATTTTCGAGTTTTCCCTTTCACAAAAATGGGTAATTGCTCTAGTCACACGAATAAGGAATGCAGATGGCCATATCGAACCAGAGGGCAAATGGACCAAGAGAGCAGTAGCAGAAACCATTTGCATCGGGGATACTCGCTTTGTTTTTTTAAATTATTTATTTATTGTGCATTTGTAAGGCGCTTCTACATCAAGTAAAATGTGTTTCAAAGCGCCCACAGGGCAACACAGAGGGAACATGATAATGAAAACAAATATAACAATGAAAGATAGCGGTGGACCTACTAAGCCTTGTGAGCATTCAGAACGTGTAAGTCATAATGTTCAGCAAATGTTTTTGTTGTCACTTTATCTGTCACAATAGTCCTATCCTTCAGCGTAACTAATACTTTAATATTTTGACTCCTAGCTTCCAACTAGGAACCCAGTAAGGATCTAGCTTTATTGGCACCACATGACGGGTCAATAGGTTGCTAGATGCTATGTATAGCTTTGCTTATTATACTCCATTTCATAAGGGCCTTTAGCTTCTCAGCAGTTGGGGCTTGTAGTAGTCTGATTCTAAAATGTTTAATGCCTTAAGATCCTTTGATGCATCCTGCTTTGCTGATCTGTTCTTCCATGCAACATAACTAACGATGTTTCGCCATAGGGCGCTTTATTACCGTCCCAAATCGTAATAGGTGATATGGACACTGTCTCATTTAGATTAAGAATTCTTGTATGAATTGCTCAAATGAGGTTTTAAAATCTGGGGAGTGAAGTAGGTCAGTGTTGAAGCACCACTTATTGCTCCTTTTTTCGAACCGCGCCCCATTCCAAGAATATAATGACTGGTGTATGATCTGAAATTAAGTGATGAAGTCTCAGCTCTATGATTTTGTGTCATTAACCGCCAGCTCAAAAATAGTAAATTCTGGAGTAGGAAGAATGAACTTGGGAATAAAAGGTATACCTCAATGCATCAGGTTTGCATAGATGCCACACATCGACTAATTCAATGTCCTAGGCAAGCCATTAATAAACGTTATGCGTCGTAGAGGTGCAAAACCTGAAAAGCGACTTTCTAACACCCCATCTAAAGGTAGGTAGCAATCCCCCCAATTAGAAGGAAAGGGCAGTTAAGGTTGGTACCATATGGTGCAATTTCCTCCAAAAACCAGGGTTAGCCCGATTCGGACCATAAACATTCAAAATCGTCACTGGTATTGTATCAATCGAGCATTTTGTTAAAGCCCATCACCTGATATCATCAGAACTTGATTCGAGGATTTGCACCATAAGTTTCTCATGAAATAACTTGGCAACCCCCCTCTGTGCCCTTTTGCCTCGGAACAGAAAACACAACCAATCTATTGATTTTGCAGCCTGGCCGTTACACCCTGTAGTGATGTATTTCCTAAATAAGGGCAATGCGGGTGCCTAATTTCCTCCGATGGAGGGGATCTTCTGCTCTTTGACAGGGCACTTTTAGTAATATTTACCGTTATTAAACTGGTGTAAATGGGGGTATCCAACTGTTGCGTACAACATTAAGAATCGTAACAGGATTCTGACTGCACAGCTGATGAAGAGGTCCAGAGTATTTCCAGCAAGTTACAAAAGAATAGGCTAGAGATCCATATTGCTAAAGCACTGTAAAGGTATCCAAAAGCACAAAAGAAAAGGAGTGGGCGAGGTAATTAGATCAGCAGAACCCATTACAGTCATCCAAATAGAACATTGAAACTTTAACCTCATAGCCGACCGCAAGAAGGTGGTCCCTAGTGGTAACAACTGCCCCATGAATACATGTTGTCCCAGATGCCTGTGAAAAACGCTCATCAGGCAAAACAAGTGGGGAAGGCACCACAGAGAGTGATTCGGTCCCAGATCCATTACATCAGTAATATTAAGGAAATAGCAATCCAGATATATAACCTGAACAGCTGGTGTAGACTGCTAAATGAATGGTGATATGCCTGATCTTCTGCTTCATTCAGGTTTCAGAATTTGTCACAACTGAGACATAGGGTTTAAAAGCAGATCTGGATTAATCTCTTTCGTCATGCGGGCTGCTGGAAGCAGTAGCTTTGTCCAGAGGTCCTGATCTCTGCCTGGTCTGGGGAGTCTTTTGGAACCAAAATCGAGATAACCTGCCATCTGGAACCAGTGCGGGTGATTTGAGTTTCCAAGGCGTATTAGAAGGGCAGAGTGTCCCTTGGTTAGCTGTAGTGGAGGAAAGGCTGTCCATGGGTTCTTGATATATGGATTGTAAGATCTCGGAATGATATGCAGGCTTGTTGGAAAATGTAAAGGGGCCATTCGTATTGGAAATGACCATTTTTGCCAGTAGACGAAGGTCATAGCGAAGATCTCTCTGATGTAATTCTGTGTGGAGATCCAGGAATTGCTTGGTCTGTGCGCCATCTGCTCACGTTCTGCCCAGCGTTATCACATGAAAGGCAAGCCTACATGACACCACTTACTTCGCAGGCAACGACATTAGACGAAGAAACTTGTTGGTTCCGTCTGATAGCAGGCGACTCCGTCAGATGGTCCAGGACGGCGGCTACATTTCTGTCAGTGGCCCTAAAAAAAGCAAACGCAAAGGCTGACATTTCACCTTCTGTTGTCTGTCTGCCTGGCCTTACCACTACGACTGAAGCTGTCACCTAACCTATGATCAAATCAACTGTGCTACTGAACTCGAATCGAAAGTGGTGTCCTTACGTAGCTTGTAAACGGCAAAAATTGCACCAACAATGAAACTGCTCTTTTGTAAAAACCTAACTGATTATAAAAAAAATAAACATAATTGCTTCGTATTGACCACTTTGTTTTTCGAGAAGTCCTGCGTTATGTTTCTTGTGTGTCCAAGTAGTTTGACACTCCTCTTCTTAGCTGCACCCAACACCAGAATCACTGAAGTATGGTGTAATGGTCTGGGATTTGTCTCCTGTGCTTGTAAATCTCGCGCAGGTGCAGTACACTCTCTATTTCCAAGACTGGGGAGAAAAAAATGTAGCAATGAGGGGAGGCAGTTTTGAAGCCATGATACCAGGTTGAGCCCTCTGCCCTCTTGGACATCCAGAAGAATCTTATGTTGTTTCATCCATTTCTGTCTTTGAAGTCATTGGGGGTCATTCCGAGGTTGGAGGTAAGGGATTACCGGCGCCTGTAAGGGCACCGATGGCGGTAATCCCTTACCTCCGTATTCCGAGTTCCCTTTGCGGGTCCCTCTTTACCTCCTGCTTTTAGCAGGAGTAAATTACGGGACCCGCAAAGTGACCTTGGAGTAAATTACGGCACCGTAATTTACGGTGCCGTAATTACCTCCTTCCCAATTCCCATTGAGCCCTATGGGGGCAGAAATGGGGATGGGGAAGGGCTATGGTGAATGGGGAATTACCGGTCCATCCAACCTTGGAATGGACCGGAAATTACTCCATTCACCATGCCGGTATTCCATGGAGTAAATAGCTCCATGGTTGCCAACCATGGAGCTATTTACTCCATGGTGTAGTCCTAACTCGGAATGAGGGCCATTGAATAATTTTCCCCGGTGATGTTCCAATCCTTCAACCCTGGCTTTCAGAGTGGATATACTCTTTTCTACATGGCTGAGGCCTTCAGCAAACTGATTCATGTCTGTGCAAAGAGATTTTTCATCTCGACTTGCGTCTCCTGTGTACGCCAATCGACTGAAGACCTGATCTGCTGGAGGATGCAGAGTTCAGCCAAGACAGCACTCAGATAATTATGAGGGGTTTTCTTTGGGAAGATGTATGAGAATAAGTAGAAGACTTGCTCCTGTACATTGTAATGCCTTTTTAGAAGACATTGCAATGTGGGCTCAACTATCTGTTTTATTAATTGGATATATTATTTTTTTTTAACAAACTTTATTTTCTTCTCAAGGGCTTAAAGTACAGACATATGAGAAACAGTATACAGTAGTCTTGCCATTGTTCTTCTTTTCAGTTCTCATCTCAATCTTATAAGGCTCATGAGTTTAACAGTTATAACTCCCCCTCTCCCACCCCCCTTTCATCATTTACATTTCAACAGCATTCGGTTGAACAAAAGCATCATTGCTCAATACATTTGAGTAAATTGCACCTTGCAAAGGATCTTAGGTTTAAAATACATTTGTTCCCGGTCCTCCATAAATTCGTGGAGGGGCATCCACGTATTTAGGTAATTTACTGGATATGTATAAGGCGCCTATACAACAAATGTTGTTTCAAGGTGCCACAAGACAACAAAAAGGGGTGGGGGCAAGGGAGAAGATAACAATAACGGTCCTACTAGGCCTTGAGACATTCGGATCGTTCAAGTGCAGTAACAAGAAGTGTGAGGGGGTGGGGGGTTGCCGGTCTGCGCAAAATACGAAGTGCTGGGCGTGCGGGGGGGGGGGGGAGTGCAGTGCAAAGTAATTTCCTCTTAAGTGCAAAGCAGATTAACTTCAGGCCTTTAAAGCTGCCTTAGTTTCAGTATTCAAGCAACGTAGCATGCGTGCAGGAGAAAAAACTGCCTGGCTCAGTAATGTATTTTAGTAAAAAGCTAACTACCATGGAGGTTTATGCATTATGTCGAATCAAGGCTGGAATCTCTGACACGAGACTGTGCACATGAGGTCCAAGGACAAATGCATACCGGCAATTACCCTATTGCAAGCAACCAGATGGACATAAATAATGATAATGCATTAACAAACACAGAAGGACTTACTAATTTAAAGATCCACCGGGAGACCGTGACCGCTGCCTGTTGCAAATTGACAACGGCCACTGTTCTTAAAAGAACGTTGTTGAATACCCGATCACTGGTATGCCATGCCACAAAAGTGTCTCACTATATCAATTCTGCAAAGTTGGACCTTGCTATCCTGACAGAAACCTGGCTACAGGAAACCAATTTACACGCCGTTCAATTAGCTACCCCACCAGGCTATAAGGCTTTACACCTAGACCGAGTGGGACAGTGGGGAGGGGGGCAGGTGGCCATAATTTTCAGGGAATGCCTTAACATCTTTCTTTCTTGCTCCCTGGCACTATATGCCTTTGAGGCCATGTTGGTGAAACTTACCCTGAACTCCAGATCAGCACTTCATATTCTCATTCTCTATCACCCTCCTACTGTCACCCCTCTCTTTGAAGAGCAGTTAATTACGTTGTTAGGGTCCCACACTAAAACTCAAGCTCCGTTGTTAGTCCATGGAGACTTCAACCTATGGGCATCCAACCCTACGGACCATGAAGCCTGCACTTTGTTAAAACTTCTTAAGAGCATTGGATTAAAATGTAACTGTGCCCACACACCAAGGCAGTAACATCTTAGACTGGATATTATTCAGAAATCAAGCGATCGCCCCTCCGGATGTTCAAACCTGCTGTTAGTCAGATCACTATACTATACAGTCGATATCATAACTACCAAGATACCACTGTCACAAGTGTTGGGAACCAGCGTATTATCCTCCAAATCTGATAAATCTATGTCCACCTCCCCTTTCTCCTCACCTGTCTCTTCCGGAACGGGGTTTCGTCTGAAAGTCTTGTTCTTGGGCTTCTTCTTCTTTGTGAAGAGGTACGGCCGTCCGCGGGAAGAAGCCACCCTGATCCCCTGACAAACAGGGAAGCAGCCGGCCCCCGTCCCGCAGAAACCAAGATGAGGAAAAAAGCAGGCGCTTAAAAAAAACCTCTCTACGGATGTAGTTGGTATCAATGCTGAGCAGGAAGAGATGACTGTGAGCCCGGGAATGCAGGAAAAACCGGAGCAGGATAATCAAGGTAAGTTTCTCGGTGCAGCAGTAAGCTGGAGAGTCCGGTGAAGCTGATACTGAACAAGGAGCAGTGCGAGAGACCGGAGTGGAGATACCGCCAGGAACCAGGAACGGGAGAAAGGAAGGAGAGGAGAGAAGTAGAGCGAAAGGATACCGCGATAGAGGTCGCGGTAAATGGCAACAGGAGTAAGGTAAGGAAAACAAAGTAGCACGGCAACAAGGCACAGGAAACAAAGTTGCAACGCAGAGAGCCCAGGGGAGGGCGTGGTTAAATACAGGAACAAGAGAAAAAGACTAGACCGTCAAACCAGGAAGTGAAGAGAAAAAACACGGAACATTCTAATGGCGCCGCCAACGCCAAGCCTTCCATAACCGCCAGCGACCACCAAAAGACGGCGGCATGACAGTATGCCCCCTCCCAAGGGACATCCCCCCCGGCTTCCCCGGGAACAGACGGTGAAACCGCTGAATCAACGCAGGAGCGTGAACATGAGACACCGGTTCCCAGGAGTCCTCCGAGTGTGGATACCCTTTCCAGTGGATGAGATACTCCAAGTGACCCCGCCGATAGCGGGAGTCACGAACGGAGGCCACCTCATACTCATCGGAAAGAACCGCCTGGGGGACCGGGTCCTGTGGCAAAGGGCGATGGTAGGGATCACCCTTGCATTCCCTCAGGAGAGAGGAATGGAATATAGGATGGAGACGGTGCATGTGTTTGGGCAACCGAAGGCGGAAGGCCACGGGGTTGATCTGGTGAAGTATAGGGAAAGGACCCAGGTACCGGGGAGACAGTTTAGAGGGGCGAAGCCAGCGAGGCAGAAACCTAGTAGACAACCAGACCTTGGTGCCCCTTCGCCAAGCTGGAACGGGCTGGCGCTTAAGATTGCAGTATGATCGATACCGAAGACTGCTCGCCCGCAAACTTCCCGTGGCAGACTTGTGAGCCTCCGATATACTGGTAAGTAAGGCATCCACAGATGGAGTGGTAGAAGGAGGAAAGGAGAGAGAAGGAATAAAGCTGGGATGGAAACCATAGGAACAAAAGAAAGGACTGAGACCAGTGGCACTGTGCTCGGCATTGTTATAGGCAAATTCCGCGGTGACCAGCAGACTAACCCAATTATCCTGTTGGGCGTTTGTGAAGCATCGAAGATACTGCTCCAGCGTGGCTTTGGTTCTTTGTCTGCCCGTTAGTCTGAGGGTGGAAACCAGATGATAAGGCCCGTTCCATTCCCAGTCTCTCACAAAGCTCCTTCCAGAACCTTGAAGTATACTGAGAACCTCTGTCAGAAATAATCTTGTCCGGAGTACCATGTAAGCGAAATATTTCTCTGGCAAATACAGCCGCCATCTCAGCGGCAGTGGGAAGACCAGCCAAGGGAGTGAAATGTGCCATCTTAGTGAAGCAGTCGACAGTTACCATGATGCATGAACAACCTTCCGAAGGTGGCAGATCCACAATAAAATCTGTGGAAATAAGGCTCCAGGGTCTCTTGGGAAGGTCCTGTTGTTAGAGAAAACCAATCGACTTTTGAGTGCAATGTTTGGATCGACAGCATACCGGACATGACTTGACATAGGTTGAAACATCTTTGGCCATACCGGTCCACCAGAACCTGCGATGAAGCAATTCCAAAGTGTTCTTAACACCTCTGTGTCCTGCCGTTGGATCATCGTGGCACCACTTTAAAGCCGATTGACGGGTGAATCTGTCTGGCAGAAACAATCGCTGTTGCTTAAAACATAAACCATCTTTAAGGGATAGATCCTTTGAGAGAGGAGAGGTGGACCGCGTGGCCTTGCGGACCCTTTCTAAGAAAGACTCCACCGAACAGATTACCTTGACTTCAGGAAGCATGAGACTGGGTAATTATTTCTGAGACATTTCTGAATAAGGCCTTCTAGAAAGAGCATCAGCTAGTATGTTCTTGGAACCTGGTAAGTAGGTCAATGTGAAATCATATTGGGAGAAAAAATGCGCCCAACGAGCCTGACGGGAGTTGACACATTCCATCTTTTGCAGTACTTTAAGATTCTTGTGGTCAGTTCTGATTTCAAAGGGATGGTTAGCCCCTTGTAGGAGATGTCTCCATTCTTCGCACGCAGATTTCATGGCCAGGAGTTCTTTTTCTATCACTGAATAGTGGGTCTGGCTGTCATTCAGTGTCTTGGACATGTAGGCAACCGGATGTTCCAAACCTTCATGTTCCTCTAGAAGGGCTGCACCAATCGCCGCAGAGGAGGCATCAGTCTCCACAATGAATCTTAGATTCTGATCTGGTTGATGAAGTACCGGGGCCAAGCAGAATTCCTCCTTAAGTCGTTGGAAAGCTCGGTTTGCCTCAGAAGACCAGATAAAGGGCATTGAAGACTTTTTTAACAGCTTTGTAATGGGAAGAACTCGATCCGAGAAACCTTGGATGAATTTGCGATAAAAATTGGCTAGCCCTAGAAACCTTTGGACGTCTTTGATGGAATGAGGTGTAGGCCATTGCAATAAGGCGTCGATCTTAGCGGGATCCATGCGGATTCCTTCCGAAGACAGGATAAAGCCAAGATAGTTGACCTCGGAGGCTTGAAAAATGCACTTATCAGCATTGGCTTTAAGTAGATTGTCTTCCAGTCTTTGAAGGACTTGTTGGAGGTGATCCGAATGGAGTTGGGCGTCTTTAGAATAGACCAGTATGTCGTCAAGATAGAGGACGGCACAATGAAAAAGTAGATCAGAAAAGATGCGATCCATGAATCTTTGAAATATTGCTGGAGCGTTGACTAGGCCAAAGGGCATGACACAGTATTCGTAGTGTCCGAAGGGAGTGCGAAAAGCAGTCTTCCATTCATCACCGGATCGTATCCGCAAAAGGTGGTAGGCTCTTCTTAAATCGATTTTAGAAAAGATTTTTGCTCCTTGTACTGCTTCCAGAATGTCTCCGATCAGTGGCATGGGATACCTATCCCTAAGAGTGACTTGGTTTAGGCCCCTATAATCGATGCAAGGACGAAGTTCATTGGAACCTTTCTTTGGAACAAAAAAAAGTGAAGCCCCTGCAGGAGAGAATGAAGGTCGGGTCAGGCCATGATGTGAATTAGAATCCAGATATTCCTTGAGAGCCTTCTTTTCCTTGAGGGAAAGGGAAAACATTCGTCCAAAAGGAACAACAGCATTGGGTTGGAGAATGATCTGACAATCCTCTGGTCTATGAGGAGGTAACTCCTGCGGGCCATCGTCCGTAAACACCTCCTGGTAGCAGAGATATTCTTTAGGGATGCTGTTTACCTTCAACACATCTAAACTGGAGGTTATATCTGGTAAAATGTGGACAGAAGTATGCAGGGTCTGTGAAGAACATGACTGACGACAAAAAGTTGAGGTAAATGACAATTGGTTCTTTGTCCAATCAATGGTCGGGTTATGCTTCCGAAGCCAAGAGACCCCCAGGATTACTGGAAAATGAGCTGCTCGGATGAGGTCGAATTGAATGGTTTCGTTATGATGTAGGATCTTCATCTGCATCGGAGGTGTGGTATGGGTGATTAGACTCGAGCTGAGTGGTCTACCATCTACACCTTCCACCTTTTGGTCCTCGTCTTTCTGCAAACGGCGAATGCCGACCTTTTCCGCCCAAACCAAGTCCATAAAGCAACCAGCAGCGCCGCAGTCCAGTAGTGCCAGAACCTCATAGGACTGCTGAGAGATAAACAACTCTACTCCGACTACCATGAGACGGTTGTCTTCTGTGGTAAGCATGGGTGTGACTGATAAAGAAACAAAGGGACCAGTAAATCCCCCTCGGTAACTCGTCCCTACTAGCTCCGAGGAATGGCGTTTCCCGAACGTCTTGGTGGTACATTAGGGCAGTCTCTAAGAATATGTTGGTTAGATCCACAATACATACACAGGTTGTTCTCCCTGCGTCTTCTTCTTTCTTCCGAGGTGACTGGTCCTCGAGTAATCCCAATCTGCATTGGCTCCTCTTTCGACGTACAGGTAGGAGAAGGAGAGGTAATCCCAGGATCAGGCATAGCAGGAAATCCACGCTGTTTTCTACGTTCAGACCGCCGTTCTGAGAGACGGAAATCCAGCTGTACCACTGTAGTCCACAAGTCGGTTAAAGTAGCTGGTCTGGTTACCCTTGCTAATTCATCCTTAAGGTCTTCCCTCAATCCTCGGTGAAAAATGGTGTACTGAGCGTTCTCTTGCCAGCCTGCGTCAGCAGCCACTCGTTTAAAGCGGGAGATGTAGGACAGAAGATCAGAACTTCCCTGTCGAATATCCAGTAACTGTTCACTGGCGACTACCGCAGACTCTTGCCTTTCAAAGGCCAATTTGAACTGGGCGGTGAACCCGGCGTAATCGTGTAGTAACGGGCTGGCACTGGTCACAAGCGGAGTAGCCCAGGAAAGAGCGTTACCCGTAAGGTTAGATATCAGAAACCCTATGCGGGCTGCATCTGAGGCATATGTCTGAGGTCTGAAGGTGAAATATATTATGCAAGCCTCCATGAATTCTTTAAATCCAGTAGGTGAACCGTTATATTTACCGCAGGGTAAGGGCATGGGAGGCAGATCACTCAGGGACTGTTCGAAGTGGTTGATTCGCTGTCTTAGAGCAGCGTTTTCGGCTTTCACAGCCTGTAATTCTAATGTCACATTCTGCATTGCTGTGAGCAGCTCTTGGACCTGTTCCGGAATAGACATTGTAATCTCTTTCGTGCGTTGCAAACTGTCACGAGTGTTGGGAACCAGTGTATTATCCTCCAAATCTGATAAATCTATGTCCACCTCCCCTTTCTCCTCACCTGTCTCTTCCGGAACGGGGTTTCGTCTGAAGGTCTTGTTCTTGGGCTTCTTCTTCTTTGTGAAGAGGTACGGCCGTCCGCGGGAAGAAGCCACCCTGATCCCCTGACAAACAGGGAAGCAGCCGGCCCCCGTCCCGCAGAAACCAAGATGAGAGGAAAAAAGCAGCTGCTTAAAAAAAACCTCTCTACGGATGTAGTTGGTATCAATGCTGAACAGGAAGAGATGACTGTGAGCCCGGGAATGCAGGAAAAACCGGAGCAGGATAATCAAGGTAAGTTTCTCGGTGCAGCAGTAAACTGGAGAGTCCGGTGAAGCTGATACTGAACAAGGAGCAGTGCGAGAGACCGGAGTGGAGATACCGCCAAGAACCAGGAACGGGAGAAAGGAAGGAGAGGAGAGAAGTAGAGCGAAAGGATACCGCGATAGAGGTCGCGGTAAATGGCAACAGGAGTAAGGTAAGGAAAACAAAGTAGCACGGCAACAAGGCACAGGAAACAAAGTTGCAACGCAGAGAGCCCAGGGGAGGGCGTGGTTAAATACAGGAACAAGAGAAAAAGACTAGACCGTCAAACCAGGAAGTGAAGAGAAAAACACGGAACATTCTAATGGCGCCGCCAACGCCAAGCCTTCCATAACCGCCAGCGACCACCAAAAGACGGCGGCATGACAACCACAGACAAATGCATGTGTGACCCTCCCAACCCCCCCTCCTGCGAAGTAGCTGCAATAGCTCCCATGAGGCATTTAACTCGACTGTCTGCCCTCAGAAGCCTCCCTGGATGAGCTAGGCCCTCTTGAATGATACGTGGCACAGCTTTGTACCACCTTGAATGAGGCATTCAAGAAATTAGCACCAACAAGGCTAACATTTAAATCTAAACCAAGCATAAATCAATGGTTCTCTCAGGAACTTATTGCAGCCAAAAAGCTCAAGCGTATGGCAGAGAGATGCAGGAGGAAAAATCCCTCGGACTCCTCCCTTATAATATACAATCAGGCAGCTAAGAGCTATCAACGAACCATTCTTAAAGCCAAACAAGACAAACTAGAGGAACGGATTATGGGAGCAAAATCCAGCTCTAGAGAGTTGTTCATAATATTGAACGAGTTCAAGGGCATAGTTCCTGACTTGCCGGTGAATATTAATGATGACTGGTGTCAGAAAATTCATGATGGGTTCACTAAGAAAATCAGCCAACACCAGATGCACATCTCAGTTGACACTGTAAGAAACTCATGGTGGCAACAGTAAAGACATACACAAGTGATCACAGTTCAAGGGTGTTTATTAAACTGTATAAATGGGTGAGAAAAACGCCTAATTAAAACCTAAATCTAAGATGGGAGCAAGCTACAACCATCAAATAATAATAAGGCAGTCCTAGTGGCATCTTGTATAGTAAAAAGGGCCTATTCATAAAAATAAAAAAAAGATTGTCAATCGTTACAGCTAAGTTACAAAATAGTGTGGGATCATGTTCATCCGAAAAGAAGTGTTCACAAAATGATAAATCAGGATGGTATAACTGGGGCTCTCCCTTCCCCATGTTTTTAGCGCACGACAAGACGGGACTCTCGAGCACAGCACACGCATGGGCTTCTTCAGCACAAGCTTACAGTTTGTTTCAAAATCATCAGGGCCATCTGTGGCCAAGTGTCTTTTACACCAAGTCTCTTGCCTCAGAGGGCCTGATGTACTATTAAAAACAAACAAAAAGTTCCTTTCCGTAACCTTCCCGTTGGGTGATTTCCTTTCACCCGTGAATCCCCCTCAACTGGGCTCCAATCCTTTTTGTAACCTTGGCTTCCCTCAGTCGGGTTCACATTTGCCAATTCACACAGTTCATTTAGTCATAATACCTTGTGGGGTTCACTTCCCTTAGCTTTTTCTAGCCCCCAGTCAGGCATTCCACATGTATCGTTCATACAGCGTTTTCAATCAGCAGGTCGCACATGCCTGTTTTACAATGTCACAACTTTGTTAATGGGTTAAGGACTTTCGAGTGTACAAGGGATTTTGGCTCGACTCTTGTATGACCACTTTAACTGGCCTCCTACGGCCTCTTATTACTATAACGTTCACAAGAAAAGGCGATGAGCCGATTTATGGTGAAAGTTTCGAATACATAGTTTCGAAACAAAAGTATGGAAAGATAAATTAGAATGTACTTTTATTTTGGGAGGAGGGGCTCCCGCTCCAAACCCCCATTTTTTGGTGAAAAACCACTAATTTTTCCTATGCGAAACCCAAAAAAATACATTAAAAAAAAGCATTCCAATTTTTTTTTCTCGATCCTTTTGTTTCGAACGTATTGCATTTCGAAACTATGTATTCAAAACTTTGACTGGACACCAACGAGCCAGAGTCTTTCGAATGGATGCCCATGTGGCCCCGGAACACACTGCAGCTGGTATTTCCCTGGACTTTACAAGTTCACTAGTACACAAGTCCTTTGTTCTTAACAAGTTGCAGTTTGCAACCTTTGCTCAACACCGTCCGGTTTACTGTTGGTTCTCGCTCTGACTCACCGGCTGTGTTGACCTCCTTGTCCTTTCTTGTCTCTGGAGTCAAGGATGGTACCACGGTTGCAATCGGGCTTCCCTGCCTCAGTTATCAGAGCGGAAGGGTCCTGTGCACCATTGGCATCTGTTACACCACACGTCAGCTGTAACTCCCGGTCTTATGATTCCTTTCACAGAGACTTCACAGGTTTAGGTCAAAAAGGGAAGGAGCACTTCCTTCCTTGTTTTCCTTTCCGGTCTCGCCGCCTTTCTTCTCCATTTGAACTGCTGTCCTGGAATATCTTCTTCCTCTTGCGTTTGTCCTTGCTCAAAGTGTGCTCTTGTGTACCTTTTATCCCTGTGGGGAAGGGAAAGGGCCGTCAGGTGAGTGTAGTTAGTTATTGTCAATTGCTTGACTCTGCCTGACCCTTGTGCTGGGACAAGTCAGGTAAACGGCTTTGTTGTTAGTCCGTTGTCTGTCATGGTGTGAGAAAGTGTTTGTGTCGGAAAAGGGGAGGTCGATTTTCTAAGAATCCTATGGGGTAGGATGGTGAAAAGGTGTCATAAGGAAGGGGTGGTTGGTTAACTCCGAAAGGTGAGCTTTGTAGGGTTTGTGAATTGAATAGGGGAGATCATGGGAAGGGTAGTGTTTTGTTGCAACAGATTGGGAGTTCGGGATATAATAATCAGAGGGACATGGAGAAAAATGACTGGGAGTATTCGGGTACGCAATGGGAAAACACGGAGACTGATAGATGTAGTTGCCTAGTACAGTGGGGTTTGGGTTCCTAGGGGATTTACCACATACAGAGGAGTCATTGGATTTGGGCAAGGGAGATTCATTGGTTGCAAGGGAGGTAGATGTGGTACAGCCTACAAAAGCTTCAGGGATTTCATCCTCCTCTACTTCTTCCCTATTATAATACTGCACCTCACCTGGAGTATTCCCCCCCCAGAACAACCTCAGGCTCTCCTACCTAGGTGGTCCTCTCTCGCTCTTCCACCCCCAGGGTTGGGATCTGAGAGTGCCAGTCCTTCCCTGGCCACCTGAATAAGGGATTCTCGAGGTCTACTAGGGAGAATACCCTCAGGTTTCTCACAACACACACAATGTATTAGACTCAGGGTGTAAGTCAAAAGCTTACCGTCAGCACATTTTCCTTTCATGCAGTAACAGTTACTGAAGTCTCAGAAATAGTTGCCAAAATGTAACCCACGTCCTGTAAGGGAGACATCTTCCCTGCCTCATATTTCAAAGAATCAACAGAACTATTCACCATGCACTCTTATTTTAAATGATTCCTTAAATTAGATTTATGTACATAGCAAAAAATGCTTTTAATTAATTTAAGGTGCAGGGGAGATAGCAGTCAACCCTGGCATATGGGTTGTGAGGTAAATGAACACACAATAAGTTCCTACTGGAGGAACTCCCGTCCCCTGCACACTTTCACGAGCTCAATATTTGAGCCAAACAGTTTAGGTTGACTTATGCTCACACTCTAATTGTGTTGTTGTTCAAACCAAGTTATTCAATTATTTTGATTTAGAAAAACAGACACTTTTTATATAGTCTTCAATGAAAGATATTAAGACGTGATTCTTTATAATCTTTATATGTGGATTTATTTTTCCCAAGTGGCCCAAAGGGTTTCGAGAAAAACATCTCTTCTTCAGGGACATATTCAATATATCAATCATATCTAAAGAAAAATTTCAAAAAACATATGATTACTTATTCTTCATAAACATTATGAAAAAACTCCAAAACAGTCACATTCATCTTTTGGTATAAATGAAACATAACCCAAATATAGGTTTTGTTCAATCATGTGATTGGTTCATCATCATACGTGTTTATATAATTCTCATCATTCTATACATATTTGTACATTTGCATATTTTCATAAACGTTGCCTCATCTCAGACCTCTTAGAGTGTCTTCCATCTAAGTGTGTTAGTATCTCCGTAGTAATCCATAACATATAGAGCAGTTAATCCCACTGTCTATAAGGTTTAATCTTGTTGGCTTAGTCAATTTTGATTTTAAACAAGTTGTAACCAAGTTTTTTAAAAGCAATAAAAAAAAGAAATCTTACTGAGAAGTGCATTTCTGCTGCATAACAATGAACACTGGTTTAATTCTCATCATTCTGTATCTGGTCATTAACATAAAACTTTGTTTGTATGTCTTGAGCATTGAACAATTCTTGTGTTAATTACTGTCCGCTATCTAGATAGAAAAGTTTTATGTTAATGACCAGACACAGCATTTCTGAGATTTCAATTAAGGTCTATTTCTCAATTTTTCATTATTTCAAGCTATAATATTCAAGGATGTCCTGTTATTATTTAGCCTCCCAGTTCGACGTCCCATGGTAGGATGCACCCTGCCTTCTGGAGAGGGGTGTTGATCACCACCATCCTCCAACTCATTCTAGATGACATAGGAAACAGCATCCACATAGCCCCTGCATCTGTCTATCCTCACCCAAGGAGATAGGTTCTATTGTGCTGGATATTAATCAGTCTTCTTGCCAAGAAACCCCTTGTCCAAGCCGGTACAAAGTCCTTCCATCGTCGCCCATTTTTACAAGGAATGTTTGCTGAAAATCCAATGAGTTTGTCCGGCAAAAACTCAGCATAAAAACACCTGTCGTAAAAACTGGTGTCGATGAAATGACATAGAATCAAAAAAACATAAATGGATGCTGTTGGCTGTGCTACACTTCTGTGCCAGAGGGACATTGCAGCAGACCATTAGGCTACTGCATGGCATGTCCCAGCCCATCTATTCATTGGGAGACTGACATGTCCTGATTGCTCTCTTGCCACCTGCACATCACTACAATACTTTCCCCAACAAACAAACTGACCTCAACCATGCCAAAACCAGCAAGCGGCAGATCGGAACCTACTGGATAACTTTTGTCCTGTGTCTCTCCTTTCGCACTATTCTAAAGTGTTTGAAAGGGTTGTGTTCAACCGTGTTACCCATTTCTTAGACATCCACAACCTTTGAGACCCCAAAAAGCAGGTTTTCACTCCTGTCACTCCGCGGAAACTGCTCTCATGAATGTGTCCAACTTCATTGCCTCTGCTAAGCACTCCAACCTATCCTCTATCCTAACTCTCCTTGATCTGTCTGCTGCATGAAGTACCACAGTCTGGACATGTCTTGCCATGCTTTGCCATACACTTGTGATCCACTATAAGATTAGCATTGGCTTACGCTTTGTGGTTCCGAAAACATACTCTGTGTCTATTGTTTCAGGCCAGTCTGCACACAGCGAGATAGCCTTTGCCTTAATTTCCTGAATGGAAAATGGTTGTAAACCTCGTAGGTCACCTGAAAATAACATTTTTGGTATACTAATGGACTAGTTTCAGGTACCCATTCCCCATTTGATCATGCTTAAGCAAGATCGAATGACTTAAACGTTGAGGCATAAAAATCACCATTTAAAGCTGATGCATAAATATGTACTTATTTACAGACACACCAAATACAGCAGAATAACGTAAATCAATGTATGCTGCCTTCAATCAATTGTTTGTTGTCAAGAGACTGGGCCATATTATTCACACGAGAATTAGGACCCCTCCTGCCAAGTGGCTTGAGTCGTCTCCTTCTTTTTTTCTGTATTTGTGGCTTGCCTTATTTATTTAAGTTGTTGCACTTTCGTCTTATATCTTGTTGCCCAAAAGTCGATTTGACACTCTAGTAACGAGTGTATGTCATATGTTGTGGACGTTGTTTAACTGTCTAGAGGTGATTCGTTTTTTGTCTATTTATAATGTTAAATTTCTTGATATAATTTTTTGGTCAATCGATCTTTGTCAATTTTGGAACTAAGTTATCTCTTTTTTGTGGGGCAGCTTTGTCATGTGAATGTCCTTTTATTGTACAATCACTATGTGCTGAATTTGTCATGAAATTGTTGAATTATGTTTACATCTACAATTTTGGTGTGATTAAATCATGATGCATGTTGATGATTGTCAATCTAAGCCTCTTATGTATACTGAATTATGTTCCTTTTGAAATATTGTTCATGTGAAGGGTCACTTTAAATTGTGGTTTTGAGTAGGGGGCTGCTCTCCTTTGCTTACTTCCTGCTGCCCTTGACACTGTCGATTCACTGCGATCTCCTTAATACTCTCTTCTTGTGATTCACGATCAAGCCCTTGCCTGGATTGAATCCTATCTTGCACCTAACCAATTCTCTGTCTCCTGGAGTAACAAAACCTCTCAACTCGCTCCTCTAACTGTTGGTGTCCCATAAGGCATTGTCTTGGGTCCGCTCCTCTTTACACTCTACACCTCTGCTCTTGGGGCACTAATCTCCTCCTTTGGGTTCTTATACCAAGTCTTTGTGGATGACACCCACATCTTCTCTTATCCTGAACTCTCCTCTGATCTCTCTATCAACATTTCCAACTGTCTCTTTACCATTAAATATTGGATGGCTTTGCACTCTCTGATAAACTCTACCAAAACAGAAGTGCTCTTCTTCCCTGCCAAAATATCTCTCCCATCTCTTCCTCTGGTCATCCAGTTCTGGCCTGACTCTCTCCCCTACTCTTCTTCAGTTAGAAACCTCAGTGTCATCTATGACCCTTCTAACACCTTCTCTACTTTCATCTCCAAAACTGGAACAGCAGCTCGCCTCAACCTCCTAAATATTAGGAAAATCAAACATCTCCTTTCTTTCAACACTGCCAAGCAACTCTTAACCACTATTGCCTTCTCTGGACTGGACTACTGTGCTAGCATCCTCTTTGGTCTCCCCAAGTATGCGTGCTGTCCTCTTGACAAGATCTTTAACTCGGCTACCAGGACTCTCTTTGTACTCCCTCAATTTCACACCTGCTTCCTCGTACCATCACCAGGCTGGATGGCTGATGGTGCAAAATCATCAGCCAAAAACTTGTGTATAGGCGCGTTATGAATGCCATATCATATCAAAACGGGGCCTGATTTACATTTCTTCTCTGGTTCACAAATCGATCTATGGTAAGGTACCACTGTATCTATCCAACTCTACAAGCCTTCTCGTAATCTTCACTCTGCCTCCTCGACTACCCTTGTGGCTTCTCACCCTCCCTGTTCTTCCTCTCGCTTCCACTCTTTCTAGCTTCTTGCTCCACTTGCATGGAATTCTCTTCCCCTGGATATCCGAGAAACAGTCCACATAGATTTGTTCAAAACCAAACTAAAAAGCCTACCTCCTCGCCTTTTGAGTTACCCTCTTAACCTACCTCTCATCTGCCTGCTAGCTAACATTTTTCCTTCACATCTAACCTGCATCTGTCCCTCACTTCCTCTGCCTCCCCCGCATCATGGTCAAATCCCAAGCAGAGCTGGCCGTACTGCCTATCTGCCCTACTGAATGCCCAATGTTGGTTGTCCTTAATCTATATTTGTCCACTTATTTATTGTCCCCGGTGACTGTTCCATTTACTCCCCTTCATAACCTTGTCAGAATGTCACTCATACTCACCCCATTATTAGAAGCTCCCTGCTTCCCGTCAAATCTGATGTCTTCTCTATTCTATGTTCTTTTGTGATTATCAAAAGAGTACTGTTCCTCCTGTATGTAAACAAATAAATACAATACATTTACAGCAATTGCATACAAAATACCCCTAAGCAACATCCCATGTCTGTGTCTACCATCACTGAGTACTATCCATTTTTTCCTACAGAGGATGCTGGATACCCAGTCCTAAAATTATTCTGACGCCCATCTGTGGCCTCTGGACCAAATATGAGGAAAATGATAACCGGGAACATAATCGGACCTGTGTCCCAATAGAGTGGCATCTGTCCTAGCAGAATTCAAACAGTGGGCAGGGGAGGGGCAGCATCCAACACCATTTACCTTGTAAAAAAAAGTAGTGGGCAATTTGTTTTGAAGGAAATGTGCCAAGGAACACCCATGATGTAAAACCAATATATACCCATGTTTATGCTACCCTCCCATTTACTTGAATAAAACCTTGTGAAATGTATTTTAACAAAACTGATGTTAGACCCCTGAACCATCGCCACCCATTCCCCTCCGCTGCGGAACACCTACCCATCCCCTGCATTGACACAAACATACCCAGCTCTTTCCTTGAGGACTATATGTCTCAAAATCCACATCAAACTCCTTGCCCTCTTGTCCCACCCCATGGAGTGCAAGGGGAAAGAATGGCACATAAAGTAATGTACTCAATAAGTGTGCCAAGCTTTCATATCAATACTCCCAATTAGATTTGATAGTTTTTTTTAAATTATTTTCTGTTATGTTGATTTAAATCATAGTGAAATTATTGCGCCCGTCTTGGTTTGAAACGTGTTTCTGCCTGCCGAGGCCTTTTTAAAAAAACGGGCATTCAAGTTTGGAGCTAGTCTTTAATTTGATGTAATCGCGGGGCACGCAACGGTTATCCTGCTGTCGGGAAACCAGACAGGTATCGGGGATCTATCCCTTAATATATGACCCAGGATGAGAACGGTTACGTCAAATTAAAGACTAGCTCTAAACTTGAATGCCCGTTTTTTTAAAAAGACCTTGGCAGGCCGAAACACTTGTTGAACTAAAATGGTCGCAATAATCTGACTATGATTTAAATCAACATAACAGAACATAATAAAAAGTATCAAATTTAATTGGCAGTATTGATATGAAAGCTTGGCGCACTTATTGAATACATCACTTTATGTATCAAATTCGCTACGGTGTGGGTATACCTTAGGTACTCAAAACAACTGTGACAAGCGTGCATTGGATCTCATTATCGTTTGGGAGGTGCTATATTAGCAGGTGGTGCAGAGCAACAATCCTATTGCCCAGCATGCCAGCACCGTCTTGAATTCATTTTGTCTCGGGAAAGAATGGTAGTCTGCATGAACCCCTGGTGGTTGGTGGTGGTGGTAGCATACGCTGTGTTGGAGATAGAAAGTTGACTTGTCTCTGGCCAGTCTCACCTGATGGATCAGGGTCTGTTCCATTCTTTCCTGGATACCACAGAAGAAGATGTAGCCAGCGTTTGTGAACGCCTTTAGTCTTTAGCTATGCGGAGCAGATGCTGCCTTTACATTCTCCTGCATCAGCATGGACGGTACCAGCACACCTTCTACAGCCTCACCACTACCTGTCAAATGCCATAGGTCTCCTCAACTGTGTGATTTTCTGCCTTTTCTTGGGGATACTGCCTCACCCCCACCATGCAAAGCCTTCCCAGCACTGTTTGACACTTATAGTAACGTATGAGGCTCCCAGCAACACTGGAACATGTCCTATCAGCCCCTGTATATTGTGGTGGTAACCCATGAGGGAGCGTCTGGAGGGGGGGGGGTTGATGAGGGTTCCTGTACCAGCAACACTTCCAAGATTGTTGTATAGCGCTGCAACTGCAAAGCACCCCGTTGCTTCTCGAAGCTAGGTCTGCGCTCAATAAATAGAATAATAATAATAATACAAGATCCATCTTCGTTGTCACAATCTGTAATCTGACTCTCACCCTGAAGATGACATTGAGGAATGATTGTGTGCTTCTTCTTCCTCGTGTCAGCTTCCTCTTTCATGACAAACTCCACTGACACTGCCTCGCCAGGCTGTTGAGGGCTGAACTACCCTTGGCGGCTGTCAGGCAATTGGCAGTGAAGGCTGTGTAGCAAGGGGCTGGCTCCTGGCAGATGCCTTCCCCGTGGGTGGGTGGGTCTGACTTACTCTCTGGCCACTCACCTAGACTGGTGCTGCAGGGGTAGGGACCAGGGCAGAGTCAGTGGTAATAATCGTGCTCTCAGGAGTTGTAACAGTGGAGATCATTATGCTGGCAATATAAGTTGTGACTGCCAGTGCAGTGTGGTGACTGAGGTGCAGGTGGCAGTTCAAGTGGTGTGTGGTGCTCTGGTGGCAGCTGTGGTGGCTTGTTTGGTATTGTTTATTTATAAAGTGCCTATACACAGGCAGTGTTCCAGGTGGAACTGGTCCTGGCAGCTTCACTGTCACTCGAGGTGGTGGCACATGATGGGAATACCGATGGCAGAGTTAGGGCTGATCATGAGTGTGCCAGACACACATGGCAAAAAGAGGCCTCTCAGTCTGTCAAGGCAACTAGGCTAATGATGCCCTGCAGAGATGGTCATGTTTAGTGCTTCCTGCATGACAACTGATAGAGTGCAGGAGACCACGTATCCTTAAAGGGGATGGCCTAACAATGTGATCATTCATACACTGGAGACCAGAAATAGCACACTACAAAGTGGCTTAAGCTACCATTGCTACTACATTACCGCTCCCGCCACCGTTGCACTGTTTAAAGTAAATGGGGCGTTTCCTTGCAGCACGTCTTGCATCTGGCCAATGGCATGCATTTGGCGTTTGCAGTGATTTACCACGCTATGCATGCTTTTCTGTGGTTTGTTATTTTGTCAGACTATACATGTCCTTGTATGTCATGGGTGAACATGTGTGACAGGCTTGTGTTCGATAGTGATGGCAACGTAGGGTCGTATTAAGCACCACTCTTACAATATACGTCTCTCAGATGGCATGTAGTAAGTAGCAGAATGTATTGTACTGTATTGTAAAAAATGTTGCACCCCATATTTCAATTCCCTCTTGTTGCAGGTGTTCCAGCTCCCACATGCTGCCTCCCCATCCTCTCTACGTCTATCATGTTTTGGAGGCAAGGCCCTCTCCTCCCACAGACCAAGGAGCAGAGGTGCAACAGTGCCCCATTGTGTGGTGACACTCGTTCTGGGGTTCTCCCACAAGGAGACACAAGCATTGCTTGAAGTCGTAACACTACTTCACCATGTTGATGGTATTTTTATTTTGTTTATTTTATTGTGTTTATTTCTATTGCGCCATAGTCTTCAGGCATCAGGGTGCTCAATGGGCAAACATTAATATAAGAGGACGTGGGGATTAGCTAAACTACTCAAACAGGATTGTTTTCACATTTCTTAGAAAGGTGATGCATCGCTCCTCTGATCGCATAGATATAGGAAGCTTATTCCAGGTACTTGCTACCCTGACAGGAAAGGATCTGCCTTTTCCTCAGGCTCGTTTGGCTTGTGCTATGGTAAAGAGATGTGCACCGCTTGAGCGCAGGGTCCTGTTAGATGCATGTTTTGTCAAGGTTTGCTTTAAATAGTCTGGTGCCTTCACGTATAAGCACTTATGGGCTGGTTAGTGTCTTCAATTGAACCCGCTTCTCCCCAGGCAGCCAGTGAAGCTCCCTCCTATAGTTTGAAACATGCTCTCTCCTTGGAACATTATGGATTATCCTGACTGCATCATTCTGAATGATCTGCAGCTCCTGGATGTTCGTTTTGCTAGCTCCACAAAGTAGGGGATTGCAATAGTCTAGCCGGGGCATGATTATGTCTCAGATTAAAGTTTCACAATTTTTCTGGGATACCAGAGTATGTATTTGTCTCAAAATGCTGAGGTGATAATGGGCATTCTTTGCGACATTATTGGCATGGGCATCTGAGTGATGCCTCAAGTACTGTGCCTAGTGTTTTAACCTTATCTACCACCTTGATGGAGCAGGTATCTAGAATGAAACTTGTATATGCTTGATTTAGCTTCCTCCTGGCTTGGTTTGTTCGTAATAGCATGAGCTCAGTCTTTGAGCTTTTTAAGCACATCCAGTTGCTAATCATCCATTCCTGGATGATCACGTAGATGTGATTTAAATTAGCTGTTTCAGTAACGTAGTCACCACTAAGATCCATGGTGAGCTGAAAATCGTCAGCATAGTTGGTAAAGTGTAGGCCCATGGTTTCTAGATTTTCACATGGAGGCCTTATATAGATTTTAGAAAGGGCTGGAGAAATACAGGCCCCTTGGGGCACTCCGTAGCTGATAAGAACTGGGTCAGAGCAAGCTGTACCCTAGCATATTCTAAGAAAGGAGCTTATCCACTGAATGTACTGGCTGGAACAATTTCCGGTGTCAGCCAATGTTTCCAGTATTCTGGGATGGCCCAGGAGGTCAGACACTGTGGAGAGATCCAGTAAGATAAGTAATCCCGTTTTACCCTCATTTAGTCTCCCTAACATTTGTGTCTGCAAGTCTAGTAAGGCGCGTTCAGTCCCGTAATTGCTACGCAAGCCAGATTGTTTATAATGAAGGACTGATGCAGATTTGAAATGTGTCTGTAGTTGGAGGGTTGCTGCCTTATCCAGAATGATTAGCAGGAAAGGGGTGTTTGTTATCAGTCTTAGGTTCGTAGGGTCTTCAGCACTAAGACCTGGCTTCTTAATAATAGGTGTGACTGCTGCCTCCTTGATAGTAATAGGTATGTTCTTGTGCAGGAAAGAGGCATTTATAAATCTGGTGAAGAAAGGGGCAAAGATGCTAATGTTCTTGAGAATAGTCTTAGTCGGGAGGAGATCACCTATACAAGAGGTGGGTCTAATGTTTGCTAGCATTTTGGCAGTATCGTCAATGGTCCTGGTTTTAACACAGAAGCTCGGGATGGTGTTTATGTTCTTGGAGCTGGTGATAGTCATTTGATTACCATTAGTTTGATTACCAAATATCATGCACTCACCCTCGCAATAATAATGTGTCTATACAACTTTTAGATTTTTTTGTTAATAACATTGTCCTGTTGCACAATACATTTTGCTACTGTAGATGTGTGCTTTGTAAATCATTATTATTTAATGGGTTAGATTTGATTGGAAGTACTTGTAATGCACAAACCAAGCTGACTCAACTGCATCTGGGGGCAGATGTTCCCATCTCCATCTTCCGCTCCATATTCCGACGAATAACCTTAAGGGATTCTGCCTAAGTATGTATTCCTCTAGTCTATTTTACCAGGAATGTCTTTAATGATTTTTGGGACTGTATTAGTTCTCTCAGGTTTCTTAACTCCTAAGGCAAGGTATTTCATAACCTGGGTCCAAAGGCTGCAAAGCGTCTGTCTCACCTGGAGATGCAGCCGGAGTTGTAATTTTTTTGTCAATTAGAATCGTAAACTAGCTTGCACGTTTTTCACCTGTTCATGGCTTTCTCAATATTATATCTGTGATACATGATATAAATCCAGGAAAGAAAAACCACAGTATGCAAATATAATCCTTTTAAATTCAGAAACAAATGATAACAATCACAATAGATTTCAGAGAATTGTTAAAACCGCATGTGTAGGGAAAAGAAAAGAAACAAAGTATTGGAATACAAAAGAAGAAGGGAAAACCTTAAAGAGAACATACAAATATAGTGGATCATTAAATTGGTATGATCCTGTTTTAATGAACAATCTTTTAAAGAGTCATCCTTTAGTTATATTGCGTGTTCGCTTTAGCGCATCCTTCATAAATAGTCAGTGGGTCCTTAATTAGTAGTATTTGTTACTGCCCATCCTTTGAAATATCAGAATTTGCATCATTGTTGAGTGTATTGCCTTTTAAATATCATATTCCTTCATAATTTCAGGTTTCAATTTCAGAATTGTACCTGTTAATTCCCCGCTTTTTAGCATATTCTTGGTTCCATCATGGGGCTAAATTATGCCTCCTCTCATTCATGTTATATCTCCTGTAATATAAGTTAAATACAATGTATTATTGTATATCTTGCAAAACATGTGCCTCGTGGAAGATCATATACAAGCTATGTAACTCACCAATGGAAGATCTGTTACAGCGCACATGTATGCCCAAATTTCCCTTTTCAACTTGATTTTTCCTTTGTATGGATGGTGCGTGTTAGACTAAAAGATAGAGAAGATTAGCCTATTTGTGGATCGTCTATCCTAGAAGATTGTTGTGTGTCAATGTCACATAATCAGGATGTTCCTTGGCGCATGTTGTTGGTGGTATGGGTGGAGAGAATGACTATCCTGTCCTAGATGGCAATCCTAAACCTGGTGTGCCTGCGAGCAGTAGTTTGTGACTCGAGAGAATTATCATCTGGTAATGCTTCCTTGGCAACCTCCTGTGCAGGTTTTTTTTTTTTTAGCTCAACATCAGATGAATTAACTTTCCACTTGCGCCCATCTCCACCAACACCACCTCATCAGCACAAAAGTCGCCATGATCACTCCTGGTAGGATGATGGCTGATGGGATAGGGAGATTGAAAATGGATGCAGTTTTACAAAATGTCACACGCACCACTTCCTGTCCCGCCTGGGTGCAGTAACTGTATTTCTGCATCCCATAATCTGTCTTTACTGTTACCTCATGCAGACTGATTGTTTTTTCCACATGCTGAAAATACTGTTGCCACAATTCCATCGTGGGCCTCATTACGGGTCCGGCGGTAGCCGTGCCGGTAAAACTGGCAGGTACCCGCCAGACCCGTAATGAATTACTGGCGCCTGACCTCCCGTTGCCACCAGGCTCTTCCAGGTCTGGTGGCTCGGAAGTCAGGCGCTGGCAATTTTGTTAGTCCCTATTCCCATGGGAATGGGAACACGGGAGCACCAGAACCGTTAACAATGATGCCGGTGCTCCTGTGCGAACTCTGAGAGTGGGTGCCATCCTGCCGGCAGGTCTGACCCTGGCAGGTGGGACAGCACCTCCCCGCAGAGTTGTACAGTGCCGGTCCAGTAACAACAGCGCCGGTAGACTTACCGGACTGGCACAGTTAGAATGAGGCCCATTGTATTTTGTTTCTCCTTATTTTCTCACTGGACGTGCACGCTCCGAATATTGTCTGTTTCTATTTATTCTTTTTCAGTCTCAATGTTTATTTGCTCCCATGTTCCCTTGCAGCGCTTTGAAACACTGTCTTGTTATATAACCGGCTTATAAATATCCAATAAATAAATAACGTAATCTGGCGGAATCACAGCGCCTTGATGTAAAGCGCTCTATAAATAAATCAATCAAATCAAATCAAACTCTATTTGCTAACCTGAATTACTGTAAGCAAAGAACATTGGACCATCGCATGTGCAGACGGGATATTCCTGAACAGTTCAGGCTGGGCTGCCCTTTTTGGTGCTGGACCTGGCCTGGTTTGCATACCGTCTTCCCCACTATGCAATATCACGCTATGCTGAAAATCAATGGGCTGGAGACTTGGCCAGAGCAATGCCCGTGGCTATGATTTATCCAAAGCCTCCCCTTCCATCACTCGTCAGTTTTTCCACTGGATCTGAATCACGCTACTATATAACTATTGTGTCTTCATCAGAACATGTTCCACGATACTAAGGGGGTCATTCATAGAATCCAGCGCACAGTGTGCGCGTGCGCCAGCCTCGTGCGCCAAAATCCATTTCTGCGCACAGCGTATTCATGGATTTTAACATCCATTGCCAGCCGTGGCGCAGAGTGGCCCAGCAACCCTGCAGCAACGCCAGTTACGCCCCCAACCCCTCCCCGTACGCCATGTACAGCGCACAAATCCTGTACATGGCGCACAGGCCAGTGGACCAGCATACAGCCCCCAACCACGAAAACGCCTGTAAAACTCCCTGTGCACCCCTCCGAATACACGTACTCCGCTGCGCGGGGAGAAATCACACGCGATTGGCCCTGTGCGAGCGGGGTACGTGTATTTCGGGGGTGCGTGGGGCGTTTCACACGCGATTGGGCCTGTGCGAGCGGGGTACGTGTATTACTGGGGTTCGTGGGGAGTTTCACACGCGATTGGCCCTGTGCGAGCGGGGTACGTGTATTACTGGGGTTCGCGGGGAGTTTCACACGTGGTTGGCCCTGTGCGAGCGGGGTACGTGTATTACTGGGGTTCGCAGGGAGTTTGACACGCGATTGGCCCTGTGCGAGTGGGGTACGTGTATTTCAGGGGTGCGCGGGAAGTTTCACACGCGATTGGCCCCGTGCGAGTGTGGTACGTGTAGTACTGGGGTTCGCAGGAAGTTTCACACGTGATTGGCCCTGTGCGAGTGGGGTATGTGTATTTCGGGGGTGCGCGGGAAGTTTCACACGCGATTGGCCCTGTGCTAGCGGGGTACGTGTATTACTGGGGTTCGCAGGGAGTTTCACACGTGATTGGCCCTGTGCGAGCGGGGTACGTGTATTACTGGGGTTCGCGGGGAGTTTCACATGCAATTGGCCCTGTGCGAGCGGGGTACGTGTATTACTGGGGTTCGTGGGAAGTTTCCCACGCGATTGGCCCTGTGTGAGCGGGGTACCTGTATTACTGGGGTTCGCGGGCAGTTTCACACGCGATTGGACCTGTGCGAGCGGGGTACGTGTATTACTGGGGTGCGCAGGAAGTTTCACACGCGATTGACCCTGTGCGAGCAGGGTACGTGTATTTCGGGGGTGCGCAGGAAGTTTCACACGTGAATGGCCCTGTGCGAGCGACACACGAATGGCCCTGTTCGAGCGGGGTACGTGTATTACCGGGGTTCGCGGGGAGTTTCACACGCGATTGGCCCTGTGCGAGCAGGGTACGTGTATTACGGGGGTTCGCGGGGATTTTCACATGAGATTTTGCTGTCAGAGCGGGGTACGTGTATCCAGTGGGGTGCGCGGGGAGTCCCACACGTGAATTGGCAGTGTGGGTCCTCCCAGGAGTGCCCTCTACCCCCTCCACGGCCCCTGCAGGCAGCCCACACCACAGGGGACTACCCATCACCCCTGGTCATGTCCCGCACGTAGCCCATCCACCATGGGCATGCCCCCCAGCCAGCCCACATGTCACCTTGCACTAGTGATCACCAACTCATGTCCCCCAGCACGGCCACCCACCCACCCAGCATTGACGGGCACCTGCCAGCAGGCCCCAAATCATGTCCCCCCAACACGTCATCATGATCCACAATCATGGGCCTCATGGCCACCCAAATCCCACCGCACGTAACCCCTGTGCAAAGACCCAACCAAGTATCCCATCCACCCCACATTGAAATGCCCATTACATGATACAACCCAAATGGCAAGAATGTACATCAACACATGTCTGTCACACACACACAATGGGTGCTGGTGATTGTGAAAACCTACAACGTGACATGCGTGAAACCAATGAGAGAATACCACACATCAAAATAATAAACCAAAATGTATTGAACACAAAAAGAATGTAATCAAATGAAAACATGAAAAACATGTTTGAAAAAAAGATGAAATGCAGCATGTCCAAAACACAAAAAGAAAAACATGAAGTCTGAATCCAAATAAATCGAAATGAAAATGTGTCCAAAGTCTCCGGCCACCAAATCAAATCCAAAGGAAACGGAAACAGTAAAATCCATTACTCCATGGTGAGAAAAATAATAGATAAATACACTGTTCAACTATGTACAAAGAAGTAATCCAGGGTCCATGAGCCCAACGAATGAAATGAAACCTACCAAAAAAACTACCTAATAAAGAACTATATACAAAAAGGCGGGGCATAGTCCAAGCGCCCCAAATTAATGAAAAAGATAAAGGAAACCTAAAACTACAAACTATATACAATGGCGGCGGGCTAGTCCGATGGCTCACTTCCCGATTTCCCGGGCCAGGGCATCATCGAACTCCTGCTCGATGTCCTGGAGGCGGTCCTCTTCCATGGCCCGAGGGTTCGCAGGGATGATGCCATGTTGGACTCCAACTCCCTGTGAATGGCCTCAAGGAACTCGGCCCGCCTCAGTGCCCTCCGCATGGAGTTCTCCGCCCTGACCATCGTGAGCCGTGCCTCTTCTGCCCGCTGCCACTCCGCATCTATACGCCGGCCCAACTGCAGCCACACGGAAGACACACCCATTCCAGGGTTCTCCTGCCCTCTCGCCGATGCCTGCCCCTCTGATGTCGATGGCCCCGAGCCATCATTGCTCCCACCTAGAGCCTGCTGCTGCTGTCCATGTGCCCTGTCCGATGATGCCTGCACATCCTCCATCAGCTGTCTCCAGTTTTTGTGGTGTCCACCCCTGCTGGACTGCCGACTCCCGACTGTGGCAGGATGGGCTGTGTTGGTCAGGCCAGGTCCACAGGAGGCCCTGGTGGAATCTGGGCCGGAAGACGGCAGGGAGAATGACTGGCGCATAGTCTCCACAGAGGAGGAGAGGTCTGCCAGAGTGCGCGACACATGTAGGAACCCACCGACCAGGGCCCCTCCCAACAGTGCCACGTCGCGACGCTGCTCTTCGTGATGGCATGCATGTTCCTCCCAGGAAGCACTCACGTCATCACAAATGTCACACATGCGCAACGCGACACCAACCAGGACGGAGCCCATACAGTCGTGGGACCCCTCGTCTGCAGGTAGTGGAGAGGCTGATGACGTGGCACTTCCCCCTACCTCCGGACGGGCCTGGGACGGGGCATCCCTTCTGGTGCATGGTGGTGCAGTTACACGGTCAAGGACAGCAACATGCACAGGCCCCTCCGTGGTGACCTGTGCTGCCTCCTGACCCTGGCCCTGGACTGCACCATTTGCACCAGTGGTACTACCCCCACCAGGCCCCATGTGCGGCTCAGTAGCGGGCTCCTCCTCCTCTGTGGAGACCACCACACCAACCTGGATGTCTCCACACCGTCTTCTGCCATTGCAAGCCCCTGTGGGGGCTCACCCGGCCCTTCCGCTACAGCCGTAGTGGCAGCGAGACGCGGCACCAGTCCCCTCGCTCCCGGATGATGGCAATTCCTGGGAGGGTGGCTGGGCCTTGCGTCGCTGCCCGGTGGAGGCATCCCTGCCACTTGGCTCCACAGCGCCGTCTCCGCCCTCTTCTTCACTTGACGCTGCGTAGAGGGAGACATAGAACACAAGCATCAGGGTACAGTACAATATTCCCCTAGACAGGAAGCAATAACACATGAGTGGCTCTGTCAAATGTCACTTCCATCCTGCCCCTCCACAATACATGGGTGAATGCACGCAACACACATGCAGAAACAGGCACGGCGCCTGCAATCAACATCAGCATCCATGTACAAGGGCCTCTTTTAACCAAAATGTTGCCTTGAAACTCACATGCATCATGGCTCACACTGATCCCATGCACACACATCACCGGAGGGTCATGCATCATGGCTTGTACACCACAGACACAGTGGAGAGACACAGTGGATACAACGGTGACCGCACTGCATGAGTGAATCTACACATCATCACGGACATGTGCCATGCATCCATGGCGTTTCAAAGTCACACACACACATCTCAGACGCACACACATGTGCACCATACATGTACATGAGAGCAGCACCCATCCCTCAGTCCCCCTCCATGTCCAAGAACAGAGACTGGCATGCATTCATGTGTGCATTCCGCATACAGCTCCCCATGTTGCATTGGAACACATGCACCATCCATGTGGTTCACACATTACTGGTCTCACATGCATGACCATGAGGTCCCTGCACACACACAACCATACATGGCCTATGTCACACATACAGGCAAGTATCAGACTACCAGAACACTGCAACATGCCCTGTCTCACACAGCAATGCTTGGCCACTTACCGCTCAACTCCAGACGGGTCTGCCTCCGAAGGATATGGGCATGGAGTGCTGGGCCTATGCGTTCCAGGACCCTCATCTGGATGTTGCTCATGCTGACCCGGCCCCCCTCCGCGAGGTGCCGGACCTTGTAGAGGGTCCTGGACCTGAAGTCCTCCCAGCGCTTCCGGAGGTGCTTGATGTTGCGGGTTGCCACCCCCTCCACGTTGATGGCAACAACTGCATTCACCCAGATCCTCTCCCATCCTTCCTTGTTGGCGCGTGATTGTCCGAAGAGGGCATCATAATGCCCCAGGACATGCTCCACCAGAACACCAACTTCCTTCTCACTGAAGCTGATGGCCCTCTGCCTCTCTGGCTGGGGGTCGCCTGTGGTCTCAGATGGTGTTTGCCCCGATATGGCGACCCCCAAGGCAGGCGTGGGTGGGCAACTGGGTCCTGGGGCTGGGCTCCCAGTCGGGAGTCTTCTGTTCCAGCAGGGGTGGACACAGCAACTGGACCCCTGCAGATGGCTGACGTGCAGGCACCAAATAGCAGGGCACGTGGGCAGCAGGCAGGCAACAGCAGATGGCTGGTGGGAGCGTGCTCAGGGCTCTTGGGGGCAGGAAAATGGCCTTCTGGGCAGGAGCGTGGTCTTCCGTGTTTTCGCGTGGCCAGCTTGATATGGAGTGATTTGGCACGTGAAAAAAATTGCACATCAGCGTGTAATTCGAGGAAAGGCCCTTAGCGCATAAGCGCATCTGTGACGTAGCACGCACGGGCATTTCCCTCGTGACATGGGCATAGTGGTTCAGCGCATGCGTGAAAAAACTGCACGTCTGCGTGTGAATGCGTGTAATCCGAGGAAAGGGGCTAAGCGCATAAGTGACGCCCGCGGGCGTTTCCCTCAACACGGGTTTAAGGTGAGCAGGGCCAGCAGTTCACTGTACGTGTCTTTCGTGGAGACCGACGTGTGTTGCTACTTCGTGTTGTTTCACGCGCCATCACAACTGATCAAGGACGTATCTCTTCTTTTGGCGGGGGTATTGGCTACGTGTGTTTTTTATTATCACACTAGTCAGACGGTGAATCGCGCACGCTATTTTTCCCACTGCAGGTGCCCCTGTGTATCGCACCCGTTTTCGAGGTCATAGTAGCCTGCATGTCACACGCGTATGCATTTTTCGTGTTACTGGGTGCCACCGCGTACTGTGGGAGGTTAATTCCACGCACGTAGGCTGCAGGGTTGCATGCACGGTTTAACTGCAGTTTTGGGGTGCCTGAGCATTGCGTGACCCGTCACTACATCACCGGGGTCACATACAGCCTTACAGGTGCAGGGGGGCTGTTAACATCTTGCATCCCACCCCCTTCACCCCAATTGCCCAGGACAATTGTGGTGTACACCTCCCATTGGCACTGCTCCATCTGTGCCATGGTTGGGAGGCCACCAAAGGTGAGGGGCGCCTCAGCTGGGTGTCCTCCTCGTGGCGGGTGTGGTCAGGGACGTCGCCGGGGTGACCAGGGAGTAGGTGGACTCCAGGGTGTCCAGGGTGGCCGCAGAGGGGGAAGAGGCAGGGGTGCGCCACTTGAGCACGATGTTGTGCCTTGTGCCGTTGTGCCATGTGTCGATGCAGTCATGCCACCACTCCCTGTGGTTCCGGGAGATGCAGCTTCTGCATCTGGCACTGGCGCCCGTGTGACCCGGCAGTCCATTTCATCGACTGCCACGGGCCCAAGGGTAGCAGTAGCTGCAGGTGCAGCTGTGGACACCACCACCCAGGCTCAGGGTCTGCCAGCGCAGGCTGCGTTGGCACTTGACCAGTCCTTGGAAGATTTCCAACAGGCCAGGAGGGAAACCGTAGGTGCACGCAGGGCTGCCCTGACCAAGACATGTGTCCCTGGGGCAGTAATGTCATCTGTTGCCCCGAACAGCCGGGTGTTGGCAAGTGCAGGGGCAGATGCAGCCAACATCACCCCGGTTGTGAGTCTACCAACCAGGACAGTCGCGGTCAATGACCCTGCCACAGCGGATGTTGCTGCTCAGGGTCCATTAGAGGGCACCCAGCTGCCACTGACGCAAGATGCCACTCCCTTGGCTCCATCCACCGGTGCCACTGGCCATACTGATCAGGGCAGCATTTGCCAGCCAGGGTCTGCGCCACAATCCAAGAGGAGGAAGGTTGCACCTGCAGCACAGGCTGGGACCCCACACACAGCCACGACCTCCTGCATGTCGAGGAAGAAGCCTTTCTGCAACCAGGAACTGGACTTCCTCGTGGACTACGTGCAGGACCACAGCCGTGACATGCTAGTGGGTCCTAATTGTCAGACTACGGGTGCCCACGTGATACCCACTGGAAGCAAGTTGCAGAACATGTGAGTGCATTCGGCTATGAGGTGCGCACGGCGCAAGAGTGCAAAAAGCGTTGGAATTACCTCAAACGCAGTGCTAAGGCTAAGCATGCCTCAAATTACAACTTGACTCTGGTGACTGGCAATGGGCCTGCACCTGAGGAGGAAGACCTCACTCCGCATGAGTCACTCGTTGCGGAGTTCATACCATCTGAATCGGTAGAAGGAGTGGGAGAGATGCCAGACTTTGATGCCCAGTCCAGTGAGTGTTGCTGCGTGTTTGTTGAGGACATGTGTGTTTTACTTGTGTGATGTATTGTGCATGACTGCCACTACATGTCACGTGTACATGGTTCTGATGTGCAAGTAATGCAATGCTTCCCTGATGCATGGCTACTCTGCTGGATGGTGGACATGTGGAGCAGACGGGGACTGTCTGCATCACCACTATTGCACCCTACTCACATGCTGGTCACCAGGATGCCCCTCCAGTCAATGTTCCAGCTCACTGGCCCTTCTGCATGTAGCGTGGGGTGACCTTCCTCTCAGCCCAGGGACTATGTCATAGCATGACTGACGTGCATGTGTCCTCTGCCCGCATGTGGGTACTCCATGTACGCATGGTCCATTGCCCCTCCACCCCCCACTCTGCAATTCCATCTTTGCACTGGCCTGCTTCAATTTTGCTGTTGAGTACTTCCCTGTTCATGCGTCCTGTGTACATGCGTCCTGTGTACATGCTAACTTCCAGCGGCCAATCTGCCAGACATATGCTGTGTGGTACATCCTTTGTACTTGATGTTAATGTTAATGTTAAAGGTCATTTGTACCGCGCACTATCACCACCGAAGTGGTCCCCTGGCGCTCTGGCGGCTCTGAAAAGGGGAGGAGAGGGGGTGGGTTAGTAGGAATAAGCTGGAGAAGTGCAAGAGAGCAGTGATGTGCTGTTGGCAGCCTCAGCCCGGTGGTTCCGTCGGCCGGGCTTGGGGTGTTTTATGGTCCGTAGTCGTCGTGTGCTGTTGTGCAAGGCTATGTGTGGTTTGTTTTGTTGTTGCATTGTTGTGAAGTTTGTGCGGATTGCTGCGTTTAAGGCTTGTGGTTGTGTTTGGTTATAGTTTGAGAGGTGTCTGCAGAGGGATGGAATTGTTAGTTGGTTGGTTAGTTGGCATTGCTGTCCTTGCAATTGTGGGATTCCATCTAGGTCCGGTACATGCTAACAATCACATTTCTATCTAGATGCGACGCAAGCTAGGGTTCATAATTCTAAGTGTGGTGCATGCTAAGAGTCACATATGCTAACGGTCCCAGGGTGCAGGGTGTCTCACTTGGACTGTGCAGAGGTCAGCTGCCCCGCAGGGACATGAGTGCCCATTCATGCTCCATGTGTATTCCACGCATGCCCCTATGTGTCCTTGACTGGATGATCATTGTAGTACGAGTCCAGGGTGACCTACATTGCATGGCATTTCATCAGCCTTCCCATGTCCACTGTGGCTCAGTGCTGCGTTGCACACATGTTTAGGGTGTGACAGTCTGTGTGGGTCACAGGCCTCAGCTTGTTCAATGGCCAATGACTCTGTCCAAATGGTGTAGTGTCTTCTTCACACGTGGGTGTACTCCAGAGGTTTCATCATGTGTCCTGCTTACTGTCCCATCATCATTTGCTGTGTTGTCACTTGACTCACATGATGCAGTTGATGCTAGTCAACACTGTCTGTCAATACACAGGTCTATGGTCAGCCTTTTGATACCATGCTAGGCATCCCTGCATTTGCAATTGGGGCGAGGGGTGGTTTTCTTGTAGCCATGCTACCCATTGAATGCACATTGAACACGATGCCTGAAGTTGACCTTGCACTGCCTTCACATTTTCTGACACACATCATGAAGTACTTGTACATGTAGCGAGTGAGTAACGTACAAATTTGCTGCACTGCATCGACCCACTTCTGTGCAAACTGACACCATTCTACATGCCTAATCACAGAAGCAATGTCAAGTTGACCCAGCATGCATGGCAGGTTCTGTTTTGTGTGTGACGTGTCTGCTTGATGTTTTTTGTGTGTGTGTGTGTGTGTGTGTGTGTGTGTGTGTGTGCGTGTGCGTGTGTGTGTGCGTGTGCGTGTGTGCGCTTCTAACATGTGTAGTGACCTTTTTTCTCTCTACTTTTCAGATGATGACGCAATGGAGCCAGAGCATGGTGTTGTCATGCCAGGCACAGGGTTATCACTACAGCAACCCGGCACAAGTGGGGGTAGTGGAGTGGTAGGCCACGAAAACCCAGATGTGCTACAGTCCATCTTATCTCTAGCTGGCAATGAGTCCAGCCCTGATGAACACTCGGACGTCCATGTCGAGTTGGATGTGCATCAGGTCCATATGTCAGGGGTGAGTGATTCTGATGTGGGCACTCCTCTGTCGCGACACCTGCACTGAGGGGTCAGACAGTGTTGGAACCGCCGCGTGTGGTGGATCGGGACACAGGGTCACCCTCCACACCAGTCACTGATGTGCCTGGGACATCACGTCGATGGGGGCATGTAGTCGTGCAGCCGCGGGAGGTGCCAACACAACGAGGACACCCAGTCCTTGGGTCCCGCTCGCAACCACAGTATACTGAGTGAGAGCAAGACATGACTGCCAATTCTGAACGGCAGGGGGCAGCAATGGAGAACATCGCTGAGAGCATAGAGCGTGTGGCCCAATCCGTGCTCCCCCCTGCTAGGCAGGTGCTTCTCCAGCAGCAGGCAGCACGGTCCACGGCCCACTCGCTCAGGCTGGGCATGGCGGCCTCAGACAGGGCACGCCAGGCTGAAATGTTGTCTCTGTGTCAAGCAATTGCTGCTCACGCAGAGGCACACATGGAGGCCCTGAGGCAGGAGTATGCTTCCCTCAGATCCACTCTGGGTGTCCTTATGAGGTCCCAGAGGGAGCAGGCAGAGGAGAGGTTTGCGCAGCTTGAGCGTACCATCTCGGCTGAGCTACATGCTTGCCGGGAGGTGCAGCAGTTGTCCAGCCAGGCCTTGCAGGAGGAACTCTGTGTTACACGTGCTACCTTTCAAGAGGAAGCACGTGTATCACGTGAGGTTCTGCATGCAGACCTACGTGTCATTGCCACACAGAACCAGGCTCACCCATCCGGCAGACTTGCTGCCGACGAGGGGCAAGCTGCGGCTAGGTGTGGTCAGGCTCCTGTGTCACGTCCTCCTTTCCAGGAAGAGCCAGACTCGGACGACAATGTATCTCCCACATAGGTCAGGCTGTGCAGGCGTTGAGCCCATGGAGGTTTTTTTTTCCTCATCATCATTGCATGTGGGTGTTGAGCAGCACCCTGTACCTCCCCCCTCGTGGGTGCCCCCTCCCGGGTCTTATGTGGCCATTTTTGATTTTTCTTTTAGTTTAGTTAGTTTAGTTTCAATTTGATAGTTAGTTTAATTAGGTAATGCACGTTGTTTCATAGTTAGTGTAATTAGTCAATATAGTTTAAAATTGCTTGTCTATTGTGCTTTCATGTGACGGTGTGGTGCTTTGTGGCTTTTGAAAGCATCCACTGTCTGTTCCAGCTGGGCCCTTCAAGCTTGCCTTGTGTATGTGTTTGCAACTTGGGGTCCTGACTCACATATGCCACTCCTGCTTCCCTTATCCATGGGCTCGCAAGGATGGTTCGGTGTAACAGCCTATTACACAAGGGCTATGGACTGTCATATCTGTGGCATGTCTGCTGCTGTCCAACTTGTGTTAACACCCCTAGTGGGGATGATAGGGGTGTTATTGACCACTGTTGTTCTTTCGCTAGAGGGGGGGTTTCATGATTCATGTGTACATTCATTGCTATGCATTGTGTAGTATGTTTCTTATCTTTACTGTACATGTGCTTGTTGCAATTCATGCCGTAGATAGTATGTAGCACACTTTGCCTGTGAAAGACGCACTGATGTGATTTCTGATGTACGTCTCTGACATGGTCCAGTCATGAAATGCCTGAAGAGACACACACAGATGATTTTAAAGCATTAATCATGTGTTTCATGCCCTTTCTGCAGGGGGATGAGCCTCCAGACCACCTTTGCCAGCAGACATGGCCCATTGGACGTCTGGAAGGTGGACACGTTTGGTGGTGCCGACATGCGCATGTGTGCGCAAGCAGAGGCACAGGGATTGCGCTCATGCATCCAAAAACAGCGGACGTGTTTCAAGGGGCTCCAGGCAAGGTGAGCAGCACAGGGGAGCCACACGCAGCAAACCTTTCACCAGGCCAGTTGCACATGCATGCTTAGTAGCAGCACTGACGGTGAGCTTGGACAAATATTGGTGTTGAAGCACACAATACAGTTGAGATGCGTTGGTGGACTAATGGCTAGTTCAGGGGAAAGTAGTCTGGGGCACCTGCAGGGGCAGTGGCACATACCCTCCGGTCCACCATGGTCCATTGAGGCACTTTTATTAGCCATGTAGCATTCCAAGACATGGAAAGAAGCAGCTCACAGGGACAGACAGCAAGGGACAGACTTGCGTGCAGTGCATTTCATTCCCATGTAGATTTTGACACATGCACTACCTACTTTATTTCGGTCATGGTGGAACACGACTTGTTCTGAAGTCATACCTTGCTATATGCATCTGGCTGTTTTCCCAGGGAACATTGCATGTTGTGTGAATCGTGACACATTGGTCTTCCATTTGCCACGCACCCACTGGCGCCTGACTTACTGCATTGACTGTTTATGAACCATCACAGGGGTAATGTTACGTATGGGTACGAAACATCCACACCAGATTGTTTATTTGTAGAGTAGTTTGTTACTTTGGGGCATATATGGTGGTGTGTTATGGGCACGCACAGATTAGTAACTGTGGCTCTCTTTGCAGCATTGAACTGCTCCTGTTACCAGACCTGAGAGTGCGCAGGCAGGAGGCCAGCACTCACCACAGAGATACGTTTCTCTTTGTCTTCCATTTGAGTAATTTGTTACTATGTGCATGATGATCAAGTTTGGTGTAATTGTGTATGTGTTAATGTGAGAAGTACAGTTTTGTGCATTTCCTACTTTCCCGTGTCAATCCTACTCCCCTCTCCTGCCCCTCATTCCGGTTATCCTGTATAGCAATGCCTGTCCCGACTGCATATACTTGCCCCTCCTTCCCCACCAGGGTCTCAGAGGCCTGGGTGAGTTTGACCTTGCAGGCACCCAGACCACGGTGTGGGTGGTTGGTTCATGCCACTCCTGCACCTGTACACGGCAGCTGTGACAGTACACATCAGTTCGTGGTGCATCATTCTGTGTTATGTACCACACATGGTACACATCCTGTTGTGACATTGTTTTACTGTGCTACCTTGGTTGTTATGTCATTGTGGTAGTACTTGGGCTTTGTGACGTACTGCTACTTCAAGTCATCTACTGGAGGCTCTTCTGGTTTGTTTTGCTGCCTGCAGGCTTTTTGCTTGGCTTCTGTGTTGGCCTGCTTTGAGTTCTCTTTGATTTGGTGTTTTTGCAAGTCAAGGTGGCCTCTGAGGGTGCTGGACACTTTTTACACACAAGGTGGAAGATGGTGACAAAGGGGAAGGGTGATCCTGTGGCCAGGTGAACTTCAAGGATGAAGGCTACATAACCCAGGTGCAGTTGTTCAGTGGGTCATGGTGATTTGTGAGGGAGGGGCGGTGTTTTGTTGTTGACAGTTGCCTTGCCCTAAAGTGTGATGCGTACCCTGACATTGTAATTGTGGTATCCTATGTACATGATGTATTCTGCTGATCAATGCCTGTTCATCTGTTGTGTTTACCTTTCAGTTGTGAGGGAATAGTTGTGGCTTGACATGCTGGGGTGTACACATGGTCAATGTTCACATGTGATGTGTAGAGGACACTGATGGTCACTTGATTGCACATGCATATATTGAGTGCATGACCTTACTGACCGACACACTCGCACTATGATCCACTACATGTACAACCACCCTTCCATGTCCACATGTACACTCTGTTTGCCTTCTGGTGCCCACTGTGTCCCTGCAGCCCATGATCTATGACCAATTGTGGATCCTGTACATGCGTAATTTGCTTTTTGATGTAGTTTGTCGCTTAGATGTGATGCTCAGGGTGTGCGTCACACACAATGGCTGTTCACTATGCTGTGCGCTGAGCAGTGTGTTACAGGAGGTGGACACGGCACACAGAAGCTGCAGTGTTGATTTTGCAATGCACAATGTGCATGCAGACAGGCATTCATTGTTATGTTACAACTACAACTGTTGGAATGCATTTAGGTATGACTTCATTTGGGTGGGAGGTTGTTGGTCAGTCATTTCATCTGATTCCATGTCAGGCATCATTGTCTGATGCCACTTTACATTTTTCACATGTCAGTGTACCTTATTGGTGTTGTGTTGCCATGTCATGTTGTGGTTTGGGAGGGTTTGGGTGACATACCAGAGATAGTCATGGCCTGTTTTGCAGGTCTGTGTGATTCACACCTTGCATGTGTGCCTTTTGGTCACACAGGATTGCTTATGTTTAAGTAGCTAGGGATGCACACAATGTGGCACTTTCATGGCAACGTTCTCAGGGTGGTAAGGTTGTGACAGTTGACTGTCTCTTTGTCATCATCGATTGTCACCTGATATGTGCCAGGCCTGTGTGCACTCCGCAGGGGTGGGAGTTTAGGTGAAAAATGTGGCCACAAGCTGGGTCCGGGCTTCCTCGCCACATGCCCTATCCCCTCCCATGGGCAGCGCCTGTGCCTGTGGTTGGGGATGTGGGGGCACCACCATGTCCACCGGTACGCCCTGCCGTGTTGCAACATTGTGCAGGACACATGCTGCCACAATGATCCTGCACACTACTGGGGGTGCATAGAGTAGCTGCCCGCCAGAGCGGTCAAGGGAGCTGAAGCGTGACTTGAGCACTCCGAATGTGCGCTCCACTATGGCCCTGGTTGCAATATGGGCCGCATTGTATCTTACCTGGGGTGGTGTGCTGAGGTTCCGGATTGGCGTCATCATGTGGTTGCTCAGAGGGTAGGCACTGTCCCCTGGAGAGGCGATGATGGTTGTGATTATTCGGGTTTCTGTATTTGTGTGTGTGTGTGACATGCATGCATGTGCACGCGCATTTGTACTCACCTAGGAGCCATGTGCCACCATGCTGCCCAGCTTCCAGGGCCCGCCTCAGGGCGGACATTCTGTATATGAAACTGTCATGGGTGGAGCCAGGGTAGTTTGCATAGACAGAGGTGATGATTCCCTTTGCATCGCATACCACCTGCACGTTGATGGAATGCCAGTGCTTTCGGTTTCGGTAGATGTGCTCAGTGGCCCTAGGTGGACGTAGGGCCACATGGGAGCAATCTATGGCACCAAGCACTTTGGGGAAGTGTGCCACCCTGTAAAAGTCCTGGAAAACGGCCTGCCTTTCTGTGGGTGTTCTGGGCATGTATATGTGCCTGCGGACTGAGGGGCGCGCTGTCATGATTGCCAAGACCTGGTGTAGGCAGCGTGACTGCGTGGCCTGTGAGACCCCCCCCCCCCCACTATGGCAGTAGTCCGCTGAAATGACCCAGTGGCCAAAAAATGCAGGACATTGAGCACCTTCTCCAAGGGGCTCAATGCTTGGGAGCAGAGGGTGGGGGATGTAAGGTCATCTTCCCACTCCTTGACCAGGTCGAGGATGATATGAGGTGGAAACCTATACCTGCTGTAGACCTGGTCGTCAGGCATCCCAAAAAGGCTTGTCCTGGGTGAAAAAGTGCGGGCCCTGGCTATTCTCCTCCTCCTGCGGTGTCCCACAATCAGTGCTGCGACAAATGGGGCATTCATCATAGCTGTATATACGTGTTCGTTGTTTGCGCGCACTTTTATACTGTGCGCGGGGACGCTTCCGCCTGCCTTCGTGTGGTGGACGCGTTGACGCCTATGCGTGCCTTTTGCCGTGCGCGGGTTTTCCCGTATTCGAATCCATGAATACGGGTTGTTCGCGTGCGTGTGGGCGTTCCGTGTAGTTCCCTGCAGTACTTCCCCAGTTACGCCTTCTTTTTCACGTGTTGTTCCCCATTCTGCGTGTTACGCCCCGTGTTACACCCACTTTTGTTGAGTGTGCCGCGCTATGGGCGCTTTCGCCTGTGCGCGTACCGCACGCCTTTTGATGACGTGTGCGCCTGCGTGCGCCATGCAGGATTTTAGCGCACATCCCAGGATTTACATGCTCACGGACTTCCATGAATCTATGTGCGCGGCTTTCGCACGCTTGCGCTGCGATTCGCACGCTTTCGCACGCTTGTGCGGCGCACATTTATTCCATGAATCGGCCCCTAAATACTTCCGCATGTTACAGTATGATTCAAAGCATGCATGTTGTCTCCCCATAATCGCTGATGTGAAGATGCATCTCTTATTCCTCCCCACTTTTCAAATCCCTGTATTTCACGGCACCATGCATGTTAAGCCTCCGCACAAAACACATGTATCAAGTGTGCAAACTGACTTGGAATACTGGTTCTAAATTGGATTATCAATGTAATCCTCAAAGTGTTGCATTTGGTGGAAACCTCTGCTTTATGAATCTTAAAATAGCTACATTAAAGTCCTGGCAGGGCTGATGTAACCTTTCCTTGCTCGCAGGCTGGTAAATTGTTGACCATTGAACATGGAAACAAAACACTCTGTTTTATAGTACTTGGAAGCAGTACGAATCTGGCATGAATTGCAATATAAAAACTTTATATATTTAGCCTTTGTCGTAGTAGGCCTGGCATGAAGAGAAACAGGCGTTCAGTTCTCAATGAACAGACCAACTCAGAGTGAATACGAAGGATTAAGAACACGTTGAGGTGTAGATAGAAGAAGGAATAGTAATGCAAACTGACTCGCAAGGTATGCAATTAAAGGCAGCCTCTAAACAGCAATGCAACTGATACAGCGCTGCAGTGCAAGTTGAGCTAAGCCCTAACAGGGACACAAATCCAAAATGCAAGACTAATGTGGAAAGAGCAGAACTATCCAAATGGCGAAAATGTTACTGCCACCTTTAGGAAAGATGTTTACTTTTGTGTCTTTTCCCCATGTGTATCTGCTGGTTTGTGACCCTGTCCTGATTTTTCGAATTGAGGTCATTTAAACCTGAATAACTTGCTTAACTCATTTTTATGGGCGGGCACTGAGAGTTCTTAAGGCTACAAGTGCCAGGGAACCATGTCCCCCCATAGATCAATGGTGTGGCACTATTAACTCCCACGTGGATGGTAGTGCAGGGGAACCAATGTTCCGCTTTCTGCACTGTATGGGTGTGTCCCGGATGCTTAGTGAATACTCTTTAAGTATTCCCGAATACTCCTGTGCATCTTTTTTTTTTTTACTGCCTGGCAGACATTTGTTCAGTACAGTTCACAAAATGGCAGGCCATTTTGCATACGCCCTGTCTTTGCGCTTCACTGTTCCTTCGGCCGTCTTCCTCTTTGGTATGGGTGGGAAACAGACATATATGGTCATTCTTTTGTTGTAGAAGTAGGTGTGTGTCCGTCTGTCTGTCTGGTAAGTACCAATACACATTTAAAACAAATGTTGTGAGGTCATGAATGAACCTGAACCCCATCTGTGTGCAGCCTGAATGTGGCAGGTCCCCAGATGAGTGGGCTCTGCTCCTCATGGAGCTCTGAAGAGTCGTGGGTCTGCATCTGGCATCCACCATCTGAAGAGGGGACTTCTGTTGCCTGGATCTTGTGCAGCCTGGTAGTATGAAACTTGCAGAGCACTCATCGTGTGCTCTGGACATCACTGCTCTGCAGCGCTCTGCCAGTAAGAGGAGTTGGATCCTCAGTCCTATGGTCTTGTGTCTTTGTGCCTTTCCGACTCCGTGCAGGCTCGCCAAATCCATGCATTGTGTCTCTGGCATCCTGATGGTTCTCCAAAATTGTGGAATGAGAAGCAGAGGCCCTTCTTCATCTTCAGCCTGGACCCAGCTGTCATATTTGTCAATAGAGGGGTAACTAGAGGGACACCCCTATTTGTGAGAGGACTAAGGGCTTAGTACATTTTGAAACAATGGGAGGGGGGGCGAGGCGTCCTACCACATATGTGTGTATTCACATTCATTCATGTAAATATTTTGATGTTCACATCGGTCTTAACAAGGACATCTCTATGTCTGCTATAAACATCATGCAGATAGAGTAACGCTGTGCTAGATCAAGTTCACAAAGCCTTTATTATTTAGCTTGTGGATGTATTTGGTTTTTTCTCAACAGTTTTATGTCATTTTTCTATTTGACATTTTTAATTTGACTTTTTTTTTATAATACATTTGTCATAAAACAAAGTTGGTGTATCAGCATATATACAAAAAAGGGGTTACCATACATGTTCAAATTTCACATATCTGGGTACCAGTGTAGTGTAACATACATCATCAGATATAAAAAGCCTAGTCGTAACTTTGCTCATTGGGAGAGTGCTAGGCAGACTCCTTTCTCCCAACCTCTCCGAGTTTAGAGATGCCGGACAGAAGGGTGACCTAACCATAGGTCCATATTTGCATATAAAAGCTCCTTGACCACCAGGGCGGCAGCCTATGGTGTGAGCAAACGCCCTTCCAGCCTCGACTTACCGAAGGTCATTGCATTTTCCCATCAGGGTTCATGGGACTGGTGAGCATACATGGCCTCCATTTAACAACATGAGAGTAAAGCCCTTCCCTGCCTCTACCCTTGCCTTAACTTTGGTAGTGGAAATTGGGTTTAGGAATCCTTCCTGGGGTGCCTCTAGACAGTAAGGAGTGGCAGCTGCTCCCTTCTTTTTGCAGGAAACCTACTTTTGAGATATTATGGAAAGCGTCACAGGCTAAAGCACTAACTACTGCATTGATCCCGTTTCTTCCAATGGGAGAAATGTGAATACATTGTACAACGCTGAAGTGGCTAAGACCTGCTTAATTACCTTGGACAATGTTGAACATTTTTCTAGGTTAGAGTTGGACTCCTTATGTTTTCACTACTGTGGGGGGTACCTTTTAATCTCACGACGCCTGTGATAACCAGCACAAGACCTATCCCCTCACTTTACGACATTGGGACACATTACGAGGCGCTGGTCATCCATTGGAAATGTAGCCAAACTCATCTGCTGTGTGTCCCCATTATTGAAGTCCCCAGTACTCCATGGGTATTTACTGCGAGTGGTAATTTCGCTATGGGAAATCCTCCAGCATTTGAAGGTAAAGTGGACGAGGTACCCCAAGAAATGTGCTGGAGGTACTATTCCACTTCACCCCCAAACTCGAGAGTTCGGCAGTGTAGTAAAACTGACGGTAATTCCGTTACCACCAAAAAGGTGCTGGGAACAACATTACCAGCAACAACATTCTGCGCTGCCAAACTGGGGCCCATTGTAACAATATTTCTATCGAACTGTATTCATTGCAAAGTGTGGTGGGCACTAAGCTATTATATGTATATGTATGTATGTATATATATATATATATATATATATATGTGTGTGTTTTTACTTGCTTGTAGTATTCTATCATAAGGCATCTGTGTTCTTAAATACGTGTATTTTTATACCAAGCTTTGTGGACAAACGCCAAAGTACTTTACACATGGCGCCTGCTTTCCTTACTGCTTCGACTTGTTATCAAGAGATATTTTGATTAGACTTTTGTGTTGAACCTTTGCAGGTCCACCAGTGGGCTTCTGAAATCCCCACACCCCCACCCTCCCATCTCCCCCCCCACTGCTATCTTTGAGAAGGCACAATAAAACTGCAATTTGCCCAATAGGCACTAATGGCTTGAAACGAGTTTAGTTCTCACCAATCATCCAATCAAAGCAGCCGTATCCGAAAACTATGCAACTGGATCCTGCCTAGCTCCAACATAACCAAACTCTACTCTACGGGTATCTTTATGAGTTCATGAAATGGTTTGCCAGGAATAGGGCGTGCAGTAATCCTGGTAATCCATCGTATTATAACAGTACCACTAGTACAGCAGAAATTTAACAGCTGCTTTTTTTTTCTTTCTAAGACCTGCTTTGCTGCAAATTGCAGGGAGGTTTGGGTGTGGTAATATAGGATCGGTAGAAGATAGGGGCGCAGGGCTCCCGCTGCTTTTGCGGTTTAAAAAACATCATTCAATAAGTGCGGTAAATACATTCTGTTGTAACAACACATGGAAGCAGGCAGGCATGCATGCATACATACAGAAATACCACGAGATATTTTCGAACATCTGCATGGAGTGTTTTGTTTTTAATCCATGTCCATCCTGGCTTGGGGGATGGAAATGAACGGTGTGCAGTAGCGGACAATAGCACTACTGCGCAGCATTCAATAATGCAGAGTAGGCCAGTACTGCCCCTCCTCTGCAATCGATTGCAAAGCGGGTGAGAAGGTGGGGCTCTGAAAAGCCCATTTTGCCACCCCCATTAGTTTCTTTTTCCAGACGTTAAAGGAATGTATTAGTGCACCCCTTCACTTTTATTCCTCTGCAGATTTTTTTTTTTACAGGGTTTAGACAAATGTGACTTATATTCTTGAGATAGTTGACTTTGTAAGCAGGCATAATTTATTGCACGCTCTATTACTAAGAATACCACATACGGACCACATGGGCCATAGTCTGGCAGGTGGTGAAAAAGTTAGTTGTACTGTTTCAGCGAAACCCATGAGGCCCTGTGTGGTGGCAGAGCAGTGAGGAACATGGGAGGGCTCAGGGCCCGAATGGGCTGATTTGTCCAAAATGTCAATGAACCTTAGAGGGAGCGTTGATTCAGCAGGGAAATCACGAATGGGCCGGACGCCACCTCGACCCCTGAGACGGAACCCAGAACATGCTCATGCCATGCCCACACCCCCGCAGGTACCGCATTGCTATCACTGCAGGCGAGGGGTTCTCACAAAGTGCAGCCTGAGTTTTACCCATCTCAGGGGAGCACCTTCATGACCCATTCAAGCTGGTAGGGCAACAGCGAATGAAATGACATTCTCATACATTGGCAAACTTCCCCAATGGCATGGTAGCAAAGTCCAGGGCCACGTGCTGATCCACAGAACAGCTGGTACATGGCATAGGCGGCACTCCATCAATGTGAAGGTGTCAGCAGATGCCCAACGCTTCATATTGGACACAGTATTTAACGAACACACACAGGGTACTTACTCCCAGACCCTTGTGAAAGAGAGGGTGGAGGGGGGGGGGGTAAAGCAGAGACCCTTCGAGCATTGCTCCCCAAGAGACAGGCATGTTTTTCAACGAAGGTTAAAGTATTCATCCAATTATTTCACCAATATGTGTTAAAACATTCCAAATTGAATCAGCAAATTTAAAACAATTATGGTATACAATGTAATGATTAAGATAAGTAGATATTTAGTATTAAAGAAAGATACGTACTATTACATATATGAATGCACAAACACAGAAAGAAAGGCCACTCAATACAGATACATTCATGCACATGCAACACCACACATGTCCACTCCAAACAGACATGCCTCACATATGATAATACAATGTGAAGATGGAACTATACAAGGGGCCCCGGAGAAGGATGGGAAGAGAGCCTTCCATAGACTATTACAGGCAGAAAGTAAACATGTGTTTCTTCTGCGACCAGACATAAATCCGTAGCAAGATTTGTAGAATTATGTAAATACGTGTTGAATGAATTGATGGTATGTTTTTATATTTACATCTGCACATTGTATTATATGCGAGTCAGGTCTATTTATAGAAGACATTTGCGGTGTTACAAGTATATGCATTTGTTTGTAATGAGCGATGGTACCTTTTTTTCCTGTTGTTTAGTTCATCGTGTAGTGATCCATATATTTTCTGACTACATATCTAATTACATTTGTCATGCCATTGCATTGGCGTAAAACATGTTTGCTTTGCATGTGGAGATTACATGCGGAATGTTCTATATGCTGGCGAAGATCCATTTAGAAATAATTGAAATAATACTGTGTGAACTGCGTTGAAAAAATGGCCTTTGATGAACAGTGTCTGAAGGTATATACTGGACGTAGTGTCACGTTACTCTGCCAGTGGTGACTTCGGAGACGGATGGCTAAATACTAATTGCAATATAATCTATTTACACACCATTCATTTCTCACTACATATAGTTGGAACGAATATACCGCAAACCGGATACAGTGACTTGGCATCAAACCTTCAACACTGAGGCCCATGTAGATACAAGGACATGTGCACAGCAACACTGGAATACTGTACCTCATGCCACATCTATTGTTGTTGCTCAAAAATCTGGCATCCTGAAGTCACGTTTTATATACTTACACACATGTGGAGGCGCTCTGCTATATACTCTTGGAACATGCTGTCCTATCATTTCTCAAGTGCCATGCTACACACTAAGATGGTGCTACAGGTCTGACCATCGACAAACAAGGAACCTGGATGCTTTGAAGATTGGGAAACAAGGCCAGATTCAATCCCACACAGGAAAACTAGGGCACCACAGGCAAAGGCCGGGGTGTGGATGCAGGAAGTACTACACAACCCCATTTCAGATAAGGCCATGCACCCCCCGTTCCCGATTTATCTTCATCACGATAAATGAGCATGACTTTTTGGAAACTAAAACATTGCTTTCAGGAGCCATTGCTAGAATTAAATGCTATATAACAAGTCTGTTAAGGAACACATATATTATAGCCTTGCACTCTGGCTCTTCATATCGCAGGAACCCCATATTAGCAGATGCATATACATATAGCTAATCATTTTCTCCTCCCACTACCATCCTCTCCTGGCCAATCCTAGTCCTGAGCTCTGGCTCCCTGGGCAGGGCCCCATCTGAATGTGCTATTGTCTGCTGTGGTGTGTTTTGAGGTTTATCTTAGAGTAGCTAGCTCACCCGTGACAGCAGACACGCGAACACAAGAATGGCCTATGTCTGGATGTACATGTGTGCTATCTGTATCATAAGGGCGGAGGTTGTGGTGGATAGCCTTGAAACAGATGGTTGTAGGTTACCTTCTGGCCTTCTAGTGTGTCCCCTGTGTTTTTACCTTACAAACAGATCACTGCCCGCCCTACAGCCTTTGTGACTGTTGCAAAGCCCATTTTCCAGTGCCTTGAAGGATGTCCTCACTTAGATCTTGTTGTGTTGCAACCACCTGTGTGGCACAAAACGCCCATTGTGGCACATGTAGCATTAACTGTTCAAGGCCTCTGAATGAGCCATGCTGGGAGGCACTTCCGGACGAGACTGCCCAGGTCTCCTTCCCTCCCTAGTCAGCAGAGCTTGTTTTTGGTCGTCTACTGGCTGAATGTCCTTTTTTATGAGTTCCATCAGTATTGCTGTGGTTGCTGACTCCCCTGCCTTCACCTATGCCATGTCACAATAAATAAATAAGTAAAACGCAGGCCTTAGCACAGAACAGTGTCATATCACTGCAAGGTCTAAGCTGTGTGTGTGAATGAGGATGAAATGACCTCTCTGAATGCTTGCATTGCCCTGCTTCTGTCCTACCATGGCCGATTCTATGCCTCCGGTCTGCCTTTCCATGTTGCGACTGTCGTGTGAGGCGATATGTGATTCTTGATGAGACATGCTTGCGTTTCACGCATGTGCTCTTCTTTGCTTCTCGTATTCCATTGTTGAAGGTTCTCGGTTGACTTTGGCAGCCATTTAGACTGCCTCATGTGGTAATGTACTCTACACAAGGCAACTTTCCAAAGGGCACAGGGATCCACACCAATTGCTGCAGAGCTCTTCAGGGTGTCTGCTCTTTCCTTTGGTCTATCTTTTGACATCTTACCAGTAACACAGATTCTAACAATATAATAAAAGGCCAGATGTATGTTTGTCCCTGTAAGTTTGTCTGATGCATTAGCTTTGCCCGTTTTCACAGCTAGAGGGAGCTGTTGCCTGAATTAGGATATATAGAGACAATACCAATTTGCATAGCTTCGCCAGTTATCAGTGCTAAAGAGAGCTGTAGGCTTAGAATATATATAGTGGCCCTACTGTGTCAACGAAAACCTGCACTTTGGCCCCTGTACACAGGCCTGTACACCAGTAGTTTATAATGGATAACCTGTCCTAATGTGAACAAAAACACATTAACGGATGTAGTACTGATTTTGGCTATGTTTCCACCTGTCTTGAAACCAGCAAGGGCCCCGGTGGTGGCACGCATATTCATCCCCAAAAATGAGGAAAAGGGACCTTTTTTAACGTGTAAAACAAGGTCTGCCTCCTTGAAATCCTAACAACGTTTTTTTTTTTTTGCCTTGCATCCTGCGGGTTGGCACTAACGAGAGCTTTGAAGATTTCGAGAATAACGGGTGTTTAAAATGAATGTTGAAAACAAGGAAAGGGGGTGTTTTAAAAAAATGGAGACGAGCATCGGTCCAACTTTAAACTGAGAGTGCCACAACAGGGAGAAGGGCCAACTCTTTCTAGCAAATATGCATTTTCAGATGTACTAACAAAAAGGAGGTTTTGACTTTCAGTTCACAGGATGGAACCATTGTCCTTTCTTACCTCAGCGCCCATCCTGCATTAGTGAGGCCGGGTTCCTGCCTTCAGTTTGGGGCATTGATGATTCATATAAAGACCTCTCTCAGCACAATATGGATACAGTGAATATGCTGTGAATGTTGATCAAACAGAAATCCTTAAAATAGGTATCCGGAAAACAATATGCATCAGAATAAACACTTTCATCACGTTTTCTTTAAATAAAATACGCTGTGGTCTTACATGTTTCCAGAAAAAATCTGTGCATGCTAACTGGTTCACTGTGGAAACAAATTTGCCTCAAAGTTCATAATACACCAGTGGCAAGGGACAACAGCATCACAAAGATCTGTCATTTACTGGCTAGTGTGTTTTGATAACATGTTCAATGTGTCATATGTGTGACTTGTAAACATGCTGTGTGAAGGGGTCAACATTGCTGGGATCTTCTTGTTGAAGCCTAGAAGGTCTTGGTTGACTTGACACAAATTGCTACCAAAATCCACGTTTGGATCCCCGGCAAGCCGGTGACATACTTGTATGACATTAATCATGTGCGCTTGAGAATTTGAATAAACATGCATTAGTAAAACCTCTAGAAAACATTTTAAGTATAACGGAATATATATACAATGGCCATGTACAATAAACACACAGTTCTAGTTCGCATATCTTGTTGAAGTTAGCTTTGTTGTGCCCTTTGTATTAGATTCTCGTCGACCAAAGGTAGCTCATGCTCACTGTTTGGTGCCTGATAGCTATTACCTTTTTTTAAAGCTCCTGATCATTAAATCTTTATTTGAATCCCTATGCGGCAAACCTGTGAACGTCTGCAGCCCAAGGAAAGACATCCACATGCATGGCATGCTATTTCTAGGGGTCTGTCAAGGAACTGCCTTCTTACTAAGATAGTACTGTTCTTTGGGAAGTGGTCAATCAATAGATCAGGTTGGCATTGTCTGTTGTATTTAAGAAATTACCCTTGGCTCGTAAATTGGCACAGATTCCTTTGGCAAATATCTTCAACTATTCGGATTATCCTTAAAGGTTATTATGGATCGAGGCACCTGGTTTATGGTTAAATTCTAGGAAAATGTGAGTCTCTGGTTGCCCATGCCTGTCCCATATCCCACTGCCTACCTTCCACAGCCTGTCAGCCAGACCAAGAGGACCAATTGAGACACTGAAGCAGAAATTCTGAAACTGGTTTTCATTCTGAATCAAGACAATTGGTTAATGTGGATTTTCGTAATAGAAGTCGTCCATAATAACTGTCACAGTGTAACTTTTATTACCACATTCCAGCTGTGTTATTGTCTTCATCCATCAATATGCTCTGGCTATTACTGCATCCAATGCTTTTGCCCTGTGATGATGTCGTCTGTCTAACACTTGTAGTTCAAGAGTGGGGCAGCCATGTGGGACAGGTGTCACTGCCACTAAATGATGCAGTGCTACTGATATGGCAGTGGCTTGTCACACAAAGCCTTCTTGTGACATTGGCTCTTTAGGGGTCCCTTGCAATCTGGACATATCCAAGAGAATCCAAACTCTCCCTGGTCAAACTGGACAATATTTATCCCAAGACTGTAATGTCTTCCTAACACTTGAAGTGTAGTGGCAACACTGAGTGTGGGGCTCAGAAATCCCTAGACGTTGTGATGTACAACACCAACCAGTATGTATGAGTCCTTGTCTGCAGAAAGCTTTCTGTTTCACAAGCAGGAGAACCATGCAGAGCTGTGCTGTGTCTACTTAACATTGCATATGTGTGAGCTCAATCAAAGATTGAATCTGAATGGGGAAAGGCAGGCCAGTGGAGTGGCATGAGGGCTGTGGTCAAATTAAGATTACCTACTCATAGTTCCACACACACAAACTCACACAGCTGAGCATAGTTATACAAAAGAGCTCGTGGGGCTAGATCCCTAAATAAAGACTTAGGGTTGTCAGAAGGGTGTGGGCAGATGAAGGCAGCTTAGGGCACCTTAGGGGAGTGCTGAAGGAAAAGGAGGCTGAGTCGGAGAGGAAAGAGGGAGGTTGGAAAGAGGAGGTCAGAGAGGGCCAAGGGGAGCTGGGGAGGAGAAAAAGGAGGCTTGGAAGATGGGCTTAGAGAGAGGAAGGGGGAGGAGTGGAGTAGAGAGATTAAAACCAAGGATTAGGTTGAGAACCTGAAGCTAAGGGACATCCAGAAGGAGCAGTGTGAGAAGGGAGAGGGGGAAGACCAAGAGGAGTCAACACCTTAAGAGGATGATCAAGGCGTGGAGGAGAATCTACAGGTGGAAAAGGCGAGTGAGAGGAGTGCAAGGAGGAAAAATGGGCACACATTGCCCAAAGGGATTAAACTAGGAGGCGAGGAGAAACTGGCATTCTGTAAGCCTGCAATAGAATGCTAAATGGAGAAACAAGCATGTCACAGAGTGTCGAGCAGCTAACAGCACAGAGAACAGGAGAGCCCGTTAGGAATGAACTAGTCCCAACCCCTCGAGTAACAGGGTGGGGGGAATTGTGGTGCAGGCCCTGCACCCAGGGATAAGGGGACATCCTCAACTCTAACCTGTAGACAGTTTAAAGTGGCCTGGCCCCTGGTTGGGGCAGTGGAGCCTAGCCTGGCAACACCCGAGTCTTTATCTTGTGTGTGACCATGTCTGAGGTGCAAGCAGACTGAGGCTGCTAGAACTAGGCAGAAGGGTCTCCTGAGTTTAAAGGAACCAGAACTAGAACAATAAGACAGAAGTTTTGATAAACACTTCCGGGATAGTACCGCAGATTAAGAGACTCTTTTGTCACAAGAGAATTCTGAACTGCTCCAAGAGACTTTTAGCTTTATTGAGAACTATGGAGAAGACATCCTATGTTGATATAGAATTTTCTTTGAGTAAATCTAAGCCTTGGACACATCCCAAATAACCCTTCTGTTGTTTACTTGATAACCACCTGTATCTGTCTCAAATTGGTTCCCACTTGACTCTGTGACCGATTGTATGAGAAATTGGATCAATGGAGGTTGACCAAAAGGCCTGAGCAGCGAAGGTAGTAAGAGTTACAACATGTGCTAAACCTCCATTCAAAGTCACTGCTGGCTTTGGCCTCTATATTTTTGATGACAAAGAAATGAAGGCTGGTGGATGGGTGCTCATTTCTACTGGTCTAAGGGTTCAACTTCCTATTAGTATATGGGAGGATAGCTGCAAAGTGAGGGTTATCCTTAAAGTATGACCTTAATGTTGGGCCTGGAGTGATAGTTTAAGACTATTGAGATGTCATTAAGGTGTTATTCATTGGCCACAGAAAAGATATCTGTTTGGTGCAGGAAGAGGACATGATGGCACAGATGATTGTTTTCAAGCTGAACCTACAAGAGGTTGTAAAACTTGGAGGGTTGTAACAAAGTGGGTATCCGGGACACCAAAGGTAAGTTTATGGTGATTTATTGTCCTGGTCCTGTACTCCATCAGTACACAAGGGATAATAGGGGACACAGATGACACAACATGAAAAGGGAAACACCGGCCTCACCCCCACAACCATACTCCTCAGCTCTCAGCTCTCTCTCTCAGTCCAACGGTCACCCTGTAGAACACTCCAACCCTCACATTCCACCAGCTCATGACATCACTCACTGCTACTCCAAGCCACATTACAACACCTCTCCCTTCCTAGGGAAACACAACAGAATGACTAAGGTAACGCAGCCAGCACCAAACCCCAATCATCCAAACACAAGCACGGTACCAGAAATCCCACACACAGCGGCCGCCTATGCCCAGAACCCCAGGCAACCCAAAACATATAAGGAACCACACGCATAGGGAACCATTCACAGGCCAACCGGACCACATAGAAAATGCCAACAGCACACTCACTTCCATGACAACAACCTGCCACTACCTTCGACATCAACTCCCCATGTCCCTCGACGCTCACCCTCGAGGACTAAAAACAAACTGTGCACTTACGCCTGTCTCGAGCTGCCCCTCAGAATCTAGGGCTCCCACCCGTAGACATACTATTGTTAGGAAACACTAACACAACTACCTAACCAACTTACCCTCCTATGCACCAAACGCCTCCCACTAGGGTCTGCCCCCCCGGAGTCTCAGAACTGCCCCTCTGATCATAAACCAACCGCTCCCTAAATGTAGCAACACCAAATGTCCAACATCAACCGAGGGACCCACAAACCACAGCTATGATTGAGGTACCACAAAAGAAACGGCATAGACAATCCTGCTCCCCAACCACTAAACCATTGGCCATTTTCTCTTTCTTACGCTACACCACCTCTAGACACATCACTAAGACAACCTGGTTCACCAAACTAGAAATCAGGTGGGAAACTGCACTACCTCAGATCCCACATAGTAACCTACCCCAGTCCAAAACCAGGTACTATGGAAACACAGGCAAAGCAGATAAACCCTCAACCATAGCGACCTACCTCGGCACTTAGACCAAGCGCTAAGGAACAACAAGAAATTCGAATACATATTCAGGCATAGCGACCAAACTCGGAACATCTACCAAACGCTATGAAACACAACAGCACAACACTGCCCTGAGAAACAACACCCATAGCGACCTACCCTGATATTGCACCAGGCACTATGACCACAACAACACTGCATCAACTCTAACGGCAACACTCGGGAAACAGGCACGACTGAGATACAAAAAGACCATAGCGACCTACCCCGGCACTGAACCAGGAACTACGGAACATTAGAGAAACACTGCCCTGAGATACACCACAAGCATAGCGACCTACCCCGGCACTAGACCAGGCACTACATAAACAACAGACCAACACTCTGGAAATAGGCACACCAAACACACTCTGAACACACCTAACAGGACCACCCGCAATAATTAGGTCCATCACTAAACACAAATGGGCAATCCAACTCAACCCACAGACCATTACACATAGCGACCTACCCCAGCATTATAACCGGGCACTATGGGACAAGACAACACCTATCACTCTAAACTGCTCCAACACGCACCCACACCACAGACATAGCGACCTACCCTGGCACTAGAACCAGGCACTATGGACCCCAAAGCAGGCAAAAACACGCAACCCCACACGTCCACCAAATCATTGTACTCGCACCTAGGCACTACACTCCACACTACAATACACACAACATTAAGCATACAAGCTATGAAATGCCGATAACATTACATAATGCATGCCAAAAATAGGTGCAGACAAATTTGAAATGTCACCCAGACACTAGGCAATTCCATCCGCCGATATATCTGGGATGGCACGCTGCCACGCCGCATAAAATAAACATTGCACGCTGCAAGAAACTTATGTCCCAGAACACTCAGTTCACGTGTAGCTCTGGGTTCAACCCTCTAAATGAACGCTTCTGGTGGGAGAGGTTCATTCTTCCTCAATGGAGAAAGCACGATAGTCATTACATGCAATTGAGTAATTACAGCATAAAACACTCGCCTCTACCCCCAACTGCCCCCCTCCCCATTCCAAAGGGACGAGGTAGGAAAACCGTAAATCTAACTCTACACCAGGGCATTATACTCCACAGAAGGCCACAACGGAACACACTCTCAGGCACAAGACAACAGCCTTCAATAACACACCCCTAACATTACTGCCGGGGACCTAAAATGGGGATGCCGAGTACCTATCCCTCTAACATGGGCCACAACATATACTAACTCAACTCACACACCCACACATATGGCCCGAAACACTAACCTGGCAGAATGTCCCCTGGCTAGGCTCACAACCAATCTGACACTTGTTGTAAGTCTCTTCGTTCATGGCACAACAATACGAACAGAAGTTGCGACCGGCTTTTGGCTGTAAACTCCATCATGGCCTGTCCATGCTCGAAGACCAGACCAAATCACGTGATGTTCTGAACACGCCCACTCATCGACGCGTTCCTGTTTACTTCCCTGCAGCACGCGTGTTGAACAGCTGGTGGAAACACAACGGCCCTGGCACGCGATAGGCCTGGAACCGGCCGCAGCAGAGTGACGTCACCATTCCAATGGAGTAGCTGTCCCAGGAACTTCCAGCGGAGCTGCCAGTAAACTCCTCCCAGGCTCCCTTCAACAGGCAGGCGCATCTTATTACCAGGCAAAGCCATTGAACTGCCCTAAGCACCCCAAGTGCTGGGACTCTCCTACAGAGCACCGCAGGTGTTCGTAGAAATGCAGCTATGCACTCTCCGATGATCTCCGGCACCTCTCCGCCAGCCGATACCATGGAGAAGGGACAAATCCACTGCCCAGCACAATCCAGCCAGTATACGAAAAATGCTCCCTGCGCTGCCTCAGACGCCTCCCAGCTCAGCAACAGAGAGGGGCACAACTTCCCTGCCCAGGCCTGCATGTCCCAAGGCATCACTCCGCTCACCAACCGGTCCCGATGTCCCAAGAGGCTGTCCGCTCCACAAAGCTGCCACGGCGCCAGGTTCATGGCCACATCTCCTCAGCAGCCACCACGCCCGAGACCGTGGCACACAGTTGGAGCCGCGCTCAACTCTTCCTGGACAGAGGAGCGCCACCCAGTTCGTCAGGCTCCCAGGCCAACCTTAAGATGGAGAAAATCTCTCTCGGCTCCAAGCAACAACAACAGTTAACGCTACCCCTCGTAACATGTGAGGCGTTCTGTTCTGGACACATACCATCCCGGAGAACCAAAGGGGCAACAAACTGCGTAGGGCGGACCAACTCGATACGGCCCGCCTGGGTGTGGGGGACCTCCACGGGGGCGGTGTTCCAAGGGTGCTGCACCCCCCCATCAGCGCCGATGGAGAAGGCAGTCCACCTACCATCCCATCCTCGTCGCCAGTGTAACAAAGTGGGCATCCGGGACACCAAAGGTAAGTTTATGGTCATTTATTGTCCTGGTCCTGTACTCCATCAGTACACAAGGGATAGAAGGGGACACAGATGACAACATCAAAAGGGAGACACCGGGCTCACCCCCACACCCATACCCCTCAGCTCTCTCTCTCAGTCCAACGGTCACCCTGTAGAACACTCCAACCCTCACATTCCACCAGCTCATGACATCACTCACTGCTACTGCAAGCCACATTACAACACCTCTCCCTCCCTAGGGAAACACAAAAGAATGTCTAAGGTAACACGACCAGCACCAAACCCCAATCATCCAAACACAAAGACGGTACCAGAAATCCCACACACAGCAGCCGCCTATGCCCAGAACCCCTGGCAACCCAAAACATAAGGAACCACACGCATAGGGAACCATTCATAGGCCAACCAGACCACATATAAAATGCCAACGGCACACTCACTTCCATGACAACAACCTGCCACAACCTTTGACGTCAGGGGGAAGAAAGGAGGTTTGGCCCACTCATTCCAGGATGATACCTAGTCAAAACGTTGACCATGCATTTGCGCTCCCTGGCCCAATGCAATGACCTTTCCTTCTGGTCCGATGTTGAACAATCTCTGTAGATTATGGAAAAGGTTGGAAAAGTCCCCATTTTGTGGATAGGAAAGCATAACTTTATGGGGCAAAAAACAACATGGGGAGTCTGCCCCACCCCCTCTATCAGTTATTAGTTTTGCCTTCCTTTAGAAGAATTATCTTAGACATGATCCATTCACATTTGACATTTGACACCTGGACGTTGCAAAAACGCAGGACCACATCCTTAGTAGTTTTTTGGCAGGCAACTATAAAAAAAAAGTGAAGCCGTTTTGTCAGAAAAACCTCTTGCATAAATGTCAGGCGTGCCCCTTTCAGGTTTTTTTTATTTGTACATATAGCAAAACAAATGCTTTGTATAACCATTAACAATTCATCGTCACATATAGCCAGAAGTTAAAAAGCAAGTTTAAAAATAAGAAACATTTCTCACAGGTCATATATATACACTACAATTCATTACATGGTCACTCAAGACAATTTAAAATCAGTACAATCTGTTTATAGGAAGTAGTCATAAAATATATCAAATTCAAATCATCGCCACGCAGGAATTGAAGCCATAAGTCTTCTATTTCACTAGGATCATAACAATTATTGTATGACTTCATATTTTTGTATCGAACAGCATCCAAACTTTCACATGTAATTAGTAGATGATGTAATGTCTCAGTTATGTTATTTCCACATAATCGACACATACGCTTCGTGTGGGATAATCCCATTCGTGCACCCAGAGTACCGAGTGCCACTGATTTGTTAAATTTCAGTAAGAGATATACTCGAACAGTTTGCGGACTTGGGTACGCATTAATGTATCCTGGTGTAAATGTTCTTATTATTCGCTCTTGACAATAAAATCCACTATGGGATTTAGTGGTGAGATTAGTTAACTGTTGTTCGTAACAGATTTTTTTCATTACTCTTTTGAGTTATGTTCAGAATGCTGGGATTACATTGTAAGGGCAATGAACCAATCCACTGTAAGTGATTTTTTTTCAATTTGCCCTTTATTCCAAACGAAGCAGGCACATCCAGGCTGAGTATAGCAGCAACATATGGTACAATTATGGTGTCAACATTCAAACGGTTTAGATTATCAAAATTTAACACACAGTGACTGATAAAGACATGTGACATCCCCAGTTAGTCAAATTCTAAATAGATATACTCTGCACTTACGGTGGCTGGTAAACAAAATAATTTACGTAACAAACAAGCTTCAAACCGTTCCACCAGCTTGATGATATGTCCCCAAATAATTATTGCATACAATAGTATGGCCCTGATTTTAGCTGTGTATATGGTCAATACTGCTGATACAGAATAGCCACAGTTTCTGCCAATGAATATGCTCAAAGCATTGGTCGCAATGGTGCAGCGATTTTGAAGAGATGTCCATTGGGTATTCCAATTCAAACGTTCGTCCACAATAACACCGAAATACTTATAAGATTTTACTTGTTCCACCTTTTTTGTTATTCAATTGCCACATGTATTTTTTTGGGTTTCTTTTTTTAGTGAATACCATCACTTTGCTCTTATCGATGTTTATAAGTGGACCATTGTCTGAGCAGTATTTAGCTAATGTGTATAGCATATGCTGAAGAACAGCAGGGGTGTAACCCAACAGGATTAGGTCGTCAGCATATGCTAACCAACCAACAAATACCTCAGAGATTTTCACTGGGTTCGCTTTGCTCAGGCAGAACGTGGATTGCATATCTGCCAGATATAGATTAAAGAGCACTGCAGCAACCATACAACCCTGCTTTACTCCGCTGGTCGTTGGCATTGTGGCTGATAGTTTGCCCTCAGCATTTAGGCGTATCTGTACTGTTGTATTAGTGTGCAACATCATCAGCATTCGAAGAAGACCTGGTGGGATCCCCCACTTGTGTAACTTTTGCCACAAACGATTTCTCTGCACAGTGTCGAATGCCGCAGAGAAATCGATGTATGCACAGTACACATCGAGGTTACGCTTTTGCCAGGCATGCTCAACCGCAGTAGTCAGCAATATCAGACCGTGCACTGTACCAGACCCCTTACAAAATTCAATCTGATTTGGAGGTAGTATATCTTTTTCTGTTATCCATACAAGCCGTTTTGTCAGAAAAACCTCTTGCATAAATGTCGGGCGTGCCCCTTTGCAACTCTGTTCTCTCGGCTGGGTATGAGCAGTATGGGACACATTAGCCCTTCCAAAAGTGGGAACAGACGCATATTTCTCATTGTAGACTATGGCACCGACTAACCTCAAGCATTTGAAATAGCACCACTCATCAAGCCTATTGTTATCAATTTTTCCAGGCTAGGGCTTCCTCAAGAGATCCTTATAGATTAGAAATCCACATTCATGTCCAAGCTCAAAACTTTATTATGTCTTGATACTCCCAGATCAACCATCTGTAGTCCTGAATCAGATGGTTCAGTTGTGAGATTCAGTCTTTGAATAAACTCCAAAGGAAATCTGTGAATGAAGTCTGGTGGGATACCACCAGAAGGTATTACCGTTACCGGCAATTGGTCTGCCGGAATTACTGGCAGATTCCAAGTTCCAGTAAGTACTGGAATTCTCCATTTTATAGAATCCCATGGAGTCCCATAGGAATTCATGGGTGGAAATGCAGATATTACCAGCATCAGTAATACCAGGGCCAATAATACTGGCCTATTTTGGTGGTGGGGTGCCAGAATTACCAGCAGCTCTGAGCTTCCAGTAAATCTGGCCACCCCACCACTAAACCTGTAGTTTGCTGGTGCAGTAACGTGCCGGTAAATGGTATTACTGCGACGTTAATATTGCACCGACAAACATGTAATGAGGCCCATTAAGAAGTAGGATGGTCACCTTCCTTGGGCTTTGTTTACTGTAAGGAATACTCTGGAAACCTCCATCAGTTGCTCCCAATTTATGCTGGTTTACGGACAGCAACCTAGAGATACCCAACACCATGCATTGCTACCTCATTGCACATTGGAAACTTGGTTTGATCCACTGCTCATGACTCCTACAGGTAACCCCTGGCTCTGGCTGTGTTTCTCGCACCTCCCGCTTTCAGTGCCAGCCTGCCGGAACAGTGCCCTCACTCCGGTGAATTTTTTCACTGTGGGTCCTGCTTTGGCTCCCGATAGTGCTCCTCGCTCCAGTGCCTTTCCTCGCGGCAGACTCTGCTTTGGCTCCCTGCAGAGCTCCTCGCTCCAGCGGCTGACCATACAGTACTACAGAGACCTTGTTCTTGCTCCCTGCAGCGCTCATTGCTTCAGCTCTTGCATTCCCCCTCTTGAGCTCTCCGTGCTGACAGCGCTCTCCACTTACCCTAATCCAGGACTCATAATGTTCCCTGTTCTCTCCTAATATTTCAAGTCCCAGCGCTCCTCGCTTAATGCTGTTATTGTGTCATTGCTCCTTGCATAGCTGCTGCTTCTGTCCCTTGGTAGCAGCCCGTTGCAGCCTGCACTCCTTGCAATACCAATGCTGCCATCTGCTATACCTCTAGCAGTATCAGATTATTACATTGACTTTTCACCTTGGCTGCAAGCAGTGCTCTACTCGCCTCCATGCCCTTCTTGACCCTACCTTCTCACCACTGCCTGTACACCCCTGTGGGCCCTACCTTCTCACCATCGCCTTCACCGCTGAACACTCTTCAAGGGTGTTTTCGCTATTCTGAGGGGTTTCCCCAATTCTGTACGTCCTCCTGTATCTCATCAGGCTACTGACAGAGTTGAGGATCCCCTTCTTTGATTAGCTGCTGAACAGACTACAGATCACAGGTTAGTGGAAACCATGCTATCCTGAAAGTATGAGGAACACAAATCTACCATATCAAGTGGCTTAAAGTTTGGAAGGTACCGGGTGATCCTTCTTTGATGGCTAGTGTATTGCATTGTAGTTTAGTAGTCATTTATATAGCACTTTTTCCCATTCTATGGCCTCAAGTGCTTTGTGGTAGGTATGCCCTTGGGGACCTAAATCCAGGCATAGTAATGTTCCAAGAGGAGGTTTAATATGCGTGTATGCATTTGGCCAAGATTAGTTCTTACGGGGCTGGCCAGGCTCCAGTGAGCAACCCAATAAGTCAGGTGTGTGGACAGGTGCTGAGGGAGGTCACAACTGAGCACTAGTGCAGGGGACTCGATATGTACCCAGCTATACTGAAATTTGTTGTAGGTTTCATTGTATTCTAATGACAGAGGGGTTCATTCAAGTCTGGTGTTTGTGTGAGGCAGTGATGTGACCGACTAGACCAAATTTGTCATAGTCGTAGCTGCATCCTACAGTGCGTGGATGGATGGCAGTGCATGCAGCAGATGTCCACAAAAGTGGTGCGTTTATACATACCTTAAGCTCAAATGGCGCTTATCTTTGATGTTGCTGTTTCATCCAATCTTCTGTGGGGAAGAAAAAGCCAGCTACCTTTGTGGACTTTTCTAGGCACTACAGACACGCTACTCTTGCAATAGACTGGTTGTCCTAACATCTTCTAGGTGAGACAGTCAGGCTACCATAGAAATTAGGCTAAAGGGATTCTCTGAGCGCAGTAGACAGGCTACCTTAATAGTCTACTAGATAGCTTCCACGTTATAAAAACGCTAACCAAAGCAGTCTAATCAGTGTGATATCAAGGATATCTTCATGTAACCACTCTGTGTTACAATGGCAAAGTAGGGTTACCAGCATGCACATGTTTATACCAAGACTTATTCAGATGCTAACCTGATACAGATGATTTTAGAAATCTTAAAGAACTGTCAAGTGAACGACCTATGAGATTACTAAGCATGTTTTGAAGATGTATGTGTGGATAGACTGGGGAAGGTCCATTCTTTTGTTCATCTGTTAGAAATGGCCACTGTGGAATCCATTAGGATTCAACCTTACCAAATACCTGAAGCCAGACACTAGGCAGTGTAAACACAAGTAGAGGGAATGCTGGAACTTGCTGTCCAATTCCTTCCCTTTCTCCTCCTCACCTGAATGGTAATCCTGCAATTCGTCTGTATTGAGACGCCGACGTGCGCAGAAATCTCTCCTTGTGGATGAAGCAACTTGCCGAGAGGAAGCCACAGTGAATGCTTGAAACAAGCAGTCCTGGGACTCCTCTCCCGTAGTAGGCGACAAGGGAAAAAGCCTTCTTGGCACAAAAAACCCTTGTGAGGCAGGAGGTCGAGCAGAAGTCTTCCCAGGGAAAGTACGAGAGTCCAGCAGTCGAAGAAGTGAAGGTGGACGGCCGCTGCGGGCTGTGGAGGCGGAGCAGAGCCGAAGGCGACAGAGACCAGGAAGCGCTCTCACTAAAAGGGAGAAGCGTGAGGGAAGCTCAAGCAAGAAAACTCGAGCGGCAGCAGGACCCAGGAGAAAGGGAGAGAGGCTCAAGCCGAGGAGCAGGGGCGAGCCACCGGAAATGAAAGAGAAAACCAACCAAGAACCAGGAAGGGAAAGAGAAAGAGAGGGGGGATTAGCGGAAGAAAAGAGGTATTGCAAGGAGAGATAAGGCGAAGAGACAGAGCGGCAAGCCGCAAGACAGAAAACTAGCGTCTCACCCAAAAGGCTGAAGCGGAAGCTACGGGGGTTGCAACGCATTGATAGCTGGGAGAGGGAGACTTATGTACTTCCCAGTGACCGCCATGTTGAAGGAAAACTAGACCGTGACTGCACACAAGGAAACGCAACGTGCTGGAACTATGGTCGGCGCCGGAGCCTCCATCGCGGAAGTAACCGACAATCGGCTCGGCAGCGCATGACACTTGCTGTCATCCAGCCCAAATATTGCCATTGATCCTCACTGGTAGTACTGGTTGACAAATGGGACAGACCTCGGAAATTCTCTATAGTCTCACAAGGTAAACACAATCTCACAGTTCAATGTCCACCTGATGCCCCACGCAAATAAAACCAGCTACCTATATTTCTAATATGGATCTAGTTAAAGGCTCCTGACATATATTTATGGCTTCCTGATATAGGGAGAAAACTATTATTTCAGTTAAACATTTTGCCATTAGGACTCCTTAGCACCACAGCTACAGTTGAGCGTATGAAGGACAACATGCTACCGCCTCAAAAGGAGTATGCTGGAGCCTGTTTAGATGATATTGTGATCAATAGTAAGATCTGGTCAGATCATATGAATCACCTGCACCTTGTAACCCAAAGCTTGAGGAAGGCTGGTTTAAAATCCAACTCCGACAAGTGCTAGCTAGCTTTGCCTTTAGTAAAATTCTTGGGATTCAAAGTGGGGAAAGGCACAGTACAACCCCAGGAAGCCAAGGTGTAGCCCATACAGAAATTATCACCACCTACAACAAAGAGAGAACTCCAAGGTTTCCTGGGTTTGGTTGGATACTATCAGCAATTCGCCCTCACTTTTCAACAGTAGTGGGACCTCTCACAGACTTACTGAAAGGAGCAAAGACAAACAATATCACATGGACAGACAGAGAGGAGGCTTTAAAGCGACTGAAGAACTCACTTTGCCAAACGCCATTTCTTATAATGCCAGCATCTAACCAGAACTGTATTCTACTGACTGACACCTCTATAGGATCATAGGGGTGTGTTGGGACTAGGTGCTGTGCTGTCCAAAGAGCGAAATAACTGAGTAATTTAAGGAAGGCATGGTATCAAACAATAAGATAGACACAAGTGATCACAGTTCAAGTGTGTTATTGAACTGCAACTGGGTTTGCAAAACGACTATCTAATCCTAAATCTAAAGATGGGAGCAAGCTACAACCATCAAATATTAATAACCTATTTGTGTCTTGTCAAAATAAAAGGGCCTATACTAATAAAAATATTACCAATCCTTACTTCTAAATACAAGTGTCGGAAACAATGTTATGCAAAAGAAAAGTGTTCAAGAAATATGTCGGGCTATTCAAGCCGATGGCTTCCCTTCTCCATGTTTTCAGCACGGAACAAAGCAGCACACTCAAGCTTAGCACACTTCCAGGCTTCTCTAGCACGAGGATGCAGTTTGAGACTTCAACATCCGGACCTTCTGTGCCAAAGTCTCTTTGTCATTCAAAAGTCTCTTATTTCAGAGGGCCTTATGTAACATGACAAACAAGTACAGTTCCTTTCTTCTTAGGATTTTCACTTATATAACTTCTCGGGTGATTTACTGTTCATCCCGGGTCCCACTCTGATGGGCTGAGACCCACTTTAACACAAAACCTTCAATTGGTCTCCCTCTGCCGGGCTTGGACCAAATTCACATACTTTTCCAAACTTTCTCTATTTCTTCAAAATCGAAGACTTTCGACTGTGCGCAGGATTTTGCTTGACCTGTCCTAGGACCACTTTGATTCCCATTTATTGGTTCTCTTTCAATTGATCTCCCTTGCCGGGCTCGGACCAAATTGATCTACTCTTATTACTTCTCAGCTGGATACCTTACAGAGACCTTTGATTGAGCCAGACCACTCCGTCAAAGGTAGTGTAGCTTGCTTTAAAGTTCAAGCACTTCACTCACGTCTCTTATCACATGCATTTTAACAATGTTCATTCCAGTGCTTGCCTTACGGTGGTGCTACTTAAAACCTTGGCTTCAACACAGGCCGGTCTTGTATCGGTCTCCCCAACTCACCGGCTGTGTTGCTTTCACTGATGCAGCTCTGTTTTTGGAGCTAAGGACATTACCACAGTGGCTGGTGATTTTCCCTGCCTTGATTTTTGATGCAGCAGGACCCCGGTATCTCTGACACACAATGCAGAATTCTTCAGCCTGGCTTCCTGGACTTACGTTTTCCCTCAAGGGTTCAGTAAAGTTACGGTTTCTTGTCGAAAAGGTCAAGGGAATGTCCCTCTTTGCGATCCCCTTCATTTTTGCTGCCTTTCCTCTCTTGCTCAGCTGCTTTCTCAAAACTGCTGCTTCATTGTGTGCCTTGCCTCTCCGAGAATGTGCTCTCATGCTCCGCCTTTTATCCATGTGGAGAAGTGTAATGGAAGTCAGGTGTGAGTGATTGTCGATAATTGCCTGACCTTGTCTGACCATAATATTGGTAAATATGAGGCACAAGGCTCGGGTGTTAAGTTTGTTTTCCCTTAGAGCAGGCTGTCAGTGAGAAAGTGTTTGTGTTGTAAAAGGGGAGAGGTAGAGTTCTTAAATATCCTACCGGGTAGGATGGGGTAAAGGTGTTACAGGGAAGGTGATACCACCCACTCCCACTCTCCGAAGACCCCTCACCCAGGTGATCCTTCCGCTGAAACTGGAACCAAAAGCAGTGGCTGTGTCCAGGCCACCTGGATGACAGAGCCCTGGGAACTAGTGGGTGAGACACCTTCTAGTTTCTCACAGTAACCCATCCTCTAAGCAGAAATCTCTTCCCTAAAGAAAGAAATTATGCAGTCTTGGAGTTGGACAGTCTGGCTATAAAAGGAGCCACAGACTCCCTGAAATATCTTAGAGGGCAGACCCTCACCCTGATTACAAACCTTATACCACTCACCTGACTAGAGTGTAACAGATACACATGCTTTAGTCCTGCCGTGGTTCTTAGCCATACCAATTCTCAATAGTCCACCAAGATGGATGCTTGCAAGCCAATGTCGACTACTTTTTAGCAGACACCCTTCCGAAAGATGAAGGGTAGCTTGGAGGAAAGAGGGAGTGGCTATGTGACACAGACCACTGCTTGACTCTTGGGATGAACAGAGGGGCAGCCATGGGGACTGGCTCCTGTTGCCAGCTAAGCAACGCAGGTCTGTGTGTGGAGGATTTGCTGGCTTTCTCCACTTTGCCCCAGTGATCTGGCAGGGGCTTGTTACAAGAAGCCCACTTGTGACACTGGCCCTTTAAGCAGAAGAGTGTTCACACATCAAATCTTTGTACAGTTTTGTCTTACCCTTTGTAGCCTCTGCAAACCTGACATTGTATGTGTGGTGGAATTATTTGTGCCCCAACATCTTACCCTTTGCAACTAGTTCCTTCAAACTCTGCAACGCTGTAGTGTTGAATTTTGCAGCAGAAAAGAGATCATATGTAACCAATTACTTTCCTCAATGGTTTTAATAAGCTGCTGCAAGTTGTTGCATTCCATTTAACTGAACGACCACCCCTAATGGGTGAGACCATGGCAATGTTAGGATCAAAGCTATGCAGCTTAATTGACAAGTGCAAGTCAAATTGTAAGGTTGTATGATCACTCATCTCCATGCTCTTTATTAATATGGGACTGCATAGTGATTTTAGTCCTCGGGACACACATACATGATCGATCCATGAAGAGGCATTCCGCCTGTGCCAAGTAGAAATCTTAGTAATGTGCAACCCCACCCCCCACAGGCAAACACAGAAGCAATCCCTAACTTTGCATATAAAAATCCCAATCAGTACCACGTGCAATACAGCGTGATGGAGCAGACGATGAGACAGCTGAAATGTCATTTAATTTGGCACCCTCAGCACGATCTGAAATAAAGTCACCTCCTTTGATAATGGAATAGGAGTTACCCCTGTTCAATCCAGTTGTTAATGGTAACATCCAAAGCTGCCTGCAGCAAGGAGCATGCAATCTTATTGGGGTTCCAATACAGGTTTATGAGAAGGATTTCCATATCCAGAGGCTTGGTGAGCAAGCTAACAGCTAGGGGACTCTCATTGTGGGTATCAATATCATAGTACCTGGCTTTAATGTTTAGATCAATTGTTGTAGCCAGTCCACCAGAGGGGTGTCCCAGCTTGTCTCTATTGGCAATTTTAGTGAATGTTTTGAACCCCTCTAAATCGAAATGTTGCATTAGAACATGTTTGCCCGTTAGGTTAGTTGACTGAGGTGCCCTAGATGTGTTCGTGTGTCCACAAAAGTTCCAATTTGCTATGGGTAGGTTCACAGGGTTAAAGAGGCTCTGGACGATCTCTGCAGTTGGCAAACATTTTTATAGCTGCCTCCAACCAAGACCAATCTTGCCCCAACTCTTTATTGGAAGGCGTGGTTGAGGTGTTACTGGCTACATTTGACGCCTTTCCAGAACCCCCTTGCTGATGGTGTACAGGCCAATTGGATGACACTGGTTTCTATTGTGGCATTGGAGCAGAAAGAAAACTCGAAACCTCAACTGGGCTTTTAAGCTCGTGTAGATCAAACCCTAAGGTTCTTAAAGTGGACCGCTCATCCAAAACGAATCTGGAAAGTATGTTTGAGTAAAGATAGCAAACCAAATGGTTGCGGCCCTGCTCTGGAAAAGCCACGTAATCAATATCCCCTGTGTGCAGGGCGTGTAATGCTGGAATAGCCTGAAAGATTCCCAACTATTTGCCCCTATTCAGGGGTGTTGCTAGGTCTGGGAAGGATCTGGGGCTACATTAATGTCGGGACTTGGGCTAGCTAGTCTTTTGGTTGTAGCTCCTGAGCTTGTATTCGGGGTTACAACCTAAAGACCTGGGGCTATAGCCCCCTCAGCCATCCCCCCTAGCAACGCCTATGCCCCTATTCATTGGCAGGTTTCCATTTATGTGTGTGATGTTCTCCCAACCAATACTTTGTGTAGCCTGGCAATTTTGCTTAAATGGTTCAGATAAATACAAGTTGAGAAGCATGTCTGAAGTTGTAGGTACGGCTAAATGTCCCCCTAGTTCCTGCATAGGGACGTTGTGCAGTGGCTTTGCAAATGTGTCTAAAGATTCACATGGAGAATTTGTCGCAGTAAATGAATCCACCCTGTGAATACAGGAGCAGTTGTCAGTTTTATTTATTTATTTGCATTTGTTAAGCGCACTAAACCCAGAGGCATCAAGGCACTGGTTACAGGTTAATACACAAAGGTTACAGGCATATCAGGTACTTAGGCTAAAACAAACCTGATCAGATGGGGAATAATAAAGTCTTACAGTGTTTTCTGAAGGCCCAGTATGATGGTTCGATGGTTCAGATCTGAGGTTTTGAGGAAAAGCGTCCAAGTTCTTAGCAGCTGTTACCGGGGAGCTGGATCCACCCGACCTATTTCTTCTGAATCTAGAGATGGTCAGCTGATGGGTGTAGGCCGAGCTGTATGTTGGGGTCAGGGGCGTTGTCCCTTGTGAGTTGCAAGAAGGTTGTAATTTTTGTCCGATTATTCTTTTACACCAATTCACCAGTTACATCACAATTGTTGGGCCAGCCAAGGACGCAGTCTTGTATTTGAGAGTTTAGACCAATGATGCCCCCACCCCTGCCACCTCTGCTGGCAATGAACAGATATGCGTGTGTTTCAATTCATTAGTGGTACATTTCTTGTTTTTTTTTTTTGTTGATGATTCCTTCTCTCAGCTTTGGCTTTTGCTTGGGAATTATTCCTGACCCAACCAGCACAGATTCATTTGGGCAATAGCTCGTCCCCTCATCATCTGGGCCTTCCTTCTCTCTTGGTGTGTCAAAGAGCACTGGTGAAGTGCTCAGGCCAGAATAGCAGCCCCCCAACGGTGATGGCCTATTAGGTGTTTGATTGATGACGGTTGGTGGCTGGGCTGCTGCAGTCGCCTCTTCTGACATAGAATTTTCCATGTCCAGGTCAAAGGCTAAGGAGCCTGATTGTTTTTCCAATGGCTTACCCTTGGTTTTCTTTACACGATCCAACAGACTGTATTTTGCAGTCGGTTGCTGGGATTTTTTGGCATTGTCCTGCCCTATATCTTTGATGCTATCATACAATCTTAACAAGGATTCCAAGAAGTGAGGGTCGAGATGGAAACTGGCCCCAAAGATTCTACATTTGGCAATATGTTAATGTAAAAGGATATTTGTACCGCACACTTTCACCACTGTAGTGGTCCCAATCTGGCGGCTCTGGAAAAAAAAAGGGGAGGGAGGGGAGAGTTAGTGGGAATGAGCAGAAAAAGTGCAAGAGAGCAGTGATGTGCTGTTGGCAGCCTCAGCCCGGTGGGTCCTTTGGCTGGGCTTAGGGTGTATTACGGTCGGTAGTCGTGTGCTGTTGTGCGAGTCTGTGTGGTTTGGTTTGTTGTTGCAGTGTAGTGAAGTTTGTGCTGATTGTTGTGTTGTAGGCTTGTGGTTGTGTTTCGTTTAGAGTTTGAGAGGTGTATGCAGAGGGGTGAACTTGTTAGTGGATTGGTTAATTGGCATTGCTGTCCTTGTAATTATGTCTAGGTGTGATGCTTGCCATCATTCACCATTCCATCCGAGTGTGGCACCTGCTAATCTTCAATATCCTATCTAGATGTGAGGAAGGCTCGAATCTCGCCTCAATTGTGTGTTCCTGGGAGTGAAAGGCAGTATTGCATGATGCCTTTAAATTGGATTTGCTCATTGCTACGTGTGCATCCCAACCCAGCAGGGTGCCTTGATTTGTAACCTGAGTTATAGTACCATTAGAAGTACAATCCAGCCTGTCGCCCAAGTCACCCATTTCCCTGCAGAGGCGTAAAAAAGATTTGTCCAAAACAATAGAATTATCCTGCTCCTTGTTTATACTAATGTCCACCCTATTGACGGCTTAGGGTTGTTAACAGAGGAAATGCAGGGTGCTGTTGACACAGCTGTTGCAGACACCAGACTGATGGCATCTGATTGGTTTCCCGGGAAGCGTCTATAGGTGCCGGCACATGTTTTGGTGGACAAAGAGTTGGTTTGATTGTTGCCAATTCATCAGAGGAGTCTAGATGATTTAATTAGCTCACGTACTGGCGTGAGCACAGATGTCAGAAGAGAATGCGACTCTGTGATTGGCAAAACAGTGGGGGTCATTCCGACCCGGGCGCAAAGGGATACCGGGCACCGGTAATGACACAGGTGCCGGTAATCCATTTTCGCCCTATTCCGAGGTCCCTTTGCGGGTCCTTCCTTAACGCCTGGTTTTAGCAGGCGTTAAGGACGGGACCCGCAAAGGGATACCGGGATCAATAACGGTATCACAATTTGCAGTACCGTTATTGCTGCATTCCCCCATCCCATTGAGCCCTATGGGGCTCTTTCAAATGGCGCATTTCAAATGGGGACTTACCGGTCCCGCAAAGGGCGGAATGAACCGGTAAATCCCCATACCACCACGTCGGTGGCGGTACCGGTATTGGTGCCATGACTAGCACCAACCTCGGAATGAGGGCCAGTGTCATTTCACTTATTTGGCTTGTTTGGTTTTATCGGAGCACCTTCCTTGGGCAGGCAGGTCGTTGTGAGTTAGACTTGACAGAGTTTCAATGGAATCGTAGATCAAGTCACCTTCGGTGCTCATTACACTCTTGCTGCGTAATGACGCATCCATTATAAATCCGTAAGATTAGGCAATACGTGTATTCAATGGAGCAAGCAACGTGTATATGTGTTTAATTATGACGCACACGAGTGGTTTTCAAGCAAATGAGTCGGTTAAGGGAGCTCAATTGGGTCGGCTCGTTTGTATCAAATGTTTTGCAGTATTACACAATTCAAAACCAGAAGTGGTAGTAAATATCGATAATGATGTCTCACACCGGGCCCTTTTTCCACCTCCCAAACAGTACTTCCAATGTGTGGCACCTGAATCGCTCCACGGCATAACTCTTCGTACTCCACGCACTCAGCGAAGGCTGGTGTTTTTGAAGGTAGTCGCCTCCCTGTAAAGCAGCAAGTGTGGAAAGACTGCACATAACATCCTCTGGGCTCAGAACGAGTCCAATAGAGCCGGGTTCACAGAAACACGGTAAGTAACACTCAGCGCACTACTGTAATCCCTTCTCAAACCCTGCGCTACACAGTGGGAACACTGGCATAGGTACACAGGGAGGGTGGGGCTGAAAAATGCCCAGACACTGAGAGGAATAACTTCAAACTGTATGCAAAGGTCCTTGCATGATGAATTGTCTAGTTTCCAGGCCCATTGAGCGAGCAGGGAAACTCATTGGAGTGTGTGTCCAACACTGGATCTGAATTCCTTTTCTGCGTGCAGGAACTGTGAATCAAAGATGGTGCTGGGGCGACGTAAAGGTTTGGTCTGCTCTGCAACAAGAAAATGAGGGGCCAATGGAGTTGCATGAGGGAAGCGGTAAAACAGATTAACCAATTACTATCCCACACGCAAAAGCCTACCCACCAGAGCACAATTATACAAAGGAAGTGCCTGGAGGTAGGGACCATGCCCCTACATAAGGTTGGAAGGATGTCAGAAGGGTGTAGGTGGTTGAAGACAGTGAAGGTGTGATGCAGGATTATCTGGAGGAAGAAGAGAGGAGGCTGGTTGGAAGAGGAGAGAGATGCCAGTTGAGAGGAGCCTACATAGTGGCCAAAGAGGAGCAGAATGAGCTGGGGAAGAGAAAAGGAGCCTGTGAAGAGGTTGTCTGAGAGGAAGGATGAAGACTGTAGAAGGGAGGATAGGTCTAAAGGGAGTGATAAGCTTGTAAGGAGGTGAGAGACCACTCAGCGCAGAAACTGAGAGACTGGGGACTACAGCGTTCGCGTTCACACACATGATTGTAACCTGGTCTGATTTTCATTCCGCAGCCCTGCATCACTGAAGTGATCAAATGCTGCTTTTGCTGCCTGTTTGCTATTGGCCCTGCACTGCTGTTTTGTACAGACTGCATTACCTGTAGCAACTGGAGGCGGGGGGCAGGTATTAGATTCTTGGGCACGTTTAGTTATTGGTCGTGGCTTTGATTTAGGGTCTTCTTTGTGCCCAGGCTGAAGATCCTAACCCGGTGAGTGACATGGACTTTTTTTGATGAGTGACAATGTTGAATCAAACGAAACACCCGAGACAAAGCTTTTAAAGTCCAACACCTTTATTTCACACTGGGTTAAGCCGGGTGAACTCCTCCAAAGGGGTTTCCACTAAACAGACAGCTCAGGCTTACAGTGTTATTATGGTGGTGAAACAAAACTACTGAAAGGTCCTACTATACTAGCACCTAATATCTCTGTCAATTTCCCTACTTTAATATTCCCTGTACTAGGGATATAAAATATAAATAATACAATTGGCTTTTTATACTGCACTTTATGCCAGAGTCCGGCCTCAAAGCGTGGGACCGGGTATTGAACCTGTGCTGCTCAGCCTTGGCTAGCTTCCAAGACCAGTGCAATGCCCCTGAGCTATCCTCCTGGCTTTGTGGCGCACTTAAGGATGTAACATCTGAGTCCCGATTTCCCTAGCATGTTGTTGAGAGTTCCAGTGATATTGCCCTCTAAAGACTACTTCACTAGCTATCTATGAAAGAGGCAGCTAAATAAAGATGATTTGTGGGTGAAAAATCATAAATATCTTTTGGGGAGTAAAACCCTTGGTGAGGCAAATTCTGTGAGTGCGAAGCATGCCAAGAAAGTTTCTAAGAGGTCACAAGAGGGGTCAGGGCGAGTGAGAGATGAGACACAGCACAAGAGAATAATTCCCAATGGAAGAGAAAACAGGGAAACCCACAGATGAAAATGCTGCTCCGATTGGCGATTCATGAAAGCCAGCAGTCTTGGAGAGAGTTCATAAGGACCGTTCATCTACTCTTATTCTTCTCAACCTCTCTGCTGCTTTCGAAACTGCCGACCATTCTGACCTTCGATCTACATTATCTCTTCTTGGCATCAGAGATATGGCCCTTACTTGATTTGCTTCATACCTTGCCCCTAGACACTTACAGGTTTCCTGGAACAGCCTTACATCCCACACCACCCCCCCTTACTGTTGGAGTTCGCCAAAGGTCTGTCCTTAGTCCACTTCTCTGTACTTCAGCTCTTGGCGCCTTGATCCCCTCTTACAGCTTCTCCTATCAACTCTTCGTTGATGACACTCAGATCTTCGTCTCCTTTCACTTCTTATCCAACAAGCGGTTGTCAAAAATGTCAAACTGTCTCTCAGCCATGAAATATTGGATGCCACCTCACTCGATCATGCACAACTCCACTATGACTGAAGTTCTCTACTTCCTAGCCAAACAGACTCTCTTACTCTCCCCGTTGTCTTCTCTTCTCCCCCAACTACCTTCATTATTCTGCTTCCGCTCATAACCTTGGTGTCATCTTTGACCCATCTCACAACTTCTTGCTCTTCTTCTCCAAACCTGCCACTGCAGCCAGATCCAACCTTCCAATATCAGAGAAATCTGTCATCTTCTTCCTTTCAATACTGCTAAACAACGAATCACCTCCTTAGTCCTTTCTAGATCTGACTGTTGTGCCAGTCTCCTCTATGGCCTTCACAACTATGCTGCTTTTTCACCTCTGGACAAAGTCCTCATCTTTGTGGTCCACGCACTTTTCAACCTTTCTCGCTTTACCGCTACCTCCTCTGCCCATCACCAGATTGGCTGGTTGTCTATGAAACAAAGAGCTAAGTATAAACTTTGTCTCATCTTCAAAACGATCCATGGACTTGCCCCACACCATCTCACTCCCTACCCGCCCCCCTTGCTTGTTGCAATCATCACTGGCTCACCCCTTCCCACTACTCAAGCGCCCATGCATCCCCTCTCATTTCTGCTCTTTCTCCTCGCTCCCCCACTCTGGAATGCTCTTCCTCTCCCTCTCGGTACTACTCCAAATCTACCACTATTTAAATCCAACCTCAAAGGACAACTCTTTTCTGAAGAGCCGGTTTCCTAGCACCCTACACTACTGCATCACCCTGCTTCCCTCTCTACCTATCCTCACGGACAACCGTACATAACCTTTCCGTCACCTCTCCATCCTTTATTCAGCCCTTCCTGCACCATCCCGTACCTATGTTATTCTGTCCAGTCCTCATCTCTGGTTCATGTTTCCACTTTCCTCTCTAATATCTGGTCTTCAAGTCCCATAATCTCACCACAATGTCAAGGACCCATGTCCTCTGCACTGTTTTCAATGTTACATTTTGTACGTGTTGTTGTGCCAAAAATGCATTGCTTGCCTGTGATTCCTATAAGTAAAGAAATAAAATAAATAAATAGAATGTTTCAAGCCGATGCATCTCAGACTGCATGATCCCACCGGATATGGAAGGACAAAGGTCAGGACAACTCCCTCCATGAGCTCTCTGACCATCCCTGCACTATGGCGATAGGGAGGTTAACATCAGCAGTGGGAGGAGTAGGTAGTGCTAGTGCAGGTGAAGGAAATGGAGGCATCATTCCTGCCCTTCAGTGGAGCAATGATTGTCCTGGACAGCGGGGAAGATCTTGTTAATCAGAGGGTCAGGAAAATGTTCATTTTTATAACAGTGGGGAAAAAGACGTGCTCCTTCACGAGCAATACCCGGTATTGGAGACAAAGAAATTGACAGATCCATGATTTATGGAAGAAAACATTTATTGGTTACAATATTTTTCATTGTTAACATTTCCTGTTGGACCCAACTACAAACGTCATAACACACAGCATACAAGAAAGGTCCAACACACTCCAGTGGAGAAGCTTTCACTCTGTGGAAGGGAGAGAACCCCCAGAGGGGCCAAAGTAGCATAGAAATAAGCCAATGGATACGAGGGAAGAATAACTTGATGACCATTGCATCTTCTGAAAATATCTGAAGTAAATGCCTGCTGAGATTAGATGGCAGTTTTGATATTGATATTTTATTTCTATCGCGCTCGTACACAAGTGTTTCAGAGTTCAGGCTTGATACCCACCCAATTTCTTACCCCTTTCTGGTCGACCACCTGGATGTGTGTTAGGCTCCCACTCCAAATCTACCATTGGCTTTTCTCTGTGACGGAGTGGAGGCTATGGATGTTGGAGGTAAGAGGGTCATAAATCTCCACATGCATCCTTAGCATTCCTCTGTCCTCCCCCCTACTTGTTTGGGCAATGTACACAATAGTCTGAACACCTCTTCCAATCAGGCAATGCTCCCACCTTGGTGTCTCACTTCTGCAACACCCAACCCAAGTGGCATTCCTGTAGTAGAATGTCCTAGCACAACTGTTCATGGGTACATGCTGTTCTTTCTTTTTTCTTTCAGCTTCCACAGTGTGTGTAACATATTTATTCAGGGGGCATTGCTTCATACTCTTCACCAGAAAACAAGGTTGAAGTGTAAGGTCGGTGAAAGTTGGCAGGAGGATGGGCTGTCCGGGGAAGAGAATCCTTATTAATGATGTTCTCCTTGTGGTCTTGTACACCTGTAGCATAGCCAGTAAATATTAGCCTAAGATGTTTTACATGTGGTCTTGACATCAAAACATTAGATGAGGCCATGCATTAACTGAGCCAATAAAGATGAGGGATCAATGTTTAAATCAGCTCCTCTGGCTGTCACAGAGTTGGTTCCAGTCTTTGGGACTCTGTTTTCTATAGTGGGCTGGCTCATCATGGACGAGGGATATGGAGGTGTTTAGAAATGTAAGGGTGGGTTGGTGAGGCAGTGTCACTGGGCCATTCCGTGGCTATTTACTTAGAATACTGGAAGGACACAATCCACCTGCCCTCAGCACAACTAATGGTCTCACCTCACTCAGTGGGCATGCCATCAGTCCAGGGACTACAGGGAATATTTGGTGACGGTCTTGAGGTGCAAGTGGTATCCCCGTGAAGTGAATGTCTTTGTGAGGATTCATGGCCTACTTTGACCTTCAGAGGCAGCACCTAGCAGGTATCCATTGAAGAAGCAGGTTGTGTTCACAGGCAGCCGCTAGCAGTGTTTTTCCATCACTATACTTCAGGGTGATCCATTGGAGAAGGTGATGCATGATGCTATGTGGCCATCAGACCTTCATTGCGACGTTTCTCCACCCTCAGCAGATGGTTGTACAAAGACTGGACATACGTGAAGACACACATGGGATCAGGCCTGGGTCCCATTACCATCATGTCGTCCACCTCCACCAATGGGGTGCAGTCAGCCTTGTGCCTAGAAGGAAAGTAGCAACATTAGAGTTGGTCAGCATCAGCCCTTCGCTGCGCCAATGCCCATCAGAAGGAGCCCACTGCAGTGCAAGCACCACCAACTACTATCAGAAGTAGCACGCTGCTCTCCAAAACTACCAACTCCTTTCTTGAAGCAGTATCTGCAATTCCACCACTACCAATGTCTGTCCTATCAGAAACCACACTCTGCTGTGCTACAAGACCTGTCCGGAAGAAGCTCTATACTGAACTAACATTACCAACTGCTGTTAGAAGCAACACTATGCACTGACACCATTATCAACTCCTGACCCATCGGAACCCTCTCTTCTGTACGAAAAGGTCCAATGCATTTTGCAGCAGCATCATACAGCACCAACGTTATTAAATGCTGTCCTCTCAGAAGCAGCACCTGCATCAACTACTGTCCTATCAGGAGAAGCGCTGTGTGGTGCCAACACTACCAACTTCTACCAGAAGCAGCTTGTTGCAAAGACAGCACTACCAACCAGTGTCCTTTGAGAAGCTGCATTCTGCTATAGCAACACAATCAACTGCTGCCAGAAGCAACAATCGGCAGCGCTTTCACTACCAACTGGGTTACCTAAAGGTGCAAAGGATTACATTATGATGTAACATATGGTACAATTGCACCCTAGACTGCTAGAAGGCATAGGACCAACACTACGAAATGTCCTCTTAGGAGCATCACTTTGCTACACCTACACTATCAATGGTTGTCTCTACCCGGAGGTAGAGAGTATCAAATACCAGAGTATCAAAAGACACAAAGTTACATCCAAACATTATCCATTTGGGCGGGAGTAAGACTATCAAATGCAAGCCTACCAGATGGTGGCAAAAACCACAGACAACCAAGCGCTGTACTTTTTAGACGCTAGAGGCAAAAGTCCTATCAAAAAGTACAGACAATTCTCCTCTGTTCTACTCCTGAGAAGAGACATGCAGCTGCAGCTCGATCACAAAGTTAGGAATCCATCCAACCCGAATACATGGACCTCCAATCTCTATTCTGTCAAAAGCCAATGATAACCAAAGCCTGCCCTATCAGAAGATACAGACAACTAAACCTGGCCTATGAGAAGGTCTTTACTGGCAGGAGGAGGTCTTGTGACAGGTAAATGGCACTTGGGAATGGCAGTTCTTACCTGCAATGAGTTTCCTAAATGCTCCAATATTTAGTACAAGCAGACATTGTTATTCATACGACACTTGTTATGTTGTTATCAGAGACTAACTCAAATTAGAAAGGTTGTTGTTGTAGAGAACATTCTCTGTCATGAAAGGAGATATTAGGGGTGTTTCTTGCTATCAGGTTGGCTACAATTCATTGCAAGAGAATCACTAGGGGGGAATGTCGTTATTTGGTGAGTTCATAATTATATTTCAAGTGGCCCGTCAAATGCTAGACTGATCATTCCTAAGCAGCTGTTTCCATTGCTTACTCTAAAGGAGACTTTGGAGACTAAGGGCTCTGACGTGGGTACTCTTATGGCACCAGCATTGTTCAGACGAGGACATGGTTTGATAAAATGTGCTTTAGAAGTGGTCTTCTATGGGTCCACATTCGATCCTGGTGATGTAGCTGTGGAAAAGACTTCTGTGGGGCCTTAAAAAGCAGAGGGGAGATGCTGCAGAGCAAAGCCACGAGGAGATGAAGGGTTTGGATCATGTGCACATGGCTGTGCTGAAAAGAGAGCACAAGAAAACAGGCCTTCTGCTGCTAAGTTTCATTGCTGGCACAGCATTACACCAGACAGGCAAACAGCTCCAACACTCATTCATATCCTGCTGTTCAAACAGTTCCTTAGCTGGTGCTCTAAAATTAGAGCAGCAGAACAGAGTGTCACCCAACATCACCAAGGGACTGCACCGCGCTCACACTGTACTCTATATAAAGTTGCTTGTACTTGTACAGTACACTTTTGCTTTCTAACTAGGTTTATGTTCTAGAAAAACCTTACTTCCAAACAAATATGAAGGGTAGAAATGTTGCATTGCTGCGAGGTAGGATGATTGAGGCTGCTATTTCCAAATGACCTTAAATATAGGTTGCGGAACTTGGGTGGCTGCGATGTATTCACCTTTAAACCAGGCGTGTGCAGCGGACTGGTGCTATAAAAAGCATGATGTTCACTTCTTTGCCTGACTAGAGAGGGGGAAAATTAGGTTTGCAGCCTTAAAGGGTAATTCGCAGAAAGATTGAAAATCTGGGAAGGTGACTCGCGCTCAGGGGTATAATTGGTTCAGAATTGAAAATGGATCTGGATTCAAATATACAAAACAAGTGTTTCTATAATAGGAGGAATGTATTCCATGTTGTGGACAGCCGACATGTGTTTCGACCACCTGGTCGTTCTCAAGCCCTATTTCCAAAGCATATGATTCAATCTCCTGGAAGGACTGTCTAGTCCTAAACGGGTAAGAATTGCCTTGGGCTAATTAGTTCAAAAATGGATTGCAAGTGACACCTGGTTAATGTCAACTCATCTGAGACCAGGTTGAAAACTCACAGTCGCATTGGATAGTGAACGTTTGAATCAAATACAGTTATGTTGGACAGTGGCTTGAGACTCCAAATCAATGCGAAGTTGGATCTACATCATTCTATAATACCTGTAATAGGTGAAAATTGAGATATGGGATCACTCCCCGGAGCAGTATTGGTGCAAACGTAGTCCTTCCCAGATTTTCAATCATTTGCTTATAATATTTCAAACCCCAGTGGGTAGGTTTGTGGGAATAGTGTGTTCGCTGCCGGCCAAGAGCATTGAGAGTTCTCAAATCTAGAGTGGTCACTTGCGCACAGTAAACATATTGAACCTACTAATTCCAATTATTTGTCTGTAATTCACAGAAAGACCTTGCTATAATGATTCTCAAGAAATGGGGTTAACTTAAACAAACACTACCTAAAGAGAGTGCTGCTTTCTTAGGACATAAGGTTCTCCAGTTGCAAGAGAACTTGTATTTGAGTTCAATGGATGTCAATAAAGTTTTGTCTGAAGGATTAATCTTTGAGACAGGGGAAGAATGGGGAAAACTAAAGTATTTTCATAATTGTCCCTTGCCTTACTTATGTCTTCTGGATTCTTTTATCTGATGGTGATGAACAAATAGTCTTCTTGGGAGTATTTCTGGCTATCCCGTCAGCAGAATATTAAGGATTCTTAGTGGATCGTCTGGTGGGTCTTCCCCAAAAGCTCATCTGGAGTATATAACCAATAGTGGTCAGTGATCCATAGATATTGGCAGGTGTTACACCACCACAGCTGGAAAGGCATTTCTTCAGGTGGCTTACATAATGAGGGCGGCTGGATATGAGGGTTTTGGACCGGCCGCCTAACTCCTGGAACACTTTTTCCTTCCAGGGTCCTGTATTGATGGCCAGTCTTCCCCCCTCTGAGTTTTCACCTCACAGAAAGCTCATTCTATGGGGTATTACCATAAGCCTCCTACAGGAACCTGGCTCACCCTTGGCTCCTCAGATACCTCATCAACACCTTGCCAAATGCTTGTACCTCCTTCTGCCACTCTCAAACATGCTGTAAGCATGGGGGTGAATGTCCCTCTCTGCTCTTTCTCCAAACAGCACAGAATCTCAAAGCTCCTTCTTTCTCACACATCCTCCTCGGAGTGTGTTTCCCTCGTGCTTCTTTGCCCCTTTCCCCATTCCTCCTTCTCTGTGCCTCTTTTCACCACCTCCTCCTCCTCATTCTCAGGTATTATTTCCTCCTCCAGCTCCTCCTTTTACCACCATCCTACGCTGCTCCAACAATCTCCTTTTTCTCCAACTGTTACCAAACTCTCTTTCCTCTCCTTTAAACTTCCACACCTATACTCCTTTTGGGCTTCCTTAGTCATGCCCCTGTCACCTCCCCCTGGGCAAGGCATCCTGTGAGGGTCTGCAAATGTGAGTGGTTTCTTGTGCCAGTGCAGGATTGACCGGATCTTAACAAGCCTTTTACATGGGATGTATTTGTTTGAAGAATGCAGGTCTCTTCCATTCTATGGACTGAGGCTATGAGAAGCAGGACAGCCATGTTGGATTCTTCCCTCTGATACTCCGATATGCTTAGAAGCTTTGGAGCTTTGCGCTGAGTGGGCAGTGTCTGTTGTAAACTTCTCTGCTTGAATCCCAGCAAGCGATGTGGTTGACCTTTGTGAATCACACTTTGAGAAAATTAAATCTTTGTAAGTGAGTGTTACAGGGCCCATGGAGCTCATATTACCAGCAATGCTTTCTTGAAGTGCCACATGTTTTGGTGTAGCTAATATGGCGAGATCCTGTCCCAGGTGTTCAGAAAGTGACGAGGGGATCCCACCACACCACTTCCGTGCACTGCATCATGGAATCGGTGGTGGCATCTGGCCCCTGCACCATGATCACGTTTCCCTACTCCCCTGTGGTCAAGTTGTGGACATTGTGATAAATCTCCACTTTCCTCTGTGTCCCAACTCCATTTTAGACTCACGTGTTTCGGCTGGTGAACTGGGGACTCAGATTCTTCCTAGAGTTTGAGGGCCATTCCCAATCTCTTATGACTGTTCCCAGTCCTGCAGCTTCGATAGTCCAGGGAGGGATCTCGCTTTCCTCTTCCATTAACAAACATTGTGCGGCCTTTCCTTGGATTGTTTGAAACAACCAGTCCGAGACTGCTCCTAGAATGAACCCCTCAAGTAAATTCCAGAACCATCTTTCCAAAGGTGTAGTAATACCATGAGGGATTTTTCAGGTGAAATCACTGTTGTCTCTTTGCTGCAGTGAAGCCCGGTGGCTTGGGCCGTGGGTCTTAGATATAAAATAGTCTTTAGGGTGATGTCAGGAATCACTTGTGATCTTCCTAGGGGCCCCCTGGTTTTCATTTCAGCAGTTTGGCTCACTGGTTTCTTAATGTTGTTCTTGATAATAGTGGGCAGATACAGTTGAACCCTCTGGAATCCTGTAGCCACCTGGATAGCTACTTCTAGGTAAAGACGATGGAGCCATTGCACTAGCTTTTGCAATTCAGGAGGACGAAAAGTCAAGAAGTGTTCCATAGCTAGATGATCTTTGATTTTTGGCATAGTAAGGCTGCTAGAGACTTTTCAGACTGAGAGAAATAAGATAAAATAGCTTTCAAGGGGTTACCTGAAAAAGCATTTTCATATGCAAGCATTGCTGATGATTTTCCTGGTTATGACCTAGGTACTCCAAGGTGCCATCCCTCAAGGCTTTGTACTTAGTCTGTCCATTGCTTAAAACTCTAGAGGCTGCCTGTCAGTTGCGGTGCCACATATTGTGGCTGGCAGGCCTTCTTCCACCAGGCTGCCACCATGATTACGTCAAATGTTTTAAAGAATGCTTCCGTCTGTTCTCTGGCCACAAACTTCTGCAAGGAGTTCATTAGAAATGTGCCCCCTGTTGATTAATTTAGTGGGCACAGTACTGCCAGCTTCCTTGTCATAAACGTCTACAAGATGCTCTCCAGAGACATTGATATGGTAGGCTCTGCTGGGGCACCCTCTGGAAAGTGGAGGGCTCTGCCGCTTTCATATTCTGGTTGGTTGGAAACTTCCAGACTGATCTTCTGGCTCTCCAGGTCTTTTCTTTGGGTTCAAAGGAAGCTCCCCCTGAATATCAAGATCACACTCTGAACTGGATCCACTGCTCCTCGTCACTGTTGCTGGCTTTGTCTGGTCGGCACATTTATGGGTTTTGAGGAACCTGAATAAACAAAGGCAGGAATCGCATTTACATGTGTGAAAGGGACATCTCACCAAGGTATTGCCTTTCTCCAAGTTGGAAGTTTGGAGGAGTAATTCACTTTGCCATATTAAATAAACTTCTGAGGGATGCCAGTAATGGGACAAGTGTTAACCAAAGTAGAAGACAGTAGCTAATATAACCTCTACTCCTCTTTCCTCTGTGGCTGTCAGGGTTCTGATTAGTTTCCTGCTGCTTCTATATCTGATAATGTGGCTGACCCCAAGTCTAGACTGATTTTCTCACTTATGACACCAAATGTGATGAAGCAGAGCAGTGATAATCAAACTTGTGACACTAAAGGTTTGCAGCAAGACCTTATTATAATAGTTTTCAGGAAAGGAGCATACATTAAACTAACCCTACGGTGCTACGTTCTTAGCAGATAACGGATGGGGTTCTGTACCCAGAGGACCTTCTACCTCCAATTCCCAAAGTTCCCTTCCATCCATTGTCTTTTGGTTCACTCTGTGTTTCAGTGATTTTGCCAGAATGGTGAGTCTTCGGGAGACAGGGAAAGAAATGGGCGGATTAAACAGTCTTTCCACAAGTGTCTTTTTGGTACATTTCTTTTCAAAAGGACACCATAATCTAACACAAAACAACGTCTCTTGAAGGGAAAACCAAAAAAGGAAATGTTCCCTCTCCAATTAACAAAATGTAAATGTGTTTAAGTTTCTCTACGTCTCTCCGCAGCATCACTCACAGTCTCTGTTTTTTGTGGTTCTGTCAGTGATAAACATATGTGCTGTTCTCTGCAATATTTCTTGCTCTCCTGTTCACAGTTTGCTGGGACTTCTTAGGGGATTTTCTGGCGGGTCTTAGCGTCAAGCTCTTCTAGAGTATGCCTAATGACGGGTACTGGTTAATAGATATCTCCAGGCCTTAGACCACCACAGCTGGAAAGGTCTTTGTTCTGGTGGCTTATGCAAGGAGGGAGGCTGGGTTGGAGATATTAGGGCCTTGTTTCTCCCATGGCCATTCACTTGGGCCCCATATGTCCTCTGAAAGTTTTTCTTGCTACCTCAATCTATGCGTCTGCCTATAGGCTCTTCGCCTCTTCCTCTTTCAGGGCCCTGGCTCATGCAGGTCTCCTCAAATACCTTTCCATGGGCTTGTACCTCCTCCCCCACTCAGACATCCTGCAAATTTGGGGTGTGAGTGTCTCTCTCAGTTCTTCCTCCAAACTCCTTGCAATTTTACAGTTCCTTCTCTAACTACCTCCACCACAGATTGTAATCACTCCTCCTGCTCATCCTTTCACCCATTCCTCCTCCTCTTCATCCTACTCCTCCTTTTACCAAGTCCTAAGCTCATATTTCCTCTTTCTTTCATCACCTCCTCTAAACCTTTCGGAATTATACAAAAATGTCGCCCACATCACTGCGACTGTACCGTTACAGCGACCTTTTGCCGTTCCATAATTCCGACTTACTGTGATCACGACTATTTCAAATAAATGTACTTGTTCAGCATGTCTTTGTATGCGAGGCCATTGTATTTGAGGCCAATGCGATCAACTAGAGGGCTCCTGGTCCGGACCCTGTTCTGCCCAGGAGGGCTAAATTGTCACAAGACACAGTTAAAGGGGTCAGTGGATGACCACACTATTCTACCCATCACTTAGATGCACATTGGCCAAACAAACTTCCTTGGTCAAAAAAGAGATCATCAGAACCCTTCTTTGTTTCTAAAATTTGTCATTGCATTTCTGAAAACAATTATATAAATATGTCTATTGGCAGACACCACATAGAACAACAGTGTTATATTTGATGAGGCAAAATAAATTACAGTAGCTATATCTCCAAGATACATGACTTAGAGTGCAATGCACAAAATCTACAACATATATATCCTACTGTCATGGTTCTACAAGACAGAGGTCATAACAAATGAACAAGTGTAAACAACACAGATACAACACAGGTACACCTGTACTCACATGTATCTGTGTTGCTTACACTTGTTTTCTTTCTTCGGCCTCCTCCAAACTCCCACACCCATACTGCTTTTGGGCTTCCTTATATATGCCACAATCCCCTGCTCTTAGGGCTGGCCTCCTGCTGAGGGTCTGCACATGTGAGTGATTTCTTTTGTTGGTGTGTGGGATAACCTGGGTCTTCACACGCCTTTTACTTCAAGTGTATTTGAAGAACATGGGTCTCCTATGTTTCCTGGACCAAGGCTACAAGAGCCAGTCAGCCGCAATGAATTCTCTCAGATAATGACACATGTATGAAATCCATGGAGCCATGCATGGAGCGGGCAAAGCCAACGCTGTTCTGGTGGTAGGTTCATCTGGGAATAACTTGTCTTTTTGAACCCTGGAAAGCAGCATTATTTGTGAATTACACTTGGCTTGAGAAAAAGAAAAATATTTCTCCACTGTGTGGTCTAAATTATAGGGCCTGCAGAGCTTGTACTACCAGCAACGCATCCTTCTACACGCTGGGCATTCTTTAAAGGGCCAGGTGTCTTGTGGTAGCGAATGTGGAAAGCTCCTGCTTGCCAAACCCAAACCCATCAGCCTTGCATCATAGAGCAGGTGTTGGCATCTGGATCCGGAAGTCACCTTTTCTCACCTGTATCAGGCAGAGGACATCATCACGAACAGATTGCATTTCCAATGTAGAAACATGAAAACTTTCTGAAGTACATCTAGGTCATATCCTATCAAAGTGGTACGCCTGGCTCCTTATGTATGTCTTACTACATTGATCGAGTGGATTTCCTGTGGGCTCCTGTGGTGCCTTGCTAAGTGCCCCGATGCTTTTTGGGAAGTTGAGAAGATTCCCAATAAAAAGCCATCTTCATTGTTGAGATGGACACCAAATGGGCAGGTGTATATGTAGGTGGTCACTCAGGAGCATTTTTGGTGGGGGGGTGCATGATCCATATTCTACAATCCACTGGGCTTTCGGTTCAAAGCATCATCCTGAAACTACCAGAGATACTTTCATCGAGATTAATGTGTAACCTATTAATTACTTAGTTATTTTATACCGAAAAGAACGGAGGTGTGTGCATCACGTACAGGCGGCTGTGCTAAAAAGAACACAGAAAATAGGCCTTCACATGATACGCGCTGGCACTGGGGCACTGCATTCCACCAGTCATCCACACAGTGCCAACACTATAAAGTTATAAAAGAAAGAAATTAATATCCGAATGTAAAGAAATTAATACCCTAATGTTCACACAGTTCCTCAGCAAGTGCTCTTAAATTGTAGCATCAGCAAAGTGTGCCGCCTATTCTCAACCACAGAGTCCATTCCACTCATGCTCTACTCTGTATAAAGTGGCTCATATTTGTACAGTACACATTTGCTTCCTGGTTAGTTTCACGCTCTAGAAAATGCATACTTACATACATGTTTGGGGCCTAATGTTACCATGCTGGGAGGCAAAATGATCAATACGGTTATTCCCAATAGACCTTTATTATAGTTTGCAGAACTTGGATGACTGTGATTTGTTTACCTTTTGACAGACTGTGTGCAGAGGACTAGTGTCACAGAAAATATCATACTCAGTACAAAGTGTCAATTTCCAATGTATAAACTCAAAAACCTAACTAAGTATTTATAACCTAAGCTCTATAAGAATGGAAAGCCTTTGTCTTGCCAGCTCAATTTTTTAAACACTTAAAGGGCGTGTTTATATAGAGGGGTCGATCACGAGAATCTTCATAGCGTGCACATCATCCGTAGCCTACACCTCTCTGGGACGAAGGTTCAAGGCATTGAGACCCATTATGACTTTGCCGTATCCGGCTGGTAAATCCACCAGCCTAACGGCAAATGGTAATACCGTTACCGGCACTCGGTCCGGCAGTACTACCGCTGGATTACGAGTGCTGGCGACGGTTGCAAATCACCATTCCATGGAGTCCCATTGGACTTTATGGGGGGATTCGCTGGTAATACCTGTGCCATTAACACTGTCTATATCTTGGCAGTAAGGTGCCCGTTTTAGCTCCAGCACTTATCTGGAGGTAAATCAGGCACCACACAGGCTAACATTTAGTTGGACGGTGCAGAAACGTGCCGGTATACGGTAATACTGCCACGTTAATTATGTACTGGCCAACTCATAAGGAAGGCCACTGTCATTAAACCACCACAGGTAGCCACTTAGGAATGAATTGGGACACCATTTTTAGGAACCCGTCCAGCTAGTATAAAACCACTAGCTCAAAGTTCCAGCCATTGTTGTGGTGAGCCTGAGTAACCCCTGTGTGCCAAAGTTCCGACATTAGGAGAGTTTGTTACATAGATAGTTTCTCATTACTACAGGAATTTATCATGAATAAGTGACTTGATTTTTATTCAGGGAGTTCACTGCTCTTATTTGAGTTTATATGTACAAAGGGAGTTAATAATTATTTGGAGAGTTAATGTTTTCTGGCATCCCTACATGTAAGCAGTATATCAATCACTTGTGTGTCCTAAAGACAGGCAAATACTCAGAACAAAAAGTATAGGGAGTACAAAAAATACAACAACAAAGAATGGGAATTAGCCGACACACAGCCTATCCATGGTGTCCACCCACAGAGCTCCAGGGTTACATTTGATAAGTGGTACCAGCAGCACTGCTGTAGGACAGAAGCCACCTAGTATTACTGCCTGATCTGAAGTGGAACTTTAATGTAAACAAATCTTATTTTAATTTCTATGAATGACTAGGATTTAAACTTAACATACATTTTTACTTGCCTAAATATTACTCACATCGGAAATGGGAGTTTACTCAGTAAAAGACATTTGACTAAAATACTGAAATCATACTCCTACTTCAAAATCATAACTGGATCCATGATTACTAGGAAAGTGTACTACAATTTACTGCGTTAATCATCATCAGTTATATTTATTACACACGTTTTATGTTATTAGTTGGTTGTCTTTATTAGTGGACTTTTTTGATTTAATGGTATTGGAGTACTAGGTCACCATTAAATGAGTTGCTTGTAATTAGGCTTATCTTTGGTAACTGAGGGAGTTTGCTATTGTGGAGATTCATTGGTGTCCGGGAAGTTTATCATTTTTAGGCACATTTTATGTTATAGTGGGTGTTCACTTTTATTGGTGAAGTTTATGTTGGTTTTGATAGTTTCAAGGTTTTAGGGTTCAATACCCTTAGCACAGGATTTTATCTATGTCAGGGAGTTTCTTAGTATTTGGGGACTTTCTCATTAAAAGCCATGGTGTATATAATTTAGGTTTGTTATTTGAGCAGTTTATAGTTCTTAAGGAAGTTTACCATTAGAGAAAAGTCTATTTATTCATGGATTTTCACATTATATGGGGTTTTATTGTTATTAGGCATGGTTATGTTCCCCCAAGAGAGTTTATTATTAGAAATATCTGTTGTCATTATGGCAATACATTTATTTGGGAGTTTATTTTCATTAAATGGGTATTGTTATTTGGAGAGTTTATACTTAGAGTGTATACAAATTAAGATCATTTTTATAATATAAGATATTTCATGATATTAATTTGAGTAATTTATATTTATTAGAAAAGTTACTCAATTGTATGAGAAAGACTATCAATATTAGTGGAGAGCTCCCCATGGGATCTCTTTGAGATAGCCCTATGAAGCAGCAGCATAGATGTTGGCCTTCCCTCGTCAGTTCTAAGTAGTCTACTGAGTGTTAATGGTTTAACTGCAGCTGTAAATGGACTGGTGGTGTAATAAAAATGTCTTAACCAAACGTGTGTTAAGCGACTTGATTTACATTTGTTTTTTTAAGTTAAATCCTGTTAAAAGCAAGCGTTGACAAAGACAACAGCTTTGGCTTGTGCATAGGTATTAGAAAGTCATTTGGCCACCAAATTTATTGTTTCCAACGCTTGCACTGCAATAGCGTTAACGAATTCTACCAGAAAGTTAGATGGTATGGTGAGTGCAAAATTGAGAAGAGGGAAATTTATATTTTTCTAGGGATAGATATTATTACAAAAGGTTTGTTTTTTTAGGTATTCTTTTGTACCCTAAGTTTTTTAACTGAGTTGTTCTTAAATATAGTGTGTGGCATCTGAGAGTTAGTTTAGCAGGGGATTTTGATACAGTACGGTCTTCAAAAGTGAATTTCGTCTCACTGCAATAGAAGGATTGCTCAAAGCAATTGAGCATCTTCAAAGGAATCGGAAAAGATTTGGATGCTCTGTTTTCACATGAAGCTTTAAATTCCCTGCATCAATAAAGACTCTGGTGCCTATGGTAAAAAGGCCTGCTCCTTGATGTCCTAGTAATGGTTTTATGGAATATGTCTTTCATGTAATGAGAATTTCACCAATCAAATGTCAGCGCTACTACAATACTGTGGAACAGGGCTTCTTAGGGTGGGGTGTTTCTATGAGCAGAGAATGCTTCGGAGTATCTAAATGAGAGAGCTTTCATAGGTTTCCTACGACACACTGACCATTAGTTCACTACACACTATTGACAGCATGCAGGGGGAGAATGATCAATTGTAAGTGTGGACGCAGCACAGGGCAAGCAGGTTTGAGCAATGCAATTGTGGGGAAAAAAGGCACTAGAAAGCATGCTGACCTGACAGCAACCTGGGACATTTCCAAAGACTCTGGGGTAGAACAGAGAATGTTCAGATTGAGGTAGTTGGGCCATGTCAAGCTGCAGGATGGAATCTGCAGCATTCCCATCCAACAGGACAATATGCAGAAAGCGGTGCTCCTCCTCTCGCCTGTTGCATCCAAAGCTTGGCCAGGCAAAGAATGGTCTTCTCTGCTGGTTTAGACTACCACATAACCCACACAGTAATTGATGTGCCTCAACTAAAGAGATTTTTGGTATTATCCAATCCGTTTATCACATTGCATCCAATCTTGCTTTCTACCATCAGAGGATATGTTTATGGGCACTTTCTCTGCCTGTTGTGTCCTATCACTTTCTTTGCACTTGGAGACGGTGCAGAGCCACCTATTGGCTCTTTTAACCCATTATACTCTGCTGCTCCTACTACCAGAAATGTCATGAATGGAAGAATGTACCTTCTTGGCATTTACTCTTTTCTCTGTGCTTTATTTTATGCTCACATGATCATTCTAGAGTATTCTCCCAGGTAGGGCGATCTCCAATGCTACAGTCTCGCTTAACCAAGACACTGTGTCAAGAAGTAAACTGCACAAGAGGGCATGTGGTGTCATCCTGAACAACCATTCCACAGAAGAATATCTGAATTCAAAACTAGCTACTGCAGGTGGGGGACCCTACCCAAGAAGGGATCTACTTCTTTTCCAAGATGTTTGTAGGTGGGTGCTTTCCAGCCCATGGCATGATGCCAATGCTTCTTCCTGGAAAGCAGGTTGTTAGACTATACCTGACGGTGCTCAAAGTCTCCCGCTGGTACATGAGCTGGTGAGAGACACTGGCATCTTTCTTATCTGATTAGAAGAATGAGACATTACAGACCAAATGTTGATCTGGGATGGTCATATTCCCTTAATCTCTGATATAGTTACTCTTCCTGTGCATTTATTGTGCTTGGTGGTATGAGGGTGTGCGAATACAACATTCATACCGCATATGCCTTGGTCTTGCAGCAATCTTGTAAACTAGTGCCAGGTAGAAAGCTATTGTTGCCATGAAGGTTATAGGATACTCTCCTTAAGACTTTTTTCTTTTGGGAACAGGGGTATCAATGTCCCAGGGTGCTACAGTGCAGTAGCCATCTTTAGGGAAGCAGACACTTGCCAATGCAAAAAAAGTAATCTCACCCGTTCCGATGGGGTCTCTCCCTCTTTCATGTTGATGTGTTGCAGTGAGGTGGGAGAAAAAAAGGATTTGTAGGGGAAGGGTGGGGGTTTCTGGTTGGAGGATGCATGTGGAATAGTTTGGGCAGGGGGGTTCCGGAGGGGAGAGATTCACTGCTTCTTTGTCTTCACCAGCCCCATCTGCACCAGGCTGCGATACAACTCCTGAATATATGTGTAGACACATTTGGAGTCTGGCACACGCATGCGAACCATGTCGTCCACCTCCAGGAGCTGGGCACAGTCTGCACACTTCCTGGGGAGGCCCGTAGCCCATGACCAGCAAAGGAGAGAAATAAAAACAAGGATATCGAGGGGAAAAGGAAGTGAAGGGAAGGGGTCAAAGAGTGGAGGTGAAGAGTTAGTTTTGATATCCGCTCAAATGCTTTCAGCACTTGGTTAGGTTGAAGTTGAGACTTTAGGTGTGTGTGTTAGAAAGAAAGAGCAGTGATGTGCGTTTGTGAGAGAGTGAAAGAGAAATGGAAAGTATACAGCAAGGAAGACAGATATATAGGTCTGACTTCTACAAACTATTGAACATATGCACCTCCTGCTCACAGGAATCTGCATCCCAACATCGTTCACCAATCCTCTGTTCATCTGTGTCAGACTTACCTGAGCACACACTCCCACTCCTAGGATACCCCCTTCCTTGTGTACATTCCTGCTGTGCCATGAGCACACAACCATGGTACTCTCATACCTTAACACAAACTCTCGAGATACTCACCTTTCTAAGACAGCATTCGTACACCCAGGAAATTCACCCATACCCCAAAATACTTCCTCATTCCCCGAGTACATGCTACACTTCCACATAGTTCACCATCCTCTGCCTGGAGGGCGCCACCAGAATACTTTGAATTTTCTGCATAACCACCCACACCTCAAGAAGCCTTTGTCTTGTGTAGGCCACACCCCAACCCCACAATACTCACTCAGCGGTGGAGAAGGCTATCTCAAAGTTCTGCCTGCGGTTCTTGGGGTCCAGTGTGGCATAGTCAAATTCCTCGGGGAAGAATTTGTGCACCAGGGCGCAGAAGGCCATCCCACTGCTCCAACTAGATGAGAAGTTGTGAATGTCGACATGCTGCACAAGAAGGGGATTGGCATGAAAGGTGTTCATTAGGAGAAAGAGATGGAGAGAAGCACAAGAGAAAACAGAAAAATGGAAAAGAAAAGGTTAGAAGTATAGAAAATAAATAAAAAAGCAAGGAAATAAAGGAAGGTAGAAATAAATGAATACATAGTGAACACACATAGCTGTTGCTCACATGCTTCTCCCTCTGACCACCATCATTTCCCTTCACCCTTGCAAGTTACGGTGACGATTCACTACATGTTGTCACTGCTCACAAAGGGGCCAGGGAGGTGAGGCCGCTACCCGATAGTCCCCCTGGGGATGGTATAATTCGTGAGGATCTCATTGGGAGGGACTCACCCCTACCAACCCCTCTGTGGGTAGAAGGACAACCATCCATGGTATAGCCCTTATGAAAACATCTTAACCCCCCTCACACGCTAGCCTCTCCCCCTTCTGCTAACCTCTTTGAGGACAGTAGACCCATGTACTGTTGTAAAGTAGACTACCTCAAGGATCTGGAAAGTACTGAGACGAAGAAGAACATCAGGAACATAGGTGATCCAAGTATTGGGGCGAGTTGGAATACAGGAATAATGATGAGCAATACCAAGAAGGAACTGCTGTGGATAGACCTCTGTGGACGCACGGTTCCTTTTACACCATAAAAAGTAAAGACTGACTGCTTATCGATGAGACACAACCAACCAAGTCGAGAGACCATTAAGCCCGGGAAGTCCGAAAGGAGACACAGAGAAGGCCTGGACAAATTTGTGAGCAGTCTGCTCATGGAGCCAGGAGGACAACCGGACTCCTTTGCCCAAAGAGACCAAACGGTACTGGAAGGCTGGCAGATGGTGACACAAACCCAAGAGGCAAAGTCCTTACCTTAGATCTACGGCCAGACAGCAGATCTGCGAGGTGAAGGCACAGAGAGACAGATGCCCAGAATTCTCCTGGCCCACTGAGAAAGTAAATATTGTTTGGAACCTTGTGACCTGGGGAAGGGAGTCATTCCCCCGGTTCGTTGAGGCTAACAACAAACGCCAGGAGAAGGGAGGCATTCTCAGGGCCCACCAAGGAGATATTCTTTGGAAATTTGCCTTTAATCCAGGGGAAGGGAGACATTCTCCTGGGAGCAGAATAGGACTGCTTTATTCCTTAGTTTATGGTGTTATGGACAGAAATAAGGTTTTCTTGACACAGGACCGTGGACACTTTTACTTTGACAGACATCCTGACAGTCAGCTTAGATCTTTAGTCGAGGCAGGGAACCCCCTTTTAGGAACAGGGAGAGATAGGTTTTCTCTTGCTTTCTTCCTTCAGTAAAGGTTTGTGTGAAGTCCTTCTACTGCATCTTTACATGACTTATTTTTGCACACATAGGATGGATCAAAGTGATTTTATTGCAGCTACTATTGATGTGTTGCATAATTCAAGATGTCCAAAATGGTTCAGAGTTGTGGTGACAAGGGATCATATTATTGCTTGAACCACTTCTTAACTCAAAACTATTTCTGTTATGATTTTTGAGAACGAGCTATGAAATAGTCACGCGTTGTCCGTTGAAATGTCTACACACCATTTTCCTCTAATGCGATGGGCATGGAGCATTTGAAAGTATCTGTTCATTTTTAGTGACACAAAATCCTTGCTGGCCGGAAAAAGTAGCAGGAGGAGTAAATGAAAAGCTTCTTCCTTGAAGCTTGTACCACAAATTGGATCGAAGGTCTTCCAACCATAAAGGCTAAACAGACGAAAGTGCATATAATGGCTCCCTGGACTTGGGTAGCAGTGGCAGAGGACATGCTAAACTCTGGTGGGTCAGCATAGGGTACCCAAACAAAAGAAATCATAATACAGTAAATACTACATGAAAGGAATGTCCAAACAAGTATTTACTAAACACACCAAGAGCCATCCTGCAAGAAAAGAACACGGGAAAGGCAGACTGCATATGAAAATAATAGGCAGTCTGGCTAACTGGGTAGTGCAATTTTATTTAAATTTGTATAACGCGCCACTCACCCGTAGGTCTCAGGGCGCACATAAAAGAGACAAAGAATGGGTGAGAAGATCAGAACGGGGAGATTCCGTCATGCTATGTTAAAGAGGTGCATGAGGACTTCAAGACAGGCACTTTTAAAACGGGATAGAAACCACAAAATACAGTAGTTCCCTTTCACAGAATGGGTTGCCCCAGTTTCCATTTATTCCTTTCCTGCATTGCATCTAGTACTACTTTTGCCACTTCTGGTACATTTACTGGCTTCATCAATGCATCTCTTACAGCCCTAGAAATATAGTCCTTGTCTTGCTTTGCTCTTTAGATCAGTGCATGCTTGTCACTCAGAATTCCCTGGTGAAGTGGCGGCCCTAGTTTCCTCGTATGATCAATATCAAGCATATCCCTGCACAGGCCTGTCCTATGTTGCCTCGTCCGGCTTCACCTCTTTTCACCTATGTAGGACCCCTTTTGGGTTGGCCCTAAAACGTGTGTGGGTGGTACGAATGTGATGAATGACAGTCAGTAGCTGTGTGCTGTGCATGTTTCGTTCCCCTCCTAAGTGTATGCTGTTGGGTTACAAGTGCCTGCCATGTCTGCCATGCCATGTATATCAAAGCATGTGGGTTGCAATTCTGAAAGGGTGAAGCTGGAATTGCCACCTATGCATTATTAGCCCATAAGAAAATGAGTTAGCTAGAACCATGTAAGTAACATTTTTTTAAAAACCTTACAGTTGCTACCACTGCACCACGTGTTCTGTATATGCCCAAGCTAAACATTATTGGGCTACTGTAACAGAATATGTGAAGAGTTCCCCAGACAGACCCTTAAACCTCTTCAACTTGCCCAAAATAGAGCAGTCTAAATAGGACTGAGGAAAGTGGAACATATCACACAAGGTCAGAAAAAACTCCAGCGAACTCCCTCTGATGCATAGAATCGAGTCTGAAATCCTATGTATAACCAATAGAGCCATCCAGAACATCAGACCGAGGTATCTGACTAAGGAATATACATGGCACAACCAAGCTAGGAACCTTTGATTGACATGGTGTGGGTCACCATGTGCTCCAGATCCAAAAGGACATGCAAAGAAGGCAAAGGGTTAGTGCTATTTGGCCACAGACACTGGAATGGCCTTCCTAAACACCTTTGACACCAGGAAAACCACTGCAAGCTCAGGATGGCACAACAATGTTCCCAGTCTGCCTCTTCCCCGCCCCTCTGATGCCCATCATCTCCAAACCACATGTCTTGCCTCCTTATGCAGCAATTCCCCAGCTGTCTGATGTCAACTCACAAACCCTACACTCCAACCACCCTTTTACTGCTGTCCTGCGAGTTGGTCCTTATACAGGGCTTGGACTTAATAGCTTCTGTCTGAGTGGCTGGAAGGCCAGGTGTTCTTTCTGAGCCTGCTCAGTGACACGGATGCTTTGTGGTCATGAGTCTCAGATAGAAGAAGTATTTCAATAAATTAGCCGCCATTCTGGAATGCTCTTCTGTGTGGTGCTCCTGTCTTCACTCTTCCCCTCTTGCTGCAAGTGCTCTCCCTCTCGGAGTCCAGGCTGGTACTTACCCGACTAGTGTGTGTTCTATAAAGCCTTTTTGTTGAACTGGGGGGTTGGAAAAACAGGTTTGCCTGTATTCAGTGTTGTGTGGGTGTTTACCTCATAGTTTCCAATTGGCGTGTTGGCACAGGAGACTCTTTTACCAGGGTTGCAGCTGTAGGGAATCCACGAGTTCCCTTTTTCCTCAAGTCTCCCTATAGCGTGGAGAAGAAGTGCAGTTCACCTTGTGTGACTGGTTGCTGTACAGGGAAGAGTTGTCCTTCTCCTGGTAACCCTATGTGCTGTATGGGAGAGGTGTGAGCATCCCATAGCTGCTCTCTTCAATGTGGGGAAGGTACTGCTGATAGCTGATTAGGCTTGTCCGAAAGTCTTGCTTCCCTTGGCTAAGTAGTTGAGTTGCCCCGATTCACTCCGAGTTTCTCTTTACAAGAGAGGGGAATTGTCCTTTTTTTGTTTGGTCCTTCAAAATGGTCTGGAAACATGTCCTTGGTACATGTTCCTAAGAGTCCTTTTTAGAGCAGTTGGCTTTGAAGATCTAGTGACATCACTCCCAGGTCCCTGTGACGATGACTAAGAATTCCTTTCATCACAGTCCTTGTCAACTGCCCTTAGCAGTTTCTAGACAATTACCATAACTAAGTATCAGCAGTCACCGGGCTTGTCACTGATTGACTTTATCAAGACTGGGTCTTCAGGGACAGTGGCTGGGCTTACTTTGAATACTCAATACCGACCTCCCACACCCAGACCCTGTCAGTCTTTTTTACCCGGACCATGACCCAGTATTGGTTAGCCTAAACACTGATTTTCACCACACCTAGAAGCAATTTCATTTGCATGTGGTGATCTACAAAGCCCCAGTATAAGCAAATATACTGTAAAGATCCTTCTGTGGATATAATATGGAACACCAGATGGCATTCTAGTCTCACAGAAGAATTCAAGAAGAAAAGTGTTCAAGCAGAATTGATAGGAATAGCTTTCCCTACATCAGATTCTATAGATGAAAATCTTCACAGAACCTCTCCTACGTCCCATCATTGTGAATCCTCAATGTATCTCCCTAAGACTATGAAGCGGTTTGAAAGCAACAAAGGGTGATTTGTAAATAAAATAGGTAGAGGTCCTTCTGTTGAAACAGAACATTGAGGTGGACGCTCATCGGAGAAGGGCTAGCCTCAAAGGACTAGGAACCAAGCAGACGAATACCAAGAAAAGAAGAAAAAAAAAGGAAGAGAACACACTAAAAGTCATCAATATATGAAGCAAATAAAAAAGTAAAAATGTAAACAAAGTGAATTTTAATGTTCAAAAAGGGCCATGTTTGACAATCAAATAAAGTACAGGTAAGATCTATACCTTTCTAAAAGTGTGCCTAAAGCGTTTAATATTTACATGAATCTTTAACTGTTAAAGTAAGATGCCTTACAAAAATGTAAGCGCTTACAAGTCTGACCATGGGGAAGAAAATGATCGAATACATCAAAATAGTTTACTCTTAGAGGATACAAATATTTAGATTCAACATGTAGGTTAGGGGCAGCATAAAGACATTTGTTATGGTATGAAGGTGGGTTGAATCCCAGCATGCACTTGGGATTTAAACAAAGAAAAATGAAGCCCCCTGTATAAACTGGGTTAGAGGCAGTAATCCTGGTTGTCTGCTGTGTGTGGTTCTCCACCTGGCTGCACCCTGGCAGGCAGTGGGTTAGGTTAATCTCTTCCTTTTTTATGTTTGCAAGTGGCATCACTCCCAGCCGCCAGTTTCATTGGTCAGCTGAGGAAAGTGTGGTGTGGCATTTTTCTCTGTCGGAAGCAGAGCTGCACCCTGTGACATCATGCTGCCTGGGAGGGAGGAGGCTGACTGACAGGGAATTGTGACCTTTGAGATTGTAGTTTTTTGACAGTTGGGTCTGAATGGATTATGTTCTGTGGAAAGACGGAAGAGGGAGAAGTTGGAGATGTTGTTTTGATGAGGTGCCCCATAACTATATCCCTGGACTAGGAGTGTTTAGTGCTACACTCCAGGGGCTCCCCTTTGTCTTTGCTATTGGAGGGGAGCCCCCTACATATAACCGATAGGATGATTGTGCCAATTTTGTGTTACTCATTGAAGATCAGAACAGTACTTCAAGAGGTGGAATGATGTTGTGCTAGTCTGAGGATAGCCCCTGTGAGTTGTCTACTGTGATAGTATTATCCTAGTAGGAGGTGGCAAAGGGCTGGTGATGGGTGTTATTTCTACTATGCTACATTTACAGGATGGTTTTAGCAAACCTCTGTAGTGATGAGTTGGATCATTTATATAGGCTGTGGGAAGAATGTCTACTGATATGCCTAAAAATACTTCCTTCGCACTAAGAATCTGACATATTTTTGATCAAATGATGCAGACAGGATTAACATCTAGGTCTCTAAATGTCATAAAGGTTTTTCACAAGAAGCCATTTAACTTACACGGGTGTGATAAACGCCTCACTGTCCCTAACCTAACAGGATTTCCCTGCCTATCAATCTAAGACTTAAGGAAAACACTCTAATAAAAGTAAAGGAATCTGACCCTCACACTTATGCATACATCAAACTCATAATGACAATACAGGTTTAACAAAATAACAAGCATGCTTAAACATAAACTTGATAAGCATGTATCCTTGTAACCAGGGTCAGATCCCCTTTCCCAGGTTTAAAGCAGAATTTTCCAAATCAAAGTTCAAAATAAGAAAGTTCCTTTTAGTAGCCAAGTTCTGCTCTGAATATAACAACAACGTGGAAGAAGAGGTAAAAATAATCTATCCACGGAGGCAAGTGGCGTACAACCGAGGAGAAGCCCCTCTGCTCTGGGTTCCTTTCGCTGTCAGTCATCTATCAGCGCAAGCCAATGCCAAGCTGCACAACGTAGACTTGCCCACCTTATGCATCTGTCTATGCACAGATCTATTGGGAACTATCATGCCCTGAATACATGCTCCTTCCTCTACCAAGAGTCTTTGTGGTGCCCTCCTTCCCCCTTCTCAACTTTAAATCACAGTGCCATTTGGTCCTCTCTTCTATCTAGCCATCTAGCCTTCCCTCTCCCTTCTGTTCCCTCCCCTTCTCTTACCTCGTAGTCTCTGGTCTTGGCCTTGCACCACTCCAGTAGCATGTTCTTTACGCTGGAGGCTCCGAAGCTGGTGGATCGCTGCACCTTGATGCCCGGGGAAGCCCCGGATGCAGGGCTGAGAATATGAAAAAGAGAAAGTTTAGACTATGCCCAGAGCTCACTCTCACTACGTCTCCACCTCTCTTAATTATACTCGGTCTGTGGCTATGGAATATAAGCGTTGAAGCTCTTAGCTCAGCACTAGTCTCAAGCCCACGCTGTGGGTTTTAAGACAGTCCCATATATCCTACATTGTGAATGTCTTAGTAGGTTTTGTCTTTGGCATTTTCAACTTAAGGGCAACAGGGGTATGCACATTGTCATTTCAAACCAAATGTTGGCCTACTGTGGATTACAATGTATGGTTTCACTCATTGTTATCACTTTCAAGCATTTTCTGACTCAGGTTCTGGCTAAAATTGGGAATTTGGGAAAAGCTCATTAAAAAGGAACACATCCAAGTTGTGTAATCTCTTTTCAAGTAAATGTCCTTTGCTGGTTTTAAGGGGGCATGGTTGGGTGGTACTCCTTGTCTGGTGGTACATCTTGTGCCAGCCTTTCGGAGATCAGGCTATGATGCAACAATAGTATTCGGAACAAATATGTCTTGTTCTTGTGGTGCAAAAACCCCAGCGTTGGAGGTCACAGTGCCAACAGTATGCTCTTCCCAATGTCTCTCGGAGAGTAAGACTGAGAGGGCCCTAACACAACCCCCATCCTGGCCAGCCAGTCACTGAAGTCTTGTTCCCAGATAGAACTACGACAGAGAGAAAAGTGGGGCGTTCCTTACAGACAAAACACACGATTCTTAACAAAGACCAGACCAGAGGAATTCTCTAAACCAGGCCCAATATGACAGACAGAACTTTCCCCGATTATCCCCGAACCCACCCAAGAGACTGGCCAGTTCATAACTACCTTGCCCTGAAGAACCAGAATGTTCTCAATTGCATCTCCTGTGAAAAACCATGTTTGGCGTTCCAAAACCCAGAGTGGATTTGGGAATGCCTACAAGGCATTGAACTGTGGTGGACAGCGATCCCACCCACAGAGATCCCTTAAAGAACAGGTGTGGCGCCTTGAAGGGAAAACCCTAATACTTTCCCTCACAGAAATAGAGCTTCTAACGGAAAGAGCCACTCTCTACCTTCCATGCAGCTACATCACTTAATGCCAGAAATGCTTCTGTTCCCAAAGGAAAACAGTTTTTCCCAGTTTATTAGAGTCTTTTATGTTCCTCACAATGGCCTTCTAACTACCAAAATCCCAAATGTATCTATACTGCAGAAGGACATAGAGCAAGAAGTGGAGGAACTGAGCAGCAAACAAATAACAGCTTACACAGTGGAAACAGAGGGAAAGAAATCCAGACAGGTGGTAAGACTTTTAAAGACGTCTTTCCTCTGCCTTTGAGGAGAAAACTCCAGACCCGATCAGAGGGGGCTGGCAGGGTTTGCAGAGGCAAGAGGCTAGTAACAGTCCACAAGGTGGGAGGATGTTTTGCTGAGATTAGAAGTTTGGAGGAAAGGAAAGTATGACATGGTGTTTGTTTCTTGTTTTCCTTAACCCTAGCTGTACAGGTCTGCCAAGACTGCAGAACGATGAAAGGGAAGCCGATTGGTTGAGAGTGCAGGAACAATCACTTTGGAATGTTCAGAACAATTCTCAACTGCCTTTCATCAGAAACTTTTTAGAATCAGGTTGTGTATTTTGAGCTCCCCTCAAGTTAGGCTCAGAGAAACAAAGAATCTGAAGTAAATTGAATGCAGTTGAAGTAAGATGTTTTTAAAGTTACAGAAGGCAGTCCTGAGACTACAACAACTAGAATATTTCAAGTGAGAACACATCTTTTTGTGAGGAAAGCGAGAGGTTGTAAGAAAGAAAGAACTGTAAATATTTGTAAAATTGAGACTATCGACTGTCAGCAGTAATTTCACTAAAGTTATTCAATTTGAGGAAGCCAGCAGAAGCAAGCGTCAGTGTAAGGTGATTGTGCAGCGAGTTGGAGTTGTATTTACTGTGCGCTTCTCTTTTTTCTTTTAATACTGCTGCCCGCTTCTCCATTGCAGCACTGTGCTTCAGGACATATCACTTGGGTGCGCGTGCAGGGATGCAGGGTGGAGTCCAGATTTGTGCTTGTAGCGCGGGCCATGTGTGTTTTTGGATGTGCCTAGTGTCGCTGAGAAGAGCACAGGCAAGCGCAAACCTTTCCCTAGTTGTTCCAAAAAGGAAAACGAAAGGCTAGACCATCGTGGCGCATGCGTGCCTCACGCAGGCTCCTGGAAGGAGAAGCAATCGCTGGCTGGAAAAGGAATAACATAATTGCAATTTGTTATTCAACTGCAGATCCCGAGACCAGAGCCAGCCAGAGAAGCATCTGTCGTTTATTATTATTATTTTTTTCAATTCAACTTTATTGAAATTTTACAGTGTAATACAATGCTGCCCCTCAAGGAACATGAACAATACAAATCAACACTCTGCTGGCCGACAAAAACCTTACTCTTAACTGTCATTATATCCTGCCTTCCCCCCAAACTCCAAAGGCCCCTCAATCCACCACTTGGCCCGAGGAAAAAACACAGCTGTTGAGTTCCATGCCATCTGCCCCGCTTGTATACTAACGTCTTGCTCATTTAAAAAAAATGCCATTGTCTCAAACTTTTGCACAATATCCCCTATTTGCCCGCACACCTTCCTCTCCTGCTCTGCCCCACTCAATTAACCTTTGTGGTACCCAACTTATGTCTCCGAAGGCACATATCTACTCCGGAATTCTGCCCACTCCGCCAAGAGGTTCAACCGCCTGCCACGTATGGCCGCCGTGATCTTTTCTATCAAGTATATATTCTTCCCTGTGTTTATCCATTCCCTCTTACTCGGTAGGGCAGGTTTTCAGTGCATTGCCAGGCAGGCCCTTCCCGCCAGCAACAGTGTGTGCGACAAGCGAGGAAGGCCGCTGTAATCCCCCCTCACTTCCTTCCAAACCAAACAGGACAAGGAGCAGTGTTTTCAGTCTGGGGATACCCTCTACCTCCTTCATCCACCCGAGGACTTCATCCCAGTAGATTTGAACATTGGCACACCCCGCCACATATGCCAGTTATCCGCCCGTTTCCCACATGCATGCCAACATAGAGGACTCGTCCCTGGAAACATATTCGAGAGGCACACTGGGTAGTATTGTCACCTATAGAGCAATTTGATCACATGGAGTTTATACTGGCATGCAATGGAGGTCTACTGCACATTCGCTGCCATAGCGCTTAGTCTACTCCCCCCCCCCCCAGGTCTTTTTCCCACCTGCTCTGAAGTTTTTTCATATTTCCCCTGCCCGCCTCTACCAAGGCCCCATACAAGGCAGAAATCAGCCCTTTCATACCACTTCTCGAGTGAAAGACCTTCGCCCAGGGCGTTAGGTCCCTCTGTACCCTGTCCTTCCAATCGTCAGCCGTAAGGACACCCTTCAACTCCAAGTAAGAAAAGACCGAAAAGTTTCCTATTCCCAATTCCCCCTCCCAGTCAACCAATGAGATCAACTGGCCCCCTCTCCATAACTGACCAATCCTTGTGAGGCCACCATCAAACCAAGTCTAGAACATCTCCGGGTTTGGGATGCGGTCCCTTACCCCTGCGGTCCACAGAGGACTTCAAGGGGAGGGCCAACTTGTGACCCCTTTCATCTCCGGCCCCTTCTGCCATAGATACCAGATGACTCCTAGGATGGGGTGTTCCCTAATCCTCCTCGGAAGTTTGTCTCTCGGCACCCAGATCCATTCTCCTACAGTTGCCGGTCTGAGATGGGAGTTCTCCAACTCCACCCACTGGCAGTCCCTCTGTTCCCGTAAGTGCAGGAGCAGAATCCTCAGCAGAGTCACTTTGTAGTAGCAGAAGATGTCAGGGAATCCCACTCCTCCCTTTTCCTTTGGAAGCACCAGGACCTCATAGGGAACTCTCGGTTTCTTATCCTGTCATAGGAATTTCAAGAGACGGCCCTTAATTTCTCAGAACCTAACAAGGGGGATTTGGATCAGAAGCATTTCAAACAAGTAAAGGATTCTTGGGAGGAAGTTCATTTTTATGGTGTTCAACCGGCCCATCCAGGAAATCGTCAATTTTCCCCCTTTCTCATGGTCCCCGAACAGTTACGCTAGGAGTGATGGGAAGTTTGCTTCGTAAAAGTTCTGTATTTCCCTTGTAACATTTACACCTAAATATTGCAACCGTTCCTCCTCTACCCTCATCCCCAAAGTATCTAGGCCCTGCCTGTCACTCAGTTCCACCTGGACCAGCGGGAACAGGATGGATTTCCCCTTGTTGATTAGGAAGCCTGATAGTGCCCCGTATTACTGAACTATCTCAACCACTGCAGGGACTGAGGACCCCGGATTTCTGAGATACAGTAAAATGTAATCTGCATATAAGCCAAGCTTGTGCAACACCCACCCACCCCCACCCCACACAGATCTCTTCTACTCGAGGATCGTCACGTAGTTTCGGGGCCAAGGGTTGCAGCAAGAGAGCAAAGAGTATTGGCGAGAGGGCGCAGCCCTTTCTTGTGCCCCGACCCAGTCCAAACCATCATGAGAAATTCCTGTTGGCAGCGACACACGCCTTCGGGTCCGAGTATAGTGACATGAAAACCCTTAAGAAGCCCGATCCCAATCCAAACTTGACCAGAGTTGCCTTAAAAAAATCCCAGTTCACCCCGTCAAATGCCTTTTCTGCATCCACAGATATCAACATGGGGTTACCCCCACCACTGTGGGCTTCCGCAATCAAGTTCAAGGATTTGCACATCATGTCAGTCCCTCGTCTCCCCCTCATGAAAACCCACCTGGTCAGAGTGGACCAATCTCGGCATATGCATGTCAAGTCTTGTCGCTAGGACTCTGGTGAATATCTTTGCATCCACATTAAGGAGTGAGATCGGACGATACGAGCCATACACCCTGGTGTCCCTACCTTCTTTATGTATCACCATTATTAGAGCCCTCACTAATGTTTTTGGGGCCCTTACATTTTCCAGGATATGGTTGAATACTTTGACCATGTGTGGAGTAAGGATGCCTGCAAACATTTTGTGGTTCCATGTGATAATATTGCTGCAAAAATATCACCATACAAAACTTTCCCCATATTTTTACTGCAATATTACCCCATGGAACCTGCCGGGGACACCCCCGCAACTCCCCCATCCATTTAGCCCATAAATTATCCCCACCAAAAATATCGCCTACGGCCGTTCCCAACGTCCATATGTACGGCGATATTTTTGGTGGGGATAATATTACCTGATACCCATTTTGTAGAAGCCAGCGGTATACCCGTCTTACCCCGGCGCCTTTCTCAGTTGCAGCCCACGGATTGTTGTTGCAAGCTCCTCTCCTGTAATAGCTGCATCAGTTCCCTTGCCTCTTCCGGGGTCAATTTCAGTAGGGACACCTCCTCTAGGTAGGCTCCCACAGCATTCCCCTCCAAGTGGTCTCCCCCCCTTCTATACGCCTTCATAAACCTCTGTAAAAGTCTCAACCACTCCTCCTGTAGACATCTCCAGCATGCCCCCTGAACTCTAAACCTCGCTATCCATCTGTCTGCATGCTGACCGCGCAAGCCTTGCCGCTAGGAGAGCATCTGCTTTGTCCCCTTTTTCATAGTACGTCTGCTTCAGAAACTGAAGCTTCCGGGTTATCCTGCCCACTTCCAGCGGTCGCAGTTCCTCTCTTTTCCCTCTCACCTCCTCTATCAGTTCTCCTGTTCTCCAGTAGGGTCCTCTCTTGCTTCCTGCATGCCCCCTCTGTAATCAGCAGGCCCCTACATGTCGCCTTCCCCGCATCCCATACCATCCCCTGATCCAGCTCGCTTGTATCATTCAGCAGGAAATAGTCCCTTATCGCCCCCTCAAATTCTTCTCGGAACACCTGATCCTTCCTTCCTGATCCTTCCACAGGGATTTATTACATCTCCATACATCCAGTAAAAAGTAAATCCCCTTTCTCTTGAGTGGAAGAATCGCCACACATCCATCAGGCCATAAATATCCAAACAATCCTGTAAGCCTCCCTCCCCCAATGAGGGAACCGTCGTCCCAGTCTGTCCATTGATTTCCTACCCCACTGCAAGTCTGCCCACATGTTGAAATCTCCACCCACCACCAAGTACCCCACTCCATCATTCAGAGCTTTCGCTAACATAGGCTTCAGGACGTGCAACTGCCCTTGGTTGGGGCATACAGTACCTTAAAGGTGAATCGGACTCCCCTCAATGAGCCCGCAATCAATATCGCTCTCCCCTCCCCATCAGACCACACCCTTTCAACTTCCATTTTTAGCCGCTTATGTATCAGAATGCCCACCCCCCTCTCCTAGCATTCCCTGAGCCCCAGAATGTCTGACCGATCAATCTGCATGGAATCTTCCTTTCCTCACCCCTGGCGAACCTCGTTTCCTGGAGGAATAGCACATCCACCCCCTTTCAACTAACCACACTGGCCACTAAGGACCTTTTAGTTGGTGAATTCAGCCCTTTAACATTCAGTGTGCAAATTCAGAGACAATCATCCCCTTGTACCCTAGTCAGGTTCGTCATTTGCTTACATTGAGTCACATCCTCTAGACAGATCGCATCCAATACTCAGCATTTTCTCCCCAGGCCACGATAACTCATTGCTCCCCTCTCCTAACCATCTCCCCGTCCTCCCTCCTTCCTTCTCCCCCTCCCAGTTCCTCCCCACCCCCATTGTGGTGCCCGGTCCGCTCCAGTTAACATCACTGGACGAACACCAGACCACCAATAGGACCCGGTCATCCGGGCCACCTCAACATCAAAAGACCCTGTCTTTATTCCCCTCTACTCCCCCCAAAATGCCCCTTTGTCCCTCCCCCAACTGACACCCATCTCCTTCAATGGGTCCCCTCCGAAGAGGCCACTCCACGTAATCCAGTCCAATCCTCCAAGCCCCCCAAACCCCCCCGAACCCGTCCGCTCATCCGAACCCCCCCCCCCGGAACTCTAACCCTGACCGCTCTTACATTACCAACAGACCAGAAACTATGTGCATCTGAGACACACGTTTAGGTGCCCAAGGAGGTGTTGAAATGTGAAGTTCTGGAGGCCCCAGCCGGAGGGGTGTTCAACTTCCTAAATTTCCTCGAGTCAGGAACCTCGCCCCTGTTCAGTCCTTTGATGTGCCATTGTGCATCTTCAAGGCCTTTCGGTCCTTCTTCCGTTTGGCCCACCTCCTCTCCCATTAGTTCGCCTGTGACCCTGCGTATGTCCGCCTCTGTGACCAGCTTGCATCCATATCCATCCACTTCGAATGAGAAGAAGAAAGGGAAGCCCCACCTGTACCTCAACTCCCTTCTCGTTCAGCCACTTTGTAAGGGGCATGCATTGTCGTCACTTCGCCATAAGTGATGAGAGGTCCTGAAAGATCGAGATTTTCGCATTTCCCAGTGCCCAGCAGAACCGCAAGGCACAGTGGCCAAACGTCCTTTCCGGGGCCTCTTCTGTAGGTGTCTGCTCAGTGCCGGGGTCTGGGCTCTCAGCACACCTCTTCCTGAGCTTCTCCACAGGCCAGCTCCTCCTCACATGGAGCTCCTCTCGCCAGGTCCGCTGCACCTTGATGACAGCTCCCCCCACTCCTGCAGCAGGTCGTCACCTGGTTTTCACCTGGCAGTCGTCCGTAATTGGGGGCCTTTGCGCACCCAGGAGGTGGGCACACATCCCTGGCCAGAGCCTGGGGGCCACACCTTCCCAGGCGGGGGCAGAGCCCCGTCCTTGACACAAACACTGACTCTCTGAGGGGGTCAGCACCCTTCTGGTGCAGCCGGTACTGCCCTGCAACCTCACTGCAGTTTCACCTCACAGGGGGCCGGTCTTATCTCCAGGCGAGCCTCACCTCTCAGCTGCCACACTGTCCCTCTGTAGGCGAAATCCGCCGTCACAGGTCAGTCTCCTCTGTAGCTAGCTGGGCGTGAGCTGGCAGCTCCTGCAAGCCCTGGATCTCCCCTACGATGCTAAATTCGGTCCTCTCCGTGGCCCCAGACTCCATGCACAGGCCTCATGCTGCTCCTGCAGCCGCGATGCTCTCTCAGGCTGGGCCGCAGCATCGGGGAAAGTTACTTTCACTTTCCTGTGGCTGGCTACAATCAGCCATAACTCCGTCGGAAAGTGCCCAATCTTCCTCAAACTTTGGGGAAGTGCACTTTGATACTTTGCACCCAAGTGATGCCACCGGTGTCTGTCTGGGGTGGGGGCTCTTCACACGTAATGGCCCAGCAACACGGGAGCTACGCGCTCAGGCTGCTGACATGAGTGCACCCCCTGGTGGCCTCTGTTGTTTATTATTTTATCCACTACCCCTTTACCTTCCCTGGGGTTTCCAACACAACTGTAAGTTAAATAAGGGTTGGGTTGGAAGCATCTGGAGAGGGTCTGTGGGACCAGCTGCTCCTGTGGAGAAGGCAAGCCAGAACCTGACAAGGGCTTCCTAAACACTTGACCCCAAAACTCAATGGAGCCACCCCTGATAGTTTATCTGCCTAATTCAAAGGCTTGCCTCAAACAACTGAATGATGGTGAGTGATTTGACAATGAGGCTAAGAGCCACAACCTGGGTTGTATGCTGAGGAGAGCAGTATCACGAGGAAGCCAGAAAGCAACAGAGAAGGGGACCATCTTAATCCCCACAAAAGGGGATGAACCCAAGAGAGAGGGAAAGCCCCTTGCTCTGGAGAAGAGAGGGCGAGCACCAGAGAAGAGGGTGAACCTCTTTATTTGCAGAAGTGGGAGGGAGGGGGGGCAGCAGAGAAAGGAAAACCTCCAATAATCCCCTGAAGAAGGGGTAACCCTTGAGAGGGGGAGAGCCTCGGAGGAAGTCACCATGTTCCCCAGAAGAGGTTGTGAGCAGCAGAGGGGAAGAACCACTTGATCCCAGGAAGAAGGGGTGAGCAGCAAATAGGTGGAGATCCCCTTGTTCCCCAGAAGAGGGTATTCACACCAGTGAAGGGGAGAACATTATGATCCACAGAAGAGATGGGGTGAGTCCCAGAGGGGAAGAGACACTTGATCCCTAGAAGAAGGATGGGGAGACGGGGAGTGCTCCTTTGTCTGCGGAAATGGGGATAGGCACCGGAGAGGGGGAGATACACTTAATCCCAGAAGAGTGGGCGCACCAGACGAAGGGAATGTGCAGCACAAAAAAGGGGGCACTTCTAAACCCCCTGGAGAGCTTTTGGACAATATAAAGGGGGACAAATCTCAAAACCCAGAGATGGTGATGCTTTGGGGTCCCCAGAAAAGGGCAGGATATCTAGGCACTTGAATGAAATTAATAGGAGAGCTGGCTGCCTGGAGCTTTGTCCTGAAGTATCAGACATCTCAATCCTCTAGCGTTGATGTTATAGAAGTGTTAAAGAAGCAGAGTTTGCCACCCTTGACAAAGCTTCAGGAGGGGCAAAATGTGTTGGTTGGTTTTTATCTCCGAGGCCATTGTCCTTTGTGTTTATTTTAATGGATGAATTGAAGAAATAAAAATATATTTTCATATTCCTCTGGAGTGCTTCTCACTTGTTTCTTTAAAGTATGTGTATGGAAGTGTGCCTCAGCCCAGGGATAATGCATCGATGGTATACCCACAGCCACGCTTGAAGGAGGCATGAACGATAGTTGTGGAGGCACACAGAAATGTTAACGGCTGCTCACCTACCATGTATGTTCAGCGTCCGGCTAGGTGGAGGCATACAGTAGTGGAACGCATATGAAAATATGTTGTACTCTGTTGAGAACTGCATGCTTCATGAGCTCTGGATGGCATGATTTCCTGATAATCATGGGTGAGTGCAGGAGCAGAGTCATAACAGAGATGCTGAGCTGCCATGTACAGTGGAGGTTGAACAAGTTGGGCTGAGAACAGAAGGGAAAGGGAACATATCTTGAACGCCCATAACGCATGTGAGGTGAGCAGCATTAAATATTTGATTGCTTTAAACAGCATTTGAACTTGACAAGAGCTATGAGCATATATTGGGCACATTTAGCATGAAATGCTGACTATATTACAGAAGACTACTCTAGTGCTATTGTGAATACCATCAAAGGGGATTCCAATATGATAAACACCAAGAACAATGGCCTGTGACATTGACATAAAAACGCACAAAACATTTTGCCCCTCCTGAAACTTTGTCAAGGGTGGAGAACTTGCCTCTTCAACACTCTTATAGGCATCACAAAAAGGCAGTAGATATTTTTGCCTTGCTAGATTAGGAAAATGAACTCCAGATCAACCAACAATATCAAGGAATCCTGGACCTGAAGAATTAATTGGGAGGTTGGAGAAAGCAAAAAGAAAACAGGTGTTGGACATTTTACCTCTCTAAAAACATATCTTAAAAATGAACGGGATTGTGAGGGAATTAAGATTATTGATGATTCCGTCATATAATGATCTAGATCCAGAACTGTTAAAAGAATGGTGAGAGATAACAACAAAAGTTCCTAAAAAATGATTGAAGCCTTGATTAAATATGCCACGAAAGATTGGATGAAATATGAAAAAGAGAAAGGAGATGAAAAAGATCACAACAGAAATGTCTCGGGAGGATAGCTCACCAACAACATGCTCGCCTTGGAAGCAAGACGACACAGAGCAACACAGGTTCGATCCCCGGGTCCGCGCTTAGAAACCTCTGGGTATTAAGCGCGTTATAAATACCTATTATATCATATCAATGAAATCAAGATTTTCAGCATAACAAAGTTAAAGGACTGTTCATGCAAATGGAGAAAAATGTAGATAAACTCCAAACAAATAAAAGAATGCAAGACAGGAAAATTCAAGCAAACAAGGTCAGATGGGACAAATATATACATGTTTGAAAAAAGAAATCACCATTTGTGGAAAGACAGGTGCAAAGCAAAAACTGACTCAAGTCCTCAAGACAGGAAGAAGACATCCGACCACTGACTTTGGGGAATCGAGAGGTCAGACAAAGAGAGAGCAACAATAAGACATGAAGGAGATCCTTTTTTTAGTGTAGGGGAGAGTTACTCAGAATAAACAATCGAAGAGACCAAAAACAATGATGAGATAGCAACCTCAAGAAAAGAAGGGAAGGAGGAAAACACAGACAGAAACACAAGGAAAAAAAGTCAAGGAATGATGAGAAATATCAAACAACATCAGAGTGAAGGACAGACAATCCACAACAGAAGAAAGCATGAAGAAGGTAGTTATTACTCTATCAAACTATACATTTACAAGGAAGAGGTTGATTCTGAAATTGAGACTTGGTTTTTGTTCTACTCATAGTTTTGACTTGATAGAAAACTAAATGGATTGATTTCAAATCCTCCATAAAAATACATATTCAGATGTTGCATGATTCAGATAAAACTATCATCACAGATACATCTCGAGGAATAGTTAATTCTCTATTGCAGACTTCCGTGCGTTAGATGTGATGGGGTCCTTATCATATGAAAGTGAAACAGATGATGGGAATGCTTCCCTCAGTAATCGTGCACAGGGCATTGATACCTTGGGGTCCTTATCATATGAAAGTGAAACAGATGATGGGACCGCTTCCCTCAGTAATCGTGCACAGTGCATTGATACCTGTATTAACAGTGACAGCAGACACAAGGAGAAGTACACCTGAAACTGAGGTATGAAGACTCATCACAGTGGGACTCTATGAAAAATTGGTATTTGAAGCCATGGCATTTTTGCACCATGCATCTCTGAGTCTCCATAACATTATTTTGGAAACTTTACAGGCAATTAAGTCCATTCAGAACAACAAAACAGTTGTTAATGATAAGGGAGGAACTGTTGCTCGTCGGGAGTAGATGAATAATGAGATGAAGCTTATTCACAATGGTTGGATAAGGAGTTTATGGGACCTTGGACTTGCCAATCTTAAAAAGAGTGAAAACGCTGATTAGGACCCAATTTGGCAAAATGGTTTAAGGATGGTATGTTAACGTATGGAGAAAAACGTTTCCTACCAGTACAACATCCAATTATCTCATGTTTCAACATTTTACCTATGGTGCAAAAGTCAGTGACAGCTCCTCCAGGTAGAACTATAGCTTCTTCGATAGGTTCAACATGTGAAAATATTTACATTTTCTTGAAAATAATTCCTTCCTACTTAGGTTACTACTTTAATATTTAAATCAAGATAATTAATGTTCTCCCCAGTGTTAAAGTATGTAATTTTAAAATGGAAATAGCTTTGTTTGTAAAACATATGTCATTAAATATACTGTTAGCAGAGAGGAGGATTTGGCAGGCATCATTAAAAAAAAACACCATCGGTTTAAAGAATGTGGATGTCCAGAATGGTGCCTGAATAAAACTATGGAGAAGATCAAATAATTAATAGGAATTGTTTATGAATTCCAAAACCATCCAGAGAGAAAATGACTCTTCTGCAATGTTGTACTGGCTTCAGTATGCAAGAAAAGTTAGTATGTCAAACAGTGGGAAATCTTTTTACAAGATGGCATCATGAAACAGGTTGTAGGAGAGAATCCAGACTTCGCATTTAAGGGATTGGCAACACTGAGAGACCAATTGATATATAGTTCCTTTAGTAAACAGAAACAAAAAATGTGATTAATAAACAAAAAACGGTAGGGTTGAAGACGTGTTACAGCTGTGTGGTCTGTACATGTGTACAAAACAAACACAAAAAACATTCTATGATGGAAATATCAGGACTAAGTTAGATAGTCTACAATGTATTCATTGCAATTTCATACTCTCCTTCTTGAAAATGGTTGCAAGTAGGACCATCCGAAGCTTAAAGGTTCAGATTCAAGAACATGTATGGGCCATTATGAAAAAAGCAATACAGGGACCCACTGGTGATACACCAAACAGAAAAACATGATAGCGATTCCCCAACATTCTTTTGTGCACAACAAATAAATAGGAAAATAAAAGGTGGGAATCTAGAAAAACGAACTGAGAGAAATGGAAGCACAGATGATCACAGACCCTCGATCACTGACCCCAAATGGACATAATATAAGTGAGGGTCTTCATTTATTTCTCCAAGACAGTCTTATTTTGGGTAGACGTAACTGCGAAGAATGCCAAAGAAAATGTGCAGCAATATGAAGGAGAGATCAAAATTCTCTTTTATTGGCTATACTTTCTCTTTCCTATAATTTAGATAATCCTTCATATGGATTTGAACTCATCAAATCTATTCCCAATAATGCAGTTTCTTTTCATCCTTAGCTTCTGAGATAATGTATGATATCTTATAGACTGATCAAGGGGTCATTGTCGCTGTATAATGACCAGCCACTTCATCTCGGGCATAATGGGGAAGGGTCATTATCTCAACAGATAATGACCTCTCCTGGGGTCTAGAAGGCTATTAACACATGGTGGTAGTAGCAATGCATGCATTGAAGTTTTGGGGGTGAAGTAAAACATTTACTTTGAGTGAGTAAAAGGAAATAGACAAATTGAGTTAGTAAATTAAATGTGGTTTTATTTTGTAGTATTTAAATAACATGGTTGGCTTCATAAGTATTTTAATTGCAACCTGGTTGAACTGGAAAGGTTTCACATGATCATGCATTTGGAGTCATGTGAAAGTAAATGGTGTCTCTATAAGAAAGTGAAAGCATCTTCTAATGTTTCAACTTTTCTTTCATGTGTTAAATAGCATGTGGCAGCAAAAATAAGGTATTCCCAGAAAGGAAGAGTATTGTTGAAAAACATCTTGACTGGAAATTGTATTGTTGTGGGCCTGGCTGCTTCAGAAGACAGAATGTTCAGAATGCAGTCAATACCAGTAGCTATTAACTGCGCTCTAAACATCGGGAGCTCAATAACGATCTCCATGTTCTACTAACAAATAAGATTTTTAAGTGGAACTATTGGTTTGTTGCAAATAATATCACAGCGCAATAAGGATGGCACACATGATACAGTTGATGAAAAATAAATTGAATGGGTTTATCAGGATATTTACTTAATAATATTTGGCTCAATGTGTTATTACAGGAAGGATTAGTGTATTAACTTTAAGCGGGTACTCTATTTGAAATGCATGTATTTACAGCATTGCAAGATGGCAATCAGGCTAACAAAGAGTATATTTAACATAGAAATGTATGCTATACAAGTGTTGAAGAGACATAGTTCTCCATCCTTGACAAAATGCAATGAGCGGTGAAACAACATTGGGTGTTTGTTTAGCCTTCTGCTCATTCGTTGTGCTTGGAGGTTACTTTACTAGATACATATTTTAATATTCCTCCCAGAGTGTTTCCCACTTTTCTGTTTAAAGATTGGAAAAGGTGCTTAACTTTCTAAATCCAATTGCATATCAGATATACCTGTAGGGGGTGCTCTGCATTTCAACCATGCAGAAAAACTGACACTGCTCAGATTTCTAGGGTGTATGATAGTATACACAGAAAATGTTCCGAATGGTGTGCAGCATGGGTGTGTTTTAGCACTGATGTAGGCTCATGGCATGTACAAATGGGGTAGGAGGGTGGTAGCTAGGGATTTGCCCTGCAATGGTAGTGCGCATTTTCAGTGAGTGTAGGGACTCATTTCTAAACCCCAATCCCTGCTAATTTTTAATCTTAATACCAACTACTAATTCAATTAGTGTTTAGAACGAGACAGCTGAGTCCATAGTACTGAGTACAAAGCAAGGGTGCAAAGTTAGGGTCTGCAGACACAGGTTCTGGAGTGCTGCTCAAAGAATAAATGCAAGAAATAAAGCTGCTTTTGCGATGGAGACGTTAACTCAGGAATGTGCGATTTCATGTTGCTGTAAGTAGGCCCTTTTTTCAAAGCTTCCAGCGTAGGAAGGCAAGAGGACATTTTTTTCAACTAAGCCATTTGGCTGGCGTTCGCTGCACTAAACTCTGCTTAAAAGGTGACAATATGATAGAACAGGGTTAAACCATACATGGTAGCACTCTGGGAGCTTCCAGGAGGTTTGGGGTGGCTGATTGATGGGATGACATCACTGAAAGAGGCAGAGCTATGGTATGCCTTCTATACAGGGGTATACCTTGAAAGGAAGAGTGAGGGAGACTTTAAAAAAGGTGCATAGGAAAGAAAGGGGATTCTGGCTTCTTGGGGACTCCGACTGTTTCTGCTGGGTCATTTGGCTTTTGAGGTAGAGAAAAAAGAATGGGGTTGGAGACTTCTGAGCTGGGATGGTGTGTGTCGTGTTGGCAGAGGAGAGGAAAGTAGAGTCGTGGTGGGTTGCAGATGTGAAGAGGCTGAGTGAGAGAGTGCTTCAGAGGGCCTGCCACCAGCTGGGGGAGAGAGACAGTCTGCATTCAAGATTAGTAAGCATCATGGCTGGCGGCAGTCCCTTGGTAGCAATCTCTCTCACTTAGCATTACCCTTACTTTGCCCGGCGACCCCAAAGATTGCAAATTGGGATAGCTAGAAAACTCAAAGGTGCACTTTATTTCCCGATCCCACCTATTACTGAAAGTCTGGAAACCCCAAATGATGATAGTAGCAAAAGTTTGAATTCCTAGAATTGGCCATAGCTGCCATCTCAGGTTATGCGGTTGGCTACTTTTTTCTGCTATTTCCTTGCTTATGTTGTCCGAAGGCGTAGACATTTCCCTTTTTATGCACCCTCTCCGGCTCACTTACAATAGAAAGGTGAGGCGTTTCCTCATATAAAAGCACATGACTTTGTGTTGCTTGGACAACGAGCAGGGGAAGAAACGCCCCACCAGCTCTCCTAATGGGGATACGCCAATAAATTCCCTAGTGATGATCATTCAGGTAAATTGGACCGTAGAACAGGGGAAATTCCCCTTCTGTGAGTGAAATCTAACAACAGTTGCAAAGTACATTCACACAAAGCCAACCTCTGAGTGGGACACCAGAAGTGGATCGAAAAGGTTACCTATTCCCACTTTGAGGAGGACAGAAGGCATCGGGCACTATAGCCATATCAAAGAAGTAAAAAATATCAAATCAGGACAATGATGTTGTGGCTATCGGAAATGCAGGACTTTGTAATGAAACGTGCATAATGGTGTGTCAGTATGCAAAACCCTCAAACATTTTGCACCCAACTATATAGAAGAAATGGAGGGATTGGAAACTATGTGGAATTCAGAGGTTTGCTGAGCCATAGTAGTTACCTAGAACAAAGGAACCTGCTGAAACACTTCTTTGGTCCTGAAGAATTCAATACAACAACCAGTTTGCAGATACTGGTCATGCCCGATCGGGAAACATCGCCATATCTGGATGTTCTTTTCAGGAATATTAGCTAGAAAACCATACAAGCTAAGAGGGTAGACGAATAAAGGATCGGCATCTCCCTTTGAATGGACAGGATGAGCAATAAAGAATTGTTTTTAATGTACAATGTAAGAAATTGGAATGGCTGGACTGCTCTGGCATCCCTATTATGTAGGCACTACCATCATTGATGCTTAATGTATTACATTTGTGATAAGTCACCCTTTTCCATCTATAGGTTTAGAATTGCTCCACTACTGCCTTTTCCAAAAATGCATTTTGATATGGGATTACATATTGGCTGGAGGTTGAGTGAGCAATTGACCATAGCAAAAAACGTTGGCGTAAGAAGAACATTGGGCGAGTAGATGAGATTAAAGAAAGGGGATATGGATTAGTGGGTGAGCCAGGTGTTTTGCTGTGTAGTGGCAGTATGGTAAGTCTGTCTGACCTCAGAGGTTGCAATGCATGCTGGGTATGGGCCTCCTGCACACTGAGTAAGGGTTGGACTAGGGCAATGGGAAAGGATTTCGCATGAGGTGGTAATGGAAGGTGCCATTTAAGTTTACATTCAGTGAAAAGCTTTTGAGCATATAACAGCTGCATAGAAGGATGAGGGATTTCTCGGGCCATTTAGAATGGTAACATGTTACTTCTGGCATGATGCAGTGTGTAAAACAGCTTATTTGTTTTGGTAAATTACCATTAAATAATACATTGGATGTCAATTAAATAAAGTCTGTTCTCTAAGTGTGCAAAGATCCAAAATGATCCAAATCGCAAACACTCTGAGACCCACTGTAAAGGGGCAAACCGAGAAAATGGCACCCCAAATATGACACTAATGTATCCCCTTTTCCTTTGATCTCGGTGTCCCTCAGTAGTCACATCCGTTTTTCCATTAGTCCCCCTCTTTTTCATACAGTTTCTAACTCCCGCACCTATAATCCTTGTCCCCTCAGTATTTCAATGCACAAGTTTCCCCCTTTTTACCTCAGTCCCTCTTGCTATTATTTCCCTTTCCCACTCTCACCATCTCCTGCATGTGGCACTCTGTTCAGTTTTGGTCTGTCTCTACCTGCTTCCCCCCTCCATTGTTTGCTCGACACGCCCTCCTTAATGCTACCAGGGAGAACACGGATGGCTCCACCACTCACTCACCCCCCAAATTTTTCCATGATGGCCTTGCGGGACTGCCCCCCATACGACTTTGGAATGGTGCGGGAGCGTGCAACATCCTTCTTCTTCTCAACAGGTTTCTTCTTCTCCGGGGCAGGAGGCTTTTCACTTTCAACAGATCCACCACTAAAGAAAGGGGAAATAGGTTATTTTGGCTGAGAGAGGTTATTTATACTTTTATGTATATACGTTCTGGACACCAAAATGATGCTGGGGTGCTGTGCAGGTGTGGGATATGGTTTAAAGGGGTGCTGTACTGCTGCTGGTGTCATAGGGTGGGCTGTGTTTGTGGAGGGAACATCCTTTGTGTTAGGTGCTGCACTGCAGTGCCGCTGCCAATAATGTTAGGAGGTTATGCGCTGCTGTCTATTGCATTAAGCATACTGGGTGCTGGGGGTGTTGCTTCATATTCTATCATTGTTCTCATATCCCATATTCTCTCTATGGAAATATCTCTCACAAGCAGGCATCCACTTTCTCTCTATGATCAAGAAGCATGTTCCAGGAAGGTCTGGGTTCTTGGATGGCGCGGGCTGTGGGCACTTCTTACCTTGCAGTAGAAGGTCCAGCACTTGACACATTGTCTGCACTCTCACCATCTGAAAGAGCTCAAAGGTATTGTTATGAAGAAAAGCAATGCCAGGGACTTTCATGGACCTGCCGGTCACAGAAAAACACAGTTCCCCACGATAGTCCACGCTTCAAACAGCACTCCTCAAAAGCACCCAGTGCGTCACATTGCTCTGCAGCATTCTGCACATTTCCACAGCATTCAACATTTCCCGGTTGCATGGAGCACATCCCCACAACACTCCATTCAATCCCCAAGCACTCCACAAATCAGCACATAATTTCACACACTTCCCCCAGCAGTCCACAAATCTCATTATAGCCCGGCACATATGCAGAGCACTCCAAATCGTCAGCATCATATGGTACTACCTACATACATACATCTCAGCTTTCTCCGCAGCACACCAGAGTGATATGCAATTCTCCACAGTGCTCCACTGCCAGGGTCTTCACGTGTGTTCAAATTCATCTCTTTCCATTATCTGGAAACCCCTCACCTGGCAGTGTATCTCCAGTCCCTGAGCTCTCATCCACGAGCTCAGGACTGCAAGGGCCTTCCTCAGGGGAGGGTTCAGCCGATTCCTCCTCCTTTTCCTGTGCAGGCTGCACATCTTTCTCTTCCTTTTTTGTTTCAAGGCTCAGGGACTCTTCGGCAGTCTCCTAGATTGTGGAAAGAGGAGAGAATAAAGGTGTTAAATGACAATTCAGAGGAGGAGCACGGATGTGGCCAAAGCAAGGAGTTGGAAGCCATTATGATGCAAACTCAAGGCCTTGATGTTGGAGGAGGATAGTTAAACCACATGAGGTGCGTTTCAGAGGTTATGTGGCTCAGTTGAGGGGAGGGGGTTAATGGCGAAGCCAAAGGCCTGCTTGTTTGTATGTACAAGCAGGCACTCGCAGAATCCTTGTGGAGGTGGCCTTTACATTTAGATGATATTAATTCCTGTGCTATGTCCTTGAATTCCAAACATCTTGTGCTATAATGGGGGAAGAGATGGCAGGGGCATCTGTAGTAAGTTGAGCGTCACTCATGTAGGGTCTGAATCTAGTCCGATTTTATTTGTGGATAAATTGCTGATTGTGTTGCATGCATTTAAAGATTAATGTACTATAGGAACTGGTATGGTGTAGATTCAGTGCCTGACACACTGAAAGTGGACTCTGTGTGGTTAATTTGTGGCGATGAGCCTGCTAGACCCTCATCACCGCAGCCAAAGCTCAACAGAAGGCTTTCAGGTTGATAAGGACTTACTCACGTCCGGCTTATTTACAGATCTGTTCTTGCTGACTGATGGCACATTTGCAGTTGGTGAGTTCTTGTTATACATAGATCCTGGCAGCTTTTTTTTGCCGCCTTAATATATCTGGGGGGGGGGGGTGTTACTGATGTCAGTCAGTGTACGGTGAAGCTTTTTGAGCAAGGTGTTGACAATGGATGATGTACAAGATAATGATGCCAGGATATTGAGGTCTTCTGCCAGAGAAGCCATGGTATTATTTTTGAAGGAGTCAGAGAAAGGGTTTGGGGCTGTGTTAGTCCAGTTTTAAAATCTAACAAAATAAGTTTTGATACCTTTTATTGGACAAACTGAAAAAACTATGCTGGGATGATAGTTCTATTAGCTTTCCAAGTTCTGTTCCCTTCTTAGGTCTTTTGGATGCCAGTGGCACCATCTCTGGTCCTCTCGTTGTGGTTGATGTGCTGTATGCTGCAGACAGTAGAGATGAAGGCATCAAGGATGTGTGGAGATGCTGGGGATGAGCCATGTTTCTGATTTGAGAGTGCAACCAAGTTGTGCGGTGATATGGTTTGGAATATATGCAGGCGTGGAGCACTACAAAGGTTGTACTAATGTACACAAGTTTATGCTTCAAGCCTGGCCAGCAGGCATTTTGGTAGTACTATTTAAAACACAATAATGTCTCAAAGTATGGTAAATGTACTACACTAACCAGTTGAGGGGGTTTCAAAAAAGAAAACAGATGTTTTAGCAAACAAGAACTGTGTTATGCTCAGTCGAATTAGAGGTTCTTGCTTATATAGTAAAGGCATTAAATGAGTACGGTTGTCAAAGAACTAAGGTTCCACTGGAGCAGATGTAAACATAGATCAAGACACTATTACTTTAACGTTTTAATATATTAGCATCCATCGCAAAATATGTAGCCTGCATGAATGTTGGGATTGAAGGTGGTGATGGTGGAGACACTCAATAACAACAGTGATAAGGCAGAGTCCTGGGGGCATTACTTTTCTATGTATAGAATTCAGAGTAATACAGGGGCATAGATTTTGCCAAGTATTAATTTGTCCGAAAAATATGACAGCTCTCATGAACTGAGTCACCTATGCCTATTGGCTGAAGTCATACAATCAGAATGCTGTGATGAAGCGCATTGAAGCTGGTCAGCTATGAGATCCACTAAGACCATTCGAGAGAAATGATCACTAGATCTTGACCCCTCTCTGGCCTAAACTCTGCCTGCAGTGGAATGCTTGCTCTTAACATACACACTGGAAATGGGGGTAGAGCACTAGAACACACATATCACTGCGCTGACCATGATGGTTGGGAGTGGGTCCTGCTGCCAGTGAGCGGTTCTTGGGAGACGGTGCTCTTCTGTCTCTATACGTGGGTTTTTGGTAAGAACCCCGTTCACCCAGGGGCTGTAATACTGGTAATATTGGTTGTGAGTGGACTTAATGTGTTAAGCAATAAATGAGGGGTCCTGTCAATTGTTTCTAGGTTATAACAGTGATTTATTACACACTTAGTTCGCGGCCCGCCAGACATGGAATTTGGATGCCTGGAAGTACAGACCACAATTTCGATAAGAATGTATGCAAGATTTGGGGGGGTGTGCGTGCGTGCGTGTGTGTTTTTCAGAATTAACTATTGTCCGCCTTTCACTGGTTCCCTGTTTTTTCACATGCATCCTTAACACCCTTAATTGGATGTGACTGGCTCCAGAGCTTTGACGGAGTCACCGCATTGTAAACCAAGGAGAGTAGCCTGTCATGCAAGGAAGAAGCAAAGACCTGCCCTCAGACCTGTCAGTGGAGAAGCACTGGTATGCAGTTGGATGCATGGAGACTTCGACACAGAACAAGGTGTAAGGATGTTTGGAACATGGGGGGATGCACAGTGTTTGGGTGAACCCCTGTAGGCTATGTTGTGAGGGCATATCTATCAGTCTAGTAAGGGTGCATTGGACAGGTGTGGAGCTTGCAGAAGACCAGTGTGGGAGGGCAAATATATATGCACCAAGGTTAATGTGCAACCCATCCAAAAAAAAGCAAATTCACCCCTCAATCAAAATACGTTTTTGGAACCCAAAATGGATGATTGCAATACACAAACCTCAGCAAAATCATACATGTTTTTGGGTTCCATTTAAGTAATATATGTTGTTTTTGTCAATCACAATCATCGACCGCTGTTAGTCATCACTGCACAATGCATAGTGTAGCTTCACCCCTGGCATCAGAACAGGGACTTGATTCCTTTTAAGTGCCTTAAGCGTCACTGAGGGCTAGAGAGATTTGGGGGTTTAATAATGACTGAAAAGAGACATTGCTATAGCACTGTATGGGTAGGGTACAAGGGGTCAAGATGTGTAGATATCTCCTAAAAAGGTCAGAGGACAATACATCAGGCAATGAAGGCCATGGTTCTCCTTGATAAAAATGGCAAGCTCAATTTAGTTTAATTAGGTGGAATGTTTTTCTCAAGGACACGGATTAAGGCAGTGCGGCTAGACAACTCTGCTTCAACTATGAGAGCATTATTAGTTGTATGCACACTCACAGGAGCTTCGACAGAATATCTCCGTGACAGACTAATGGCAAAACTAGGAGAGACACTGGCAGGCAAAGATGATACTTAAAAAAAAAACATCTTTCCACTTCACAAGAACTTTTTAACTATCTAGCAAATTTGTGAACATTGCTGCTGCAATGGAGACAACATTGCCTGCAAAGAGCGGTGAGTACCAGAAAGTGGTTGCTTGCAAGGTTAAGAACATTATCAGCTATTGAAATGTGGTACAGGTGTGGATGGAATGACATGGGGCAAATGAAAATGAGTGTCCAGCTCCAAAATGTAATGTCATAAGTGTGGCACTAAGGGGCATTTTGCAAGTAGGTTTCCTAAAATAAACTGACCAAAAGCAAAGTTAGGATGGTCGATTGAGATTTTCAGCAAGTATACGATGAAGAAATGGTAATATGAGTGTCTGGTGGTCTGTAAAGTGCAACAGGGAACACCATGAAAGTGGGTGAGGAAGAATGATACTGGACAATGGTCCCCTTATAGTTTACGTGGAGGTTTAGCATGCACTTTGGGTAAATAAATCAAGAAAATGTGTTCCGACATAAGAAAGTGCCTGTGCAGTGCTTGGTTACTGTCACACGTGAGTGGGATGGAATATAGTACACGGCTGCAGTAAAGTATTTATACTGAACTATTTATTGTACCATACACCGATATTATGGTTCTCTGGCCACAGTCCAGGGCGTTGTTGCCTCACAACGGCCCTTCTCTACCCCCTCCCCCTTCCCCCAGTCACCAGTGTCTTGATATAGGACAAGCACAAAGGGAGGCTCCTGCGGTGGTGGCGTTCCGCATTGGTGATGGCCTATTAAGTACCAATTCCCGTCTTCCTAGGTTGCCCTGCAGTCTCACCCAATTCACCAGCCTGTTAGTTGTCCCTCAGTGGTGGCGTTCCGCATGAGCAACAGGGCTGCTGTGCCCCACTAGCTCCTGTCCCTTGTTTCTTGTCTCCTGGCTCAACCGGCACTGTGGGCGCAGCTGCAGGCTTTCCGCGATTCAATCTCGCTCCGTGGCAGCATTCCACTTTGATGGTGTGCCTGGACCTCAGCTCAACCCGACATCCGTTTCCAGGCCAGTTTGTGATTCCCTTTTGCCTTCCCAGCCCGGCCCGTGATCTGGCCTCAGCTTTCAGGCCGGTTATTCAGTTGCTGCTTCCCAGCACCTTGGTATGCATGCCAGACGAATGCCTCCTCCTACGCGGCGTTCGGGTCATTCTCCCCTGCTTCTCGCTGCGCCTCGCTCTTCTTCCCCGAACGGCCCGCACCACACACACCACACAGCACACCCGAGAGAGACCAAAAAAAAGAAGAGGAAAACGCCTCATTAGTGGCGAGTCACCAACTCTGCTGGTTCCCCACCTGATTTCACTGGCAGCCACACTTGCCGTTACGTGCCACCCCCTCCCCATTAACACACACGAACCTGACTTTGTAATTAGCTGACAGCCGGGCTCACTGGACCACGTCCCCTTATGTCATTCGATCCCGCCCAAGTGTTGTTTCTTTACAGTTACAAACAGTCCAAGCGCATGTCACACGTCCTTGTATGACCTGCAAAATTTGTAGTGGAGAAGGTTACTTGTGTTGTGGGCTGGGACCACAAAGGTGCCCGACAATAGAGGCTAGATGTGGCAAGTACAGATTCTAAGCATCACCACACAGATATCAAGTGGCAAAGTTATACCCTCTGATTTCATTAATCGAAAAGAATTATTAAAAGGTTGTCCACACAATATCCAATTTAAACTTGACATTAAACCCAATGTACACAGTGAGAGGAATCAGGGTGGGTGTTCGGGAGATATAAAAATAACGAATGAATCTGGTCGTGGGATAGTGACATGACTGAACGTGTCTTCCGATTGGTTGTTACTCGTGGTCTAGGCTTGCAAATTAGATACATCCTTCAGCATGTGGGTAGATTTCAGAGGTCTCAATGATATAATTCGGGTGGACTGGTACCCTGTTCACAATATAGCAGAAATGTTGGAAATGTCCTAGGCAAATGGTTGACATGTTACAGTTTTTGTTCAGCTCATTTTGAATTGTTCTTCATCTATTTGAGTTATTATAGTTTTAGGTTTTATTTTAAGGTTTTCCTTTCTTTTTGTGATGTATGGGATACTGTCACAGGAGTTGAGCCATGGTGTTTTAAGTAATTCCACACATTAATATTTATATATTTTTTTTAATTTTATTTTGCTTTTATCAATTTTCTGATTTTGCAAAATGGTTTTCCATCTTCCTTTTCATTTTCTGTTTTCTTCTGCTTTCTTCCACTTAGGTTTGCCTGTTTCGAGACCATTGCTTTAGGCGGCCAAGTTTGCTGCGAGGAGTTCCGTCTCTTTTCTGGCGCATTCGTCCAAGGCGGCTTTTAGGATTTTTGCCGTTGCTAGAGACCATGAAGTCCTTGAGCCACTCATTAAACGGGACCACCACACTTCTTCGTCGTACTGAGAGAACGGTTCAAGTAGAGGGCCGAGGAATGCTCTTCTCCATTTGATGGTCTTCGGGCAGTTTTAAAGGAGATGTTTCACTGACTCCTTTTCTGATCGGATTTTGCACAGACGACAATGGTTTGTAGCAGAGAGGCCCCTAATGGCCCGGACTTCATTAGTTGGCAATAAGTTCAACCTTGCCCTTAGGAGAGTAGAGCGGAGTGCTCTATCCAGAAATCCATTGACGATTTCAGTCATAGTATTCAATTTTTTCGGTTGAGATGAAAGGTGTTTTAGGAGTTTATTTTTTCCGCAATTGTTTGAGTTTCAATCCAGTCTTCTTGGTCCATTTTCCTTTTTCCTTTGGTTGGATTTTGGATCAATGTCTCTTCTGTGCATGCGATGTTAGCCAGACTTGTTCTTTGTTTGGCGGCCCATGTATTCAGCATCTTGCAGCTATCGTTGTTCATTTCCGTAGTTATCAGATTATATAGCGGTGGAGATTCAGGCATGAGCACTTTCCTGAAGAGGGACATTTCTCCTGCGTCTTTTACTGCTTTCAGGGAGCGCAGGCCCAGTTCTCGTCTGATGGCTGCAATCGATGTCGAATTCTGAAATTGGAGGACTTGCCGCCAGAAGTAAAATATTTATTTTTCAGTTTGAACTATTGTATGCATATACACATTTGTAAACTATGCACTTGTCTTAAAACACTATTGTTATTTTTTTACTTGCCAGAAGGTGTTTACACTCAAGGGAGGTTATTTTTTCACTTGATCTACAAAACATGTTTTATTTAGGTTTCTTTGATTGATCCGATGTTACATCAAACTTTGTTTTTTCTAGGAAAGTGGTTACCATCTCAGATCTGTTGTCAACATTTCACAGATTAGTCTGCATGAGAACTGAAAACATTTAATGGCGTTCACAACACCGGTGGGGTGCTTACGAGTAGCACTGAACTCCAATTGTATTAGTGTTCGTGCGTTTCAGCATCTCGTGCGAGAGCTGCCACAAAATAATTGATTGGCATAATTCCAGGATGATATACATATGCCGTGGTTTTTGAAGGAAGATCAGCATGTTCGTACAGTGTGCTTTTTGATGAGAAAGGACAAACTTTAATAATAAGGTAACATCAGGTGATAAAGTGCCTAGTGTATCAACCATGGGTACACTATACGTGCAAAGTGCACAATAATGAGACATGGCGTTGTTGGTGTAGTGCTTCTGAAAAAGGCATACAACTGTAAGAACCATGGTTTGATGAATTAACTACTCCAAATTAGTACCAAATGGTAACTATGCATATGTTTAAAAAAACACAAATACATTGATAAACACGTGTAAACATGAACATTTGGTGATCTGAAAACAGGCAGTAAATCATTCCACAGCAAAGACCACTGCAGCAACAGATGCCAGGTCTCTTTGGCTACATGTGGTGTTTTCAGCAATGCAGAAGGGCATGTGAGTTTCCACAGCATTCGCCTCAGGAGTTTTAGGAGATTCTGGAAAATGTAATGTAGTAATTGCGAAGGAGGAATTGACCGCATGTGGGCTACACATGAGGTCAAACATTTTGTGGGGGTTACCTTTTACAATAAAGTGGAATCTTTTGACTAATCCAAGGTTGTAAACAGTAGCATCACCCAAGGGCAGGAGGTGTATGCTAGACATAATGGAGTTCAATGGTAGTGTAGAATATGCATTTATTCATTTATTTTGGGGTATTTATTTTGCGCCGCCCCAGAATACAGATAGGGGCACAAATTATAGCAGGGCTGTGTTATATACAATAAAGCAACAAGGAGTAGTAATTAGGGATGCAGTGGGGGTCAGCCGACAAGCAGCTCAGGGGTTTCTCTGGTGCATGAAAAGGTACTCCTCGAAGAGGTGGGTCTTGAGCTCCTCTCTGAGGGTGGGCACGACTCTAATTTATTTAATTTATTTATTTTAATGTTTATAATGTGCCACTCGCCCAAAGGCCTCAGGGCGAGGTATGAGGTTCTACTCCCTGGGGTGTAGATCACAAATGCCCGTTTCCAGTTTTGTTTTGTTTTTGTAACTAATATAGTCTGAGTGTGGGCATAATGTGGTCAAATTTGAGAATGTTTTTGATGTGGCAGACCACGGCATGGAGGACACTTCTCATTGGTGTGAGCGTAAAGGCGAGTAGGCCGGTGATTATGGAATTCTACTATCCAGGTGAGAAAAGGGTGTCCATTGCTGTGTTCGTTTTGAACGAGAGATGGCTTTCAATGCAAAATCCCAGGACCTTGGTGTGTGGTGTCAGCAGTGGGGCAAAGCCCTCTAGGTTATTGGCAGACAGCCAGGTTTGGATGTGGGTGCGTTCAGTGTAATTGGAGAGGAGGAGGACATTGATTAGAGGAGTACGTTTAGGGTGTGCACTGCACAGCCAGGTTTGTATCAAGGTGAGGCATGCATTAAGCTGGTGGATGTGTCTCATGGATGTGATTTTGAGGTACAATTGACTAGCGTCTTCATATTGGTGTGTGTGGATGTTGTAGCAGGCCAGGAGAGATGCCAGGAGCTCCATGTAGAAAGTACCAAAGTTGGTAAAACCCTTGGCAAGATGCCAACCCTCTTGCCACCTTTCACACATAAGACACATTATCAGTATGTTCTGCCACTGTAGCCAATTAAGTTACATCCCCAAAACAGATGGAAACTGATCATTTTTAACATGAGTGAAACTCCACATGCAAATGTTTTGAAATATTGCAGGAAATCCCTTACTGTTGTAAGCTATGATATTGTATGTGGAAATATCAGGGTCTCTGCATGAACAGTAATTACAGCATGCAGAACTCCGAGTGAAAAATCTACAAAAATAAAGTTATAATAAGCCTCTTGTCTGACTGAATCCTGCTGTGCACTGAAGTGGGCTTGAAAGGGGAAAATGAAGCTACCTAATGCTGTGGGGGTAGTAGGCGATGGGTTTCAGAGAGGGAACACCAAAGTGCAACACCCAAAGTGACAAAATAAAATAAATAACTTCATTCTCACCGATATGGCTTTACCATAGCTTTCCTCCTCTTCATAGAGCCCTTTTCCTCCGGACTCCTCTTCTGTGGGCTTCTCTTCACCTCCTGATGCCTCTGTCAAGATGGTGTTCTTGCCTTCCTCATTCTCTTCGTCCATTTGCTTCACATCCTCTCCAGCAGTGGTGCCTTCCCCCTCCCCTTTTCTCCTGGTTGTGACATCAGGCTCTGCATTGGTAGTGAATACGTTGGTCGCTCCTTCTGGCGTGCCTCCATTTTCAGCTTCAGGAGTCATGCGCAGACTTGTGTTACCGTGGTCCAGTCCCAGGGTCTCCCCTGGAGCCAGGTCTAGGAGATGGTCTTCAAGAGCCTTCTCTGTAGTTGTGGCAGGATGTTGGTTTTCAGGAGTCTTCTCTGTTCCAGTGGTTTGTTGTGCTTCTATTACTTTCTCAGTAATGTCAGTTTTATCGACTACAGGATCTTGCTCTGGACGTGTGTCTGCATGTTGGTCTTGAGGAGTCTTCTCTGTGCTATCGGTGTGGTGGGCTTCAGTGGCCTCCTCAGTCATGTCAGTGTTATCTACCTCAGAGGTCTTCTCTTGATGTGCACCTTTGCAGTTCACTCCATGTTCCTCCTCTTGACTCGTGTCCCCATGGATCTTGCCCACAGAGTCCCTTTGATTGTTTCCCGTAGCCTCTTCAGTCGTGCCTCTGTGATCATCTCCCAGGTACGTCTCTTCTTTCAAAACTTCAGTCTTCTCAGGTGGGCCAGCTGAAAAATCTATGGATGGAGTGCCCTCGGCTTGGTCTGTTGATTGATGCTCCATCCCTAAACGAACAGAAGAAAAATGATATAAATATGTCAGTTACCAATCAGAGATCTTCTGATCTTACGGCTCCCAAGTATCCACCCAGCTGTAAATACTCTTTAAATAGTTATTTTAGGAGATGCAATGATGGTGGTGGCAAAATGATTATCTCAACCATTGACGACTGATGATCCCTTCTTCTCGGACCAAAGTCAATGGGGGCCATTACAAGTTTGGTGCTGTGCTAAAAGTGCTGGTAAAAATGTCAGTAAATCCGTTACCGCACTTTTACTGCACCGCCAAACTACAGGTTTGCCAGTGGGGCTTACCTGATTTACCTCCAGCCAAGAGCTGGAGGAAAATTGGGCGCCCCACTGGCAAAAAACTGACAGTATTACAGCACCTTGGTCATACTGCCATTCCCCTCCATCGAGTCCTATGTGACTCCATGGAGGAGAATGCCGGTCCTATGGGACTCAATTGAATGGGGAGAGACTACTCTTTTGGCAATCTGTAATAACCTGGCAATTCTGGGATATCAGGCGGCGCAAACGTTAGGTCAGTTTTCCGGTATCCCACTGTATTACCAGCAGGATACCAGCAAACTAATAATGATGCCCAATGATTGTTATCACACATCCAGCACTAACGAGGACCCTTAATGCACCATAAGCAACATACAAGGGTGGAAGAACATCATGTTCTTGAAAGCCTTTAGGCAACATCTACAAAACAATACAGATTATACAAAATTACAAGAATAGAATAGCTAGGTTACATCCCAAATCTTCATTAAAATGAGATTATCAAGTACTAAAAATATCATCAAGAATCACATTAGCAATCAAGAGTCCTTACACTTAACACCTCATAAAATACTACTACTCAAAACAGAATTTAATTACGATATGACATGCACTGGGGTGACTGGAATCTTTGTGTTACAACTGCTAAAACGAGCTGCTCTTCTCAACCCAGCCCTATGTATACATTTGGCCACAAAGCTCACATTATCACCCTCACTGTCCCTTCGCATAATGTCAGGGCAGCTGATAAAGGGGAAATAGTGTTGCTAATAAAAAGAGGCTTTGATTAAGCAGTCCTAAATCTTCCCTACAAAAAGGGCAGAACAATAAAAGGTGTATTTCTGACTCTGCTATGTTTTGAAAAAAGGCACAAAAATCTAATTGTAGGGGACTCCATATTTTTAAGCAATGCTCTAATGGCACGAGCCCATTTGAGAAAAAGGTATACAAGTACAATGTGGACTAATAAAATCCAAATAGGATTCATAGCCAAATGCCCATTTACAATCCCAATATTTCAGTGCCAAGGCAGAGTTCAAGAGCTGTCCAATGATCGATCTCTCGATCTCTCTCTCTCTCTCTCTCTCTCTCTCTCTCTCTCTCTCTCTCTCTCTCTCTCCCTCTCTCTCTCTCTCTCTCTCTCTCTCTCTCCCTCTCTCTCCCTCCCTCCCTCTCTCCCTCTCTAACCCCCCAACCCCCCCATCTGCCTTGGTTTACCCACCCTGGCCGAGGCGTCTTTAAATACTGATTATTGCTATTGCCCAGTAACCTCTTCTGTCTGTTTTCTCAGAGCTAATGCTGCAACAGTGTTCCTGAAGCGTTGGCTCACTGACTCTCTCTGGGGCTTTCGATCTGTCCCTCCACTAGCCACGCTTAGTCATCTACAGGTAGTTGGGGTCAGTGGCTGGCATTCAATCCATTGGAATCATCTAGGGAAATCACGCTCAGTTTCACTTCGTATTTCGACTTTACCTCCTTCTCTTCCCTTTTCCTACCAACCAAATATCCATCCTTCCGAAGTCTCACTCCGCCTTCCTGTCTCCACCCTTCGATAGTAACTCCTTTCCTCCACCCACTTTCTTTCTCTTGCTATTCCTTGCTCCCTATGACTACCTCCCTCCTCCCACTAATACTGCTCCACACTACCGCTTCCCCTCTCCACTACTACTAATACCAGTGGCAGATTTAAGGCAAAGGACACTGGGCAGAAACTGACCGAGGGCCCCAGCTGGGCGGGTAATGGAGGCTGAGTCTACAGTGGGTGGAGTTGCACAATGTTGAACTTTAGGGACAAATGCTACTCTTGTGTTTTTTTAATACCATTTTCTGTGTTTGGGGTCCTGACTTTTAGCTAGAGACAGCTGAGCCTCCTCGCCAGGTTTTGCTGTCAATGGTGGTAATATTGAATGATCCAGCCGGAAGCTAATGTTGGAAATGATAGGGTTCAAGGCAACGGGCAATAACATGGGCAATGGGAAGGGACATTACAGGAGCTTATATCACAGGATAATTCCTACTACATGAAGAACCATTGTGTGCATGTACCTGGTGTTCTTCCCCCACACACTTGAAATGTCATTAAACACATCCTAGACTTAAAGGAATTCTCCTTTTAATCTCAAAACATACCAGGGGGTACCTTTTCTTGTGGGTGCTTCTTGTGTCACTTGAAAGACCTCTTAACACCAACCCACCACCTCCATACCTCCTCCAGTGCCACAGGGCCCTGCTGCAGGGCAGTGAATGGAAATGGAGAGGGAACAATGGCAGGGTAGTGAGGGAGAAATGTAGAGAAGGAGCAGGCAACATGGACACTGATTGGACAGGAGAGTGGAGAATGGAAGGCGGAAGCGTGAGGGAGAGATTGGGGGTGAGGGAAGGCATGAGATAAGGTGATTGAAGGGAGCCAGGTGAGGGTAAAAGAGAGAATGGGTACAGAGAATGAATGAGGACAGGAGAATGGGGCAATTGTTAATGAGCAAAAAGAGGGGAAATGCAGGATAAAGAGAATTAAAGGTAGGGGACATAGGGAGCAGGGGGTTCACGAATGTGAGGATAATGGAGAATAATAGAGGTCAAAAGAGTCGGGGAGAAAATGAAGAGTGAGGCAGGGCAGGACAAAAGCAGGGAAGGGAGGAAAGTGAGTGAGAATTGGGGGAAAGGAGGTGCAGCAACGTAAAGGCAAATGGTGTGATGTGGGCAAACAAGGGAGGGAACCATTGAGTGGAGGAAGGCAGGTCAGTAATGAGGAAGAGCGCAGGACCTTTATAACAAAGAACCTTTGACAGAAATGGAGAAAGAAAAGGGCAGGAGGATTAAGGGCATGAGGAAAGAAACAGGCAACAACCATGTTAAAAAAATACAGAAAGAGTGGGATAACAGAGAGGAAATTGCTAGTAAGGAAAAAAGATAGGGGCAAAAGAATGCTGTATGTGAGAAAAAGGAAGCAGGAAGGAAAGGAGTAAAAGGGGAGCATATTTGTGATGTAAGGTGGGCAGGTGCTTGCCAAACACCTATACGCAGTCACAAGTGCAGTAGATTAATTAACATGGAAACAATTAAAATGCAGCCTCTTAGAGAAAGTGGTTATGAAATGGGCAAACAGGTCCACATGGTTGACGAAAATCCCCTTTGTGTGAGTTCTCTGTGTTCACCTTATACCAAATTGACAGCTAAACAGATGAAACCCAAAGTTGGGGAACGGGGCTGGGTGTGTCTGTGGGGTGGCTAACCATCCCGCATTTTGCAGGACTGTCCCAATTTCATGGTATGTGTGCTGTGTCTCGCACACAGCCAGCTCAGCACAGGAATAAGCCCCAACTTTTCTCCTCTGAAGCAGGGTCACCTATCCAAAGTCTTCCCAGCTCACACTTTTCATGTGACGGTTAAAAGCGCAGGGAAGCACAACACCTTTTCCAGTGTTCCCCCCCCAACACCCCTAGGTTCAGCTTTGTGTCAACTTAATTTCAATAAACAGATTAGAGGTTTATGACACAAACACAGGGGTGCTTGGGTAAGGACTGTTGTCCCTAAAAAGGTGCGATTGGTGGGCGATAATAAATGGGACTGGCAGTGTGACACTGAATAGTGTAAAATAATGACTCAAGCAGATTACCCTATGTTGCATTATCTTTCACTGTGAATACCTTTTTTAAAACCAAATGATATTGTTTTTAGGTCTACATTCCTTTGCATGCTGCTACTGCAATCTCAGATTCAGGAAGGGGAAAATAAAAAGCTATACATGTGTTTTTGCTTGACCTATTTCAATCACAATGTGCATAATGTCAGGTTGGCTTCTTATGTCATTTGTGTAATTCTCAAGGCATTGTTAGAAAACGAATTATCTTTTTTGGAAACCCAAACCGTACAAAATATTTACGTGACCTCTCACTGGGAAGATATGTAGTCAACTGCTTAAATCACAGCCTGGGTACAAATACTGATTTCATCACTTTAACAAAATGTGTGATCCTTTGCAAATCATCACTGTGCCTGATCTGCTGACATTGGGTGTCACTAGAATGGATTCAGCTTGCAATGTTTCCTATGAAGAAAACCCCTCATGATTTACTAAACTATTCAGTTGTTGCATATTAATCATAGTGAATATTTATATATTGCACAGCACATTATTCTCTTGGCTTACACGTGAAAACTTCTTTTAATGTCTTTACCAATGGTGTCCTAGAGTAGCGAAGACGGTTGGTCACTGAGTGTAATGTTATTTACTGTGATGTCGCTTCTGATTATGTCAATCCATATTGTGCAAATTACGGTTCTGCATATCTATTGCTGGACAAGTCTGGAAGACAAATTAGAATGTATCAGTGCTTTGTATGCCCAACAGTGCCACAGTGTTGCGATTTTGTTGTTCTGTGTGTGTGTTCAGAGCCTCAGCGAGGGGCAAGCAGCTGCCTCTATTTTGGCAGTCTTACTACACAGCAACATATTTCTTTCAATGTGCATTTTGCCTTGCATGTATGGTACAGGCTGCCCTTGCCTGGCTGCTGTCACCTTAACTGAAGACTTTAAATGTTTACTTTGCTGCAGGTTACAGACTGCCATTAATAGCACCAAGCAGTGTTATCACCTCTTTGCCTTTTACTCTGGTTTCATCTGTGTTAGCACCTTGCTGACAGAGCAATTACTGACTTTTCAGTGGCAGTTTAGTATTTCAGCTCCCCCCAGGCTGCCTGTCCCCATGAGATTAAAGAGCATTCCTTTGTATCCTTCCATTGTTATCCAAGCAAACCAGGGGTGCCACAGACTATAGGCAAGGGGGGCCCAATAATTTTGCAATGGGCCCCCACAAGCCCTGACAAATGTTTAGCCAGGCCCAGTGAGCGAGTGCCAAGAATGCTCTTTTAGGGAGGGATGAGGGCTTGTGTGCTGTGGCTGATGTGAGGCGCAGGGGCATCATTTGGGGGTCACCAGGAGTCCCAACCGTTGCAACTGTGACCCATGGGGGCCACAGTTGCAACCCCTGGGAATCCCTTGCAACCCCAACTCGGAGTAAAAAAAGTTTGAAAACAAATTTGTTTTGCCCACAAAATAAAATGGGGGTTCCTGGTGTAGCGGGCCCTCCTGTGGCATGGGGGGACCCGCCACACCAGTTCTGGTGGGTCCCCGGTCCAGTCCTCATCCATCAGGGTGAAGGCTGGGCTGGGGAGGTACTCAGTAGGGGTTGGAGCTGACCGTGACATGTGGCACATGTCACATGCCACATTCAGCTCCAACCCCTTTACCCTCGGCTTCCTTGCAGCTCACATACAGGAACCAGGAAGCTCTCGCAGCTCCCTGGTTCCTGCTTGTGAGCAGCACAGAGGAGCTGAGAGGGCCTGGGCGGACGGGCACACCGACACTGCAAGAAAGAGGTAAGAAGGCTTTTTTTTGTAATATGATGTAAGTTTTGCCTGTGTGAGGTGAATGTCAGAAAAATGTATGTGAATGGTGGGTGAATGAGAAGTGATGTGATGTGTGTTTTTGAACGTTCTGAGTGCGCGGGTGTGTGCATGCGTAGCGAATGCAATGAGTGGATGTAAGAGAAGTTGTGAGTGCCTGGTGGGTGAATGAGTATGAATGTGATGGTGTGTTTTTGAATGTTCTGGGTGGGTGGGTGGGTGCGGTGCCTGTGTAGAAAATGCAATGGGTGGAGGTAATAAAAGGTGTACGATTGAGTGAGTGGTGTGTGAATGAGTATGAATGTGATGGTGTGTTTTTGAATGTTCTGTGTGTGTGTGTGTGTGTGTGCCTGTGTAGAGAAGGTGTGAGTGAGTGACTGGTGGGTGAATTAGCATACATGTGGTAGTGTGTGTTTGAATGTTCTGGGTGGGTTTTGGTGTGTGACTGTGTGGTGAATCCAGTGTGAGCGAGTGCAAGAGGAGATGTATGGGTGAGTGACTGGTGGGTGAAAGGGGATGCGTGTGTGTGTGTGCACGGCCCTGGGCAATTGGGGATCACTTGAGCATTTTTGCTACATCCTTTATTGACTTTGCTTGTTTTACTGGTATTTTTGGGCAAAGGCAAGTTCACTGTGCCATTCCCTGGCTAGACTGGCATTGTGGTGCAGTCAGTCTAGTAATTGCTTACTGTGGCATGATATGTATTACTCAGTATCTTTAAAAAAGCAAGCATGATAAGAAGTGTTACCTCGCTAGACTGATGTTTTGGTGTAGCAGCCTGTATATTCTTCACTGTAGCATGACTTTTTATTAACTGAGCATCTATGATGAATCAAGCAAGATAAGTGTTCTGATTGGTTTAGACTGGCTTACACTGGAACCAGTTTGGACAGTTGTCCTATTGTGACATGTCACTTTTAATGGCCAAACCAACAGGAGTATGTACTTACATAGGAGTACTGGTATATATTGCCAGAGCCAGTTTTGTGCCCTGTGCCAGTAATGATAATATAGAAACATTTCTTAAAGGGAACATAAGTATAGTCTTATATGAGAATACTAGCATATGTTGGTGGAGCCAGCATGGAAATCTATGGGCGCAGCCAGCATACAAATGTTTTTTATGCTGGCATATATTGCAGGACCGGCATGTTAATGCATTGGGAAATGCCCTGTGCACTTTTGGTGACTCGGATCTATTGTACTTTTTTTCATGATTTACCCTACACCCTACAAAACCAATTGTTGTCCCTTTAACCACATTGTTGGACTTTTACCCACATTTTCCCAGAAAGTGTGCTTTGTAATGCACAATTTAAACCCATTATTCAAAAGATTTACTCTGGGGAGGGAGAAGAATCCCCCCATCCCCCTCCCCCAACCCATTTTCGTTAGTTCGGGCTCCCTCGCTATGCTCTGTCACAATCACATACTTGTGAAAAATATTTTCACCCTCCAAAAAAACAATTTACCAGCCACTTCTGGTGGCTGGTATATTTGTAGACCAGTCACCGCCCCCTTCTTTCTATGTTACGTTAAAGATGTAAGCTTTGATTGAAAAACATTTACTTCTTTCACTTGCAGTAGTGCATGCCTTTGTAGCGGCATAATCATCATGGACATTCCACACACGTGGTGGTCCGGACCGGCCCGGGGTGTGGCATGCCCTGTGCTTTGTTAAGGAGCTTGGGGGGGGGGGCACAGCATGGCTCGCAGGGGAGCTGCCAAATGTTATGCTACGCCATTGTGCACCACTGGGTCTGACAAAGGGGTAGTAGGTAGGCCGCGCCTTGAAGTTAGCCAGTGAGTCCCTGGTGAGAAGCAACTTGTCAGTGTTTTCAATTTTAAATAACTGTGGTGCTATGAATTTATGTGTGCAGCAATGATGTTACATGAAATTTCTTTTTTTTTTTTTTAAGTCCTCTGTCACCCAGTATTACGCTTAGATAATAAAAACTATGGGGGTGTGAGAGTCTTGGGTATATTGAAAGAAACTTTCCCAGGCATACTCCAGCAAAGATAACATTATCAGGCGCACTTCCCTCTGTGCACGCAGACCAGTCTAATAAGTTTCTTCTATCGCAGAGGTAGCTGAATCATATATACATTTATAACCAGGGAATTTTGTGGATACTAAATCCTGGTAAAAGATTTCATTTTCAGGCCTTGCTCATGCAGCATTTTTCTCCTGGTTAAACAGCAGTGCACGCCTCCCTAGGTCAGTGCTTTTTTGGCTTGTTTAACACAGCAATGCCACGGATAACACATAATTCTGTGTCCATTGATCTATAGATGTTTCGTACACTAGCTGTAGCCTGCATTACAGATTTTGGTTACCCTGTTAGAAAAACTGCATTATGTATGTTTTACATATAGACCCCACGTCGAATCTGGAAAATGGCATTCCCAAATGTGTAACCATGGACAAATCATGCCTCCCTCTGTGCCTCGGCCTCCTATATCTAGATGAAATTAGAGCATCTAAAACACGGGTGCTAGATGCATCTAAAAAATGTGAAGGTTGTGTGCCATCACTTCCTGTGATGTCACTTGGGGCGGGGTCAAATTACATCACTTCCTGTGATGTAGTCAAGGGTCGTGTGATGTCACTTCCGCTACCCCTGGCATTTTGTTTAAACAACGTCTCTTGTGAGGCAATTGGTAAGGTGGTGGAGCAGTACACACAGGGTCCGCTCACCGTTTGTCAATCATCCAAGTGCTAAGTCGGTCTCTGACTAAATATATATATATATATATATATATATACACACACACACACACACACACACACACACACACACACACACACACGCACGCACGCACGCACGCACGCACGCACGCACGCACGCACGCACGCACCCTCCTTTAAGATCCTCCACACTCCATCACCACATCCACCTGCTGGTCTCTTCGTCTTCCACTACAAACCTCACACACTTCGCCTCCTCCACCCCCCGTTTCTCGCTTTATAATCTCCTCCCCTTCCTGTGATTGGCTAGCTTTTCCCTAGCCAATCTGACCTAACTATTCCCCACTGCATGGGAAGGAAACTTCAAAAAGGTCCTGTGCCCCCCCCCCCTTTTTACACACAGTTCCAGCACGCTCAGTCCATGGAGGGAAAAAAAAAAGCCCATGTGGACCACCTTTCCCTGCTTCTACGGCCACCTTGCAGACCCCAGTATATACTTAATACCCTGAGTGTCCAGTGATTTAATCTGCACACACATGCTCCTGCTTCACTGAGGCCATTACGGTTTCCCGCGGTGTGTCTGTCTTGGTGTGTCTGCCCCTCTCCCTCCAACTCTGCGCTTCCTCTTTGGAGAACTGGGAGGTTGTCACCTGTGTCCTGCTCCATTATCCGGTGGCGCAGCGACTGACGTACCTCGCAGAGGTGGTATTCGCTGGTGGGGACGCTTCCCGCATCATCACCTTCCTTCGGCCACTCACTGCTGTTATACATGTGGTGGTCTCCCCAGTTCCCTCGATGTGCTCCAGCCGAGATAGTGTGACCAGATGTCCCGGTTTTCTCAGGACCGTCCCAGGAAATTGCCCTCCATCCCGGGGTCCTGGGAGTTTAATTTTATAAACCCCGTCCCACGATTGCAAGTATGGGTGGCTACAGTCCCGGTGTTTGCTGGGGCCAGATTTTGAAATCCCTAAAAGCGTGCCTGGCTATTCGCTTCCTGCGCGTGAAAGCTTTTCATGCCCCCATTTCCTCCCCCTTCCCTTCCCTGGCCACTCTCCTCCAATGAGCAGTTTCCTTCTATGTTGCTGGCCTGTCCTATTTATTTTTTATATCTGGTCACCCTAAGCCGAGACCGAAGCACAGGACAAGCCACATCCTTAAAGGATAGCCTTAGATGAAGGGTGCGCTGCCTGCTGGTACACAGGAAGACTTCAAGGAATGGGGTTGTTGTTTTTTGGGTCAGCCACAGGAATAGGGCGGGATTGGAACCTCCCCCACCCTTCCTGACAATTTTACACTATTAATTCACACGAGGACCATAAGCGTATCCAATACAAGAGAGGTTTTATAGTTATTAGCTGACCTCTCCGGTTAAATTCTATATGAAGCGGAAGGGTAGTTGTAGATTTCGGCAAATTAATATTTCTTCGAATTGAATTTTCCGTGATGGCCAGACTCGAACAGGGGCGATACCCCCATATCTCATCCTCAGGGAGAGCCGCCTTCCCAGACTGTGCCTTGTACATTCTTAATGATGGACGAACCTCCCCATTGTCATAATCCCCCATAAATCTCGAATTTGCTGACCTATATCTCGCCAGAGCGATGGTTCCTTTGTCCAACGGGAAGGTCCAGCTACCACAATCCATGAACCCGATACCCAAATAGTCATAAAAATGTAGCCTGTTCAATCACAGCATTTCCTATAGTTAATGATATATATATATATATAAATATATATATATATATATATGTGTCTTTTTTCTATTAGTTAAAAACCAGTTGAACATCTTAAATCATTATACAACAAAAAGCAAAACATACTGTAGCAAAATTATCTTCTGAAGACTAAGAAAAAAAGATAATTTTGGTTTCTTCCTTGTGCAGACTGGTGACACAGGCATAGATTATTTTTTTGCCAAACGTATAACTAAGCCATTCATTTTACAAAAATGTTTTTATTTAGTTGAATTTTCAAACCCTTTGAGGTACTTGAGACTAAGACAGCGTCATCAGCAAATAATAATACAGGTACTGTACCACTGCCCAGAGATGGGGCATCAGTAGACATTGATAACATTGTGTCAATGGCACCCTTAATAAATAAGGAAAAAGAATCAGTGCCAAAACACATCCCTGTCTTACAGCTTCCTGAAGAGGGAATGGTGACGTCATTTCCACTACTGGGCTCCATCAAACACATCTGAACTCTACCCTGTGTCATAAGGAGTTGATAGCGAAATGTGGTCAATATACCAGAGCTATGGACTTCCAATAGGCCCTTGTGTTTGTTTGCCTCTGTATCATCCAGGGCATTGGGAGCTGTGTGGGTGGTAGGGGGTGTGGCCGTATCTTCGTTTGCTTTGTTTAAAAGTTTGGGACTCCTTTTATTAAAAAGAAATTACGATTTTAAAGCGGGTGAGTATTCTATGAAGGAACAGCTTGGAGCTTTGGTAAGAAGGGGTTTAACAACATTAAAACATTTTGATCTATAAGCACTTTTACTATATTGGACCGAGCGCATTTACTCAGATATCTCTCAGGACTCAGAAATCTCCTATGTGTTATGATTCCAAGATCCAAACCAAGAAATGGGTCTACTGAAAACCATTGATTGATTGTTATTTTATTTCTATTGCGCTCGTACACAAGTGTTTCAGAGCGCGAAATTGATATCTGCAGGGCAGTCAAGCCTCGCGGCTGCCCAGTGGATCCTCACTCCCATTGCATCGACACTCACCAAAGAATGTTCTGAATCAGCCAGACCCACCACCAATGTTTTATGTATGGTAATCCTCATTACTCTGCTCCCCTTCTCAGCACTCATTAGGGAGGCTTTGTCAGCCCATAAAATCCTTACCAACTTCTTTTTTTGTATCTGTGTATCCCTTATGGCATTGCCATTCCCTCCCCTTCTCCTTAACAGGGATATAAGGTTAAGGTGGCATCCAGCTGCTAGCAGCCATACTAAAGGTTGCAGGCAGGATGTGAGTGGTTCAATGAGGGAGGGGGATCAGCGTAATGAGGATTCCCATATGTTATCCAAACATTACCTTTGTGTCTCGTCACAGGTCCGATATAGGCTATACACCCTCTGACTATATGATTTAATCATTGAAATTCTGTTAGCACTCATTAGCACCCTGCGGGTGGAAGCCAGCCAATCAGGTGGCTGGAAACGTGGGCTGATACTCCCGATCTAGCCCGGGTTCAAAGTCACCTGATGGCCGGCTCTGCAGCCTGCCATCCCGGCCCCCCACCACCCAAGTTCCCTTTTTTTTTAAATCCCAACCTTCTTCCCTAACCCCACTTATCTGATTGTAGCAGCAGCTTCCCTGCCTCTTCCTTTTCCGGCCGCCGTGGGTAATAGATGACGGGCTTCGTATATAGCTCCCCGCCGCCTTCTACTATCGCGATGGCCATCTTGCCAAAGCATTTTCATTCACTGAACGGGCCACACGTGACGTATGAATGCATGAATATGCTTTCTTTTTTTAACACCATGGGTTACTGCTTTGGTAACCTGGGGTGCTAATGGCATTCTTAACCTGTTCCACGGGCCATACAAAGGGTAACATCCCAGGGCCCTCGTTATACCACCCACAGGCTTCCCTCAGGCATTTAACTCAGGCTGCTGGGCCGTTACCCCCAATATGGCCCGTGCAGTGGGTTAAGAACCCCATAGTATATTTGAAGGATTCCGGTCAATATAAAGGTATTGTTCCTGGGCTAGTCCTTTCTGTTTATTCATATTTTTTGTCAGCACGCTTGAGCTCAGTTTATTGTGACCGTTACATTAATACACAATACCTTTTTAACTCTAGTCTGAGCCCTATTGCAGTGCGCCAACTATATTGGTGTTTGTTTTGTCTTTTCAAATCATTTACACAGAAACATTTTACATTTTTCCAATTTTGTATGCTTAGCTTTCTTTTTTTATCATAGTACTAATGCTTTAGACCTTGTTTTCAAAGTGCGACTTTTCATAGATGAATTGTATCTTCATTAGTTGTTTTTACATTAGATTTTAAAACTCTGGTTTAAACAAATTAAACACTTTCCACAAGTCACCTTTTTTGTGAAAAGTCGCACTTTGAAAACAAGGTCTAAAGCATTGGTACTATGATAAAAAATAAAGCTAAGCACACATAATTAAATGTATCAGTGTAAATGATTTGAAGAGACAAAACAAACACCAATATAGTTGGCGCACTGCAATAGGGCTCAGACTAGAGTTAAAAAGAACGCCATAGTATGTTATACATTCACAAGTGAGATTGGACCATTGAATCTTGTTTTAATCCCATGATTTTATTTCTATTTATTGTATTACTGTGATTGTACTGTTTTATGGATATTGTCCGAAATAAAAATCAATTGACTTGGCATATGGACTCAGTATGGACCGTTCTCGTTTGAGCCATCTGTGGTCCTTTATTCCCTATGTCTTCATAACTTCATGCAGCACTCCGTTTTGGTATTTTTGACACTCCGGAATTCCGTGTTGGGTAAATGGGACTGAGCAACCTGTCTGGATTAACTGGAGAGAGCTAACCACACTATACCAGAGTTCTTTTCCTGGATCAGGGGACGAGACTAAAGGAATTTGAACCAGTTGTTCCTGCTGCATAAATGTAATGCCTCCACTGGAGCAAGGATGGCGTCATGGTCTTTGGTGCCCCAGTTGTAATTGAGAGCTTAAGCAACCATCCTAATACATTTACAAATCAATACAGTTGGAGGCAAAGAGAACGCTATTAAATACAGTTCCAAAAAGTGTACTTAAAACTACTCTCGGGGTGAATTTTGATATAGATAATTATATATAAATACAGCTCAAGCTGTTGGGTAAAAATAGGTAATAAGTAACAAGTGCATTTAAATAATATGCTGTTCTTAAATGGCACCGATTAGTAAACAAACCACAATTACCTTTACGGAATATAAGTAGAAAAACCGTTGAAGAAGTAGTGAATTCCAACTTTGAATAAGGTTAACAAACTTTGAGTGAAATGCAATAATATGGGCAAAATAACCCATTGCTTTACGTAGCCCCCAAAATCCATCTCTCATGTTTTGAAAGTTCATTTTTTTCTCGGTACTAAATGTCCTACCTTAGATCCTCTGATTAACGATCCTACGTGGTGCAGTTCCTGCTCGTTATATCTTTACGCAACCCAAGTGAATATTGAGAGTTAATACTAGATCTTGGGTAGCTACATACAACCAAAAAAGCAAAAAGGAAAAACCTCCACAAAACTGAAGAAAAAAAAAACCGAACCTGCGGTTGCCCCATAAATATAATTAAAGAAAGAGGCAAAACATAAGCAGGCATATGTGTGACTACAATACGTCATCAGATGGACCAGCATTCATGTGAGGAACACACTGGAGCCTGGTAAGTGCAGTGAGAGGGTAAGATAGGAAAATTGTACAGGAGAACAGTACAGTAACATCTTTCCAATTAGGGCTCCCATCCCGTGTGTCCAGCAACGGTCATCCCTGGAACCTCCCAACCTCTGGGTTCCAGAGTGCATTCTGCCCATTAAAGTGATGCACTAAACTAGACACCACAAATACCTTTCCCTTAATAAACATGAATAGCATCCTGTAGGATTCTGGCGGTGTAGACTGAAGACGATAGTGCTGGGAGCACAGCTTCCTGCTTATGGTCACAGGATATTTCTTCTTCTAGATCTTGTTGCAATGACAGATGCTGATGTTACTGATACCACAAAACGATGGCAGGGATAGGGAAGTTCCTCTCGCTCTACCTCAAGCCCCTCCTAATGAGCCAGACTGTGCAGGTTTCTTCTTTGCATAGGTTTATAGCTGCAGACAAGGGGCAGCATTGCTAGTTTAGACATAGGCTAGCACCCCCGCAGTGCCACCGTTTCTAACTCCCTGGTCTTCTTTTATGCAGAAGTTGCATGTTGTAACTTGCCGTTGCCTTGAACCCTGCTCTGTGTGCATGGAATGTTAGGAGTGACTGACATGGAGTGTTGAGTGAGTGAATGTCCCCTCCTGTGTTAGGAGAGTGTCAGGTGAAGATGGGCTGACAGAAAAAGGTGTGGAGAATCCTGTGGCTCCCCCACTAAAATCCTGCCTAAAGACTGGCCAGGAGAGGGCAGACGCTTCCTGATCTGAAACCTGGGGGTGGTGTACTGCACGAGGATCACCTGGGGGGCTACAAGGCCCAGGGTGGTGGGGTGTTTTCACAGGGTGAGACACAGTATTATTCTCTGGAGAGGCACACTTTTGTTATGGGGTTAAAGGAGGAATCGGCATACTGTCAACTTTAAATATCTCAACCTCCTGATAGAGATGGGGAGATAAACTCCCAGGGTATAACCTAACAAAGTGCCATATTGGAAGAACCAGTCTTTTTCCTCCCTAAAAATATATATTCTCTCCAAGACCAAAGGTATACCAAAAGTGATGATGAACATGTGGTCAGTCCTATTAAAACAATCTCTAAAAAGGCTAAGTCTTACAGTTCCGCTTCTAAAAATATTGAGCAATGTGAAATTGTTTCTAAAACCATCAAAGCAGTAGGAAAACCGAAATTCCTTGAAAGGGACTACATGTCCCAGAATCCCCAGGGACTGGGATGAGGGGGAGGGCTAAGGAGGCATGCAGACATAGAGAACAGGCAGGTAAGCCTAATAGCCTAAGGCAAGGTCAGGCAATCAAGATTGAGCCAATTAATCTTCCTGAGGGGCATAAAGGCTGCTGCATGAGGGTTTCACAGAGAGAAGCTGGAGCAGGAGCTGGAAGGTTGGCAGCAGTAGTAGAAAGAGAAGAAGAAACAAAATTGGAGGCTGGTAGTTCACAAGGAAGTGTGACCACGGAAGGGACGCCATAGCAAAGAACAAGCAGATTTCCCCTGCAGGCTTTGAGTTGGTCCTGTGGTCACAAACCCGGTCTGGCTGTGGCTGCATTGAAGAGACTGGAGAAAGCTGGAAGTCTTTCCAGGTGCGCCTAAGTGTTGTGAATGCAGAGCTGAAGTCCAGCATTTTACCCAAGGCCTGTGTGCAGAAGCAAGCTGAGGAAAGCAGGAGAGAGTAAGACTCTCCTTTAATGAGGCCCGACCCGAGACACTCAAGCTGAGGAGAGGTGTGGATCCTGAGAGTGCCTGTGCTAGTAGTAGCAGAGGAAAAGAAGTTGGAAAGTCAAGGCAACCCGCAATCGCTGTAATACTAGAGCCGGTAAATGCAGGAACGTACTCCAAAGCAGCAGAAACTCCTTGCTGGTAACTGTAACCAGCTGAAATTCATTTGAATAGAAGGTAAAGCGAGTGAACTTATTCGTAGTGGTGAGAAGACTTGTCAAACAAAGGGAAATGTATCACGCTACTATACTGAAGTACCTGAGGTGCTCACGTGTGTAGAAAGTCTTTCTGCGCCCATTGTTACTCCAAAATCATTGACCGGAGAAGTCACATGTCTCCTATTAACAGAGAGAAGGGTAGCAATAATGATCACATAAGCCTTAGCTGACTTCCCCATTCAGTTACAAGAAAATATCACTTCAGAGAGGCTGCGTATGAAATATGTTTCCTGATCATTGTTAAAGACTAATGCTGACTTTATTAAAGGGAACGCAAGTAGCAAGTTGAGGTTTACCATAAAGAAGCAATCGCGTGCGCCTGAATTTGATCCTGAAGTGAACTTTAACTGTTGTAACATCCTACATTCAAGTGTTGCAGAAGTTGTTGAACTCAGAAGTAGAACAAGCTTTGCCCAAGCCAGTAGACAGAACCTCCCAAAGAGGAAACCAGCCAAAGTAGGAACTGAAGCTCGTTGTCTTGAAGTTGTTGAAACTGATACTACCCCAGGGTCCTCTGATAAAAGGGTGAGACAGTCATATGAAACTCAGAGTGGCATTGCAGCTTTGGGTAAACCCTGGAGACATGGAGATGCATATGAAGCTGGGGAAGGGAGCTGGGTCAGAGACGTCTTTATGGTAGGGCAAAAGGAGCACTTTCCCCTGGCCCCCACCTTGGAGGGGGCCTCACAAGGCTGCAAGATTTTTTAATATCAGTTTCTATTGTTGACCAGACATAAATGGCACACATTGGGATATTTTATGGCATGCTGCTGAGGTTAAACCTATTGCCTGTCTTTTGTTGACGAGAATGTTCTGCTTTGATTAATTCATCCTCTAATGATTTCTTTGTTCACTGTAGTATACATAATTTGTGCATTCACTATAGCACCTTTCTGTGGGGACCCACTTGATCCTGTGCGAGAGCCAAAGTTGAAATGCATATTGATACATTTGAGAGCTACAATGGTTCAGAAGATAGCTCTGTGTGTTAATCACTCATTGCAGAGTTGTCTGTGTTCATATGCAAGATTACAAAACCAATTCCAGCAAGGCCGACTCAGACTTGCCTATGTCGCAAGTCGATAAACCTGCATGTATATTTACTTTGTTTTGTAGCACAGCGGGTGCTATTATCAGCAAGGCAACTGCACCAGATGATAGTTGCTATAAAAACAAAAAGCATCAGTATGTCGACGGTCTAGGAATCATAATTTGGTTTCTTCATATGGGTGGTTGTAAATTCTAGGCAGCCACCCCTAATAATGAGCATAAGTATTAGTCTAGAGTGGTGATTAGGTAACCATATTCAAGACTGTGAAATCAAGGCATTCATTCTCGTGTCCTGGCTTTGTTAGCAGATGATGCAGTGATCCATGACACATCATCTTATATCACTGACCGTACTGTGCTATCTTCTGTGAAATAAGGTTTGCCGTCTCACATGCTGGTGTAATTGTTTAGCCCATTACCTGATTTTTCCTTTTAAATAGGTCATTTAAGTGGGAGTGGTCCTACTCAGAAGAAAGCCACCAGATATTGCAAGCCTCTGGCAAGCACACTTTAAGGTCTGCTCATTTGACACAAAAACTGTTTGCTTTTTTGTACAATTTAAAGGTTTATCTGCACGTTTATAAATAACAATTTCAGAAGCCTGTTTTTAGCATTTTTAAAGATTTAAAATACAAAAGAGAAACCAAGATAAAATCTTTTAAGATCACATCAATTAGACTGCTAGTACTTTAATGCTTCCCTTGATGATGGAGAAAATTGGGCCTCATTACGAGTCCGGTGGTAGACTTGTGATGAATTACCGCTGCCTGACTTGCCGGAATAACCGGGGCATTACAGCCCTGGCTGTACGGTAATTCAGGTGGCGGCAATTGTTACTCCCCATTCCCATTCAAGTACCATAGGACTCAATGGGAATGGGGAGGATGGAAGCAGCGGTACTGTGTGCAACAGTGCCAATGCTTCCGTCAAAGTCTGCTGGCAGGGGACGTTCCACCTGCCAGGATCAGATCTGGCAGGCGAAACGGCACCTGCCAGCAGACTCGTAGTTTGCCGGTCCAGAATCAACGGTGCCGGTAAGCTTACTGGCACTGTTGTTTCCAGACCGGCAAACTTGTAATGAGGCCCAATGAAGTTACAATCATCGTCATTTTATGATAAGCTTCTATAAAACTTGGTTTTATTAAAACTGTCATGTTGGGTTATGCGAATTGTGTACTTTCCATGCCACTTCTATTGTCTTAGTTCATGGTAAGAATTGGAAAAGAAAATGGCAGAATTTGCAGTATGGGCCCAAATCCCAGGATCACTGCCTGACCAATGTGTGATCCTCATCTCATTTAATCTCATATTGCCTAATCTGTTAAACCATTCAGAGTTATTTTGTTCTCAGGGTATGGTCTTCAAAAAAGCTTCACACTTGCTTTCAATGGCTATAGTGTTACTTCCCCTATAATAGTAAGCATTTACATATTGCACACCACAACCACTTGTTCCTTTGCTCTGCAATGGTAATACTACTTGAAACATATGCTGCTTTAATCTCAGTCTCAGACACCTTCCTAGAAGCTTCTAATCTTCATTCACTATCTATGCTATGATATGTGTAGCTTTCGTCTTGCTTCCAATTGGTCTCCTGTATCCATGCTTAAGCACTTTCACATTATGTGAGGCAGCTAATCTGAGTTGTCTATTCCGGTTTATGTGCACCTTTTTTATATTACCTGTGACCTGCACTATGGCCAGTATACCTTCCTTGGTGCTGCTAGTGATGAAAAATGTCCTGTATCTATGCTACAACACACGTACCCTTATCGTGGACTGCTAATGTTGTCCTGGAAATGCTACTTCATCATTCTGATTACAGCAAGACTAAAGAGGGTAATGGGACTGAAATGAGAACCTATGCTTATTTTGCGAGGCAGCATTTCAAGCTGTGAGTGATCACGATGCAGGCGGGGGTGACCAGATATTCAGACCCCTTAATTTGTTTTTTTTCGGTGGAGTGGGGCCCAACAGGTGTCCCTGCCCCGGGCCCCAAAAGTGCTTAAGATGGCTCTGAGCTGGGTGCTTGTAATAATAAATAATTACGCAACTGTAAAGCTGACACTGGCAAGACTTAAAGGAAAGGCAAAGAGGCCCCCCCTTTCTGGTAGGAGTGGAAAGAAGAGTGCTTTGCCAACCAGTAGAGGTCACAGAGTCTTGTTTAAGTTGCATAAAGAAATGACCACAATATCAGGTTGTAGCAGTAGACGTTGGACTGTGGTTGTCCAGAATTGTGTCAGAGCTGTTACATGATGAAGAGGTTGAAGTAGAAGCAGTCTGTGAGGCATAGACGTCGGCTATCACAGCAACACTGAGAAAAGGAAGTCGTCGCAGAAAGAGCATCTTCCTTAAAAGAAGCATCCTGACAAGTTTCATACAAGACGCTGCAGAAAGTAAAGTTGTTATTAAAGTATAAGTGGCATTTCTGTTTTTGAAGATTATCCAGGATTACCATTGGTGCAGTTTTCTTTGTGGAACTTTGAAAAGGGAGCTTTTCATCCAGTGAAGAAGAAACTGCTAGCTGTGGATTTTTGTTTGAGTGATTTTTTATTTCTTTGGAGCTTTTCAAGAAATTATTTGAGACTTTGTTTTTCCTTGGGAGGAATTGACTTTGGGTATTTCTTGGTGAGTAGAATCTGCCGCGAACAAATAGAAGTCAACTAAGACCTCAATTGTTTGGTAATCTTTTATTTAGGTTTTTGTTGCTTTACTTTGGTAGTTTAGTGTCAGGGTTAGTTGTGTGTATGCTATGAGGATTTATTTTAGAACTTAGAATAAAAAGGTAGGAAATTCCCTGGTAGAGTAGGTTTAGTTAGGGTTTATTTATCATTTCTTTTCAAAATAAAATGTCAAACCGCTGAGAAAACTAAACTCAGTTGTGAGCCTCACATTACTAACCCCCTCACAGAGCGTGCCGGTGTATGTTGTCCCATAGATACTTACCCGATATCCCTAAATGTGTCATTGTAACCTGTACCTGAGAGTGAAATTGTAAAGATGTGTCCTGTTCCTACACCAGTCTCCATGTCATATGTGGCCAAGACTTTGTTACAAAATTGGTGACGTGCTATTAGAACCTGTGTGGGCTGTGCTTGGGGGACAGCAGAAGAAAGGGACAACAAGGAAGAGACATCCACTGCCCCCAAACCCAGAGAAGACCCTCTCTCAAGTTGGAAGGTGAGCTTATCTCCTGGCTGCAGGAAGAGCTGTGAGGGCCAGCTATTGATGTAAGGAGCAGTGTCAGGGCCAAGGGCCAGCCGGCTTTACGAGGGACAGACAGATATTTCTGCAGGGAGCAGTCAAGCTGATTTGCATGCTTAAACCAAGGGCCAAGTAATTGCTGCAAGGGCAGCAAAACAATTGCTGTGAAGCGCAGAGGAGCCAAAGTGGAGGTTGTCCCCTAGATACATACCTGATGTCCCTATATAAGTGTAATCATACGAGGCATGAAATAAGCGGTATCACATTAATTGCTTTTCATTTTATACATCATGTCGCACTAACTGCAATGTAATTTCAGAGAAGATGAGCATGTTTAGGTATACAGTGATAAATTCACAATAACTAATTACTTTTTCAGTGAATACAAAAGAATGAAAAAATATTAAATTTTGGGGTAAAAGTATATAAGGGGTTTAGGGTGGGGTAATAACACTAGGAGGGAAACAGGGTTGGAGAAAAAAAAGGGTTTGGTTATTGGCGAATTGTTATAAACACATGGAACCACATGTTTATTATTCTGTGCACCAAGCTCCAGAACAGCACAGGGCCTATACAAAGGAAAGCAGAGATCCAGGCTGCAGTCTGACCCCAATGCTTATTTTAATGAGCACTCTAGCAGATGGAAACTGCAGTTAAGAGTGACTGCTGTGTGGGAGCTTGTCTTGTTCTGCTGTAAATATTGGGAGGGAGCTACTGTCGGGATGGTACTAAATGAGTTAACCCTACACTTATCTGTCATTCCTTTCTCTGTCCCTGGCATTTTCCTATTGCATAACTTTTTTGCTCACTTTTGCACCCTTTGATTTTTTTTACCCATTTTTTGTTCACTTGTCTCGCTCATCCACCTGACACTAAAACATTCTCCTGCCCATGTCTCCTCATCTCTTCTCAGTTGCTATTCTTTCATCTATTCCTTTCTCTCACCTCTTGCTTCCTAAATCAATTGTCATCTAATTCGCCTTTCTTCTCTGCACACTTTTTCTGAGCTCTACATTCTGCTCAGACTGCCATGTACTTAGATAGGATAGGCTTTCATGTGTGCATGCAAAAGGCTGTTGCGTGCACACAAATGAAAGCATGTTGAGTGCATTTATTTGAAAGTCCAAGTGTGCACATGTGAATCTTTGGTGTGCATGCATGTAAAAGGCTATAGTGTTAGAGTGAAAATCCATGCTACATGTGAAACGCAGGCTGTGTACATTTAAGGCCGAGGACTGTGTACATGTGAAAATCTACACTGCTCATGCAAAGCTGCAATACCCTGGTATATGTTGCTGCGGTTATTGTACATGTTACCATTAGGGCACCATTTTATTTCAATGACAGCACCAAAAGCTAAGATTATGGTCAACCCTGCTATTGCAAGGTTCTATAATCCGGGCCAAGCATGCAAGGAATAGACTAGTATTTTTTCAATTAATGCACATGCCATATGGTGAACCGAAAACATGTACACGCTATATGGTAGGAACTTGATAGAAAAAGAAGTGCAAGCTGACATCTAACTTTCATGACAAACATGAACTTTGCTTTCCATTTAAAGTTGCCAGGTTTAGTAATGTGTCTGGCTATGTGAAAAAATAAATTAAGCCTGCCCGAATTTGCAGATGTATTGACGTCACTGGAAGTGATACCACGGAAAATGACCTATGTAGTATTTGATACTCAATGGGATGATGGTAAGTTGTATTACAAAAAATGTCTATAAATAAACCAAGCAACAAATAACTTTTGATGTGCAGACTAACAAGTAGCATTATCATTATTATATATGAAGCAGAACCGTGGGTGAGCTTTTTTGTGTAGTGTACACATGTGATCTTAATAGCTTGTGGGCACTTCTCATTTTGGCAGATAACACACAGTGAAATAAAGTTATTTGCCAAGGATCACACACTTTAGTTAATTATGAAGCTGGGATTTGAGACCAGTCTGCAACATAAGGCACTTAACCAGATATCTTCCCAGCTTTAGTTGGTTGAAATAGTTCTTTGGTTTTAAAGAATACTCGGTTTTGGAGGGGACTTCAAGCTTACAAAAATCATCACCCAAGCTGAAAAATATATAAATCCACATAGAAATATGTTAAGAACAAATACTATGGTCATAGCTTTATTTTCCCATTCTAAGCAATGTGAATTTAGATCTCCTGCAATACGAATACTAGAAACTTCCCCCCTGAAGAAACTGCATCTGACAGCGCTTCAGCAATGCATTCCAAAAACTCATCCAAGGTGTTGCAACTAGGGTTATAGTAGAGATCTATAGCACCATACTCTTCAGCGAGCTATAATAGCGATAATAGAGCTTGAATGCTTTTTATTATTTTAGCATTTCTCAAACCAATTATGAGACCGCCTGACGGGCTTCCTCCTTTGCTACTAACCGCCAATTGATCTAACATGGTGAATCCATCAATTTTTTATTCGGTTTCTTGCAGCAATACCAAGTCAAATGAATCAAATATGTCACTGCTAGTATTCCCATTTATGAAGCTCCTATAACCCATCGTATTCAGCTTAGTATATTGAGCTCACCATTCACTAAAGCAACACATTGGGCCTCATTATGAGTGTGCCGGTCCGGTAACAACGGTGCCGGTAAGCCTACCGGCACCGTTGTTACCGGACTGGCACACTAAGAATCTGGGAACGGGTGCCGTCCCGCATGCCAGGTCGGACCTGGCAGGGTGATGGCACCCGCCCACAGTCTTTCACAGAAGCACGGGCACCGTTTTTAACGGTGCCGGTGCTTCTGTCATCCTTATTCCCATTGAGTCCTGTGGGACTCAAATGGGAATGGGGATGGGGATTAACAATTTTCCGGCACCTGACTTCCAGGAACACCGGGGTCGTTAATGCCCCAGTGTTTCCATGAAGCCAGGCACCAGAAAACTTCACAAGTCCGGTGGCAGCTGGCTGGTTTTACCGATACAGCTATCGCCAGACTTGTAATGAAGCACATTGTTTTCCTCAAGCCTCTGAAAGACCTGTGTCAATATCCCCAGCAACAGAGAACAACCATTACTCGTGGTTCACACCTCCTCCATTCTCAATTACAGGAAGCCTAACCAACTCCTGCACTTGGGTTTGGTTACTGGCCTCATTCTGCTTATTATAGCACTTGTCCTTTATCACACTACTCCTCCTCTTTCGGTTTAATAGTTGAGATTTTGAACCCCATTTAAAAAAAAAATATATATCAGCCTACACCATTGCATTGACACCCAAGCGAGAATGTACACCAATTTCCACTATATTAGTCAAAGTTTCGTAGGGAAAATGAATGTAATCTATTGCATGTGTAGACAGTAAATATAGGTCTGGCACATCCTTTACTATCCTCAGAATCGATTGTCCATGTAATATAATCTGCTCTCCCGGATCAGCCAAATATTCCAACCAGACGAGAGGACGCACAAAGAAGGACTTTGAGAACTCTTTGCTTGAAGGTCTTCCCCTGATTTACTGTTTTCCCTTTCACATCCTGTTATTTACACCCTTTGCTGTAACATGAAGTTGCAGATGTATTGCATGGTAGACTTGTAATTGAGTCAATGTACATAGTGGACTATCTACCTTTGCTGGGTTGTGGTTTGCAACACTTTGAACAGGGTGGTGAAGCTTTTGTTACAGTAACCGCCTTGTGTTTATTTTTTTCCCATGTGGAATATTGGTTCACAGTGCTCCAGAGGAAGTTTCTGTTTGGCCAGTGAGATGTTTCCAATCAACTCAGATTGTGGATCTAGTTGTCTCGAATCCACTTGAGTTTGCACATTAGAACAGAGCTTCTTCTTAGAGTTTTTATCATTTATCACCTTCCCGATCTGTGTTTGTTGCTCTAAGTTTTTCATTCTGTCGATGTTATCCTTATTTATGGTCGCTGTGATTTGGGGCTCAATAGCTTGTACAGATATATCGCAGTTCAACTGCCCCTGGGTTTCAGTAGTCTGTGATCTCTTTGAGAACTCACCCTGCCGACGAGAAAGCCATCTATGTGGTTCAATGCCATTATTGTTCTTGGAGGGGTCACTAGTCAGTTGATCTTCAACAGTATTTAATTCTTGAGATAGATCCAAAAATCTGAAATACGTTCTTGAACCTTTAGAATAGTTTACCTGCTTCTTATTTTTTTAAATGTTTTCACTTTTCGTTGCTTATTATCGCAAAGGTTTTGACTTGTTCATCAGCCAGATCCATAATAGATTAATTCAGCAAATCAACGCTTATAACTGAAGACATTTTTTAATCTGATGTTTCTGGTTCTCCGACTAGAACCCTGGATCTTCTAGATTGCAATAATTGTATTGCATCTCCATAGAATTAGCTAATTGTTTCAGTCTTGTTACTTCCATCCACCAGTTTTCCTCCCAGCTCTTCCTTTGCCCCAATCAATTGGAGATGGTTCATAATGAGGCTTTGATGGATTTCCAGGGTATTTGCAATCACTTCCATTTTCTGATTTAGATCTTCCATTGACACAGATTTTTATTTGTAACGTTGTACTCTTGCTACCCTGTTTCTCCACCGAGTCTATTAACGTGGCAATGGCCAGCTTTATTTCACTCGATTGTAGAACATTTACAGAAAGAGTATCTTTTATGTTCTCATAGAAGTTAACGAAAGAGCTCAGAACAAGATTCAAAGCCGATATAGACTGGGCGGCAAGCTTCACCCTATCATCCATGTCTTTTAAAGTTTCATGAAGACCACTCGCAGCTCAGCATCAGGCAAATTAGTTGAGTTAAATGTTAAGTGTTCTGTTAAAATTGAGGCCGGATCATCTACCAAGTCGGTTCCAACCTCTTCCATTGACTGTATTTCACCAATATCAATAACAATAGAGTTCTGTGCCACGGGTGTCTCCAATTCCATCTCCACTCTTGGCAGCGATACCAGAAGACTTCTATCAGAGATTCCTAGAGCAGGCTCCAAACTACCTTGCAGCAAAAGTATATTTCCATTAGTAGAGGTTGTTCCCAATTTTAGAAAGAACTCTCTTTTAAAAAAAATTACATTTAGCACCTAAGGCATCTGCACCAACAAGATTGAATATTACAGCCAAAGATTGTGATGGGTGTTCATTAGGCTCATGATGCACTTGGGCTGTAGTTTGGACAGTGATTTGAGTGGTCACTGCAGTAAAAACTGGAAGGGCCTCATCTATGTCAACTGATACAGATGTTATGTCTTGTAAGATAGGCATTGTATCAAACAGTAAGACAGGCACAAGTTGTCACAGTTGAAGGGTGTTAATTGAACTTCAATTTGGTTCGAAAAACGCCTTTCTAATCCTAAAGCTAAAGATGGGAGCAAGCTACGACCATGAAATAATAATAACACAGTCCTGGTAGAGTCTTTCAAAATAAAAGGGCCTATTCTAATAAACAGAATTGCCAATCCTTACTTTTGAATACAAATAGTGTGGGAAACAATGTTCTGCAAAAGAAGTGTTCAAGAAATGTTATGTCAGGATTTTTTCAAGCCCTTGGCTTCCCTTACCCACGTTTTCAGCATGGGAAAAGGCGGCAAACTCTAGCTTAGCACATTCTCTGGCTTCTCTAGCATGAGGATGCAGTTCGAAACCTCAACATCAGGTCCATCTGTGCCAAAGTCTTTTTGCCATTCAAAGTCTCCTATTTCAGAGGGCCTGATGCAACACGACAAACATTAAAGTTCCTTTCCTGTTAGGACTTCACATATATAACTTTTCAGGTGAATTACTGTTCACCCTGTGTCCCCCATCCATCGGCCTCAGACACACTGTAACATAAAACCTTCAATCGGTCTCCCTCCGCTGGGTTCGGACAAAATATATCGACATCATCAAAATCAAAGACTTTCCACTGTTTGCAGGATTTTCCTCGACCAGTCGCAGGACCACTACGATTCACAATTACTTGTTCTCTTCTTGAACTAACCTTTTTCTCACTTTCACTTTTGTCACTTCTCAGCTGGATACCTCCGAGACCTTCGATTGAGCACCTAGGCGGTGTCGGACCACTCTGTCAAAGGTATTGTATCTTGCTTTGAAAGTTCAATCACTCATCAGCAGTTCAACTTTACTTGCGTCTCTTATCACATACGTTTTAACAATGTCCGTCCCGGCGCTCGCCATACAATGTTGCTGCTTGCAACCTTGGCTTCAACACAGACCGGACTTGTATCAGTCTCCCCAACTCACCAGCTGTGTTGATTTCACAGACACTGCTTTGTTCTTGGAGCCAAGAACGGTATCCCGGCGGCTGGTACTTCTCCCAGCCTTGATTATTGATGCAGGAGGCACCCGGTTATCTCCGACACACAATGCAGGATTCTTCAGCCTGGTTTCCTGGTATTACGCTTTCTTTTCTCAAGGTTTCTGGAAGTTAAAATTTCCTTGTCAAAAAGGTCAAAGGAACTTCCCTTCTTGCGATCCCCTTCTGTTTTGCCGCCTTTCTTCTCTCCTTCAGCTGCCGGTTTGAAACTGCTGTTTCCTTGTGTGCTTTGCCTCGCTCAGAGTGTGCTCTCGTGCTCCACCTTTTATCCATATGGGGAAGCTTAACGGAAGTCTGATGTGTGTGATGGTCGGTAATTGCCTGACCCCACCAGACCATTGTATTGGGGCACGTCAAGTATACTGCTCGGGTGTTAGTCTGTTTTCTCTCATAGCAGGCTGTCCGTGTGAAAGTGTTTGTGTTGTAAAAGGGGGTGGGGAGTAGAGTTCCTAAATATCCTACCTGGTAGGATGGGGTAAAGGTGTTATAGGGAAAGGGATACCGTGTCTCACCATCCTGTGTCCCACTCCCACAAGACCCCTCACTCAGGTGATCCTCCCGCACTAGTCAACCCCAGGAGCTTGATCCAAAAGTGATGGCAGTGTCCTGGCCACCTGGATGACAGATCCCCGGGGACTAGTGGGTGACGCACCTTCTGGTTTCTCATAGTCTGTAGCAGGTTTTATTAAATTCAGCAAGTTCACATTTGGCATAGAAGTAGAGGTTCTCCTCTTAGCGCTTGATTTTTGTCGAGTCGACTCAATTATTGTAGCTGGTTTTAAACTTGCTGTTTTTCAAATGAAGGGAGCAGTAAATCAAATGTCTCCTGTTGATGAGCCGCAACATTTCAGTGGCTAATAATCCAGGTGGCAAAAATGCATCCCCCAATGCCTTGCCCCTCCAATCTTCCATAAGGGCAGGTACGGGCTGCTCCAGAATCGCTGGATTAGTTTCCACATCAAATTCCAATAAGGCGTCGGAGATTCATGCGGTCTGGGAAACATGCCTAGTTCTTGAGCTGTCCTGTATCATCTACCATCATGAATCATGAGGATGGGCCAGTGGCACTTAAATTCCAATGGGGTTCATCAGGTGACGATGTATATACACATATTACAGTCACTGAAAATGGACTTTGGTAATATTCCTCACAATGTGAAAATGACAGGTTTCACCTCTCAAAGTCATGCAGCTGAATAATTGGAGACCGAGGTGCACAAGCACTCCCTTTAGGAGCTGCTTCTTCGATAACAAGCATGACAACATCAGCCAAATGTGCACTCAGCGGACTGTCGGACATCACTGCGTGGAGAGCCACATCCTCCACTGCAATCCAGGACTCAAGTCGTTGCACTTGTGAAAACAAACCGAGACTGCCCAGTGATTGCACCCCACGGCCATACTTGCCCCCGCAAGGAGGGAGACCAGGTTCAGCGCACACCAGAGCTTTGTGCCTTGGCTGCACTATGCCCCGCCTTAGTCTGCAATGTTGTTATTTAATACGAAAATAAAAGGCTGACGAGCTGTCATGCCTGATGGAAACAAGATGTCATAAATCACCAAGGTATCTTATGAAAAGGATACGGTAACCAAAAAAGGATACAATTGGTAGGGCTCGGATCCTTGAATTCACACGGCTTGATAGTAGTGAAGTCAAATTAGACCTTCCAAATGATACAACTCTCTGACTAGTAAAACAGGCAGAGAGAGGGATCACTGGAAAGGGCGTGGGAGTATTATAGGAAGTCAGCCTAGGATAAATAAAGCATCATGAGAAGTTGTCCCAACTAAACTCTCACTGATAGCACAGCAATAGCACTAATTACAACACTAACCTGTAGGCTTAGAACTGGAATCTCCACCAACAAGTCTCAGAAGAAATCCAGGATTTGAAACAACGACAGAGGAGGGGAGGTTAGTAAGGGAAACTTATCCCAAACGGCACGAGGCTCACGCTAGATACCGGGTTGTTGCACCACAGGATATCGTCCAAAGTACTGTGCACAATCACCTTCAAATAAACAGTTGTTGATAATACTTCCTTTCCCACGTAGAACAGAAATGAAATGAGTCCACCTGTTATCTCATCACAGGTGCCAGGGATTCAAAGCGAAGAACAATTTGCGTGTGGAATTACACGTTTCAAAGAGTTAAAAATATCGTGTGCAGATTTACACGCAACAAAAGTTCACGCAGCCTGAACAGCCGCGCTTGCAAGTATAGTAGAAAGCGTGCTGTTTTACACGCAACAAAAGTACACGCAACCAGGACCACAGTGTGTAAAGAGTAGAGTAGATTGTGTGTGATTTTACATGCAAACAGAAGTGCACGCAGCCAGACAGCCGCACCTGAAGAGTTCCAGAGTCCGCGTAGTGTTTTACCTGCGAACAAAGTACACGCAGCCAGGACAGCCACGCTTGGAGAGTTCCAGAGTCCGTGCGGGATTATACATGTGAACAAAGTACACGCAGTCCAGGACAGCCGCGCTTGGAGTTCCAGCGTCCGCGTGGGAATTTCCACGCGAACAAAGTTCACGCAGCCAGGACAGTTGTGCTTGAAGAGTTCAGGAAGCCGCGTTGGATTTACACGCAACAACTTACACGCAGTCAGGAAAGCAGCATGCGAAGATAGGAACCCGCGTGTGAGGATACACGCGACTGAAGTGCATGCAGACAGTGCTGCCAAAACACGTGTGTGAAGGAAGCAGTCTGATGGTCTTCTAATGGACGACTGATGAAGATAGCGTGTAGAAATTTCATGTAAACAAAAACTGCTGTAACTTTTAGAAAGCAGCTCCAGGAGTTTGCGTGTGGAAGAAACACGCCGAAGAAAGCCAAGGAAGTAACTGACGAGATGCGAGGACGCAGATCAAGGGTTCAGCTACCAAACGCCATATTGGTTCAATCAGAAGCAGCGAGCAAAGTCTCCACGCTGCTTATGAACGTACTGCAGTAACACACGTGGCTACCCTGAATCACGTGAATTCAATGACGTGAATAATGCAAATGTCGTTTTCCCGGCAGTACATCAAACAACCTCCATTTAGAATAGAGCGGTCTAGCAGTTCTATGAGCATAACCCGTTCTGCGTGAAGATGGTTTTCCAGGTCCAGAGGTAATATGTCCAGCATGCATGACACAAGACAACTTGCCCTGATTTAATGGGTGCTGTGAGACAGGCATGGTATCAAGAGAGAGACAAACTCAAAGATGTTAGTTTCAAAACATGTATTTACTAAGGTTCCTGGGTTGGTGTAATGCCTAACTGGCCCTATCGCTAAAGGGTCGCTTCCCTCCACTGATGTTTCTAAAGGCCATTGATGTCTGATAGTTCAAAATAAAAGTCTGTCTGTGACTAACCCTATGTTTGCCCTCACGCTTTACAAAAATGTGAGGTAGTCTTTAAAAAGGAAGAAAACAGTGGTTCAACAAGAACATAGGAAACCAAGGTTGGTTTCCGGTTGTCTTCTCACCAGGTGTAGTTTGGGCAATGTCCCAAAAATGAGTTCAATCAAAAAGGGCTGCTCGTAACCGTCTCCACAGAGCCCTTTCAATATTCTTTTTTTTACTTTCAGCATCTTTAGTTCCTTGGGGTTCCCTTCCCCAAGCTTCAATCCTTTCAACACCACAAAACAACAAGTCTCCAACATTGTTAGGCCTCTTAGGGTTCCCTTCCCCAAGCGTAGGCCCCTTTTTGGTTTAAAACCCAAGTTCAGCTCGTCAGGATGTACCTCACCTTTCAGATACAGTACCCACACTTCACTTGTGGGCTATAATCAGAGACTTTCAAAACCACCTGGTTATTTACTCATCCTAGGTGTGACTACTGTGATCTGTAACCCATTTCTTGATCCTTCACAATACAAATCACAGTACTATAAACCAATGTCTCTTGTTGAATTTATTAGGAGAGAAATATTCTCTTGACAACCAGACCCCCACTCCCCCACCCGAGTGTCTGGCACAAAGGTGTCTGGTCGAAACACAAATCCCGATCTCCCATCCAGAAACAGTTTCTATTAGACCTAGTACACACGCAGCAGGACAAGATCAAATCTCACCTGGAAGCGCGCAGTGCCACAGTTCTATTGCTCCCTCCTACCAGAATATACCTTCTTTTAAACCTTTCACTTTCAGGTGCTTTCTGCACCCCTTCTTGTTCTCCTTTGCTTTCTTATCGCGCCTCTTGCACTCTTCTCGTACTTCCTGTACACTTGACACACTGTCCTCTCTTTACCATGCACCCTCTGCACTCAGTCTTTATTCCACTTTCCTTCTTCGCACGGTTCAAATGCCCTTCTTTCACTTTACTTTTCTTCTGTGCCACTAGTGCAACTTCCTTCTTTGTATTTCTCTTATTCTGATTATCTCTTACACTTTTGTGTCCTTCGTTCACTTTATCTCACTTTCTGCTGCTTGTCTTTCTCGCGCTCTGCTTCAGTCAAATGCAAGCTTCCGAGTTTCTCGCTCTCACTCACCGGTCAGCGTCGCGTTGACAAGCGGTCCCTCCGGATACACAGGGTTGAGGTCAGGGTCTTACCCCCTGCCCCTCAGGCATCCTTGGGTCCGGCACACGTCCCAAGGGAACAAGCATTCTGCCGAACACTACTAGTAGGATACAGGCTGACTTACTCCAGCTCCTTGGAGGCACAGCTTCCTAGCCACGCTGCAGCCCCTCACAAACACTGGGCCAGCATCTCGGCATGTCATTCTCCCCCTGGTGTCCACTCCTGCTGCTCCCTGCTCCTTAGCTTCTCGGCTCCAGACAGCATATCCAGCTCGCTCTCCTCCTTGTGAAAAAACACACCTTTTATAGTTGAAAAACAGTCAAGTGGAGTCAGTTATGAATGGTCATTATTGAATGTCTGACTATTAGTGGGACAACTTCAGTTCTTTCTATAGTAGGTTACCCTTACTTTCTCCATGTTATTTCTATGGGTAATCTTTACTGCCCTTAGTTGCCTCCTCCTCGTCTCAGCATTTGGTGGAAATAGGGAGGAGTTGGGGTGAGATTGAAAATACCCCATGAAGGCTGAGGGAGAGTGGGTTGGGGTATTATTGAGAATGGGGGAAATACCATGTCTCACCTTTGCGTATCCTCCTCCCAATCAAACGTGACCCTACACTGTCAGGAAATGGGGATACCATGTCACACCTTCTGGTGTCTCCTCCCCACTCCCGAGGACCCCCTAACAAGGTGATCCTCCCTCGCTTGTTCACCCCCAGAGTTGGGATCCAAAAGCGATGACCCTTCCCTGGCCACCTGAATGGAAGATCCCAAGCGAGTAGGTGGAAGAACACCATCAGGCTTCTCACAGTGCTTGCTCGTGGACCGACTCCTTACATTCTGCAACCCATATTTATTATGTTAATGTGATGATGCCTGCCTGGAACCCCACTCAAAACAAAGGGATCACTCCAGAGTAACAAATAGGCCTACTACAGGCCAGGAACAGACTAACAAAAACAACGAAAGGCAGCAGTCTTAGCCACGTCAAAGTGCCCTCAAAGGTCCACTCACAAAAGAAGGGCTTCTTATAAAACACTGGGTGAGCTGTGCCACTGTAGGCATACCTCAGTGGGGTAACGGCATGACAGAACTAAGTTACCTCAAGAAGTCACAAGGTGTCCACCTACTGGCCAATAACAAAGCCAGCCAATCTGTGAATTGCCAGTCAGGTGAGTTGGGTTAGGTTTGTTAAAAGGTGTCTGTTTACCTGTGTTTTTCTTTCTTCAGAACACCAATACTTTATACCACAGGCACAGTTTAACAGTGAACAGAGGACTTAGGACACATCTAGTATACATTTAAACGTAAAGAATCATTCATAATGGACAAAAAATTAAAGTGTGCATCTTATATGTATATGGAAGTTAGGTTTGGGATGCACTGGTACTCGCGCCTGGTTCCCCAGTGGTAGCTCCTGCCTACTTGGTGATGCCCGACATCCAGGAGTGGGTTTAGCTACTGTTCATCACATCTAACTTCGAACCCTGCATGAAATATTGGGGAACATTTACACTGTCTAAACATTTACATGCCGCTCAGCGTAGTAAATAGCATTAGATTTACATTTGCATATTTTAAATGCAGTTAAAATGTTATCATGCATTATTCGGTGCCTTTGCCATGTCAATGAACACTGCACTTCGCAACCTACTGACCCCTGATTTTATAAGGTGTTACACCCCGCCTATCACGGTGTAATCCTCCCTTTCTCAGTCAGCACCTTCTTGCCCTTGCGTGCTATGGACCCTCTTCCCCTATGCACCTTCTTTACTTCTCCTCCTGCCTGGATGCATATCCTCTCTGGTTGGTTTTCAATTCTCCTCAGCAAAGCCCATTTCCATTTACTCCCTTGTTTCCCATACTTTTATTTTGAAAAGAAAACCGGAATGGTTTCATTTTTAAATAAAAGTGTAGGAAGAAGTTGAAACTTGCCCTACAGTGCACTGCACTGAACATACCCTTAAACAGAAGACGCATTTGTTTGGGAGTTTATATTGTGCGTGGGAGGAGCATGGTGATGGGGTCTGTGGGGAGCAGGGCAGGCCAGCAGGGAACATAGTTTCACTACTTCTTTTCGTACACTTCGACCACTGCTCGTTTCCCCCTCTCCCTTTTGCTCTCGTCACACAGTCCTTCCTCCTCGCCTCCCTTTGCTCCTCTGCTTTCTCTCTTCCTCCTTTCCTTACCTCTGTGACCACTCTCCCTTTGTTGAGCTTTTAAACTGCCCACAACCCCTCCTCTAAACCCTGGCCTTCCTCTCCAGCCCGGGCTCCCAGAGCGATAATCCCAGAACATGTTCCTTGCTGCCAAGACTGATGTGTCCCGGGAAACGGGACAAACTCGGCCCTAAAAATACTGCTTGACATTTAGACCCATAGCACCTGTCACCCCTGCACCTGCGGCATCTCCTCTCTGCCGATAACCCCCTCACTCGCTCACCCAGGCACACACTATCACTCGCTCACCCAGGCACACACTATCACTCGCTCGCCAAAACGCACCACTCAACTGAAACGCATTGTCATTCCTGGCCACACGTACATAAAGCACTCTTCCAACCCCACAAATATACTTTATACAAAAACAGATCGTTTTTTTCGATGTAATGTTTTCGTTCAAAATTGCATTAAACAAACTTACGAGAAAAAGGACATAGAACCGCTCACACAAAATGTTGCACAGACTAACCATCTACCAGCAGACACACACACACACACACACACCCTCCCACATGCAGCAAGCAACCCACATGCACACACCGACACTCCCCTCACATACATACACCATAAACCACCTGCCAACAGTCAGACACATCACAACCAACCCACCACTCCCAAACATGTACCCATGCTACCCAGAAAACACCCTGCCCACCAATAAACCAACCCAGACACTCTGTACCACCCTACACGTATTTGCTCCCATCTCCACCACATGCACACACCACTTAACTCCCTAAAATGGCCTGCGACAGACCCGTAGAAACTGGAGTACAATTCCATCCTGCACTTGCATTTCCACTATTCTAGAGAGTGCTGCTGGGTTATCTGTATTAAGGGGACTGCAACCTGCGGCTCTCTAGATGTTTTGGACTACAGCTCCCATGAACCCTCACCATTACAAATGCTGGCTTAGACTGATATAAATATGTATAGGATTAAATAATACTTCACCCAAGAGATAAAGAGCAGCCTCAAGGAGGAATCATGTAATGGGAGATGAATATCCGATTTCTGTTGGGTGCACTGAAAGATGAATCCTTCATTCTCAGACAATACATTTAATCAGCTCGGCTAGTACATCTTACTTGTATTGACCATATCTATTTTGCGTCAGGCCACACGCCAGGGAGGTCAGGGGGGGTGCGGGTGTTCATAAACGGGCGATTATTCATACAGTAATTATATCAGGCGATTACAAAGAGTGTTCAGATGAAGGAACTTGCAGAAGGGCCGCCATTCATCTCATAAAATACACCAGTCTTTTGCGGAATATTTTCAGTTCGGGTAATGAACCGAATCAATTGTTTTCATCTCGCAGAACATGAAATGCGTGGACGGACCTCGTGTCCTCTGCTTGCATATAAAGCGTTGGCAACTTGAAATTCTTTGCTCACTCTGATATTATGTATGTAAGTAATGGCCTTCTAACCAGAGACATTACTGCAATGAGTTGCAGAGCAGCGCCTGCGCTGTGTTGTGTTGTGGGCAGAGACTAGTCTGCGGGAAGGGCCTGGCCGTCCCGATGCAGATGTCTAGGGCCCGTCCTCTACATTGGTGTGGCTGTTACAGGTCACGGGTCGCCCCCTGCTCCAGCTATTGACAATGGCTCTCTCTTTGCCAGGCCAACCTTCCTGGATGACTCCAGTTGTAGGCTCTGATGCAGTCACATCCGACAAGTAGGAAGTGTCTTTCAAAGTGTCTTTATTAATATAGTTCAATAATGGTAATAGGCCCCACCATACAGGCTCACTACTCGCCCGCCATCATCCAAATGCCTTCTCCAGTGCCCTTACCATTCCACCACACATTCCAGATATTCAACATTCCCCCTTCCATCACACAGCTACAGTAAGGGGACAATGTCAAGGGCTGTAATAACCAACAGAATACCACACACCACCTTCCTAAAAATACATAATTCATAAAGGAAAACAAAACCAAACAATTCAAAAAACAATTACACAATATAGATTGTCCTTACAGTGTATACCCAAGAAGAAAACACACATGTTTTAACAATACAGTACTTCACACTCTTGCGGTTGCAGATAAACACCAACTCTTAAGAACAGTTTTACAGAACAGTCTCCGATGTACCTGAAAAGGAAGAACATACATCTATACGAGATAAAGCAAAGATGGTAAACTCATGGTCACAGAATATAATTCACAGGGCTATGAAAGCACAGGTATACACTGCACAACTACAATTTGCAGAACTATATAAAACTATTATCTATACATCATGAACTCTTGAAATGTGTTAGGTAATTTACACACTCTGTGACTTCTCCTAATTTCCATACCCTCAGAATCAGCGTTCAACCTTACATCATCACTCATGCCACTACGACCATCATCACTCAATACAGGCGCGTAGTCCGAATGATCCCATTCCATCACCACCATATCATTCTTCTTCTTCACCCTGTCACCCAACAATTTAAACATTCCAAACCGCACCCCTTCTACTCTGGACAGCTTTTTCAAAACGTTCAATTACCTACATAGGATTGGAAAATCCTTTTTCTACCCGTTCTTCCTTTTTGTACTTTAACCACCTCACCAACCTGGAATTGCTCACGTTTCCACACAATACTGTTCTTGTGCTTCTTGTCATGATATTCCTTAAACTACTACTGACCTTCCAACATCTTATCAGCCACAACATTCTTATCTACCACTGGTACGCCCAACATCTCATTTAACCAAACTGGACATAGCTTACTATTAGGTCCACGACCTCTCATCAATCCGAATTTCCCACAAACTGACTGTGTGGCGTCATTCTTAAACTCCATAACAAATCACAGAGATTATCCTTCCAATTCAACCCATTAGGTAGAGCCAATTGCACACACTCCCCAATAACTCTGTTCAGTCTCTCCACCACCCCGTTCATCTCTTGGTGGTACACCGAAGATAATTTCATTTGAAACACCATATTTATAACAAATTCACCCATCTCCTTGCTCTTAAACTGTGGACTGTTGTCACTTAATATCACGCTAGGAATACCTTCCCTCCTAAACATCTTCTCCAAGAAATAAATGACTTTCCCTGAAGCAACGCCATCCACAAAAGCAACTTCGGGCCACTTATTGTACCTGTCAATCAACACTAATAAAAACCTATTGCCCCTTCCAAGACCTTCATATGGACCCAAAACATCAATAGCTAATTCCATCCATGGTCCTTCAGCAACCGGAAACTGGGTAAGCAGTGACATCTTAATTTCCATGTTTCTGTCACAATTATTTCACGCGGCACATGATCTCACTTCTCTTCCGACTTGTGTATACATGGCAGGCCTCCAAAGTCTTTCTCTAAACTTCCTTTTTTTCGTTATTGTCACACCTGTCCCTCATGCGCTAACCTAATAATCTCCTGCTTCACCCCTTACGGGGGTGTCACCTTTATACCTCTCAAAATTGTGTCTCTCTCAATCGCCAACTCATCCTGGACCATGAAATATCCTTTAAACATATCCTCCACTAGTTCTCTATCTGGCCACCCTTCCACTACCCATTTATTCAACTGGGTAAGAATTTCATCCTGAGTGTTACTTTCACTCCATTTCTCTTGACTTAATGCATGTAGAACTCTGCACACCCGCTCATGTTCCTCAGAGTTCGCATCAATACCACAGTCCACATCCTCACACAGCATGCGGGACAAAAAGTCTGCTATACAAATTAATTTTCCCTGGGAAATATTCTATATCCCAATTGTAGTCCATCAATTTGAGACTCAACCTTGCAATTCTAGGTATCCCTTGACATACCTTTCACAATTAGTACTTCAACCAGCAGCTTGTGTTCAGTTTTAATAGTGAACCTATCACCCCATAAACACTGTTTGAAATGTTCCACACCCCAACAACATGCTAACAGTTCTCTCTCCATCACTGAATAACGTGCCTCAGCGTCAGTTACTGCACTTGATGCAAACATAATTATCTTCTCCCAGTCTCCTTCCATTTGAGACAACACAGCACCTAAGACCTTACCACTGGTGTCCACAGTAATAATTGATTTCCTCCCAGGCACAACCCCACCCCCCCCAATAAAGGTGCTTTTATAATACATTCCTTTATCTCATCCACATTCCTTTCATGCTCCTCCGTCCAAATATATATCTTACATTCTTTTTCATAAGCACTTTCAAAAGGTTGAGCAATTTCAGCAAAGTGCTTCATGAACTTGTTATAATACTCAGCTAATCCCAAAAAGGAACGCAACATGGATAAGGTGCTTTTTCGATAGTCTCCATCGCTTTAGATTTTGGTGTAGAACCCCCTTTTGACAATGTGTGTCCGAGATAGTCTACTTTGTGGCTACCAAACTTACATTTGCTATGTTGCACAGTCAGACCTTTCGCATCCAATTTTTCAAAAACTTTGATCAATCTCTCATCATGTTCTCCTTGTCCACATACTAATAGATCATCTTGAAAAACATATACTCCCGGCATGCCCTCTAACAAATGTGTCATGATCCTTTGAAAGACTGCGGCAGCCGGAGCTAATCCAAATGGCATCCTAATATATATCTGTACATACCGAATTAAGTGGTTTATTTCCGGGAATCCTGGTGCAATTGTATTTGATGATATGCGGCTGACAAATCAATTGTGGAGAAGTGTCTGCACCGGCCATCATCCAACTGTCTTCTCCAGAACAACATTCTACCACGCATTCCAGATACTCAACATTCCACCTTCCATCACACACTACAGCAAGGTGTTAATGTCAAGGGCTGTAATAACTAATATAATAGAACACCGACTCTGCTAACCAACGTTCAGATCCCGCTTCCCTTTAAATGCTTCCTGAGGGGTCCATCTATTGCTGCCCCCTGCCCGCCTTTATTTATTGTGCATTTGTAATGCGCTTATACATCAAGTAAATTGTAATTTATTAGGAGAAATCGCAGGTCAGTAGAATGGGATCGGGTGCTTTTACATTACCCGTGTTGTTTTTCTTCATTGTTAATGTTTTAGCTATAAGACACTCCTTATTTTCATTTGAACTGAGAATACTCAGTCACCTCTGTGCACAGACCTGCTGGGTATATTATGCCTGCACGAGATCTCCCTGGGCTGAGCCTCGGCCCCACTGTGCTATGCAATAGAGCAATGGTACCAGTCTTCTCTCTTTGTACCACTGACAGGACTGACTTGGGGACTCATAACCTGCCTCGTGTCGAGTAAAGATACCCCATCCGCAACCCCAACCCATTTTCTTATGAACTGTTGTTATTGGTTATACCTCTTTGCTTCAACTCCTCTCCCTGTACACTTTGCCCAGCTTCCTAGTGCCTGTAATCTCTTCTCCCAAGACCTCAGCCTCCTAGTTGAATCTCTGCTCTATCATGTAAAAGTATTACTCTTAGGGAGGTTCCAGCCTTTCATAACATGACCATGGCCCAATGCTTGTGGTCCTCACCCTCCACAGCCAATCAACCCAAAACCAAGGCATTTAATTGGACCTCATCTTTCACTCCCCCCTCAGTCAAGTCCTCGCCCTGCTCTATAGATCCTCCCGCCCTCACCACGCCCCAATTCCATTCTCTGTATTATTCCCCTCCTCCACTTTGCCTTCTCCCCACTTCTCCTATCACTAAATGTAAATTCCAACCCGACCCCATGGCCTTTAGCTGAATCAAATCCGGCTCCCTGGTAGTTGTTCCCTCTACCCCATGCCAAACCCATTACAAAGACATTCTCTGACTTAAACCTAGCATTTAATGGTGCCTTCGAGCACAGCTACTCTGCTTTCTTTTTCACTACCTTCCACTCAGATCTCCAACCTTGAGAGAGAGATCAGCAGAGGACTACAATGCAGATTCATCTATGCAACTGTTTAAAAAAAAAAAAAAGAAATTACAAAAAAATGCCCCCCCCCCGACCCACCAGGACTCCTACAAAATAAATTCTTCCACTCTAACTCTACTGCTTTATTACACCAACTTCATCTTTTCTCTTTGCTCGCACCATGCACGTTTTCCATGACCCTTCAATCAATGCGTGTCTGCCCTCGACCTTACACCCTAGACTTTTTCACTGCTAATGACTTTACCCATTACTACGCTATTGAAATCTCAAAAATCCACAACGCCATGATTGCACTCCTTTACCTTCTGTCTCTCGACCACCTCACACAGAAAGTCTGACTTTCCATCTACCACTTAAGCTGAGCTGGCAACCATTCTCCATTTGCCAACCCATCCTGGGCCCTTGCCAACCTTGTTAAGTGCAAGATGGTTAAGGAACAGCAACCCCTTACTTTCACCTACCTTTCCCATCTCTTCAACCTCTGACTGTCAAGTGCACTCATCCACATCTCCAACTACCTTACAACTGCTTATAGTTCTTTCCTGTGCTCTATTCTGATCCGATTTGACCTTCCTGTCGTCTTTGACTCAGTTGACTATCGTCTCTCCTGATGACCCTCACCTCAGCTCTCAGAGCACTGCTTTTGCTTGCATTGCCTCTTTCATGGCTGGAAGCCCCTTGTCTCCTGGAATGCGTATGCATTCATGGCCACCTCCCTTCCACTCCGCGCTCCCGTCCTATTCACTCCCTACACCTCACCCCTTGCCAAACGTTCCCTCCTCATTTGGTTTCTCCAATCACCTCTTTGCTGATGACACACATCTTCTCCTTCCCCTCCTACATCTCAGAGCTACCTTCATGCATTACGGACTGCCTCTTTGTCATAGAGTACTGAATGGCACTATGCTACATTATGCTCAACTCCTCCAGATCGGAGGCGATCTACCTCCCTGTTTTCAATGCCTCCCCCATCCTCCACTATATATCCTTTACCCACGATACCCTCACCCATTTCCGAAGACTCTCAACTTTGGCTCTCTTAGATGGCGATCTGAAACTACAACAGTCTTTACAACCACCTCAACAGCTGCAGGCTTAACTCCCTGAACTTGCATAAGATCTGCCCCATCGCACTTTCATGCCATGAAGACTTGTCCCCCCCCTCCCCCGAGCCCTCAGCAGGAGACACTGCTTCTCCAGCCTCCTCATGGAATTCCCTCTGTTCTCCATCATCTAGCTTGACAAGGTGCTAAACTTTGACTGCCATACAGTCTTCAACCTTCCTTGATCCACGCCCACCGTCTCCATGTGGGATGGACGTTGATGGACAATCACTCCCTCTCCCAATTTCTTCACCTTGCCTTCAAATGCTCGTTATGTTATGTAGTCTTGTAAAGTGCATCAACACCAACAGAGTACTTTCCTAGTGCTGCTAAGCCGACATCCAGAAGAATAGCTAGTTAGACTTCGAGGCAGTTTAAGCAGAGAAAGGATGGGCCTTCAGGACTTTTCTAAACTGGACATAATTTTCTATATAGCTCTTGGCTGCAATGTGCGTGCATACTAAAAGATGGCTGCACGGGTGGAAAGAACTCTGTCTTTAGCCCGTTTCCCCTTTTCTTTTTTTTGGGACTGCAAACGATAAAGAAGTGACGGATCTGAAGGACCCTCTGCATGGAATGCTCTGTGTTAAATACATACAGATTCAAGCCTGGCATGACCCAAGTGGCAACCATTAAAGCTGCACGGCTGAAATGTGTTCAGATCTATGCAGCCCGAGCCAGGTCTTCTGGAAACCGAGGGACATCCAATTAGCGTAATCAAGGATGTTTGGTTCATCTTCGGGCTGTTGGTCTTCATCTATCCCTGCACAGCTAATAGACATTACGAGAAATAAAATAAACCTATCGGCCTACATTATCTCTGCTTAATTGAAATATAATTTGCATGTCTTCAGCTGAGCTGTACAATCGGACACTGATTGACTTGATAAGTTGAAAGGAGGGTGCACTATAGTTCGGAAATAAGAGCAGAGACAATCCTGAGACTGGGAATTACCAAGTTCTAAAATGGAAGGAAGATAACATGGCCATCTGCTGCTGATGCTTTATAGGGAAAGATTGAATCCATGGACTAGCCCGCTCTCGACCTGGCCAACTCCCACTCCTGAACTAAGCACCCTGGCACTCTGAGATCTGAATCCTTCCTCAGACTCTATGGCATCTCACCCTCCCTGGCTAACCCTGCACCTTCATTGACTCCACAACTGGAACTCCCAAGCCCCTGCCTGTTCAGTATGCATCAGGATTCAAGCCTGCCCTGAAAAGGGTACCTCCTTTCCCTTGAAGTAACTTCTGATCTATCCAGCAGGATCATCCTTTTCCCTGTGAAACCCCACTCTGCCCCACCACTTGTATAGACGTGTATGATCTCCACACCCCGATAATGCTAGACTCTTTTTTGACGATTTGTTCTCATGGTAGATTAGTACCACCCCCTGTCTGTCTGTCTGTCCTGCACTGCCGAACTCATCACGCAATTACTGCATCTGGTACAGATGTGGGGGACGCAGGTCTTGAATTTCTTAATATAAACACAAAGAATTAAGAAAATGTAATACAAGAGCTTCTCATCCATTCCTGCTTTCTTCCGAATCTGGGACTTGTAGTCCTTGATTTATAATGGAAAAACCAAAACCAAAATACTAGATGCAAAGGAAAAATAGGAATGGATGAGCCTATCCCAAATTAATAAGTATGGTCTGGTGTGCATGGGGCTGTGCCAGGTGGTGCATGGAGTGGCTTGGACCCTTGCAGTCTCTGCAAGTAGCTTACATTGTTGCCATTTGCGAGGCAAGTTGTGCTGGCATTTCTTTGCAGCTGCCCCTGGACTACAACAATGCTGGGCAGTGGCAGGCTGTGCTGGTGGCTACTTGCACGGCTCAGGGGGGATGCTGTTGGACTCTATTTAAGAGCTGCTGGGAAATGGGAGGTGAGGGAGGGCAATAAACTGGGTAATTACCATATTGTGGTACCTAGGCTTATGTGCTATCTTGGCATAACAGAATCTGGCCCTAGTGGTAACTGCACGATTGCATCTCGCACTGCTGAGCTAAGTAAGCATAATGGAACCTGGACGTTGGACTTACTCGGCACACTGTATATGGCATAGCTGTGCATAATGGAATCTGTCCTTACTTGTAAACTTGGCCACTAGTTTTAATGCTGCTTTTTATTTTTAGTTATTTCATAAAAGGCCCCTTTTCTACTTGCACCTCTTCAGCCATGCCAGAGGGACACACTCAAGGACACCCTCTACTACTATGACTCTTTAGGCCCCCCTCAATGTCTCATGCCACTCCAAGAACTGCCTCTTGACCATCAATTAATCGCTTTTATCTTATTTCCCCCCATTTCTCACTCTCCTCTCCTTTCATTTCACCAGCCATCTCTCAACTCCTGCCATTTTTATCGTCCCGTTTCTCTCCCCAGTTTTTCTATGCCTTCCTTCCTTATAGCTAGCTAGTTCATCCCAAACAGTGTGCATTCCCTGCCACTCCCTGGTTCTCATCACTTTTCACAAACCAGCAGCCATTTGTCTCTCCCCTCTCCCCTCCTCTCCCTGCATAATGGATCAACCCTTTTTTTGGCATTTGATAAAGAGCTGGCCTTGCTGCCAGGAAGAACAGAACATTGTATCGAGAGCGATTTTGCAGGAGGACCATCTCCAGCATGAGGTGGTGGTGTATATACATTGTAAGGTGTGGAATTCATTCGGGACCAGTTTATAGTAACCATCGTGTGATGGAGATGTGCAATTTGGACAGTACTTATTGGCACGTTGCACTGAAATATTTTTTTATTATTTTTACAACTTAACTCACGTGAAGATGATGTGCTTTTCCAACAATCAATATCATTTATTTTCTTTCTGTCACTGTGTGCTCATCATCTCTGCCTCCATCTCCCTCTCTTCTTGTCTGTTACCATTCTCTTCCAACTCTCATCTGTTTAGACAAGTATGTTCTGTGTGTTCTCTAATCTCACAGTGGTGTGTTTACTCTCTTCTTGGAAACCATCCTCAGCTCAAGCACCAACCCTGTTGCTCATGCCTCAGGGCGGGCGTGTGAACACGTTATCCCCTGCACTGGTGGATACATGTTCACTGTGAATGCGAGTGGGCTCTACAACAATCTCAAACAATCAAACCAGCTCCTAAAAATAACCGAGAAGGGAAGGCACGGGGCCAAGGGGAGTAATGGCGAAGATGTGAAAATGCTTTGCTAGCAGCATTACATATGAAACCCTGATCCTAACATTTCAAAGGCAATAATCCCCAAGTCACACAAGCTCAAATCGGGGCAAGTATGATAGTATGGATTATGTAGGAATTGCTCCTCTGCTTAAAAAGTGCGCAAACCTTTATAGAGACATGCCCTTTACGTGGCAGGCTCACAATGGCAGGTGGACCACTGTTGAATAGGCATGCCTAGTTCTTTAGTGGAGGTGCAGCACTGGAAGCAATGATACATCTGTTATGGAGAAACTGGGGGCAAATCGAAGGGCTGCAGAGAGAGTGCAGCAAATGGGAGAGGTATGCTTAACTCAGGCCTCTGCCAGCGGCACACTGCTTCCAATTAGATGTGGTGGTTGCTATGAGATGGATCATAATTGTCAGGATTAACTGGTAGCCAGCACATACGTTTCCCAGTGCTCCTAGTTCATCAGGCTGAGCGCTGGTTGGTGGAGAGTGACTACACTAGCAGGCTAACTGCCTGTGCTATGTACACTGGGGGTCCTGCAACAAAGAGCCCGAGGGAGACTGGAAGAGAGCCTACCACCCTTTCACGTTATGTGAGACTGCGGACCACCTATCCTTTCGTCCATCACTGAAAACACTTCTCTTTTAGACCCTAGTAACAATTAACTCCTGATCACGCTTTCACCGCCATGGTGCCCTTGGGCGTACGTGCACTTAATACACTTAATTAACATAACATAACACTCCTCCTTGGGTCAAAGGGACGTGAACCACCATAATCATCCAATGCCTTACATACATATACAGGAGGGTGAGGAGGGCTACATTTGATACTCAATTGCAATCTTTATTTGATTCTGGGTGGGGACTAAAGTATGGACTGACACAACCATTCTTTGCACTGGTAAGAGGTTGCCCTGGATGAGGTACACCAAATACCGATCATATGGCAGGGCAAAAACAGTCTCCCTGAGGATTTATTGAGAACTTTGAACCAAAATATTTGAATTTGAGAATTGCAATTACTATCAGTGCGTCTGAAGTTACCTTTTTGGACAGCAGGTTTGAGGTAATTGATGGCAAATTGGACTGTACATTGTTGAGAAATGTTTCTATCTCCCAGTGGCATGCTATAGGTGTCGAGTTTCCACCCAGTGCAAACCATGAACAGCATTCCATTTAGGGAAATGATCAGTAGAAGATAATTTCTTCACAAGATAATGATTTTCAGACAGTTGATCAGTCTATGCAAGTAAGCAAGACATTTGTGAGTAGAGGCCACAAACCTAAAACCGTGGGAAATGTTAGAAAACGCAGTAGGCAAAGTCTACTTGTTATGAAGCATGAGGGAGAAAATAAAGAAGAGAATATCGGAATTTTTGCACGAAATGGAGGAGTAGTATGTTATAAAATTAGAAGATTTATCTAATCATTGGCATTATTCGCAAGATGATATTGGCCTACGGCTCTAGATCATCTGTAGCTTTTAGTCTGTACCGTAATCTGAAAGCTACACTAACAAATAATCACTTTGAAACCTGCTGTAGGATCTTAGAACTTGGTTAGGTAAACCAATAGGTTTCTTTTCATGTAGCAAGCGCTATTATTACACAAAAACTGTTCTGGCAACCTGATCTCATGGAAGCATTTTATCAGAGACGCATTTAAATGTAATTAAGAATTTGTTGTATAAGCTTTATATGCCACTGTAAGCAAAGGGATATTGGAAGTACTATATGTAAATTAAGAGCTGGATAATCAAGTAATTCAGGTTATTTAGGAGGGCTGAACCCTCATAACTGGTTCCTATTCGTTTAGAAGAATGTAAGTAGCATAACACAGACCTGCTTATAATTAATAATAATATAGATGTCACATTACAATTCAGCTCTTCGTGACCGGTTCCTTCCACTACTAGTTGCTGTAGTAGTACTACGTGATACTGTTACCCAATTTCAATGCTACTTCATTTATTGGACATAGGATGAATACCTAAGCGGATGGCTCTAGTATTGTAATTATGAAACTTGCAAAATGTAGGCTAGCCACATGTCTGATGCGTGCACGCTTAACTTGCTGAGCTACCCTTCCCGCTGAGTGTCCTGAACAGAGCATGAACAGGAAACTGATATTTTGGAGATTTAAAGCACGTCTGATCGCCCGCTTGAAAGGAAAATATCCTGGTGGACTAAATACTGGAGAACCGTCACACCACCCTTGGTATTTAACCTCTCTAGTACACATGCCCAGTGATGGTGTGTCAGCACTGAAATCTGCCGCATACATGAATATAATATCTTTAAACAATGTTGTTTATTCTTTTACCCGCTGGCCTGGCACGATGCCAAAATGAAGTGAAGAAATGTAAATAAAGCAAGACTAGAATACAAGCATCTGCTCACGTCTGCCTGTTGCGCGATCCTTTACCTAGGAAGTTAACTGTGCATGGTGGCCGCAGGGCTTTACATGGTGGAGTACAGCGTCCCCATGTCTATGCTTACTGATATACATTCACCAGTTCAGCCCTCAAGCAATGACCAGCCTTTTGTTGCTAGTGCCTTTGAAATCCACGTCTTGTGATTACTTCTTCTCAAGTGACTTCTGACTGCCAGCTCCATGTAGGCGGAATCACCACTCAGTCTTTCAACCAAAGGTGGATGCAAGGATTTTATTCCAGCATATAAAGAGTTTTAGAAAGTGACTTTCACCCGCCCTGGAGCACATTTCACCCAGATATGGAGTTTCTCAAGTTTGATTAATTATTGGTGGAGCGTCTCCCTAATCAACAAACTCCAAAAGCTCCCAAATCTGTGACACCATCCCACAGTAGTGATAGTATAGTGAATGATATATCTGTTATGGCAAATAACAGCCCTTTTTAGCCACAGTCTCAAAGCTAGTGCTCAAGAACAAGATCTGGCGCACCCATCTCTTTCAAATTACTTTGAATTATTTCACTGCCCGCAACATCTCCCCCCACTCCTTGTTCTCCTCTGCACCTACAAACCAGGCCCCTTCTAAAACCCAACCCAGACACTCAATGCTGTCCCTGGATTGCATTTTTCTCCGGTCCCCTGTGTCAGATGGTAAAATTTCCATGCATTTCTCTACACTTTGTGATGTGATTTTACGTTGGTAGTGAAGGATTGAATGGATTGTGGTTGTAGGCATACCTCTACGTGATACCACAGAGATCAAATTTATATATACATACATACATACACACACACACACACCTCAGTACAGTATTTATCTCTTTCCCCTGCTTCCCAGTTTCACTAACCCCTGCCCCACTTAACAAAGCGTACCATTTAGACCTTGAAGATTGCACATGCCATTCTGAGCAAAACTACAAATCAAGTACAGACAGGAACAGATACCGGGATAGCTGCAGGAGGGGCTATGTAAGCTGTAAAGCTGAGATGTTTTTCAAACGCTTCATTTCATCTTTGCCTGGGGAAGTGGACACATTCCACGAAAGCTCGCAAATAAGCAAAATAAAAGACTGTGCCTAATTAAGATATCGACTCATGATTTTCTTCTGGATCAACATATATATTACTGCAGCCATGGCAGCGGTATAATCACATTGGGCCTCATTACGAGGTTGGAAGTAGCCATGCCCTTAAGGGCATGGCTACCCCCAAACTCGGGTCCAGCTCCGGGTCCTGCGAAAGGGGAATTACCAGGCCATTTCGACCTTGGAGGGCCCGGTAATTTCCCTTCGTCGGTACCCAGGACCGGTATGTCTCCATTCCCATTTGAACCCCCATAGGGCTCAAAGGGAATGGGGAGGATGGTAGCAGAGGTACCGTTCATAACTGTACCGCTGCTAACATCCTGTTCTGCACGCGGGTGCCGCGCTGCACGTCTGGTCTGACCAGGCATGCAGAGCGGCCCCCGCCAGCAGAACTCGTAATGTGGCGGCATGGCAACAACGGCGCCGGTAGCACTACTGGCGCCGTTATTGCCTTACCACCACCACTGTCGTAATGAGGCCCGTTGTGATTTACATAGGAAAATGAAAACATTGTTTTCCTCTAAGTTCTTCTTACCAAATTTGCTATGTAATTGATATAGTCATATCCGAGCACTCGTGCCAAATTCAGTGAAGTTTCATCAATGTTGTTTCATGGCCAAAGCGATTGCTGAAATTAACACGTTTAATTGTGATTTCCATAGTGGCAGAAAGATCACACTTTCAACCCCAAATTCTTGAAATTTTCCTTTTCGAATTTCCAGATTTTTGGCACCCCTCTAGGTGTTATGCTGAAGTTGTGCTCACCAAATACATTTTTATAAACAGACCAGCCAAACTTGAGAGATAAACTTAAATTAAAAAAATACAACTTTATGAATATTTTTGTACATTCACAGTAGCATTGGAAATTACAAATATTGCACAAAATGAAACATTGAAAAATATTCTGTGACGAGCACAAGGAGATACATCACACCCAACACACAGTAGGGCCATCATAAATGAGTAGTAGGCTTGGTGGGATGTAATGAAATAAAACATATTACAAAGTGAAAGATATAGCAGAAAGCACACCAAAATATCCAACACACACATACATATTTGTTCACCTGCAATAAGGACAAACAAATAAAGAAAACAACCCTGCTTCCCTACCTACCCCAGCTCCTCTACATACGACTTGTAACCCCTATGTGAGTCCCATTGCTTCCCCGCTAGGCTTACGCTTTATACATTTTCCATTTTGGTTGCTACCATCATATTGACTATATTCTCCATTGTTGGTTGCTACCAGTCTGTTAGCTAAATTTGACATTGATGGTCAGTAAGCAAACCCACCATCTTCCTGCACTTCCTCATGTAGACTCTGCTGTTTCTAGCACCAGCTCAGAGAAAGGGAGCCCCTTCCTTTCCCGGGGCCAGTGATGGAATACACTGGAACCACCCCCACGACCAGCTGGACAGGAAGTGCCACTGAGCATCCTGCAACATGAAGATATTAACTCAAATAAGAGGTGGCCCACCCTTAAAGGCAATATATTAAAAAACAAAACAAGCCAACACACCATGACAAACTGCCCATCATCTACATTTCCGATTACCCTATCTGTCCCTTTATCGATGCGGTTTGAGATTAACTCCCTCCCTGACCTACTAGACCTTGAGAAGGCTGCTAACCATATCCACTCCAGGATCCTGCCTTCTTTTCTTTAATCCCTCTTTTTCTACAACACCACCTTCTTTTTTTTATTATTTACAGTGACCGTTGCAGTCTGCCTTAAGTATGACTCTAAGCTTTAATGTGTCAGTCCAAGTCCATATAGTCAATTTGATATAAGTAATTTATATCGCGCTTAATACCGAGAGGTTTCTAAGCGCGGACCCGGGGATCGAACCTGTTGTGCCCTGTGTCGTCTTGCTTCCAAGGCGAACATGTTGCCCCTGGGCTATCCTCCCTGTTCCCAGTACAATACCTTTTTAATCTCGTGATGGTTTCATCCACTTGTAAATGGCTTTAAGTCCCAGCACTGCCGCAGGTGGCTGCCAAGGATCACACTGTCTGCCCCTTCTGGGGTGGAGGGGGGGTCTTCTTATCAAAATAGCTTTTTCATCAATGATGGTGCCCGATTATATGGAAGGCTGCAGCAGCCCATTTTCATCTGTGTCTGTGTCAGAAAGGTTTCCTCCATGGCAGGCTGTTAATTTCAAGAGGAGCCGTTGCTCCCTTGGGCAGGCTCGAGTAAGCAAGTTTTCTGCTCAGCTGTGCCCCAGACCCGCCTACAACAGTCCTGCCGCACTCGTCCATTGCTCCACAGCCGCCTGGGAGCCAGCTTCGGGGGATCCAGGTAAGTTCCACTGCTGCCCTCACAGTCTGGCCCTGGGGAGGGTGAAGACCTCACAGGCCCCTTGTCCATGCAGGCTGCCACCCAGAACCCATGCCAGCGAGAAAGATGACACTTCAGCTATCTGGCCCCAGGGTGGCCGGATTTATTCCGCAGGCCACTTCCCCTTCACCCAGCCACTCTGCCCACACGGCCCGGGATGTCTGGCCTCAGGTGTACTGTATGGCTGCCAGGCCACGCCACCAATACTGGGGTCGCCCTGTATTTGTATTTTACTATTTATATAGAACTTTACACCAAGGCGCTTTACAACATAACAACCAAAATACATAAAACATGGAACATAGAAGCAGTAAGATAAATAAACATGATTCAAACCAGAACGGCCCTGCTCACGCGGCCAAGGATTAGGGGTGTCTCTTCACGCAGGCCGCACGCCACATGCAGCCGTGGGCTTGCTTCTTTACCGGCCCACCAGGTCTAGCCCCCGGGTGGACTATGAGTCTCAGGTTTTGCTCTGGCTCTGGGGCCACCCGGTGCTGCAGCCCCGGATTTGGGCTCATGCTTCACCAGGGCCGCCAACCGATGCAGCTTTGGACTGCCCGGTCTGGTCAACAGGCGGGTTCACAGCTCCTCAGGCAATGTAGATGTCTGGATGCACCGGTCATGCATCCCAAGCTCTGAATACTGCTGAGTCACAGCTGACATACACAGCCCAACACACAGATCCATTGAGCATTGGTGGGGGCACTCGAGGACATAGCCCCACCACCCACTCAGGGAGCACACACCTTGCCTTTTTATCCTCTGTCTCCCTCTCAACCATTCTCTCCAACGGTTCTTTTTCAACATCCTTCTGTTCCGTCCTGGAATCTTCACACGGGTAAGTCTATTGTTCCTGACAAGGGAGTCTTCCCATGTCATTAGTCTGCAGAATCCAGGTGTCACCCACAGTGGAGACACCATGGTAAAGTCAGATAAGGGCAGTGTACACAGTCAAATCACATACACATTAATAAAGATTTGTTATAAAACCCTTTGCAGTGTCGGTGTCTTTTTTGTATCTAAACTATCCTCTCCCTAAACACCCTACTACCTATGCCAATAGATAACCCCATACATGAAAGGGCCCCTTGGGATGTGGATTACACTTACATCCCTCGCTCCCTACTACACTCCTATTGTTCTCACCACATCATGCTCCTGCACATCTTACTTCTTCTCCCAACTGCCCTCTACCCCATGCTCAGTCTCACCATTCCTCATGCCTTCTTTTTCCTATTCCCATCTCTATCCTTCATTCCCAACCAAGCAGCATACTGGCTGTTCCTCTCACTCTCACACGCCTTCTCCCACTCTGGTCAACCTCTGTTCCCCTGAGGACTTCACCTTGAGCCTCTGGAATGCCCAAACTCTCTGCAATAAAACATCATTGATCTCTTCAAGTTCCACTACTGTAAGTTCTCTGTAACGGATACCATTAAAACTGTGATCACCCCATCGACTTCTCCACCTTCTTTCATTCCACCAAACTCTCTAAAAAAAGGTGCTGGTGTGGGTCTAATCGTGAACCCCTCCTCCTTCCGACTTTAGTCCTTCACTGGTAGCCTTAACCTCTTCTACTCAGGAATGTACCTACTACTAGAACCAATCCCAGCTGATACTCCCATGGTAATGCTAGGCAACTCCACCCCCACCCCTCGGCACAACCAATGGCCACCAATTGTAACCTCACTCATCCTGACTACTCCCTGGCCAACTCAAACTAATGGGAGCTTTCTTGGTCTGTTCTACCTATCCTCAACCCACCTCTCTCTATCTATCTATCTATATATATATATATATATATATCACTATTATTCACTTCACCATCTCTATTACCTCTCCTTTTTAATCCCTCCCTGATCACTATTTACTAAAGGGAAGTTCAGAAATGACTTCATGGCCACATATCTGGACCGAGACAAATCCTCCCAGCACTCCCTCTCTCTCCCACTTGCCCCCTCCATCAAATACACTTTGTGTACCCCCTTTACTGAGTACTATCTGGCTCCCTGCTCCATCCTCCAACACACAAGACTGTGGATATTTGCATCCAACAAGTAGCTGATGACATCCATGTGCCCCTGATTACACCAATAGTGCAAGGATTCCTTCCCTGCTTTAGTTAATGCCTTCAAAGACCTGTGTGTGCCTCGCTACTGCTCTTGACACACTCCTGCAAAATGTCCATGATCCCCCAGGCTATGCCCTTCTCCCCCAGAAATACTTGCTATTCTCATCTCTCTGCTGGCTTTGCCAATTACTTCTCCAAAAACACCAACATATGCAACACCTTTTCCACCCTCTTAACTCTCCCACCCCATCTGTCCTTTCACCCCCCACCCTTCCCTCACTATCACACGTCTCCCCCACATCTAAACTCTCACCCACCCTGCCCTCAGCTAACCCATTGGGTGCTCCCATTGACCTCTTTGCACCCACAACAATTAAAGTGCCTGTAAATGGAAGAGCGCATGCAGAAGCACACCTCCAATACCTAGGTCTGTAGGGAGCCGGGCTTAAAAGGAATCCCGAAGAGTGCACTGGAGTGCAACAGGTAAGTTGGTCTTCTCCTCTACTCCTTCTCTTACCCCAACAAAGTTAGCCACTTTATTACTCACACAATCTTCAACCTACCCTACCTATATCCTCTCCTACCTTTGCTCATCGACACCATGTTGGATAGTGAACGATGCAAAAAAAAGCATTCTTTAAATTTCGACTTCTTGTCTACAAATCCATCCATGGTCTTACCTCCACCACAGTGCTGAATGCATCTCTCTCTACGCTCCCTCTTGAACTCTTCTATCCCCTCGCCTCATCCTTTCTGTGCCCTGCCCTTGCTGTGCCTCCTTGCTCTTCTGATACTTCTCTCTACTTTATGCTGTAGTCTGTGGATGACTCAAGGTTGTTAGGTCTGTGGCTGAAATTTTTGAAGCAGAAATTTGGTATGCTGGGCCATTCGGACATAGTTTTTTAGGGAATGGGAGGTTACATCGTGGTAGAATAAATCGAATGTGACTTTTTTTCATTGAATATGGCTGTAAATGTATGGAGTGAGGGGTAATTGTTATAATTAAGATAGGAGGAAGTCAGGGTGGCTTTCTAACCTTCTTTTGGTGGTGCCAGTATATATGGCTGCCTTGCGTGCTGAATTCTTCCATCAAAAATCTGTAAAACGTAACGACCTTGAGTTTACCAAACACTCAGCTTTACTTTGAGAACAGTTTATGCTATTGTTTGGATAACTAGTCTAGCTGGTTGTATGAACCGCGCAAGAGAGCAGTTTAGTTTCATTTAAGGGCGAATTTGCTCCTGGTGGTCACAGTAGCTCATAGGTGGAACTCTAAAAATTATTTCACTATTTTGTGTTTGTGACAGTGTCATGAAAAATGATTTTACACATTTTATATTCTTTTGTCTTTTTTGAAAGATTGGAGGAAGAAATGTTTTATTCCATGACTTGCAATGGAAAAGGTCTGGAATTGCTACCAAGAAGAATTTTCATAATCTTCCAACTAGGAATTTGGCTCTATCTATCTATCTATCTATCTATCTATCTATCTATCTATCTATCTATCTATCTGTCTGTCTGTCTGTCTGTCTATCTATAATGCTTAAGTATATTTCTGTGCTCAGCTCGTGTAATTTATCAGTGTTAGTTTTCCCTCTGCTGTCCAAATGGCAAAGTGTGCCCACTTCAAGAACAGCTACCATTTCAACAAATAGAATGAGCACGGTTTTAGGTGGTCACTGCCATCTTACACTATCGCAAACATTAGGAAATTACCTCTTTCCACCCCTGCTTCTCTTCACATGGGCCACAGCAGTTCCAGTGTCAATGAACAGGACTGGCTCAACATTTCAGTCTCTAAAGAGCGAAACGCTGTAAGACGAATGCCTCCTCAAAAGCTAAAACTGAAAGTAGGTGCTGTAATTATGCTACTATACAATCTTATTCCATCATGGAGACTCCGCAATGGAAAAAGGTTGACAATTAAGCGTCTACAAAGACACATCATAGAGGCCCGTGTGATCGATGGAACGTAGATTCTGTTCTTGTACCGTGCATACCTCTCATTCCATCTGATACGTTTAGCCATTTCAATTACGATTAATAAGTCACAGAGACCTACACCCCCTTCCTGGAAGCGATCAGTGGCAATTCAGATATTCATGAAGGGGGACAGAAGTGACCCTATGATTTACCGACCGATATTGACCTTAAAGATATGCTAGAACGGCATATGTAATGCCGGGAACAGCTAGTGTTGTAGATTTGTTCATTAAGAAAGCTTAGAACTTAAGGAGGAACTTTTTTAAAAAATATATATTTATTAGATTTTTACAACAAACATACATTTCCAATACATATGGATTTCAGTAACATTCCTTAACTATGACTTTTAAACATATTAATATTCCATATTACTATAACAGCATACCATCTGGCATCATCTTGTAATCTTATGCAATTAACTAAAAACCCCGCAGCGATAATTTCATAAGGCAATGAAAAAAAAAAGAATTCACACACACAAACACAAAAAAATAAACACCCCAAAAATGATTCACTCACATAGGCTATTGAAAGAACTCCATAATGAAAGATATACATCTTCACGGCCCTTATTTACTAATGACCTATTCTACTAACCAGTCTTCCATAACAGGTTTTTTCCTGCTTTTCCAAACTCTAAGAATTAACTTAACAGCAACCACCAAGGCCTTGTCAATCCAAGGAACTTTATTTGATAGCCTCAGTGTTTTATATCATGTTTTTAAATATGTGTTAAATTGTCTGCTTTTATGATGCTTCTTTTTTAATCAAAATATAGCTTAGTGAAGGGATGTTATACCATTCAGGCTCTGATTGGCATAACCGGACAGGTTCACAATTTATGATGTGCCCCCCCCCATGATCTCCCAAGAACTCCATTGCTGTACTCGCCAAAGGTCCGAGATAATAACAAATCCAGGCAGAAAATTGGCCAGCATCCTGAGCAGTGGTAAACCTGCTTATAAACGTAAGTAAGTGCGGTTCAATCTCCAAGTCAAAAGTTAATGGCAGAGGTGGTACTGCTGTGTCATACCTCTGGTGCAAGGGTGTCCAAATCCAGGTCTCGGGGGACGCAAACCTGACAGGTTTTCAGGATAGCCTTCATTAATATTCATGAGATTGCCTTGCATACACAGAATCATTGCATGCAAATTTTTCTCATGAATATTAATGCTGGACAACTCTGCTCTAGTGGATGGAGAGGGAGCGGAAGTCAGTTGCATGCCTAAGGGTTTGCAGCATTATGATGGAACCTGGATCTGAAGCCGGCTGGGCACAGACATGGTGCTTTGAGGGTCTGACACTTACTGGAAGGGAAATAATCCTACTGTTCTGAGCCAAGGATCCCTCAAGTGGCCTCGCTCCCTTTTTTCTGTGCCCCTAGTACCGACAGGCTGAGAACACAATGCAACTGACTGAAACATAGGGCTTTCAGTCCTGGTGCAGGAGTGCCATGTAGGGAGTTCTGCAATCAGGTGTGAGTAACACAAACCATAGGATTTATTTCCTTGCATTTTTGGATTTATGAAGGAACTACAAAAAGGTAAAAGTGCTGGAATGCAAAGAATAAAACCTGGACTGGGTAATCTACTCACGCACGGTATGGGGAAACCCAAGTGTGATGTAGCTCAGTAATACTGGAATGGATTCAGTGGATGTCGTTTTTGGTTAAGTGCAGTGAGGTCTCCATGTGGAAGGGGCCCAAGGCTGACAGTGTTAAAATTTAACGTTTCACTGATGCGGCAGGAAGAATTGACTTTAGATCCATAGTGGGGGGAAAATGGAATGGCCTGAAAGCTGGAAGTGTAGCGAACTGGCCACCAACATTACATTTCTTGAGATTTTCCTCAAATGTATAGCATTTACCTCTTGTTGGGAGGAGGGATTTCACCAGTGTGGCAGGGGAGATTTGACCAACAAGGACATATGGCCTTATTAGGATTATGCCGGTCTGGAATAAACGTGCCAGTAATTCTGTTTACCAGCATGTTTCGGGGCCGGCATACTCCAAGATTGCTAGTGGGGACCCCAATTTTCCTCCAGCCAAATGCTGGAGGTAAGTCAGGCAACCCCACCAGCAAAAAACAGCCGGTTTTACAGGTACCAGATAACACCGGCAATCCCCCATGGAGTCTTGTGGGACTCCTTGGAATGGGGAATTACCTACCCTTACAGGCACCTATAATCTGCTGGTAATTCCGGCTGACCACATGCCGGTAACGATAGGTCCGTTTTGTGGTATCTCACCAGATTTACCAGCGGGATACCACCAAACTTATAATGAGGCCCATAGTGTTTTTCTGACAGCTGGTTTATTGTGCAGGTGCTGAGCTAGCACTTCACGAGATGGTTTACTGGCATATACTGCAGCTATTGAGGGTGTTGGTTTTACACGGTTTGCACAAGAACATTCACTTCAAGATTTGTTGAGGGATGCAAAAATTATACTTCTGATGCTTTTTTCTTTTTTAGTGGAAAAAACTGGAAAAAGAGGCAATTACATTGTTCCCACTCGACCATTGGAAGTGTTTCCCCACATTTGAATGTCCTAGCATTGAATGCACTGTCCAGCAGCAAAGGCCAGATACAGGACTTTTATTTGGAGATTATAGGGGCTGGTAAACTAGGGAGTATGTGGGCACATTGCATTGGCTAGAAGAAGAAACTGCAGTGAATTTCATTTTGTGGACTTGGAAGCAAGGGAGAGGGAGATGCAGGTCCTGGACAGCTGGAAGGGTAGCAAAAATTATGCTTGGTGCATAGGCATGGGGGAGGTAGCACCTTTCCAATCTATTCCTGTTCAGGAAGACAATGTTTCATTTGGCCAAGATGGGTGTGAAGGAAAATGAAAAGAGGGCAGGCATTTTATGGGGATTCATACTGCACACCGCTGCCACTTGCATGGTCTCTAGGAACTCTTGTGGATCTGCAATGGAACGCTTGTGAGGATGTTTGTTTGGGGGTGGGGTGAGGGAAAAGACAGGGAGTTCTGTTTAACTGCCGATGCATGCAGAATTGGGAGCAACGGACCCGAGTGCGAGTGTGCTTTCAAGGTTGATATTGCTTTGTACACCCGAGTTGTTTTGTTTCCAGATGGGAGATCTCGTGAGTTTAACTTACCAGGGTGCTATGTCTGGTCAGAGTTGTACGTGTTTTGGAAGGGGAAGAGGGTTTTTTCTAGCCATGAGTGTTAATGTGGTTGGTGAGCATGTGGTTAGTGGGTGTGGTTGAGCATGAGGTTGTTAGTGAGTAAAGCACTTTTTAGGGACAACTAAATGTGAGACACAATATATAGCAGCACAATACAGAAACAAAGAGGTGTGCCTTAACCTGGAAGCCTAGCTAGGATGGGGAAGGACTTCGTAGATTTGGGAGTACGAGTTAAAACTTGGGACAGCTGAGGCCTTTATAAGAGAAATTTAAGTCTGGGGTAAAGATGTTGTTACACAGAGTGTAGTAGAATGAGGACCCAGGAAATCGTGGTAGGGTTGGGGTGCCAGGCAAACAGGAGGCACCCTTTTCCCTTCACCAATGCCAGGGATAGGCTGCCGTCGGCTGAAAGGAGAAATAGTTCTGGAGGGGGTTAGCGGACTTCTATGGCTTATCTCAGACCATGTGTTCACAAATGGCTCTTCTCTTGAGCAATATTACTGTTTTAGATGCAATTCCATTTTGTGTGTCTTTACAAAGAGGCATCCATCCCTTTTGTAAAGACACCAAAAATGGAAAAACGAAATATGACATGAAAAAGGGAAATCAGCCACTTTCACCAAGTAATCTCAGTTCTAAATGAAAAACAGAAACCTGCATAGCCTAGCCCTCCTTACCAGGGCTGGGGTTTAGGGAGTGGGCCAGGTTACTTCTTTGGTCTATGGAAGGCCAAGATTGTACAAGGAGATTGTGGGAGAGGGATGGGAAAGATGGATGCCATAAAATTGTACTAGGGACGGGGCAGAGTGAACAGGCAAGCAAGCCCCCCTCCTCCTTTGCCTCTGCACTTCACTGGCTGCTGGGGATAGGCTTCCACAGGCTAAGTAGAGAAATAGTTCTGGGGAGTGTTAGGTGACTTCCTTGGCCTATGGCAGGCCTGGATTTCACAAGGGGATTTAGAGAGACGGCTAGGAAAGACGGAAATGTCTTTGTAAAGATACAAAAAATTGGAAATACAGCTTAAAACAAAGCAGAACCTCACGAGAAAGAGGAAGACAACTGCTTTCACCAAACTAGCTCAGCTCCAAATGAAACTATGATGATTGTATCATTCTACTACAATCAAAGTAGCTCAGCTGTACGCTGCACCCAACTACACACAGAGCACACAATGATATTTTATGCTATCAGGGATTTTGAAACCGTATGATTTGATATTGGCTATACTCTGACAGGCAAAGCGATAAGAAGCCATAAACTATGGCCAGAAGCATTATGCAAAGGCAAGAGAGCATGACACTGTGGAAGACTCAAAGTCGTACCAATGCAGAGCCAATGACATGCCTTGGGTCCTTAAGCACAAGCCCAGGGTTCTGGTACAAAAAAAATAATCCTTTTGGCATACATTACATTATTGAGGAAACCCCCAAATAAATCAAAGTTGTTTTAGCTTGCTTTTCAAGGAGCTGTTGCAAAAAAAATAAAAATAATTCATTGGCAATCGGAATTCCGACATACAACCCCTCCCAAACATTATCGGGGGCCCTAGGGAATTAGGCAGAAGGGCTTTGCCATCAGTATTTTCTTGGTAGGGCTTCAACATGCTCTTACTCACCATGACACTGAGGAAGACTCAATAGTCTGACCAACGCAGAAACAATGGCATGCTTGGGGTCCTTAAGCACTCTGCCCAGAAGCACAAGCCTAGCATTTGGTCAAGTAAAATAAATACATACATAAATAACATTTAAAAAAAGAAACTCCATTGATGAAAGCCATGAGTTGTTTGAAAGGATGAGCCTTCCCTCTCCCACCAAAAAGCACCAAAATGGTCCGCACTCTGGCCAAAAGAGATAACACCTCTTAGTCAAAGGAGGAATGGCACCTCTTAATGAAAGGAAACAGCAGTTTGCCCCAGGGCATAGTGCAAGAGGGTGCGATGGGTGGAGTACCTTGCCTTTGAAGACCTAGGCCCTTGGACTACAAAAGAGAAGCCATTTCACCCTGAAATCAGTCAAAGCAAGAGCAGAGCAGCAGAAGGTAAGTTTGGAGCAGAGTATGTATGTGATGTTTTGCTATGTGCTTTTACTAAGCTATATTATCTATGCCCTGCCCTGTTTTGAAGTGCTACACTGATTAAGGTTTGGTATGCTACACTGGGTTATATTATGCTACTCCGTGTTTTGAGCTGTAGAAACATGTTTGTAATGTCTTGATATGCTGGGATCAAAGTATTATTTTCCGAAAGCTAAACGCACGTTATCTAGAATCTACCGGAGTGCTATGGACGTACTGATTCGCTCATTTTGAGGGTAAGCAGACAATATGATGTCACTTTACTTTTAGATTAGGTTGTTGGGACATGTTATATTATGTTGAGGCTTCATTATAATGTTTTGCTTTAAATGTCTAATTTTCAAGCGCTTTTGAAGCAGCCATAAAACACCAGGTAGCAAGCCCATAAACACACTCAAAGGTAAACATGGAAATCTAATCTGTTAACTAGACCATACACCCCTATTATGACCTAACATTGCACAATGGGTTCTGCGTGATTTTTCCATCGCGGAAAAGTCACCAACGGAAAATTTTGCATGAGAAATGTGCGAAACACAAAAAGTTTGCACATTTCCCATGCAAACACGCATTCAAAAACCCTACATACCCACACCCCCACTCACAACATACCCACAACACTCCCCCACCAACACCCTCAACACCCACCCCACCCACACCCCCAACATAAACAAACCCTACTTACCTTTTTTACACGCCGAGTCCCTGCGGTGCCAGTTCCCTTTCACTTCTGTGATCGGGAACCGGCGCCGCAGGGTCCTTTGTTTTTTTTTTTTTTTCGGGAGCTGCAGGGTTGTCACTCGCAACCCCCGCTCACTATACCACGCAGTATAGTGAGCGGGGTGTTGCGGGGGGACACCCCTGCAGCCTTTCTTTTAATACTTACCTACAATGCTACCACCAAAGGTTCGAACTTTTTGTGTTCGAACCTTTGGTGGTAGCATTTTTCAGACTTTTTGTACGGTCTGACCTTTTTTTCGGTCTGATTGTACAATTCCAGATAATGCCATCTATTAACAGTACACAGTAATTGCAGCCCAGGGTGAGAAGGCTAGTCAAAGGCTGGATTATGTAAATTAACTCCCATAAGCACTCAGCCTAAGAGAATTCCTGCCTCAGACACCAACAGAACCATTATCTTAAAGGCATTAGCAAGACTCAGGAACCTCCAGGAAGGCCAGTCGAAGCTTCTGCTCCCAAGTCAGCAATTGTCAAAATCCCACCCTCAGTAAAATGTGCCCATATTTCCCTTCCAGCTTTCCCATATATAGAATCTGGCTGTTTAGAGCATAGGGGTATAAGAGGAGCTCTGCATGCTGTGGTTTCTTGGGCTTGGTTCTCTACATACCCTAGCTCACCATGACTCTGTGGAAGGCTCGGAGTCTGGCCATAAGCATGATGGGAACAAGCCTAGGGTTTTGCCAACCATGACACAAATAAAGAAACCAAAACATTTGAGGGTTATTTTGCGTGCTTTTCAGGAAGCGTTTGCAAACTTGGCAAATTTGGATTTCTGACATAAACCCCCTCCAAAATGTTGTTGGGGGCTTGGACGTGTACGGCTTTTCCGCATGCGTTTTCTTGGGCATAGCTTCAACATGCACATGCTCACCATGCAGTAGGAAATTTCCAGACATACCCCCCCCTTGCAGAGAGAAAGCACCTCCTCTCCATCTATCTCTCCTCTTGTGGCTGTGCCACATAGAATACAGTTGAGTGCCACAATACATTTGGTCCAATTGTACACATAGCTCCTCTACCATTTCCTTTGCATACATTCTTTTGTCTCATATCTATCCCTCCTCCTCATCCCAACCATCTACCTGACTTTGCTTCTCCCTACCACTACTGAATGTTCCATCATATTCCTCCTTTGTCTCGCTAACAGGCAATGCGCTTAGAGTAGGCGCTATACAAATGCAAGATAACATTCTGTAGGGACTACTGCACAGCTTGTTCGAAGTGTTCAGGGTTGCATTTGAGGTGGTATTCATTTGGTGCACTTTTTTACTGCCATATTTTTAGGGTTGCTAGAGTTAGGGAGCTAGCAGTGCCCTGGAGACATGCAGATAGTAGCAGGATGGTGCAACTAGTGGCTTGTTGGCTAGATGAGGACAGAAGGTGTTTTAAAAGCCCAGTGTCGAAATGGACCACAGTGGGAAGGGAGCCGGGGTCTCTGAATGCCATCTTGGAAAGGAGGTGGCCTGCTGGTACACAAGGATGGGACACAGCTAACTGTCCATCAGTTCATCTCATTGCAGAAAAAGGAGCTGGGCCAAATGAGCCTGGACGCAGCCCAGTATGGTACACCTTCTTTAAGGATTGCTGCAGCATCAGATGTTCCAGCAGCTGGATTAGAGGGTGAGGCAATAAAGAAGGTAGGGTGTTGGGACTCGAACTGCTGTAAGTGCTCCAAACACTCACACCATTAGCCAATCGACAGCGAGGCTACTTTGAGGAATCTGGTTGCCAAAATATGGCGTAGAGGAATTCTCTCTCAGCTACTTTCCCCCCGCAGGGGTGGGATAGAGGTGAAGGGTTTTGGCATGTGGCAAGGGAACGGTTGGAATGGATGCTGAGGGCATCTGAGATGAGTGTGACCCAAAAGGGCTTAAAAATAATGCTAAAGCATGAGACTGTCTCCCACCCAGGTGTTTTATTTTACAGCAGGTGCCAATAAAATAGACACCTTGTGGCGTTAGACAGGGAGCGAGGAAGCTCTAAGAGCATTGTGCCTGAGGTGTGTAATATGGGAAGGTACTGTTTGTTAGGAGTCCAAGCTTTATGGGAGTGTATCCAGGTAGTTGGTGGGAGCGGCCCGGGTAGCAGGTGCGGGGTTAATGGCCAGATGAGGCCCCAATTTACACCATCTTTTCCAGTGTTGATTTAGCTACCTTTCAGGGTAGGGACAATGAGATAGCAGAACCGAGAGGTCAAGCAACAGTATTATCAGGTCTCTGTCAACTCTTACTAAGCCACCTACCTGGGTTGGTAAATTGAGACATACAGGACCGAGATAGGTCAGTAACCTCTTATTGCGTCCCAGTAATGAGCCTGTTGAGTATTCCAAACCAACAAATAAGGAATTAACTGAACCTGAGTTTGGCCCGGAGTGGGAGGGGGGGGGTTTGGGGTGGGAGGGATGTGCCAACTGCATGAAGGAAAAAGAGCGCCCTAGATGGTACATGGACGGGCCCCATAAACACAATCTTGCAGCAGGTGTCATCAGGTGCATAACTTTTAAGGAGAGAGGCTCTTCCTGCCCATCTTAATGTAGACTCTAATGTTCGATAATAACAGGCTGGCTGTAGCCTTTTGTAAACCCAAGGCAATTTGTAGTGCATTCTTTACTAATGAATCCAAGTAATTCTGAGTCCAAATTTCTGTGTGTTTATATGCTATTAGTTGGGGTTGGGCACTGGGAAAAAAGGACAGCCTGACCCATAGATCCCCCCCCAACTCTCCGCCAAATGATCCTGTATGCCAACCTCCAGGCCAGGGGGATGTTTGGCATGCAGATGGTACCAAATAGTACCAAATAGCCAGTGCCAGGAACTCCCTCTTCCAGTGCTGACTGAGGGCTTGGGCCCGGCACAATGGCGTCATCACCTCACGCTGTGCAAGAGTAGTTCAGGTGCTAACGCTCGGCAGTGCATTAACTGGTCATAACCAGATTGGGAGGGGCAGTAGCAGTTCAGGCACCTGGTGACACACATTTCTCCAGTGTTGATAGGCTCTTATTTAGCTACCTACCAGGGTAGGAACAATGAGCTACCAGAACCGAAAGGTCAAGCAACAGAATTATGCTATGATTATCAACTGTAATTGAACGACCTACCCAAGTCGGTCCATTGAGCCATAAAGAACCGATAAAGGCCTGCAATCTCTTATTGCAGACTGCATTGAGGCGGCTTCTAGTCACATGACCAGATGACCAGGCACTGCCACTCAGTTGCTCTGTCCACCACCTATTTAACCAAACCTCCTTAGGCATCCTCATCAAAGGACAGTCGAAGACAAGGACCTCACATGTTTGTGCCTGTTCTGGCCTGAAAGGGTGAAGGGCCAGACCCGCTATCCTGTATTCCACCTACAAATAAGTTGTTACTGCTACTACTAAACATAAGATATCACCAGGTGTCTCCTCCCTGAACAGGATATCGCCACCCATGCTAGGGCTCGAATGGCCACGCGCCCTGGGCAGCCCCATCAAGCTACCCTAGAAAACCTCTTCAATATCATCCTTGCCCCAATGCTAGCTCAGCGGTTGCTCATGCTGCAGGGATTACCAACCTCATCTCATACAACACCTTCATGACTTTTTCATCACCGAAACATGATTTATCCCATCCTCCCCCATGTTTTTGATGGGCTCCACCCCCAGGCTACTGCATCCAACATGCTGACTGACCAGGAAGGGCAGGAGGCAGAGTGGCAATCATCCACAGGAGTGATGGGCTATGCTCCATCATTCCCTATCCCAGAACAAGATCGTCTGAATCAGTTGCCTGCAGGTTCACTTCATCTCACAAGGAATCTATCACCTTTCACCTCATCTACTGACTACCTCACAGGAGTGGCTTCTTCACTGCTGACTCCAACTTACTCTCTTCTGCCAAACTAGCACACACTAATGTCATTCTCTGAGATTTTAACATCCCTGAGTCTCACAGCATCAACCATGCTTGAAGCACGCTTTTTGCATTTAACGGATTTATGCATCTTAAGAAAATTGTGCTTGCCCCCACGCACAACAAAGTCAACACCCTAGACTTAGTCTTAACATCCCCCCTCATCACCTGAGCAGACCCTATCCCAGTCAATTGGTCTGACCACCCTGCCATGATCAACCTGCCATCCCACTGTCGATCACCCACTCGACCACTGCCCACAAAGGTCAGGCTAAACACCCATTCACTCAGCACCACCCATTTTAAACATTCCCAGTCAATGAGCTAGAATCAAACTTCGCTGACTATCCCACCACAAAGAATGCTGCAGCTCTCCTAGGATTATTCAACAACTTGGTGTGAATCTGGTGACCACTCATGCCCCCCTAAAAACTACCATGGCTTGGAACAAACAATCTCAACTTGAACAAACGCTCAATCAGAGCCCTAGCAGAACAGTGCTGCAAAAACCATAACCTTGGATATCTCACCAACCTCAAATCTCTCTGGGCCAACTGTAGGATTCTGATTACCAAGGCCAAAGCTGCTTACTAATTCAGCACCATTGCGGCAGCCACCAACAGGGGCAAAGACATCTTTGAAAAACGCAAACATTGTACCAAACCCTTATCCTACCCTGAGGTGCAAGCGACTCAGGATAAATGCAACAGAATCAACAACTATTTTATTTAAAAAATAGACAAAATTCGACAGATCATAAATTCAACCTCCCACAGCATAGGACCCCTTTGCCCCAGCACACACATGCCCCCTCTAGACTAAATGATCTCCTCTCGCTCCCATAGACCTCCCAAAAACAAATCTCTCAAACCTACTTCATATTGTGATGATATTATCCCAACCTCCATCATTAAACATTTGATGGGCCTGGTGCTACTTACTCAGCATCATTAATTCCTCCCTCACAGAAAGCTCATTTCCAGACACCGTCAAGACTGGTTTTATACAACCTCTTTTGAAAAAAAACGACCTTAGACCCAGACGACCTGGCCAACTACCGGCAGAGAGAGTATGAGAGTGATAGAGGTGAGACCTGGTGTTACAATCTAGCCATGATCCCCCCGCCCCTGCATTTGTGATCCATGCACATTAGAGGGCACCTCACAACCATTACATGCATACAGCGGAAAATGCACGGCAACCCGGGTGGTTCGCAGGTTCTATGAAATCGGTCTTTTTGAGAATTTTTTTAAACCGCATTTATATATGCGAGGGGAGACCCCGCAGCCTCCTCATGCTCCCCTTACTGTAACTTATCACCCTTACCCACCACCCCATATAAATTCGGTAAAAAAAATAATTTTATAAAACTTTTTTCGGCCGCGACTTTTTGCTGGATAACGGGTCACATTTTAATGCCTCCCATTGCTAGAATCGATCCGTTCCTAAAACAGGATTATAGCTACTACCCAAAGGGCTAGCCTATGCATGGGCCACCTGTGCGGTGGGTAGTCCAAGGCCTAACTCTCTAGGGAGCCTTGCAGCACCCATCCAGAACCGCAGTTAGGAGGAGGATGTGTCGCGAAAAAAACACTTCCCCACACCTAGAATTCGTGCTTCGCAAATGCCTTAACACATTCCTACGTTTCTGTAAGTGTAACTCTTTCTCACTTGTGAACGTCAGCAAGTCTCCCCAAATAACCATTAATTATTGGTTGGTAACGGCTGATGAGGGCTTTTGTATCTGGAAGCCCCACACATCTCCAGCTGGAGATTTTCTGTATCTTTTTTTAGAACAATTAAAACAGAATCACAAAGAAACTCCCTAACCTTTAATGTATTTCTTCGCATGTTGTTACTTGGCCGCTTTCATTCAGAATGAGGCATATTATATATTTACCCGGTTGGTATATAATATATTTTTACCAACCAGAGCTGAAAATAAGTGTGGTGCGTCAAGGGCCTAATTTGCACTTGGATCATGTGTCAGCTTCACCACTTAACTAAAAAGGCTTGACATGGGGCAAACGATTTTCTCCTACTTGTGGCCATCTGCAAAAGGAAATGTTGCATCTCTAAAAGTGATTCCATATACAGTGTTTTGATAAAGCCAAAATTATTGTTTTAACATATACTGGTGTTACTTCCTTTAGAATAAAAGTGACCATTCATAAGAACATCATACATATTTGTTTCTTTTTATGTAACTTCCCATGATGGACTACTATCAAAGAATTATGACACTCCCATGTCAACACCAGGGGTGTTGCTAGGTCTAGAAAAGATCTGGGGCTACATTAAAGTCAGGACTGTCGTGACTCGGAGCTAGCTAGCCTTTTGGTTGTAGCCCCTGAGCTTCTATCCCAGGCTACAACCAAAAGACCCAGGGCTATTGCCCCCTCCCCCCCCGCCCGATGCCCTCGGCAATGCCTCTGACACACTAGGTAATGTCAATACAAATGAACATTGCGGGCATTTACAGCGCCCTGCAAATCCAAGAAGTGGCACTGACTGCACACCATAATTGAATACAGAGCAAGGGCCGGTGATCACTCATAGAGATCACCACCAAAGTACACTGCTAAACACTACCACCAGAGCTGATCGCTATGCATCAGCTTCAGAGCTAACCACTAGACATCATCCTTAGAGCCCACTACTAGATCCCCCGATTATACATCACCACTTCGTCTCACCAATACACACCAACACTAGACATCACCACCAGAGTTTTCCACTACACATCCTACCTGGAGATCACCACCCGTGTTTGAAACTATACACTCATGCAAGAAATCATCACGAGAGATCCCACTCTATATTTGCAATTGAGCACGCGGACAGAGCTTCCTACTACTTCAGATTCAGTGGGCCTCATCACAACTAGTGGTAAATGTAGGGAGTGGCTGCCAACCTCAGTTACGGTAAACGCCACTCGGTCCTGTGGCAATCCCATGGAATTACAGGTGTAGCAGTGTAAATCCCCAATTTTAGAGTCCATATAATTCCATGCGATTTCCAACGGATTTACGTTAACTGCACGTTCAATCCACTGAGTTTCGGGGGTAAAGTGGTAAATGCTGTAGGTACTTCTCACTTTACATCAAAATATGTAGTATGGTGGTGTGGTAATGCAGTGGTAAAGTGGCGTTATAGTACTGGAATTAGCGGCACTTGACTGTGCTGCCTTTTACCTGCACCACCGCACGTATAATGAGACCGAGTATTCTGAAACTATTACTTTCCTCATTACCGGTTCCAATCTAGGGGTTGCCTCGCTCCACATTTCATTCTTCCTTTGTTCGTCAAACGAGTACCATAAATAAGGTTAGGCAGATACTGTAATAACTTAATCGCTGAAGAAGAAACTAGCAAAACTTTGGAAGCAGCCAAATGCTAAGTATCCGACGGCACTTGTACGCCCCCTGTGCTCACCCGACAAGCATCTACTGCACAGCACACCCCTTGCACACCGTACAGCCAAGAAGAGACAGATAAAACGCGCCCCCACTTTCTGTTAGCACCAACTCCTCTAAATGGGAGCACCTTCCTTGAGGCAAAATAAGACTCAAAAACGCGTCGCAGCCCGCAAGCCTATCCTCATTCATTATAGTCCCAGGATGCACCGCAGCGCTGCAGGTAGAAAAGCCCGCCTTAGCTGTGGGCTGCAGAGGACATAGGTGCCTCTGGAGCGTTTGAAAAGTATATGGTGCGGAGTTAACACTTACCTCGTCTACGGCTTGAAGCGCCCGGTTGCAGTGCCTCTGGATCTCTCCCTGTCTCCCCTCCCAGCCTCTCAGCGCTTTCCCTACTCTCGGGACTGGTCCTCCCACAGGGAGTCCCCGCCCTTGTACCGCTCGTTACTACCCCTCCTTTCGCTCTCTCCTGCTGTCTTTTCTGTCCGTCCTAACCCGCTCTTCTCTCTTTCGTCTTTTCTTTCTCTGGGAGCACCCCTCCTCTTTTCCTCGTCCCTCCCACCCTACGCCGCTCTCCGCACCTCTCTCTACTCCAACTCGCTCTCCTCTCGTCTCCCTGCTTTTGTATCCCGTCTGTTCGACCGCTGTCTCTCGCTATTGCTTGCACTTTTCCCCTCTACTATCCTCTGTGTGCCGCCCCCCTCCGCTTCTCCTTCGCCCCCTTCTCCTTCTCTCTATGATAAACAGACACACACACACTCAGGGGCCGCCCCCTGCTTATCCGAGCCTGAGAAGAATAGAACTCCTATTTTTAACCCAGATTAACAGGTGTTATCCCTTCAGTCACACCTCTTCCCCCCACCGCATGGATAACCCCCGTGACCTCCAGCTGCCATCTTCAGTCAGGGGGCGGCCATGATAGTTGTAGGGGGAGAGGGTGGAGACTTTGAAGATAGAAGGAGAGAAATGCCAGCCTCATCGACTGACTGGACATCCCACGGCTCCGCTTCTGGCCTGCTCCAAGGTGCATGGGCCCTTTCATTCTCCGGATCCACACATCCTATGTCACTATTGTGCACGGATTACAGAAGAAGCCATTAGCACATTAGGATGTCTCTGAATGCTGTATGCTCCTGCTATAAGAATGTTATGTTATGTTACTGGGATTTACTACACACCACTGCCATTTCCTTGTTCTCCAAGTGGAGAGAAGGAAAATGCAAAAACGCTTTTCTGTTTTGTTGATGCATGCATGCCAGAAATCCCCTAAGCTCAGCATGCAGAACATGCAAGTTTCCTGTCATCATGCACGATGAAGTCACCCAGTCTTGCTTTTTTTTTCCATTTGCATTCTGGGACCAGTAGTTTTTACTTTCCCAAGTTGGCATTTAGGAAAACAGTCCCAGAATTCCAAGTCGAAACAGGACTGAATGGCCTGCTCGCGCATGGTCCCAGTAAACTTGAGAGCTCCAAGCATGCAGCTCGTTTTCCAGGTGTTCTGTGTCAAGAACTGTGATGAATTGCATGATTTCGTCCCAGGCTCCCCAAGTGGGAGCCCCACTGGGAGGCTAGGGATGTGAGCCCGCACCGCAACACCATCCCTAGGGGCAGAGGGAAGCGGGACCTCACCGGGAGAGACTCCCTTGTGAGGGACTCCCTATGAAACATCCCAACAATACCTCTCTGAATATCAGAAACCAATATGTGCTACTGTCACCCAGAAACTGTAAATATTTTTTAATGGAAAAAGCCTATTTAACTGGGCCGAGGAGGATAACATACGGAGGAGGAGAGGTTCCATACAAAAAAGAGGAAGACCCAGATGTATGCCGGGGAAGTCTCACGGCTACATAACATATGAGGAGGGAGGAGACTTGCGAAGAGAAAAGTCCACGAGTTACAAAATGGGTGAACTGCCCGATGCAGAGAGAGCTGGACGTGCGGCGTCCTGTGACCAGAAAGGAATGCAAGGCAGAATTAGACGCGCAGTGTCTTACCTGGAGGAAAACGAGTGAAGTCAGATTCAGAGCGTCCTGGAGTCCTCAGATAGAGAGATAGAGAAGGTGGAAGCGTGACCACAAAAGGCTCAGAATATATGTCCAGAGACAGATATCAAAAAAGGATCCAATATTATGAAGTGCATGGAAAGAAAGAAACTATAAAAGGAGAGATTTATAAACATTGGATAATTTTTCCATGGGAAGAGAGAACAAATAACTCTGTAGAGCGAATCAAGGAGCCCTCCAGCCTCTTTTCCTTTGCAGATGGGGAGCAGATGCAAGTGGATCTTGGTCACCTGGCCTAAGCCCCGCCCACCTCGTGCCTTCCTGGTTGCTGCTCTTTTTCCCCACTTAGCAAGCCAGGCCCAACTGGTGCCTTCCTGGTTGCCGCTCTTTTTCCTTACTTAAGGAACCCTCCAGCCTCTTTTCCTTTGCAGATGGGGAGCAGGTGCAAGTGGATCTAGGTCACCTGGCCTAAACCCTGCCCACCTGTTGCCTTCTTGGTTGCCACTCTTTTTCCCCACTTAGCAAGCCCCGCCCACCTGGTGCCTTCCTGGTTGCTGCTCTTTTTCCCTAATCAAGGAGCCCTCCAGCCTCTTTTCCTTTACAGATGGGGAGCAGGTGCAAGTGGATCTTGATCACCTGGCCTAAGCCCCACCCACCTGGTGCCTTCCTGGTTGCCGCTCTTTTTCCCAATTTAGCAATCCCCGCCCACCTGGTGCCTTCCTGGTTGCCGAACTTTTTCCCTGCTTAAGGAGCCCTCCAGCCTCTTTTCCTTTGCAGATGGGAAGCAGGTGCAAGTGGATCTAGGTCACCTGACCTAAGCCCCGCCCACCTGGTGCCTTCCTGGTTGCTGCTCTTATTCCCCACTTAGCAAGCCCCGCCCACCTGGTGCCTTCCTGGTTGTCGCTCTTTTTCCCTACTTAAGGAGCCCTCCAGCCTCATTTCCTTTGCAGATGGGGAGCAGGTGCGAGTGTTATGTTATGGAGATTCATTGAGCGCACATACACCCGAGGGCTTCTTGGCACTGGTTGAGAGGAAGGATTAACATATTTAAGTGAAGACTAAAATAGAAATGTTTTCAACAACCAGTGGAAAGTGAGGTGGTCCTCCAAGTATATTTGGTCACCTGGCCTAAGCCCCGCCCACCTGGTCGCTTCCTTGTTGCCGTTCGTTTTCCCCACCTAGCAAGCCCCGCCCACCTGGTGCCTTCCTGGTTGCCGCTCTTTTTCTCTACTTAAGGAGCCCTCCAGCCTCTTTTCCTTTGCAGATGGGGAGCAGGTGCGAGTGGATCTTGGTCACCTGGCCTAAGCCCCAACCACATGGTGCCTTCCTGGTTGCGGTTCTTTTTCCCCACTTAGCAAGCCCCGCCTACCTAGTGCCTTCCAGGTTGCCGCTCTTTTTCCTTACTTAAGGAGCCCTCCAGCCGCTTTGCCTTTGCAGATGGGGAGCAGGTGCAAGTGGATTTAGGGCACCTGGACTAAGCCCCGCCCACCTGGTGCCTTCCCTGCGACTGCTCTTTTTCCTCACTTAGCAAGTGCCACACACCTGGTGCCTTCCTGGTTGCCGCTCTTCTTCCCTACTTAAGGAGCCCTCCAGCCTCTTCTCCTTTGCAGACGAGGAGCAGGTGCAAGTGGATCTAGGTCACCTGGCCTAAGCCCCAACCACATGGTGCCTTCCTGGTTGCCGCTCTTTTCCCCCACTTAGCAAGCCCCGCCTACCTGGTGCCTTCCAGGTTGCTGCTCTTTTTCCCTACTTAAGGAGCCCTCCAGCCGCTTTGCCTTTGCAGATGGGGAGCAGGTGCAAGTGGATTTAGGTCACCTGGCCTAAGCCCCGCCCACTTGGTGCCTTCCCGGCGACTGCTCTTTTTCCCCACTTAGCAAGTGCCGCACACCTGGTGCCTTCCTAGTTGCCACTCTTCTTCCCCACTTAAGGAGCTCTCCAGCCTCTTCTCCTTTGCAGACGGGGAGCAGGTGCAAGTGGATCTAGGTCACCTGACCTAAGCCCCGCTCAGCTAGTGCCTTCCTGGTTGCCACTCATTTTCCCCACTTAGCAAGCCCCGCCCACCTAGTGCCTTCCTAGTTGCCGCTCTTTTTCCCTACTCAAAGAGCCCTCCAGCCTCTTTTCCTTTACAGATGGGGAGCAGGTGCAAGTGGATCTTGGTCACCTGGCCTAAGCCCCGCCCACCTGGTGCCTTCGTGGTTGCTGCTCTTTTTCCCCACTTAGCAACCCCCCCACCTCACCTGGTGCCTTCTTGGTTGCCGCTCTTTTCCCCTACTTAAGGAATCCAGCCCTCCAGCCTCTTTTCCTTTGCAGATGGGTAGCATGTGCAAGTGGATATTGGTCACCTGGCCTAAGCCCCGCCCAAACCCCTGCTCAGACAGCAGGTAAGCATGCACCAACTTCCTCTGTCCCCACAGGCCATCCCCACCCCTCTGGTCCCCCTGTGATGTTCCCTTGTGCCCCCCTTCTCGCACACAGGTGTTGCCTGTTTTGCTTGATTCTTCTACCCTGCGCCCCTCCCTCCTCCAGCCTACTTCTGCAGGAGTCTGTCCTGATACATTCTGGTTTCACCATCACTGTCTTGTGGCAAATGCTGGATTTGACTTTTATGGACTTCATTAATTGACGGTGTGTCACCCTTTCCCATGGTGGCCCTGAATCATGCTGTTCCCATCTTCAGTTTGTATCCAGGCATGCAACGTCATGTGTTACTACTGACTTCTGCAATTGTATTCGCTCTCCCCTCTTGCTTCTCCACTCTTTTTGACTGCTTACTCTTTGTTCTCTCCTCCTCTCCCTTTCTCCCTTTTCCTATCTCCTCCTCTCTTCCTCCCCTCTTCCCCTTACTTTCTTCTATGCACTTACTCTATCAGAATTGTCCCTGGACCTAGTATGATGGCAACCTCGTCTGTCTCCTGCCCCATCCCTTACTTGTTTTTTTCCTCTCCCCGCCCACAGCACTATCTGAAATGTTGTCAGGCATAGTACGATAGTCGCTTGTTTTGTTCCTCCCCTCCCTTTCTGCACCCATCTCCCTCACCTTTTGTTTTCTCCTGCTCTACCAGAAATGTCGCCAGGCCTAGTATGGTAGTCGCCTGTCTGTTTCCATTTCCTTCCCACTCTCCCCTCCCTTCCTTATCTATGTCTTAACTCTTGGACTATCTGAAATGTCGTCAGGCTGAGTACGATAGTTAATCTCACATACTTACTCTTCATGGCCTGTAAAAATGTAATTGTATTTTCCATTGTTCCCTCCCTTGCCTTGAAGCGCTTTGAAACACATTGTGTATAGGCGCTATATAAATAAACTATCATATCATGTGTATGATATCATATCAAGAGGAGAATAATAAAACCATAAAAATTAACCATCAAAGAGAGAGGGAAAAAAAGCACAGTAAAGTGTGGATGAACTGATAAAAATAGTCACCAGAGACTATCTGAAAATCAGTTACTGAAACAGAACTTTGCAAGAAGCAAAAACCCCAGGAGAAGGGAGTAATTCTGCTGTCTTTAGTTGTTGTTATAGCGCTAGGGTCAGTTAGGCTTAGTTTGGATGGAGGACCAATTCTGTTAAGACATTCACACACGACTGACAAGCATCTTAGCTAGTATTGGTAGGTAGGGACGCCTTATAGAATAGTGCCTTTTACCTTTTATTTAATAAACCTCATAGTGAAATGACTTATCAGAGTTTGTGTCCTTCTTCCGACCTGCCATGCATGGTGTCAGGGTGGGATCAATACAAACGGACAAAAGTTGGGGACCTGTACGATTTACCAAGTTAAGTCCCAAACCAAAAGCCCCGTGGTGGCAACCGCAGACTCCATTGGCTTTGACCTACAAAGCACTACTGAGATAGTAACACCACCAGGTGAAAGACGCCTAATCCCACTGGTCTAACACTAGACCCCTACAGGAACATGCATCAGATTAGCCTCAAATTCTAGGCCAGTTTGGAGATATGGTCTAGATGTGATGTCAGGGATTACTGATCCTGACTATAGGGGTGATGTTAAAGTCCTCCTACACAACCACAGGAATAATCCCTATACAGTGAAGGAAGGAGAAAAGATAGCCTATGGGATACTAGTAAATGCTTTGTTACCAATACCCCAAGAGGTGTTTTTCCAAGATAAAACCGACAGAGGTTCAGAGGGGCTTGGGTAATGTGGCGGGTATGAAGAAGGACAGAGGCTTGTGCCTTCCATCTTAAAACTTTATTATCAAATGAAAAAGGTGTAAACTCCTAAGTTTCCCTAAACCTAAAAGTACAGGTGCTCCTTACCTAACACAAAGTAACTAAGGTACTCGTAAGTCGTCGGTGAACCCAAAAGGATCTGTCCTCCATCCAAAACTAACCTTTCGTTTCTGGGATGTGTATCCGGGTTCCAATAATGATTCTCCCTTATGCCCACTTCTGTTTTCTTACTGGGACGAGTATGAGAGTTCCAGTAATGATTCTCACTTATTTCCACATCTTTATTCTAACTGGGATGAGTATGAGAATTACAGTAATGATTCTCACTTCTATACACCTCTTTAGATTTACAGAGACGAGTATGAATGTTCCAGTAATGATTATCTTGGTTCTCTATTGTTCTTTCCTCATTCGTTATTAGTAGTCATATAATAATTCTCAGGTTTCTCTGTTATTCCGTCTTCACTGAGACGAGTATGAGTGCTTTCAAACAACTTTCCACACTTCTTTGGGGTCTTAACATCGGGTCCTCACTGGGACGAGTATGCTTTTTCCATTAGTTATATCCATTATCCCACCCATATGTCCCGCCTTCCCCGTTACGTCTTTCTCTTGGGGTTAGCATCACCAGGCCTGCCTTCAGGATGGGATCCTTTCATCAGGTCGGCTTCGTGGTCCCCGGTTTCTCACTTGTGCACACTGTACACACTCCATGCTGTCAATGGGTCTCTGCATCACTGTCGTATTCAATAGTCTACCGCCTTGCAGTTGCACCACCACCACGACTTCGGTTGCTAGCCTGAGGTTTCCTTCCCTCAGCTTCACTCGCTGGTTTCTGCCGTGTTGGCTTTGCATGCCAGCTTCTTTCCATGGTAGGTAGCTGCATGTCCAGGTCTCTCTCAGCTCTCCTCGCACAGCTGATCTGAAACTCCCAGGCTACTTTCTCTTCCAACAAGACGCCTCCTCCCTGATTTATGACATGTTGCTGGGTCTTCCCCGGCAGAATGTCAAAGTCCTTCTTCAATGTTTCCTGAGTACTTTGTATTACTTGCCCAATCTTCTTCTTCTCAGTATTACATAAATATTCTTCCTCACGTTGATTTCATGTTTCTACCTCACATTAATAAACATTAGCTTGTTCCTCCCATCTTCTTCTGGAAGAAGCTGTTAGTGGTGGGTTGTAGGTGAGTGATTCAGCGTTCCTCTTTGGAATTGTCCCCAAGGGGGAGTCTCTCCCGCTGAGGTCCTGCTTGCCTGTACCCCTTGCGAGGGTGTCACGTAGCGGGGTCACCTCCCTAGCCTTACATGGAAAGGCTGCCCACTGGGGAGAATTGACTGAATCCCGCAATTCATCACATACCCTTTCCCTGGTTTCGCTGGCTTCCCCTTGTTCAGAGATGGGGGATCGGCTGATGAAGTCCAACTCTACGGTAGTGTAATTCTGCTCTCTCTGAAAGAGTTTTCTACTTTTGTAGAGTACAGGATGCGCTATGGCGTCATATTCCTGCGATACCACTGCGCCAAGCCATGTTTTAGATGCATCAGTCTGTAATATAAACTCTTTATACCATCAAAACTACTTTGGTCTTGAGAGTCGCACACCAATGTTTGGGGTTGTATGTTCTGGAGCTTATCGGTTGATCTAGCCATTATGGAAGAATAGTTTGGTATAAATCTTCGATAGTATTTGGTCAGCCCTGATAATGCACAAAGCTCTCTCTTAGTTCTGGGTGGAGCCATCTGTTGCACTGCCATAAGCTTTTAATTTTGAAGCTGGAGTAAGCAGTTTTCCATAAAGAAACCCAAGTACTTGACGGCCGATTGGACTAGATGGCATTTTTTGGGTTAACGGTTAGTCCGGCAATCCAATTGTGTCGATAGCGGCCTCTGGTGATCTAGTGTTCCTGTTTCTGTTTCGCGTTCTTGGAGGTGCGACTTGACACTCTTGTTACGTCAGCGTAAGCCCTTTCCTCGATTCTGATCGGATCGTGTTGAGAGTGAAGCTGAAGGAGGAGGACGGCCGCGGTGACAGTAGCAAAGAAAGACGGTAGCAAAGAAGCATTTGTAGATTTGGGACTGGACTCGGACTCGAAACCAGATTGGTTAGTTTTGGCGAGGCATGGCGAGCTGGCATCTTTTTCGCTCGCTGCTACTTATACTGTACCATATCGTGTCATACAGTGTTTGTGTACAGTTTCCATCTGGCTGAGCCAGTGAATTTGGTGAGTTAATGAGAAGTGGCTGGGATCTCCCAGCAACTCACTTGTAATCTACAATCTACAATGCACAGGGCGCTATTTATTGTGGTGCTCCTTATAGTGTACGGCGGTAGAGGCGGCAAGCGGCAGAGGCACGGCCGTAGATACGGTAAAGGTGTGGACTTTGCAATCACCTATCAATCAATATGAAGTTAGAAAATAATGGTGGGTTTGAAAACTCTACTGCATTACGTTCTTGATTGGAGGCATATATAATATCACTGTTCCATTGCACGTACGTGAAATTAAGGCATATTCCTTTTACACCTTTGTCTGGTTTTGTGCAATTTTGATTCTTTGTGCCATCTGAGGTACAGAGGTGCGTGAACACTGTCTGCCTTGTGAGGCTGTGTGGCGAATTATTATTTCGATTAAAGGACACAAGGCTAAGTGATTGTTACGGGAGTAAAACTACTCACCAGCTCGTAAAACGACTCACCAGCTCTTTTTTTTGGTCTGGTGTTTTCTTCTTGACATATAAACTGCTAACAAGGCGCGAAGTGAGGACTGTGGGCGAGGAAGCCTTTAACTCACTTGCCAGGTGGGACTTTGGACCCTTCCTGCTCTTGGCGCTACGCTTTAACAGCACGAAACAACCGCTCGGATTTTCGGTTTTGAGAACGCTGAAATCCGTCCCTGTCTATACTTCAAAGCCTGATTACGGCGTAGGTGAAGACTGTTGGCTTGGAAGTCTTTGATTCACCTGCCGTGGTCTTAATCAGCTGTACTCGTGTCATTAGGTGCGTGGCCACGGCTTAGGCTCGCCTGGGCTGAAATTTAGCAGAAATTACTTGGGCCTGTTTGAAAATAACCTACGTAGTGCAGTCGTGGAAGAAGCCTCTTATTGTATGAATTCTAAAACATTACCAGCCCCTATGGAAAACTCAAAGAGAACTTTGAACACGACCTTTACACCATACCAATCAGGGGGTGGGAGATTCTATCCCCTGCATAGTGTCTATCCTGAAGATCGGCAACAACCCACCATCTCTGGACTGGAAGGTACATTGACTTTGCGGCCGAAAGCACTGAATGTATCTACTCCAGCTGAACACCCATTGAAAGATATCCTGACTACAAATTTAAATTACACACTGACCACAACAACAATAAAGACCACGATCGGTGACCATTTCCCAGTGGGATCTAGGGACAACTTGATGGGCCAACGTGTTTTACAGCAGGATAAGGAACAAAGTATGGCCCTTCCTTGGAGGTTATCCCGGATCAGGTCACGGAGAGCATGGGAAGTGTGATTGAGGGCAGCGAGGAGGGGGCTATTCACCTCCCCCGTTTCATCCTACGAACTTAATGCAGTCTCGGCTATCTGGGAAGGCATGGAGGGGGCCAAAACCTACCAACCTCAATCTCTGCTGTGCAGCGCGGGTATATTGCCAAAGGAAGACACCCCAAGGGTCATTCAGCCGCAAGTGTTGGCTGCACCCAAAATAGTGGGTTTAAATTTTGTCTTGAGTTCCTTAGTAAAAGTTTTTGAAAACTTAAAATCAGAAGTCCAGCAACACTCGTGAATTCTCCTTGAGATTACAAAAGACCTGGAGTTAAGTGAAACGTCCATGGTGGTGTTAAAATCTGCAGTAAACGATTTAAAAGTTGAAACAGTGGCAGAGATCTGCACTGTATCAAGGACCCATACTGAAAAAATAGACCTATTAACTAACCATTGGAACGTGACAAATAAGGAATTTACTATTCTGAATTCAAAACTCGCAGAAGATTCTGGCGAGCAAACTCAAAAAAATTGCCCAAACTGCAAGCAACTGCCAATGGCAACTCCATCGGAGAGCGATAGGAGCGATACTCCACTCTCTATGTCGGTAATGGAGGGATGTATCCGTCTTCCGCAACTTGTGGAGCAGGGGGAGCTCAAGACAAGTATGGGTGAAAATGATGAAAATGATGGGTGACACTCAGAGGCCCCTGGACAGAAACAACTGAAGAAAACAAATGGAAGGACAAAAAAATGCAGGGAAAAAAAAGAACGAAGAGTCCTCAGCAACTCTCATACTCGAGAAGGAAAAACAAAGTAAACGAATAAAGAAAAATCGTAATTTGAATACGAATCGATTTATAAAAAATCTGAAATTAGTTGATACAACAAAACAACAAAGGGTCTTAATCCTGGGTGGGGCAAAAAACGTAAAAGAAATACTGAAGATATGGATGCCCCTAAAGATCTGCCAGCTCCAATCCATGATGCTGTAAAGGCCACTATGGGAAGTCAAACTGAGCCTATCTTATCACTGAGGAAGATAGCACCGATCTTCCTGAATCTTAAACGGCAGGCTAAAACTAAGCCATCTGGTTGGAAAATTGCTCCCATATTTCTGAAACCAAACCAAGTTGTAAAGACCAAGGGGGATACTGCCCTGAAAGGTGGGATTATGAATACATTTATATTAACAGATAATAACTGCCAAACTGAAGAAGATTTTCAAAAACCAAGGGAGGGCGAAATCTCGACACGTGGTAAATATGACAAGAATGAAGTGGTGTCGGATATTAGCAAGAGAGAAAGTACTCTAAAATCAAATCAAGGCAATAAAGAACAAGGGCCATCAGGTCCAAAGAACTTGTATCAAGATCAAATCCAAGGGCTAAAAATATTTCTTTGAAGGTACCCTTCAAATAAATAATAAATAAATAAATGAATAAGACGGATGAAAAACCTTTGAATCGAAATGTAGTAATTGAAATGAAATTCATAACTGAATTAAAATATCTCACATCCGCGGATATTGAGCGATTACGTTTTCCACACAGGTCAAATACGAACTTGTCATGAAGTCTAGATTAGCCCTCGATACTTTAATGGGGGCTAAAGAAGAGTCGCTGAAGAGAGGCTATCTGATCTCAAGATCATGTCCTCACCCCTCAAAAACTCCACAAAATAAAGCTAGTCAAAGTAACTCTCGTCAACAGATGTATACCGAGAGATCATTGTTTTTACCTTCTAATATGTGGGAAGCTGTTCCGGAAATCATATCCCAAGTTTTCTTAAACTAGGTTTCCCAGAACAAAAGTTCTAGCAATCCAGGTGATAAGAACTCTGTCCTGGAACACTGGGGGATATAACTATTTTAATGAGGAAGTTAAGAAAAGTTATATTTTTCAAAAGTTTGATCTTATTGTCATTCAGGAAACTTTATTATCTCATGTCCTGAGTTAATTTCCCACAAGTTTGTTGGATACCTTCATATACTCAGGGTTTATCGGTTAACTCGACCGGAAATCGTGTGGTGAGGTTTGATAGGGGTGGACAAACGCTGATGAACAAACTAGAGAGCGTGACTAAAGTACTTTCCGCTCACCAACTATCAGATCATTGTAATCCTACAGGCTTTGTTAAATTTCTCTGGGATCTGAACCTCCCCCCACCCCCGGCTGACCGTCTCTCTAAGCAACCTTAGAAGCACAAAACATTTTTTGATATTCAAATACAGGAGCAAACATCTTAGATTTGATGTCAGAGATCTGTACTACAAAAACGTGTGAGTGATCCCAGTGAATATGAAGAAAATAATAGATTATTAAGTAACACTGAAAGAAATTGGATGAGATCACATAGGTAGGAGAGGGAGAAGAAATGTTAAAGTCTATATGTGCAAAAAACTCTAGAAACTTTTGGACCATTGTTAACTCGATGAAATCTTCCACTGGGTTCCAAATGGGTTGAGCAATGCCACTCTCAAACTAAATCCGACTCTCTGGACAAGAGTATTAAAAATCTTGTTTGATAATGTAATCACCCATAAAAAAATCCCTGAATCTTGGAGAAATTCCATTATAATTCCCATTTATAAAAAGGGGGACCACCTGTTAGCAGAGAATTATCGTCCAATCTCATTGATAGATGCTGACAGTAAAATGTTTTCAGGATTAATATTAGCTTAACTAGAGAAATGGGCTGAGCTAAAAGGCATTATTCCGAAAGAACAAACAGGCTTCAGAAGGAACCTGTCGACCTCACTAAATACTGAGGTTCTTAGCTGTATTAATATGGATTCTCTCCGATAGGGTGGCACCCCTCTATTCAGAGCTTGGGCAGATCTCTTCCAGGCTTTCAATACTATCAACAGGAATCGATTATGGAGGAAATTAAATAACTGGGGCTTACCAGCCCGCCTATTATCCATTCTTATAGAGCTTTATCAGAGGTCTTCACTAAGAGTCAGAACATCTAGATTGGGGACTCTCTACGATCCTATTTTTATTGAGAGAGATGTTCGCCAAGGATGCCTCATTGCCCCCTTTCTTTTCATTCTTTATTTGTCAGATTTATTTCAATGGCTGAGGGAGATTCATTTGGTTGGACCTAAAATTGGTGATACTAAATTAAACTGGTTAGCTTATGCGGACAATATTGTCATCCTCGATTGTACTAAAGTGGGACTACAATGTCTATTAACAGCTTTGTCCGAATATGCATTAGAAAAGGACCTAAAAATAAATCCTAAGAAATCAAATATAGTTATCTTTAAACATCTGCTAAGAAAAAAATTGAAACCATTCAGTTGGTACTTGGATAATTTGCCAGTACCAATCTTGAAGGAAGTCATCTATTTGGGTTCTCAAATTACAGCTTTTCCAAACAAATCCCATCTCCTTTCGACCCTTGATCTAAAAATGTTGAATTTGGGCTCTCAAATGAAGAAAATTCACTCGCAGTATTGTAAGTTTTCGATTCTTCCGGTTTTGAGGTTCTATTTTGGTAAAGTGTGTAAGCGATATTCAATCAACACTACAGCTAAGTCAATGCCTAGTCTGGGATGCTGAGGAAAACCCTTATTGATGTATTTTTATATCCAGTTCAGTACTCTGGATGACAACCCTTGTATAACACCCCCCTCTTAGAATCCCCCTGACCCCACTGAGCCAAGAAGGTTTGTTTTGCAAATTAAAAGGTTTATTTGAAAAATTAAACAATATATATATATATATCACACTTTTATAATAAATTAATATCTGATAGTACACTTAGACATATGATGTTGATCAACAATGGGTAATCTGGCACTAGCACACTTCTTTACAATCAATGAGGAATTAGTATAGGATGGATAAAGTAGCAATAATACTTTTATGGTTTCAAGGGAAAAGCAATGAGGAATAAAATGCAGTACAGAAATACTTGATATGATGTTAGCAAAAGATAAGATAATCACTTTTTCTCTGGCAATTCACCCCCCTCCCCTATGCAATGTAAGAAATGGAAGGGGATGGAAAGAGGAGCACACAGTTCTCAGGAATGCAATCAAATGCAATACGAAATTCAGTTCCCCCCAGCAAGCTTAGAGGAAACAGGTAGGAGTTTGAAACACAGGCCCAAAATGTTTTTTAAATGTGATGGCAATGGATGGGAAAATGTGCCAACTGATTTTAATTCCCTCTAGAGATTCAGGGTGAGTGGGAGATGCGTGTTGGTATTAGTTCAGGCTCACTTTAGCAATGCTCTATGAGTTATTACCAAGTTGCAACGGATTTTAACAAAAGAAAGAATGGAGCTGCTATTTTGACAAGTGGAGAAATTGAGCCAAAATCGCAAATCGCGGTAAATTTCGTGAGTGCGTAAATCGTGATTGCGGAAAAAGTATAAAGCTTTCAGAGGAAAGTTAAATCTCGTTCCTCGCCCAAACGGTTCCAGAGATACGGACGATTTAATAAAGGTAGATTTTCGGATTTAAAGTAAAACTCAAAATGACAGGTGACAGCTCGCAGCTTCAGAATTGACAGGTGACAGTTGTGCAGCTTTACAAATGACAGATGACACGATTTCAAGGAGGCTGTTCTACTTAGGTTAAAATAGTTTGGATTAGATTATTTTAACTAAGAGATTGGTTCTGCACAGTTCTGCTAGGTACTCACAATATAAATTTGAACTAGGCCTCGTCCTAGGCCTCGTCACGGATCTGGTCAACACGTCCGGCTGCGGTTCTGTCTGCTCGACGGGTCAATCAGGCACCGGTTCTGCTCACAGCGATCTGGGTCAGCTCTGCTCTGCTGGTCTAGCCTCTCTGGATTCTGGATGTAACACTGCTTTCTGGGTACTGCTACAGGTTCTTGCAAAAATTCTCGGCAAAACTTCAAACAGCTTGCCCGGCTGTTGAATAGTTTGGTTAGTCTTGAGGCCTGCTGAAGAGGATTCAGCTGGTGGATTCAGGCCTCTCTGCTACAAATTCTGGAGTTAATTTCTGCTACAGGTTCTGGAAATTGATGGATTTGAAGTCTGGATCTCTGGATGTGAAGTAGTCGGTCAGCATGCTCCGCAGCAAATGGAATTGAATGTCTCTACCTGTCTCAGCAGTCTCTTTTTATGTGTTTTGGAAAGTGGGTGTGTGCGTTGGTCATAACTAAACCTGCCCCTCTCACTTATCATTGGCCAATTCCTCCTCTCTCCCTTGATTGGGGGAAGGAAATGTGAGTCAGAGTGATGCTGTAGGTTTTATGGTCAGAGGAACCTCCCCTTTTCAGATTGCACACAAATCTATTTCTGACCCAAATACATATTTATCTATGTACACAGTTGTTTTTACATCACCTACACACATCATATATCACATGAGGTAGGCACTGTTCCGACTCTGGCGTTTTTAGGAGCTTGGGTAAAGAAATGGCAACTTATTTTCGATTTTAGTGGGCTATGCAACATTGGTTTTTCATTAAAAATTATACACATATACACGGCCTGTCCATACATACTCCAGTAAATTCCCATGTCTCTAGCTTAAACACAGAGTCTGTAGTATCAATAAATAGCGGGGTTTTGCCCCAGAACATCACACAAATTGGAGTTTGGGCTTGAATTGTGGGCAAAGTTTTCATATTAAGGATCCCCAAATTTCACATTTCTGTCATCTGGTTACCAAGAGTTATCAGTGTTTCTGTAAAATATATATTTGCTTTCAATTCAAAGTACCTCAGTGTTTGAGTCCGCCCCCAAAGTTTGGGATGACAGTGATCACATGTCTCTCCTGGCTGGCAGATCTTTGTTGACAGGAAACAGTCAAAGGGAAAAGGTCTTTTGTGTGGGCTCCAGCAAGCTGAGGTCAACAGACCAGGGGGCCACTTTGCATTTGGTTAGCATGACCATGTGATATCCTGTGCTTTCTGAGGTGAGAAGGTTTCCCAGCCTTTTGGCCTGTTAATCAAATCAGATTGTCTCTGGGAACAGCACGTGGTTAGATTTTCAATGAACTAACAAGCTTTGAAGTCCCTGCCCCTCTTGCAACTCCTAAATACAGTTTCCCTGTAAGAGTTTAGACCGCTAGCGCCACCTTGGGGAATTTGTCGGTACTGCATCCATTTTTGAGTTGTCTTGAATTACTGCATTTAAATAGAGTGGTCTTACATGGAAGTATATTATCCAGGTTCAGCACATGGCACTGGTGTGGTTCTGCAGTAAAATAATTTTGTGCCCATAATGTAGCCATATTTGACCTGAAGAAAATGAATTCCCAATAGTTATGGGTTGCTTTTGGCAATCAGCATTGCCCCTTTTGCAATGGTTTCAGGCTACTGTGTGTAGCCCAATGGTGGTTTTAGGCAGTGCCCTTCTGTGCCCACAACATAGGCAAAAAATGGGTGGCAGCCTATTCTTCATGCATTTCCCTGTGCTTTTTCTGGGAAGTTCTGGCCATCATGATGTTTTCAATGCCAGTAATGCACAGTTTTTGTGGTAGGGCTCGGATGCATGGGTAAAAACATCCCACAAGCGGTACCGATCATCCTGTTTGGACTAGAGTCCAATTTCCAAGTTTTCAGGATCGATTGGGAAAAGATTGAAGGGAAAATCTGGAGGAGCACTCTGGCACTTCCAAACTGTATTCCTATGGATTGTTATTAGAAAAGGACCTAAAAACAAATCCTAAGAAATCAAATATAGTTATCTTTAAACATCCGCTAAGAAAATCGAAACCATTCGGTTGGTACTTGGATAATTCGCCAGTACCAATCTTCAAGGAAGTCATCTATTTGGGTTCTCAAATTACAGCTTTTCCAACCAAATCCCATCTCCTTTCGACCCTTGATCTAAAAATCTTGAATGTGGGCTCTCAAATGAAGAAAATTCACTCTAAGTATTGTAAGTTTTCGATTCTTCCAGTTTTGAGGTTCTATATTTGTAAAGTGGTACCAATCGTCCGGTTTGGACTAGAGTGCAATTTCCAAGCTTTCGGGATCGACTGGGAAAAAACTGAAGGGAAAATCTGGAGGAGGAACCTGGCACTTCCAAACTGTATTACTATAGCTTGTTTAAGGTATGAATTAGGTTTGACCTCATTGGGTGCATGGATGGATTGGAAATGGGTCTCTTCGTATAGGTTCATATTAGATCCCCCACAAAATCATCCATTATGAAGATGTGGCAGTAGTAATGCATAGTTTGAAAAATGTGTTTTTTAATCATTTAAGATCTAAATGTAATGAAATACTGCTGCTTTTGGACAGTAACATCGAGACTCTATTACAAAATCCTTTAAAAACAAAGGAATCCATGAAACATTCTGACTGGATAAGAACCATAGAGAAAATTAGATCAGCCAAGCTTTCACCATAGATTGCATTAATTGACAAACCTAGATCTTTCTTACCGTCTTAGCTAAACAAATCCTTAGACTCTAAAATTTTGATGGAATTTCTAAGATTCAGACTGAATCTTGTGTCTACTTTGGAAATGTTGCATATCAGAGACAAGGGAAAACATCCAACACATGTATGTGATGAATGTGATGAAATGGAGAAGCAAACAGCCTGTAATCATTTAGTCAAATTTTCCGGGACATGGCCCCAGAGACTACAAAGTTTTCAAAGATTTGTACATGATCCCTGGTCTCTCGATTCTGCATTGTTCTGGCAAAGACTAGCTTCAGGAAGTAAAAAGTTCCTTTCGGCCCAGGTGGTTTTCCTGATGAAAGAACTGAATATAACTGGGAAAAAGGTTGATGCTTATTCAAATGATGTGATTGGGTTTTCTTTCTTCTTTCTTCTTTTTTCTTGACTTTTTGTTTTTATGTTTCTATCCAGGATTATTGTTGTGATATTTGATATTGTTTCTATTGTGAAAATGTTATCTATTTCTTTTCTCTCTTGATTTTTTTCGTTCTTTTCTTTTTTCCCTTTCATGTGTTAAAACTAATGTTTTGTTTTTATGACTTATTACACAATAAAAAAAATTAGTCCAGCAGTTCTTAAGGCTCTAACGTTCCCATATAGATGGAATCTGTGGTCTGCCTAGGTTTCACTATGTATTATTATGTCGTCAAGATAGGCACCACAAAAGTGGGAAAAGGGTCATAAAACTTTATCCATTAGATGTTGGCTATGGCCCCATGTAACCCGAAGGTAACACCTTAAACTGGAATAACCCCTGAGGGATTGAGAAATCAGTTTTTTATCTTTCCAAAGGATTGAGGGGGACTTGCCAATAGCCCTTAGTGAGATCAAACGTGGAGATAAATTTGGCACTGCTGAGTTTGTCAATAATATTGTCTAAGCAGGGAATTGGATAGTTATCAAATTGTGAGTTTGAATTCAGCTTCCGGAAGTCAATGCAAAATCTCGACGATTGATTTTATATCTAAGACTATTGGCTAAGACGAGGGGCTTTATGAGGGTTCTATAATGTCTGTCTGGATCATGTTTTCTACTTCCTTTCTATTATTTTCCTTCTGGGCTCGGGGATCCGGTAGGATCTTAGATGTCTCCCTGGTTTATCTACAAACATATCTGTGAATTGTGATAATAGATCTCCAATATAGTTGTGTTTTCTGTTTCCTATAGGGTTGAAAAATTAAATAGTCGGATGGGCCTTTTCTTTCCAGCATTTTATACAGGCCGAACCACTTGGACAGCATTTTGTTGTCCGTGGTTGGTAACAGTACTGTAAGGGAGGCATGGTATCAGAAGTATGACACTGACACAAGAGTTACAAGTTTCAAAACCTTTATTCAATTCTTGGCATTTGGAAAAACTCCTATTTTGCCCTATAGCTATAATGGGAGTAGTCTCTTCCATCAAATAATAAATAAAACACAGTCCTAGTCAGTCTTTGTCAAATCAAAATGGCCTATACTAACAAAACCTAATGCCTGTCCTATCTCATATACAAAATGTGTTTAAGTTGGAATGTGTATGCAAAGGAAAGTCAGTGTTATAACATAAAAGATCAAGGCGGCTGAGTCAGCTCTCCTCCCCACGTTGGACAGCGCGGAGTAAGGTGGCCCCCGTAAACAGGATTACACACTCTGGCTCAGCTTATAAAAAAGGCAGTTTAAAACGTGGGTAGAGGCCTGCTTGGCCTTCCATGTTAAAGTCACTAATTCCAATTTTCCCAAAGTTCTTTCACAGTTCAACAAAAGTTCATGTAGGTCTCCCTCTGTCGGGCTCGGACCTTTCAACACAAAAAGTACCTGATTCAACGTCACGTAGGTCTCCCTCAGTCGGGCTCGGACCCCGCATTCACAGCACTTGCAGAGGTTCCCTTCCCCAAGCTTTTTTGACATTTGTTAGGGGTTCCCTTCGTCTATCTTATTTCATAGTACAGGTCTTCCTTGGTCAGGCTCGGACTTTCCACTGATGTTGAAGACTTTCAAATGTGCAAGGATTTTCCATAGACCTCCACAGGACCACTTCGACTTTCACTTCATCTCTCCCTTATGGTATTTCCCCAGTGTCTCTTGGTGTTGGTAGTTCCATAACAAAATCAACAAAGTTCAAAGAGATCTTTCTCTTAAAGCAATCACCTTTAGTTCGTTCACTTGCCGCTTTATAACAAGACATCAAACAGTTCAGGGAGATTATCGAGGGCGCTACTTCCTTTGCGCCTGACCACTCTGCTATTCTGTATCACTGGCTTCACAGTTATCAGTAACGTTAGAGTTTCTTTCACGTCTCATCAGCATGCGTGCAACCTTCAATCGTGAGATACACTGTTGTGGCTTCAATCTTTCCTTGACACAAACCGGCCTTTCTTGTCTTTCGCTAACTCCCCGGGTGTGTAGATTAATTTCTTGTCCCTTGCGGATTTGATTCACGATTCAAGATTGATACCACAGGCATGGCCTTGCCTACCCAATTCTGTCTTTCATCCATGAAGGTCGCTGTAGTACTTGACAAAAATGCAGGCTTCTTCTTGTCTGGGATTTGGCCTTTTCTGCGTATCCTTCATGGTTTCCCGGAGGCAACGACCCCCTGCAGGGACCTTCAGAGTTTCCCCACCCTTCGCTCTGGTCCCTTGATCGCTCGTCCTGCTCCAGTGGGTTAGCCTTCATCCCGGAAGATCTGCTCCTTCAATTGTCTCACCTTGCTCAGAGGGTGTCTCTATGTTCCGCCTCTTATCAGTGTGAGGGGAGCTAATGGGTATCAGATGTACATGATTAATGTCAAGTGCCTGATTTTGCCTGACCTAATTAATGAGACATGTCCAATGAGATATATAAGTGTTAGCCTCTTTACTCTGTCGCCTTCTTCCTCTGCCCAGTTTTTGTGTAGAAAGGGGGGGAGTTGGAACGTTGGAGAATCTTATAAAATAGGATGGGGTATGGGCACAGAAAAGGGGGGAATAGCACATCTCATCATCAGTTGTCTCCCCCCCACTCCCCAAAGATACCCCACCCAGGTGATCCTCCCGCACTGGTCAACCCCCAGGGTCTGGATCCAAAGGTGATGCTTGTGTCCTGGCTACCTGAGAGAGAGATCCCTAGGGACTAGCAAGTGAGACACCCTTTGGTTTCTCATAATACTGTGAGAAACCCGAGGGTGTTCTCATGGATAAACCCAGAACATCTTTTGTTCAGGGGTGCAGGGCACGGCCATTGCCTTTGGCACCAGATCCTGGGGTGGATCAGTGCAGGAGGATCACCTGGACAGGGGGTCCTTGGGGACTCCGGGAGGAATACCCTCGGGAGAGACGCAGTATTCCCCATTTCTGACACACCCCTACCAGACACCCCCTCAGTCTACATGGCATATGTTAAAAAACCCAGTTTTCCCATAATTACCAGAAAACACTATGACTTCCCAACTCCACCCACCTTTTCTATACAAACACTGAGATGAAGAAGAGAGGGACTGAGACGATAAAGATCACTGAGAAGAAACACACTCAGGCACAGAAGACAGACTCTTCCCTTTTAACAACAGACTGCCCCTTAACAGGGACAGGCAAGGTCAGACCTCCCTTGACAATCAGTCTCAACTGAGACCTATTAAGCATCCCCCTCACTATCAAAGGCAGGGCATACAGGCACACTCTGAGCGAGCTGGGGATGCTAAATGGTGCACGGAAGCCAGAGGGAGAAAATTTGAGCTGGAGAGAGACCCTGGAGGGCCTGGAGGAAGAAGAACTGCCTTATTGCCGGGCCTGTGAGTACAGGGGACGTTGCAGTGTGGAGAGGGAAATGTATCTCCAGAAAGCCAAACCAGGGGCAGCTGGGGTTACCTGGCGGTGTCCACACCAGAGCTCCTCCCCTGAGCAAAGCAGGACAGCCCAGGCCTTTGAGGGGCAGGTGGCGAGACCTTGACCTCAGAAAGTATCCCCACAAACTCCTCCTGCTCCCAAAACCACCAGAATGTCAAACGGGGGAGCTAGCGAAGTGGGAGCAAAATCAGAATGAAGGATTCTGGGACTGGAAGTCCAAAGACATTTATTTTTTTTTACTTTGAGTGGGGCCCGAGCCCGACTGAGGGAGAGCCATCTGTGAACTTTTGAGAGAGGTCTGAGCCTGACTGAGGGAGACCCAACTGAGAACTTTGTAGTGGGGCCAAGCCCGACTGAGGGAGACCCATCTATGATCTTTGGAGGGGGTCAGAGCCCAACTCAGGGAGACCCATGGAGAAAACCAAGAAAGAAACGCACACATCCGGTGAGTTGGCAAGCGACCTGAGAGACCGGTGTGTGTTAACGATTGAAGTGGCAGACCTGTGAATGAACTTTGAAGTAGAAATATAGCTGTGAAATCAGCTTTACTGAGTAACATAGTGGTCTGGTCAAAGGAAGTAGCCCATTCGAAAGTCTCAGTGAAAGGTGCATTGTTTGTAACAGGAAAACAAATAAACTGTCAGTCAAAGTGGTCCTGCAGAGGTCTGTAAAGCAAGCCACGCAGTTTCCAAAGTCTTCGACATCCGAAAAGCAGCCTAAGTCCGACTGAGGGAGAACCGAAGTGAAATAAGCTTGGGGAGGGAACCCCCTTGCAAGTCTTGTTGAACATTGTTTTAGGGGGTCTGAGCCCGACAGAGGGGGACTTAGGTGAATTTTGTTTTGAGGTCTGAGCCCGACAGAGGGGGACCAGCTTGAACTTTTGTGCTTTAAAAGGTCTGAGCCCGACTGAGGAAGATCGGCACGAACTTTGTGTTTTGAGATGGTCCTAGTCTGACTGAGGGAGACCGGTGTGAACCTTTTGTTGAATTATATATTGAAGCTGGAAAGAAAGACTTAACGTGGAAGGCCAGGCGGGCCTCGATCCACGTTTTGAACTGCCTTTAATTTTGAAGAACCTGAGCCAGAGTGTGTCATCCTGTCTACGGGGGCTGCCCCTCCCCATGCTGTTCAACGTGGGGAGGAGAGCTGACTCATCCACATTGATTCTTTATAGTTTTAAACATTATTCCTTTTGCATACATATTTTTCCCCACACACATTTTATTACATTAGAGTAAAGGCTGGCATTAGGTTTTGTTAGTATAGGCCATCTTGTTTTAACAGACACCACTAGAACCATTTTATTTATTATTTGACGGTAGAATGTGCTCCCATCCCAGATGTAGGGCAATATAGGCATTCTTCCAATCCCCTTTTTCGAGAACAATAAAGGTTTTCCAAACATATTGTTTGTGTCTGTATTGCTTTTGATAGTATGCTTCACTTACACTACCAAGACCAGTTGTCTTACTGAAAAGGAGCAGGAGACGGCTTCCTTATCATAGTGTATCTTCTGATACTCCCGAGCCTCTCCTAGATGTTTTTGACAATATCTCAGACTGTGGTCATATGTTGTTTCAAGATTTGAGATTTCTGGGAAATAGGTAAAATGGTCTCCTCTCACTCCTCCCATATTTCTCTAAGCATATCGAGGACATCCTGTGGCTCTCTTCTATACAATTCAAAGGGGGAAAATCCCAAAGAGGTGTGAGTTGTCTTTTTCACAGCAAAAAGGGCCCACAGGATCACAGTGCCCCAATTTCTGCCATCTGTTTCTACAAGCTTCTTTAGGATACTTTTAAGTGTCCGGTTAAAACATTCAACCAGACATCGGTCTGCAGTTAATAGACCAAGGTCTTCAGGGTCCTTTTTTGGAGGATTTCCTTTACCTCAGACATGAGGCGCAATATAAAGGTGGTACTTTGATCCGTCAATATTTCCTTAGGAAATCCTACTCTGGAAATGAAAGGAATGAGGTGTTTCAGGATTTGCTGGCTGGTGTTATTTCTCAGAAGGAAAGGCTTTGGGGTTTCTATTGGCCCAATCTACAGTTACCAGAATGAATCGATTTCCCAACTTGGATGTTTCTAGGGGTCCCACGATATCCATGGCGATTCGGGAGTAAGGAATGACAATGATAGGAAGAGGTTTTGAAGGGTCTTGCGGGACTGGGTAGCTGCTGTTTTCTGACACAGATGACTTGCCAAAACAAAATTCTTCATGTCGGCAAATACCCGAGGACAATAGACTATCAGTGTCACTTGACTGAGTCTTTCCGACTCCTTGATGTTCAGCTATCAAGTGGGAGTGAGCAAACTCCAAGACTACTCTTCTATGGCTTCTAGGGATTACCAGTTGTGACCAGGGATTTCCCTCTGTGGTAAGATCACCCCTATACAGCAGACCTTTATTTAAAAAAAAATATAAGTTGAAGGGCCTGGAGGACTTGAGAGAGAATAACCATCTTGAACTTGTTCTTCCTGAGGAGTTTGTTCAAACCGTGCAAGTCCATGATGGGTCTCAATCCCCCGTTTTTCTTCGAAATCAAAAAATAAGGGGAATACCATCTCGTGTTCCTCTCCGCTACAGGCACCAGTTATATGGTGCCTTTGTCCAGCAGGGATTGAATTTCCTGCATAAGGAGCGGATCCGAACTCTTCAACGAGAGATTCCCCGGTGGATTGTCGTCAGGCCTCTGCCGAAAAGGAAGACAGTAGCCGTGGGCTATGATCTCCAGGACCCATACATCTGAAGTAATGGCACGCCATTCTACAAGATGCTGCGCCAGCCTACTCCCAACCGGCGAAGCATGGGCCTCATGACTGAGCAGAAGCGGCTGCGGCGTTGCCTGAGGGCAAAGAGGCAACTGCTTGCGTGGCCTTGGCACCTCGAGTACCTTGTTTACCACCTCTGGCACTCCTATGGTTGCCCCTTTGACTTGCAGCTCCTCTCGCTTTACTAAAGGAGGAGTAATAACGAAAGGAACCTCCCCTCCATTGCTGTCCCCTAGGACAAAAAGGCGGAGGCTGGCGGACTGCAGCGCCCAACGACTTTGCTGCAGCTTTGGAGGTCTGCAACCTCTCAAGGCTCTTGTCAGACTTGCTGCCAAAAAGATGTTCACCCTCAAAGGGCATGTTGAGGAGCCTGGCTTGCACATCAGGAGCAAATCCCGATTTCCTCAACCACGCAAACCTGCGTATCACGGTGCTCGCCGCCATGGACGGCTGACACAGTCTGCCATGTCCAAACCCGACTGAACGGACTCACAAATGGCATCCTTGCCATCCTGAATAATAGCAAGAAAACCATCCCGTTAGTCCCGTTCGGGAATATGTTCAGCCGCTTTGAAATACAGTTCCACATAGTGTGCGTGAAACGTGACCAGGCACATATGGAGTTGGCCGCCTGAAGAGCCATACCCCCTGAAGAAAATACTTTCTTCGCCCAGCCATCAAAACGCTTGTATTCCCTATCAGGAGAGATGGTAGCATACAACGCCTGCTTTGCTGGGGCCGTAGCTGCCTGCACCACCAAACTCCCCGGAGTGTGGTGCGTGGTCAAGTAGCAGGGGTCACTACTGGCTGGGCGGTATTTTTGCAGCAAAGACTTGCCCACTGCCGGGAGACTCTCCGGAGCAGTCCAAGCCACTGCCACCCTTCGTTGCAGAGCCATATGGAATGGCAGTACCGGGTCAGTGGGTGGACCTTGGTCGAGGATATCCGTCAGGTCATCCTGCACAAAATCAACTGGGGGCGCTGACCACCCCAAGTAGTCCGTGACCCTCGACATAAGGTTCCGGTATGATGACTCGGCATGGGTGCCAGGCTCAAGCCTACAGAACTCCACCTCCGTAGAGGTGTCCAGACCACTGGCGTCATGCAATGACTGACGCAAGTTCTCAATCTGGCTATGACCAGAAAGAATCTCATCTGGTACCGTGTCCAGAACCAACCCATCTTCAGAACCCTCTTCCACCTCGGAAATATACTCCATAGGCTGGAAAGTGGGCAAAGAATACGGGAGAGAGACATGTTTTGCCTTGGCCAGAGCCTTTCTAAGGGGTTCCCCCGTGCCACGGGGTACCTCCGACACCACAGCTTCGAAAGGTGTCGAGGGCGTTGAGTGAAACGGCGTCGACATCCAGTGAATCGGCGTCGACGTCGAGCGCGGCGCCAACAGCATCGACGGCCTTGACACAGGCCTCGAGGGTGGAGCCCTGAGCGTGTCCTTCGACAGCCTGGGCGCCGATGGCGTCGACGACTTCCTCGGAGGCGGAGCCTCGAGAGAGTCCGTCGATGACCTCGGCGCCACTGGCGTTGACGTCTTCTTCGAAGACTTCACAGGTGCACATGGGCTCGAGCGCGTCGAGGACTGGGACCTGGAACAGGTATGACTGGAACGATTCCCCTTGCCCGAGCGGGACCGCTCCTGTGAATCGTGCTGACCACCCGAGCCCGAAGGCGTGCGAGCGGTGTCTCCAGCACGGTCACGACCAACCCCTCTCAGAGGCGTGGACGGACCGGAGCCCTGCGATTCAAGAATCGCCAACATTTTCTTCCCGTAGGAAGCCCATTACTCCGGAGAGGAGCACTTAGTGGGATAAGAAACCCGCCGATGGGCGAAGTCCTCGGACGAGGACGGGGAAGGCGACTGATGACGGCGCTTCCGGGAGTGCCTCGAAGAGGCAGAGGAGTGGCGGGGCCCACTCCGGGACCGAGACCCCCTAGACTTACGACTACGATGCGGAGAGTCGCCCCTCGAATCGTCTGTCGGAAGCCCAGTGGACCTCACCTTCCGGGGCTTGGACACCTTACCGAAAGACAGCTTCTTCTTACGTTCCCGCAAGGCCTTGGACGTCAGCGACTGGCAGTCGACACAATCATCCGTGTCGTGGGCCTCCCCGACATCTTGGACCCGCAGTCCCCACACTTCTTGAAGCCCGGACGCAGGGTTGAAGAAGAGGAAGACATCCCGATTTGTACAAACGAACAGGTTCGAAGAACCGAAAGAACAGAAATTCCAAAGAGTCAAAGTGCAGCGAGATCTCCGAAGCGAACACGTTCACGGAAAAAACTGAACTGAGGCTACGGGCGTGGTGCGTCCTACTTATAATATCTGATGTCGTTGGCCGTCGGAGGAGGTCCTCAAGGACGGCGTATCGACGTCATCGATGCAGGACGCAGACGCCGAAAGATTTTCCAAAGCAGCACAACTGTGGTGATTACTGTCATGGATATGGAATACGTCGGAGGACCCAATCCCCTCGAAATGGGTTCTTCAATTTCTCTATTGTGTCCTTGACACCTTGGCCCCCCCTTACAAACTCTTCTCTTTCTCTCTTTCTTTATCACACTTGCCACTTCTTCTCTATACAATGTCCAGTCATTTCCCTAACTGGGCCAGTTAGAAATATTCCTAAAAAGGATGATCTCTTTCCTCTAACACTTGATAGTTACTGGGATGTGTATAACAGTTTAAATAACGATTCTCACTTATTACCACTTCTTTATTTTTACTGGAAAGAGTATGAGAGTTCCAGTAATGATTCTCTCTTATTTCTACTTTATTCTTACTGGTCAGAGTATGAGTATTCCAGTAGTGATTCTCACTTCTCTCCTCCTCTTTAGGTTTACTGGGATGAATGCATGTTCCAGTAATGATTATCTTGGTTCTCTATTGTTCTTTCCTTATTCAGACCAGGGATGCCATTGGGGGTCACCAGGGGTCGCAGTAGTGACCCCTGTTGTTTCACTTGCTACCCCTGGCACGGCCTTTGTGACCCCTGTGCTTTTTTTCAAATAGTTTGTTGTTTTCAACAGGGAGCCCCTGTTGACAACAACAAATTACTAAAAAGCACAAACACCTGCACGTGCAGCCGTGGCACAGGCACCACTGTATCTGGGGTGTTCTCGACTCAAGCTCATGATTGCTAAGCAACCATGAGCTCATCCGACGTCCGTTTCAGGATGTTGCCTCATACTGTAGCAGGAGCTCGGGTTACATAGAGGATCGGGCCACAGGAGCCGGACCGTAGACTGTGGTGTGGTGGGCAGGGCTTACAGTGTGGTATGCGCTCTGTTGGGAGGTCCCAGAGGACTTAGCAAGCAACTTTGAAGGGCGGCAATGTCTTCCTCTGCCCAGCGCCCACTGAAGTGCACATGTATTGACTGTAATTGAATCAGTGATGACTCTTGAGTCATTACCTAATAATAGGTAATCAATGGAAACATATGTGTTCTTTAAAATTGCTTGATTTAAAAACATTTGCACTCTAGTTGTATAAAATGAGACTGCTATTTTTACTTAGGCCTGCCAATATGTAACAAGCAAAGTGCCCAGATTCAATACAGAGATGCATTACTGGGTAATACGAACAGGATAGTATATCCATTTAAGAATGGCAGATAATTGTCACGTCAAGAGCCAGACTCTAATTGTGGTGAAAAGCGTTGCAATCGAGCTCCGAAGGGAGGAGCATGATGGCAGGAGACTTGTAGTGGGAAAACCTTCCCTTATCATCAGAGCTATACTAAGAGCATGATGGCAGGAGACTTGTAGTGGGAAAACCTTCCCTTATCATCAGAGCTATACTAAGAGCATGATGGCAGGAGACTTGTAGTGGGAAAACCTTCCCTTATCATCAGAGCTATACTAAGAGCATGATGGCAGGAGACTTGTAGTGGGAAAACCTTCCCTTATCATCAGAGCTATACTAAGAGCATGATGGCAGGAGACTTGTAGTGGGAAAACCTTCCCTTATCATCAGAGCTATACTAAGAGCATGATGGCAGGAGACTTGTAGTGGGAAAACCTTCCCTTATCATCAGAGCTATACTAAGAGCATGATGGCAGGAGACTTGTAGTGGGAAAACCTTCCCTTATCATCAGAGCTATACTAAGAGCATGATGGCAGGAGACTTGTAGTGGGAAAACCTTCCCTTATCATCAGAGCTATACTAAGAGCATGATGGCAGGAGACTTGTAGTGGGAAAACCTTCCCTTATCATCAGAGCTATACTAAGTACAGGAGATCGTGTCTCACAATGGAGTTTATGAAGGTAGGAGAGCAGCGGCCATAAAGGTTATAGCCAACTCTTAAAATACACGCACACTGGGATTATACCTAAGTACAGTAATGCTGCGCACACTTGTTAATCACAGGGCATATTATACAGAACTGTTTTGGTCTGTATAATATGCACATTTTAGAAATACACTCTCACCTTTGAACTCAAATATATAGTTATGTGGATATGAACTCGTTTTGCTTGTTTGTATCAATGTAATAATACCTTTATAATTGTTCTTCTGTAGAGTATGGCAGTCCGCAACACCGACGGCTGCCTCCATTACTGATGTACTTCAGATAAACCATGCCCACGTTTGACAGCGTTTTATGCGCACCCGAGATGCTGTGGGTAAACTTTGAAGCCACCAGACGTATGCAGTGTGATAAATACATCCCGAGTCTCTGTTTACAGGTAAACCACAGCGCAGCGAGTTTGATTAATGATGCTAGATGAATTCATAGTGAATACCCCAAACTAATATCGCAGCAGTGGTTTTGAGGGAGGAGCAGGCCAGCGATCACCAGTGTGGCGCAGAGTCGCCTTGCGACAGCAGCAGCATGTTGGGGCTGCTAGCATTTGGCCGGCGCTGGGTCACTGCCAGCGATGACCTGGTGTTCTCCGGAGCTTTCCAAACTGTTCATCCAGATCGTTAGGTGAGGAGCGCACCTGGGTTTGCCTTGGGGTGGGAGAGGAGACTGTGTCGCATGATGACATTTGTGTGGTAAATGACGGAAGCACGTCCACATCTGAGACAAGTGTGGAGTGTGCCACACTCACTCTGAGCCTTTTGCAATTCTTTATGTGCAAGCATGAATTTGCTCCAGAAGATAATCAACTAACTGAGCAAAAATATCTTCCCTTTGCGAAGCTCCTGCAAAGCTCCTGAACAGCCTAAATCATAGAGGGTTGTATCCATTAGTACCAGAGCTCCGCCTTTGTCTGCTTGTTTGAGAGTCAAGCTGCTGTCCTCTGCCAGTTGTTTAATTAGTTTCAGTTGGTGCTTGCGGATGTTCTGTTTTTTAGGCTGGGTGTACTTCAATCTTTTAAGGTCTTTTATGGTTTTTTGTTTAAATAGATGAATCAATGGGTGATTGACCTGCGGGTAGAAGTTGCTTTTATTTTTCATTTCTAGGTATTTTGATTTTGTTCTGGTTTGCATGTTATCCTCAATGTTATTAAAAAAGACCTTTAATTCCATCTTCCTTATAAGTTTAAAGAGGTTGACTTCTTCTTCGAAGAACGTAGTGGAGTTAGTTGGTATAAATGAGATACCCAAATTGAGTGTATCTATTTGGGCCGAGGTAAGAGGTTTGGAAGAGATGTTAATCACCAAATTATTCTTTATTTCTTTTTCTGGCGGGGTTTTCTTTTGTCCTCTTCTGGTTTTCCGTCGCCTAAAAAAGGAATCTGTGGAGTGACTACTGTGGATCCACTGGTTGTAGCTTCAGATAAAATATTAGAAGCTGTTGTAGCACTTGGTATTTCTTCGAGTTCCCCACTAGTTACCTCGCTGCTTTCTGTATGTTCTTCTACTGCTGCTGGTTGCCTAGGTGGTCTTCTTTATATATAGACACATATGTGGCATAATCACACTAACTTGGTGAATGTGGAAAGACTAGGGTAATGTTGGGCTTTTTTTCAATAGCATGTGTTACCCACCAATACAGCTAAAATGTTTAAGCTAATTACTGTCTTCATAACAAATGTGATTTTGTTGTTAGATCTTGTTCACCATTAAGTCTATCTAAAGCACTAATATATTGTATATAATTTTCCTTTTATAGAAATTGTTTGATGAATATGTCGCCCCTGATGAAGAGTTTTTTCGACTCGAAACGCGTTGGGCACTTGAAAACACAAATAAATAACAGAATTTACTGTTGATGATCACTAATTGTCTATTGAATGTGTTTTTCCTAAATCTTCTGTATTTTGAATATAAAGAAATTCATAAACTTTCAAAATAATCTTCGGATTATCAACTCCATTAGGCCGTTCGGCCTGTTAGACAGTGTGCAGGGGACGCGGCTATCCCTCACGGATTGCTTTCTCTTTTTTGCATATGTTTCCAGCCTAGATACCAAGGCTGTGTATTTTCTCCCCTGCACCTTGAACTCTGTAATCATTATTTGGAACAGTCCTCATTTTACAAATTTGAATTGTTATTAATTTGGTGTGCAAGTGTATTTACCAGTTTGTGTTCACCTTTTATACTTTGCCAGAATAGTTATTGGACATTCTCCTCTCTCAGGTTATGTTTCCAGTGTTGATTACTTTTTTTGAAAGGCAAATACTCATTTGTCTTGGGCACTTTCTCCTTAAGGGAAAGGTCAATTGAACTAAATATATACATTTCATTTAAAGATATGTTCACTTACTGTGCATATATTAATGGGTGGCAGCTTTTGATTTTTGCTATGGTGGCAGAGATTTCCAAACCGAGTGACGCAACGGAGCTGTACACCCCCCCAGGTCGAAATAACGCATTTTCCAGCACATTCTGCAGCAGGAATAGAAAAAAGCCATATGATTTAAACTCTCTGAGCTATCCAATTGTGAAACAATATGCTGTAGAATCAATTGGGGAGTTAAAGAGAAACTTTTATGATGATATCTAATCACCAACCTCACGACTCCTTTTACAAAAAAAAAGAGAGCACAACAATAATCAGGTTTACTAGTGCAGCATGCCATATCCCTGCTGCTTCTAAGCACTGTAATAATAAGCGTAGTGGTAATAAGAAATGTAACCCCCATAGCCAACACATTACTAAATGCTGTGCTGTGGTATGCACATGTACGGATAAATAGCCAGTAAAATAGCTCAGTGGGTTAAGTGCTCACTGTGGGGGCTATGTATGTTCTGCCAGTCATAGGTTTCAATCCTAGCAAAGTCTACTCAACCATATATGCCACTGACCAGATAGCTCAGACTTGTTTGGTTAATAACATATAAGGGCAGTGGCACATATGAGTACAATGTCGTGGTGTCAGCCTTTTGGTCTGCCTGATGATGAACCATGTATGTATTCCCTTTCAGTTTGTGTATGAACCTTTGATTTAAAATGTGATTATATTGCCTCTACAAACTTGACCATACATTTTCTTGACGGTTTTGTTTTTTCAAAATCCCCTACCAAATCCAAGGGAATTACAGATAGTCAAGATTTGCTGTCGCTTTTGCTACATGCGGCTTTGCATTTTTTTTTCATTAGGTAAATGTTGCATTAGTTTCAGTGTAACGGTGCACCCTGACCACACGTTGCCATTTTCTTCTATGCCAGGTTTCTGCATCCTGTGGCACAGGACTGGGAGCAGGACGTCCGAAGCACACAACACCAAGCAGGAGCAGCTTGTATTGCCTTGTCCGGAACCTCAAAATCACAGTTACTGCAGGCAAGCCAAGGTAAGTGTAAATGCTTACATTCAAAGTGATTTGGTAATATGGTCCTATACACACTGATGCCTTTCCCCACTATCCTGATGCAACAGAAACTGGACAACAGCCACCTCCTAGGAACAGAGAAGATCATCATACACTATACCCCTTAAGGATAATGAGGATAAGAAAGATGGTAGGAGTTTCTTTCCACTGCTGGAAAATATGGATGATTGAATATTCCAAGGGAACAAACAACGAAAGTATAAAATAAAAAAGGGAATGTTAGTGGGGTAACCTTTGCCCGGGCAACACAAGGAGTGCATGTCATGATCTCTGCTTCCAAAAGGTCAGGGTTTTCCCAACTCCCTTGGAAGCAGATCCATAACCCAGGTTCCAAGTGCCAACCAGTCCCAATTGGGACCTTTTGGACCCAGTCCTGGCGCCAGTGGCACCAGGCTCATAAATATGCCCAGTCCCAGCGCTGGAAGCGCCAGGCTCATAATGCTTGGGTGGACTTACCTGCAGCAGACCATGCTGCTTACTTGCCTGCCAGTTGAGCCTCTGATCCTTTTCTGTTTGGAACTACTTTTCCTGTTGGGTGGGGCAGGAGCCACTCCCTAGATTCAGAACACTGGAACTCTTCTGGAAAGCAGGAACTCTTTTCTTACCTAGGCGTGGCTGTGGAAGGAGACACCTAAGCACTACAGGAGGCTATTTAAACCACACCCGATGGATGAATCTTGCTTTGCGTTATTCTGCATCCTCTGCAGCAGAACGCTCATCGTGTCTTCTGCATCTGATCCTGGGCCTAAGGAAAAAGGCTTACCATCCTGAATCCAGTCTTCAGCAACACCTATAAAGACAAGAAAGAACAGGTTAGCATTACGGTCTTCAGTGACAGCTCTTCACTTACCTGGTCCATCGGCTGTCACCAACGCCTCGCGCTGCATTCCGGCATCTGAAAGACAAAGGCTTACCTACTCTTCGTGCGCTCCGGAGGTCTTCACACTGCATTCCGGCATCTGAAAGACAAAAGCTTACCAACTCTTCGCACGCTCCGGAGGCCTTCGGCGCTGCATCCCGCATCTGAAAGACAAAACAAGGTGCGTTTAAAGACATTGGGGAACTTTAATACTCACGTGCCATTACTCCTTTCCACATCTAACCCAGTGGGTATTCCGGCACCCTGCAGCCGCTCCGAACTTGTACCTGCAAAATAAAAAGACAGTTAGAGCGCATCGTGAAGCAGGCAACAAGCGCTTACTTACGTGCTTCCAGGCGCTTCTATTCATCACACGGGCTCCATCTTCAACGCACTTCAGCCCGTCATCCGCCATCGCCGGAACCCTGCAAAACAAGAAACATCATTACTAAAGACTTTAAAGACATTAGAATTACTCGAAACTTACCGTTCGTGCAGTAAACGACGGACAGCAGTCCTCTGAAGTCAAGAGGCCTGCTCCCCTTATCCAGTGAAGAAACTGGTTACAGCACCCTGCCCCGAGGCAGATGGAGAGCACGGCGTTCACTTAACCTAAGGTGAGAGCGTTAACCTTTGGGGTTCTACAGGAGAAGAGAAAGGGAAGAAGAGAGAGACATTCAATAACCCAGTTCCTTAATCCCATATTTTCTATCTGCAGACATCTTACCCTTCAAGTCAGACATACAGTGCACAGAGGTCCAGCCCAAAGAGCCAGCCGTGTGTTACACATCACCTTTGCAGATACGGTATACGCCCAGTCAAGACCGGCGCCTCTACGGGAATCAGGTGAGCGTTACAGTGCACTAGGGATGGGATGGTGCACTTTAAGTAGAGCATCCCAGTGTGCACTGAAAGGTAGGCAGTCCAGGTAATTGAGAGGAATCCCCAAATAAGACACAGGAAGTGATGGGGATGGCAAGAATTCAGTAACAATCCACAGAGTCAGCAGAAGAGAGTATTTCCAGCTACAATGGGAACGAGGTAATGTCAATCTGATTTACCGCTTTATATGAGCAATCAGTTCCAGAGACTCGAGCGGCTGTTGCTTAGAATCCAAAGGCAGTCTGTAAACGTGGAGCAGGGTTTGGTACACCAGAAGCAAAATGAGGTTTAAATCGGAATCCAAGGCAGTCCGTAAACATGAAGCAGGGTTTGGCACACCAGAAGCAAAATGAGGTTTAAATAGGAATCCAAGGCAGTCCGTAAACGTGAAGCAGGGTTTGGCACACCAGAAGCAAAATGAGGTTTAAATTGGAATCCAAGGCAGTCCGTAAACGAAAAGCAGGGTTTGGCACACAAGAGCAGGATTTACAAGGAGGTTGACACGGAGGTCAGGAGAGCGCCAGTAGCAACTGTAAACAGAAGCAGAGTTCTGTAAACTGCCATACACTAAATCAGGAAGGAGGAGGCACCACACGAAAACGAGGCTCTGGTGTCAACCTACACAGGACTACAACTAGGTGCTAAGGGTCATGGGAGATGTAGTCTGTAAAGGGGAACAATGCATTTTTCTCCAGGGAAGCCAGCAGTTCACGAACGGATCGCAACATTCCTTATGGTGCGGTGAAGTGCTATGCTTTGCCTGCAAAACCTAGGTTTACCCCTATTGTGTGATGACATGGATACGGAAGCCCCCCTGAGCGGAGGCCGTAGTGTAACACCAATGATACCTCTTTGAACATCTCCTATGGGAACATATATGAAGAAGACATTGCAGGAACATGAGAGACCGCGCTGGCAGAGGAGAGAAAAAACCAAAGTAAGTAAAAGCCCTGGTGACGTTATCCCTAAGAGCACAAGGTAACAGGGAATACAGGAGACCCAGGAGGGGAACAGAGAATCGTTATGGCACCAATCATACTCATCCTCGTCCTCATCAAAGTAAAGAGATTGTTTGTTTGTTTGTTTATTCACTTACTACGCGCTCCAGACCCGGAGGTAATAGGGCGCAACATTATGAAGATGCAAGGCTTACAAAGTTATACAATATACAGAGTTATGCAATATACAAAAATATGCAAATATAATAGTAATTACAGTAGATACAATGCATAGTTCAGAGGGTCAATTGTGGTAGCTATATAGTTACAATAATGTCTAATGTACAAATATACAAATTGCAGAAGAGTCACTCTGTGGAGCCCTCGGACTCGGGGTAGAGTAGAGACAAATAGCTTCCCGCAGTAAACAAAGTTCAAATATACAAATTACAATACATTCCACTACCATGTAACAGTTCGACTCACAGGTGGAACAGATTCCCCATGTAATTCAAAGGTACCATACCATTTCGTGAAGATAGTAAGTGAAAGGACTTAAGGCGGCATTGTGAAACTTAAGCCCAGAGGAGTGAATAAGAATCGTTATGAGACTAATCATACTCATCCCACTCAAAGTACATAGACTGTGATATTTAAAGCCAGAGTAGTAAATGGGAATCGTCAAGAGACTACTCATGCTTGTCTCAGTCAAGATAAAGAAATCAGGATAGTGTAGCCTCAAGAAGTAAAACAGAATCACTGCTGGAAAATTCCTACTAGTGTCAGTAAAGGCCAAGAAAGTAGAATAAAAGGAGAGAGAAAAATACCAGAAGAAAAAGCCGAAGAGAAAGCTGAGTTGGAATACATGTCCAAAGACAGACGTTGGAATACATGTCCAAAGACAGACATCAAAAAGGGATTAAATATTATGAACCACATGGAAAGAAAGAGACTTTAAAAGGAGAGATGGATAAACATTGGACAACTTTTCCATAGGAAGACAGAACAACTCTCTGTAGACAGAATCAAGAAGAGAATAATAAAACCCTAAAGAGTAACAATCAAGAAGAGAGGAAACAAAAGCACAGTAAAGTGTTCAACAAATTGTATGAACTGATCAAAACAGTCACCAGAGACTATGTGAAAATCAGTTACTGAACCAGAACTTTGCAAGAAGCAAAAACCCCTGGAGAAGGGAAGTCGTTTTCCTGTCTTTAGTTGTTGTTATAGTGGTAGAGTCAGTTAGGCTTAGTTTGGATCGAGGACTGATTCTGTAAAGACATTCAGCAGCGACTGTTGAGCACCATAGCTAGTTCTGTTAGGTAGGCACGCCTATAGGGAAAGACAGGCTTTTTTCCTTTTCTTTAATAAACCTCATAGTGAAATGACTTATCAGAGTCTGTGCCCTTCTTCTGACCTGCCACAGAACATAGAGGCATGTATGCCCAGAGCAGAGCCTTGTGTGTTGATGAGGCTAGTATGCATTGCTTGATGTCTGTTGAGAGGGTTACTCAGGTTCAGTGTGCAAGTGGCTTAGTTGGTTTTTGTATTGTGTGTTGGAGCATAATATTTGAGCATGTTAATGAGGGGAGTGGTTAGTGGAGACCCCAGTGGGTCTACTGAGCAGCCTACTGGCGTGGCCATACCGGCATCCTGGTAGCGGTGCAGCTTGGAGAGAGTCGCTGTGAGGCAAAATCCTAGGGAATCCTGAATGGTGCTATGTTCCTAGAAGTGGAGAGCATGCAACGTTTTTTCCTACAGCACGTTTGAGAAAGATTGGGGAAGGCGCATAGGAGCAAGCAACAGAAGGTACCAAGTCGTCAAAAGAGAGAAATAACTGCAGGAGACAATCAACATAGGGGACACTTAGGCACACTATTGTATTGGAGTACCTGGAACAAAATCGCAGTGGTGCAAAATGAAAGTGGCACATGTGGAAAAAGAATTACAGCTGGACATATGGGAGCAAAATAAGTGGGACACTTAGGAGCAGAATCGCAATGGGGCACCTGGTAAAGAATAGTATAAGTTAGAAAGTATAACAGTGAGCAGGCATGCAAGAGGAGTAAACAAACAAGAAGTCACATCCAGCAAGGCCTAACATTGCACAGCAAGGCATGATAAGACATAAAAGGCATGCAAGACACTGCAGAGACAGGCCCAGCCTCGCAAACTCATTTTGCCACTGTCAACCCCCCTCTCTCGCTTTCTTTCTCTCTCTCATACAGTCTCTCAAATAGATACATTGTACATAATGAGACTGAGGGGAGGAGGGCAGGCAGATGCAGAGTATTTCGATAAGATACTGTACACATCAGAATCAACGTCACCAGTAAAGTATGTAATTTGTTTGTCTAATGAATACTATATCCTCCGCAGCGTCCTTATCTTTGAAAGATTCACCTACCTCAAAGATCTCCTGGATCAGCACCCAAATCAAGAAAACGGCCATAGACACTGACGTCTGGTAGAATGAGCCACAATCTACTGTGAGAGCGAGGTGTGGAAGGGGGTGTCTTGTGCGCAGCCTCGAAAAGTCTAATTCATGTCACAATCCATTTGGAAATTGTATATTTGGTCACAACTACCTCTCTGGATGCGTGGCCAAAAGCTGCAAACAGTTGTCTGTCCACTGTATACTCGTCAACCCGGCGAGGCCATGGCTCATGGCCTGCCTTGGGTCCAATCTGTGTAGCCACTCCTTTGCCTTAGATGGCAGTGGAAAGAAGGCCATAAAATGTATTAGTTGAAATGAAATTCGTCGCTGTCCATTGATAATACTTTGTAACGCCTCTAACTCACTTACCTGCCTGGATGGTGATGTTATGGCCAATGAAAAGGCAACCTTCTGTTTGAGGAACTCCAAATTGTAGCTGTTTATCGACTTGAAGGGCAGAGCCATGAACTGTGCAAGAACCACATTGAAGTCATGGTGTGTTTGGATGTGTACTGCTGTTGGATAGCAGATGAAGAGGCACCTTCAGAAATTGCATCACAATTAGAATCTCGAAAAAGAGCCCTGCCGGGACATCTGCATAACGATGCATAGTGCTGCTAGGTATCCCCTCTTGGTAGAGGTCTGCAGCAATGCCTCGCCAGTGGAAATCAAAAATCCAGCATCAAGGCCACTAAAGACAAATCTGCTAATTGCACCACGTGCAAAAAAGCAATCACCAGCAAGCATACAGCTTCGTCATGCTTTGCCTCCTAGCACCCACCATAAGATCCAGAACTTCTTTGGATAGTTTCTGGCCTTGAAAACTCAGGCATCCAGAAGCCAGGCCTCAGGCTGACGGCTTACTGGCACCAAATAGCAAACACTGCCCAACTCCTGCATCAGCATATCTGTAAATTACTGAATCCCCCAGCACTCTGCACAGCTCAAATTGTTCAGGTCTGCCTACCACTCCGTCTGGGGCCACCAAGGTCCTCAACCCACCCGCCCCCCTGTGGAACCTGAACTTCCTCAGGACCAACTGCAGCAATGGGAGCAGCGGAACTGTGCAAATGCATTACATGAATCTGAAATCCCACCGAATCATTACAACACGACTATGGCCCCTCCTTCTGGTGACCTCTCTCCAGCAGATTCCACCCCACTGCCTGTTGATATGAGTTATAGGAAGGTCAACTTGTGAATATCTGCACTACTTAGAAAGTTGCATTTAGAAGTACACCCAATAGCTTCTCTGTGAAAGTTGAATCTAAATGTATGCCCAATAGCCTCTCTGTGGAAAGTTGAATTCAGAAGTGCAGTTAGACGGTGAATTTTTGAAGAGTATGAAAGTTGAATTTAGAGGTACATTTAGAAGTTGCACTCAGAAATGTGCCCAATAGCCTCCCTGTGAAAGTTGAATTCAGAAGTACAATTAGAAGATGCATTTAGAAGTATACCCAATAGCCTCCCGATGAAACAGAATTAAATGTATGCACAATAGCCTCCCTGTGGAAAGTTGAATTTAGAAGTGTGGCCAATGGCCTTCCTGTGAAATTTGAATTCTGATGTCCACCCAATAGCCTCCCTGTGAAACTGAATTAAATGTATGCCCAATAGCTTCTCTGTGGAAAGTTGCACTTAGAAGTGCGCCCAAAAGCCTCTCTGTGAAAGCCGAGATTAAAAGTGTGCCCCATAGCCTCTCTGTGAAAAGCTGAACTCAGAAATGTGCCCATTAGCCTCTCGGTGAAAGTTGAATTCAGAAATGTACTCTCTGTGAATTTTAGAAGCATGCCCAATAGCCTCTCTATGAATTAGAAGTCTCCGAAAGGGCATGTAACCCATCATATCTCACAAACACGCTTACTCTCTCCTTACATCACCACTCAACTAGAACACAGAGATACTATGACACCATTCGGTATAACTGTTCTCATAACAACATTCGCCGCTTACTCCACATCATTCTAAGTAATCACTGCTGGTTACACCCCCCCCAGCGAGGCGTTCTCCTCAGACCTAACGCAGCCACATCCGATCTGGATAAATCCGGCCAGAACGAACACATACTCCTGACCTCTCAACCACCACACCCACCGCTAGAAAACAGCTATCACACCGATGCCGCACGAGCTGTACACATACCCGGTGCTCACACGCACCTTTTGACTATCTCTACTCTCTCTACTGATATGAACTTCGGTTCCCAAGGGCGTTCAACCTACCAGCACCTTCAGACCATACCAATGGTATATAAGGCGCTATATAAATGCAAAATAACAATAACAATAACAATAACTTGAATAAGCGGTCCACCGCAGTCTAGAGCAAAGACCACTAGTGGGACTGTGTGCTCCTCATCGGCAAATGGAAATCCTGCACTGAAATGTCTGCCACAAGTAGCCAAAGCCATACATTCTGAGCTTCTCAGCACAACTTGGGGCAACCCTCTCCTTCGCACTTGTTCACATGTCCCCCCTCTCCACGTTTTCATTGGAACACCTACAAGATGAGGTTAATGGCTCACAATTCCAGCAAAATGAGATGATCTGACCACCTCTCCCTTACTTCCCAGTCATCGAGGTGGCCACCCCCGTCTGTCAGGGATGCCTCTGTGATGACTTGCTCCCAAAATATCAGTTGAAAAAAGAGCTTGTCCACCAGCATCTTTTGCTGCTTGTTCTATCCACACAGATCCTGCTCTCAGCCATGGGGCCTGCTGCCTGGGACCACCTGAACCTCATCTCGCAGTGCAACATCCTCATGCAAAGCCTCTGCCGAAGAACCACCAAAATACAGGAGATCATCCGACCCAGCAGCGGCCAGACTGCAATCATAACCCCATGCTTGAAACGGGCCAGCATATTCCTGATTGCTTGACACCTCTGAGGTGGTGGGAAAGTCTCCATCTGTATGGTCTGGAACTGCCACGAGAAAATGCGACTGATTTTCAATCACAGATTTGACTTCTTTGCGTTCATCAAGCCCAGTCTGTGCATGAGGGCCATGGTCTGTTGTAGTGCAGCTAGCACCCCTTTATGGCTCGAAGACTACACTATCCAGCCAGTCAGCTAGGGGTACACCTACACCTCTTCAAGAGCCAAAAGGGATGCTGCCATCACCAACTGGCATGGTATGGTATGGTTCGTAGCAGGGACGCCCTTCTATTTAGGAAGAAAATAATCGAGGTGGTGTAGCTATGCCAGACGATGCCCCCCGACACGCCTTCAGTGTGCTTGCCCCTCTCAGATGGCCATATCACAGCTCCATTTTTCCTATCAGGTTGTGAGCCCATATAGTATGTATCCATGCGTCAGGGTATTAGGACAATACCCGTGTTTTTGCCAAACACTTGGGCATACCCAACCATCAAGAGGGGTACAGAGATAATGACACCTCGTCCACTTCTGAGACTGAGCAAGACTGGAAAGGAAATTCCCTGCTCTGTTTCTTTCAGTCAGGCATCCATTTGGTGACACAGCATGTGGGGAAAAGGAATCGGGTACCGACCAACTCCCTTTATGATAGACGAAACGATGCTACCATGGCCCCCACACCTCCACTACATTGACACTCAAAGAAAGGGTTTTACGTTTTTGCAGGAAGTGCTTGCCTGTTTGTGGGTTTTACCCTTATCTTTTATGTAAGATCTCATCACAACTCTACATGCCCTGGCACGTGACACTGCACTCCATGCATGCAGGGCTTCATCAAATCCAGTTTTGAGAGGCACTTCTTCCTACAGAATCATGCTCAGGGTTCCCAGGGCACTTATTCCCACCCATGCTCTCAAGCATTATACAGGCATTCAGAGCTCACACAAGTGATAGGGGTAGTACAGCGAGCAACAGACAAACAGCCACCCAGAACACGAAGGGTGCGGTGGAAGGGGGCACATGAAATGAGTCTAGAATCCCCCCCAGAGTAGTTCAGGTCTGCAGTGGCGGTCAGGCCTGCTGGTGCAAGTCCACCTAGTGAGCTATTGCACAAGTGTCCTAGGCTTTTGATCCTACTGACAAGAAGGCGTTTTACTGGAAAAAAGGATTTCACCCAAACGCTTCCAGGTCATCCCCTTAGATGGACAGGCAGTGGAGTTAGGGCAATGTCACAATGCAACCTTCCAATTGTTTCTGGTGCTCACTGTGTGGAGTGGGTGGTCTCTTGGAGTAAGAACACATACCACTAGCTATTATACCCACCAATCGCATGCCCAGAATTCCCTGTATAGTGGTATGTTGAGTGCAACTCTTTGAATGGAGGGTCATTGCTATCACAAAAGTATTTAATACCTTGGTCTTCTTTCTAAGAAGTGTTCTGCTTGCAGTTCCTTCTCTTGACTTAATGTCGTTCTTCAGTCCCCTGAAAATGCAGGATGCTGACATGTCCTCCAAGACAAGGATGGCATCCGGGAGGCCGTGCCTGCTCCTATGTGCAGCCTGAAGCTCTGTGTGGCAGTCTAGCATCGTGTGTCCAATCCGTCAGAAGAACGAAAGGCAGGGGAGGGGTCAGCTGGACTTTCAGAGGTGTCTCTTGGTGAGAGTAGAAGGATCGATTCCCTATCAGTGAGAGCTGTGAGCTGAAATCATCGGTTTGAGACAGAGCATGCGCAAGGACAGCTGAACCACTCTATTGGCGCCCAATAAGCTTGCACACTAACTCTGTCATACGCCAGTGGAGTCCAGAGAATGACCACTTGCTTTGGCATCTGAAGACTGCACCACCCGCGCCGCAAAGATAAACCCGTCACGGCATGGCCCTCAGTGTACCCGTCTGACCCCTCTGCTTGTCTCCCCTGGCTCTGATGGAGCCCCCGTCTCATAACACTGACTCTGTAGGTGACCTCTCATAGATCATTATCCATTTATAAGCTTGATGGTGACATTGAAACCCCCATGCTCTGAGAGAGTTCCGAACAGAGAAAAACAGGTATGGCACATAGCTTAGAGTGGTTCGGGGAGGGTATTTCAGCCTTGTCTCCTGGCGGCATCTCCCCTGGGGGACACTTCCAAGGCTAAAGGAGTCAATTGGTGAGCATCCGCATGGGAGAAAAAAGCACACATGAGCAACTGTTTGATACAAGGCAGCTTTGCTTTTCCGGCCTGTAACATCGTTGGCCCTGTTGCCTTACACACTAAAAATGCCCTTTCAGTTTTGACAATTCATAGAACATATAATTTCCTGTTCTTTTGCCCTCTCCCAAAACACTGCTTCCTCCCCTTATGCTATCTGCCCCGGTCTGGGTATATAGTGGCAGGCAGGGTGACAATTTCCTTCTCAGTAATAGAAGTCTTTGGCTTCCTCCAGGGTCTCTGCTGTGGCCACAAGGAGGCTCTGTGCAAGGCGCCTCCCTTGCAGGGTCACAAACTGAGAAACACTACTTAGCAAAATCCTCTTCCCGCCTCATTTCACTCTCTCTCCCATCGCCTGCTTTGCAAACACACCAACCCTCCGGAATGTCGTCCTCACTGATGCTCTTTTACTAATGTCATAATAAAGTTTGCCCTCAGGGTGTGTGGGCCAGCACTCCTCCCTATTCCTCTGTTCACACTCGCTGGATGAACTCACCGCATTCATTAATCTCGGAGAGACCGTCTACCTTGCACGCAGCCTCATGGAAAGTACACTCATGGTCCAATTAATTCGTTATATCTCTTGTCTTCTCCATGCAGTGACAGCGTCTCCGTATTTCTGGCATCCCTGTTAGGGTCTGGTGGCAGGGAGCCCTCACGCCCAGATAACACATAGCATATGTTTCCAAAGAAGGGGAACTTCTGCTATGGAGGTGCTATGGGGCACCCTGCTGGTGGGGGTCTGGGAGGCCAGATTGAATCTGGGGGATTCCTCATTTGTTACCTCCGGATGTCGCATTACTCAGCTGGTGGCTTATCTTGTCTCCACGATGCCCCTGACCTTTCACAACGCCCCCTTATTATGATGCCATCATATATGAGACTGTTTTCAGTTGGTACCCAATGTGTTAATGTAAGTGACGACGAGAGAGAAAACAAAAAATGGAGGAGGCACCCCGATAACCCGGGCGGTGTCCTCCTCCTTCCTCCTCCCCCCTGGACAAGGGGAGGTGCTGGCCAAAGCGCGGCAGAAAACGAAAAAGCTTGCAAAAGGCAACAAAGAAAAGGGGCAGGGTTACCCCTTTAAAATGGGCGGGCTTCTGGCTGTAGGTAGCATCCAGCTTCTGCAGAAGGACACCCGCCCATACCATCGAGGATTTCGTTTTTTGCTACAAGTCAGGTCCGCAGCACAAGAAGACCGTTAGCAGCTGGAGGCGCTGCCCAGGAGCCGGGACTGCGGCGCGGAGATGATCGCTAGCAGCCGGGAGTGCTGCTCATGAGCCGGAGTCGAGCTGCGGCATGGAGAAGAGCGTCAGCAGCGGGAAACGCTGCTTAGGAGCCCAGGGGCCGGGACCGCAACAGACGACGCAGGAGCCGACGTGCCGAGGTCTTCATCCGGCAGGACGCGCCATGAGGGTCTGTGGCGGCGTGGGACAATGTGGAAGGGCTCAGGCAGCAGGAGAGGCAAGCGCTCTGCAACAAGGAAGCGCAGGGCCTGGGAGGCCATTGACAAGAGAGCCGGGGGGACACCCACGTTCTGAATGGCGAAAACATGGGGGAGAAGACAGTGTGAGGCAGCAGCATTGCAAGGCACTACAGGCACATAACATTAAGGAGGCCAGGGTTAATCTACACCTCCCTGCGAGCTTAACCAGCAGGGCGCACAGAGCAGGGGGAGGAGATTGTGAGGCCCGCAGCCTGCAGGAACTAAGATGAGGTGGGGCGCATACAAGGGAGCTAGCTTTTTCTTATGAACAGTTCAACATGGATCTTGAGGCATTTATGGCAATGGCCAGGTTGGCTGCTGCCAAGCACGGGCCCAACTGGATGGAGGCCATGATTCTGCAGCCAAGAGGGGAACAAGCGGGGCCCAGTCAGAGGCCTGATTCCCCCCTAATATTCTCTGACAATGAGGAGATAAGGAGAGAGCTGGAAGAAGAAGCAGAGGGACATGGCAAGGAGGAGGAAGAACCAACCGCAAAAAGAAAAAGAACCATGACCCAGAAGGCCATAGCAAGCAAGGAACAAGCCGGGACTAGCAAGAAGCCCAGGGCGATCGGGGCAAAAGGCAGAGGAAGGACACAGGAGGTTGTCGCCTTACCAGCACCTACACCTGTGGAGGCTCCAGGGAACCAGGGACCACCCAGCAGGCCTGCAACCAGATCGGTGGTGGTGACTGAAGACGGGCCCACGTCCTTGGAGGCAGTGAGAGGTATGATCATGCAATGTATGATGGCATGGGGTAATGGGGGCAATGGTCAGTTATTGAGTGGTAATGTGAATGCTTTTAACCAAATTGGAAGCGAGGCTGCTGTAGAGCAACAGAGAAGGGTGACTCTGGGGCCAGGGAGGCTGGGTGCAGGGGGCGATCAGACAGGTAATCCTCCCAATACCCGGTTTCCAGGAGGAAACCAGTGGGCATGTAATCCTCTCAATATTGGGTTTCCTGGGGGGGTAGTACAGTGGCCTCAAGGGTATCAGTTCACAGCATTGAATAACTCAAACCCTTCGGGGGGGAGGGTAACACAATGCCTCAGGAAGGTGCAGTGCTAGCAGGGACACCATGGGGTCCAGCCTGGTGCCAGGGGGCATCAGGAGCCGGGGTGAACTCAGTTGGCAGCGCCAATGGCGCGCAAGGAGTAATGTGGGGCCCCAATATGACACAATATGGGAGACCAATGCCAGGCTTCGCTCCAGTACGGGTGTCAGTAAGCTCCTTAGTGTGGCACATACCAGGGACTACCAAGGAGAGGGTATGGGGAAAGGTATTTATTGAGATCATGGACTTAGTGGGAATGGAACCCCTAGGGGAAGGTATAAAGGACTTGTCAGAAAAAGAGAAGGAGAAGAGGGACAAGGAGAAACCCAAGGTGGAACCAACCATACCCAACTGGCTAAAGGCGTTCAAAATGTATATGTCAATTATGCTAGAGAAATACCCTCAGGATGCATTGTCAATGATTGCTTATGAACAGTATATACACAATCTGTATTTGAAGCACGGGGTGAAGGTTGGTTACAATATGATCAGGGTTTCCGTCTGAAAATGCAAGTTTGGCCAGCTTTGTCTTGGGATGAGATGGACATTGGGGGATTCATAGACAAAATGGTGCCCGCAGGGGAAGGGGGAGAGAAGACCCAAGAGGAAAAGCCACAGGTCTGGAGGGGCAGGGGAGGATACTCCCATCGGGGGAGGGAGTCCTTTTGCAGGTACTCCTCCTGGAACAACCGAGCCAGCTACCAGGGGGAGCAAGCAGAATGCTGGAGGGTTAATACTGAAGGGGGTTGCCCCTTTGGCCAAACATGCCGTTTCCGGCACGCACGGGGTAGGGGCACAGGGGACCGCAACTCCTCAGCCAGTGAAGGGAAGCGGAGGAGAAGCCCCAAAGCAAAAGAGAAGGGTAAGAGGGAATGAAGAAAAAGCGCTCATGTCACAGTCTACAAACCCGCAGATGTATCAGATTATGATTAAAAATCGTTTGCCCACATCGGTTAGCCTCCAAGCAATGACTCCCTGGTTAAAGACATATCACAACTGTGGTGATGCAAAACTGCTGTGGGAGGGTTTCAGGTGGGGTTTCAAAATTCCATGCACAGAGGTTAAGAAGGGCAAGGAGGCACTTAATTTGCGGTCAGCACTGGTGATGCCGGAGGTTGTGGCACTTAAAGTAGACAAGGAAATCAAGTTGGGGAGAGTGGCTGGCCCATTCACGTGTCCACCAATGGAGGATTTGGTGGTATCTCCTTTGGGTCTGGTACCTAAGAAGGATGAGGGGCAGTACCGCTTAATCCATCACCTCTCTTTCCCTGAAGCTGAATCAGTAAATGATGGCATAGCCGAAGAGCTGTGCGGAGTACATTATTCATCTTTTGATGATGCAGTGGAAATGGTGAGGGCAGCCGGGAGGGGGGCCCTGATGGGAAAGGCATTCTGGTTATTGTCTATTTACAAGGAGAGTCAGCACTTGTTTGGGTTCAAGGTAAAGGATCAGTATTTCTATGATAAATGTTTACCTACGGGTTGCGCCATTTCTTGTGCATATTTTGAGGCTTTTAGCACCTTCTTGGAGTTTGCAGTCAAACAAGAGTGTCGGGGGGGGGGGGGTTATACTACATTACCTTGATGATTTCCTGTTCATTGGCAAACAAGGGACCGGGTAGTGCGGGTCCCTCATGAGTACATTTCAGGGGATGATGAAGCTGATGGGGGTCCCGCTAGCCAAAGGAAAGATGGTAGGCCCGGTGAACTGCTTGACATTTCTAGGGATAGAAACTGACTCAGTCAAAGGGGGGTGCGGGCTCCCGCAGGATAAGGTGAAGAAATTGAAGGAGAATATCAAGGGTTTGATGGGAAGGAGTAAAGCGACCCTGAAGGAGCTCCAGTCACTGGCAGGCAATCTAAATTTTGCGGGGAAGGTCATGCCGGCAGGTTAAGTGTTTGCGAGGATCATCAAGCTCAAGACAGTGGGGTTGCAACAAGCAGGTCAACATGTCAGGTTGGAATCCGAAGTGCGGCAGGACCTCGGGATGTGGGAAACATTTTGGACAATTTCAACGGGGTACTACTATGGAGGGAGGATTGGAGTACCAACAACAGGCTCAAGCTATTTACAGATTCATCAGGTGCCCTGGGGTTTGGGGCAATCTTGGACAACAGTTGGTGTGGCATGGCGTGACCTACAGAGTGGCACCAACAAGGTATCACCAGGGACATCACCTTGCTTGAACTTTTTCCCATAGTGATAGCATTTAAGATGTGGGGGGAGCAGTTGAAAGACAAAAAGGCGATGCTATGGTCGGATAACATGGCAGTGGTCCAGATCATAAACCAAGGGTCGGTTAGCAATACAAGGGTGTTGCGACTACTGAGAGAACTCAACAAAAGCATGCTGGCACAAAACATTGAGGTGCGGGCACAACATATTCCTGGGGTTAAAAACATAGTCGCTGGTGCGCTCTCTGGTTTACAGTGGGAAAAGTTCAGAAGGAGTTGTCCAGGAGCAAACAAGGTGATGACCCCATTCAAAACTCAGTGGTGGGACCTGATTGGGGCAATCTGAGTTCCCTGATTCACATGACACTAGCACCAGGCACGGCAAGAAGGCATGCTGGGAACGCTTCTTGGCCTTACAAGAGGAGATGTTGGTTGAATGGCAGAGCAAGCTGACAGTGAGGCCCTTTGTGGGCTGGGGCTGGCATGAGGGGAGGACCAGAGCATGGATGGCCTATCACTTGGCCGCAATCGCCCATTACTCTAAATTAGAGGGGAAAAGTGATCCCACGAAGGAACATTACATTGTAATGGCCATGAAAGGCTGGGCTAAGCAAGGGGTGAAAGAACCCGATGAAAGACGGCCCATTGACATAATTAAACTGCACAAATTGGTTGGATGCCTAGTGGAGGTTTGCCGTGATGATTTTAGGTGGTTTTCTTCAGGGCAGCCTTCACATTAGCTTTCTTTGGGGCATTTAGGGTGAGCAAACTAGTCCCGGAGAATAGCGGTGCCAAGGGAACTGGGTTTCTGCAAGTGGGTGATGTGCACGTATCAGAGGGTCGGTTAATCATGTTATTAAGAAGGTCCAAAACCGACCAGAGGGGAAAGGGTGCACAGTGTCTCTCCAACCCATCGCAGGGAGCATAGTATGCCCATTCAGGGCACTGATGGCCTTTCTTGAGCAGAGGCCCCCGTCAGGGGGGGCGCTGCTGCTCATTAACAAGGATGGATCCGCTTTGGGCCGCTTCCAGTTTAAAAGGGTCATGCACATGGCATTGGGAAAAATTGGGGAAACGGAAGGGGTGTTCGGGACGCATTCCTTTAGGATAGGGGCAGCCATGTCAGCCGCAGCCATGGGCCTGGGGGTGGAAGATATCAAGCAGATAGGGAGATGGAAGTCCGGGTGTTTTAAGAGATACATCAGACCGGAGAAAATGTAAGGTTGACATGCTGCCTTCTCATCCCATTAGCACCAGCCCGGAGGAGAAGGAGATCCGTCTGGGTGATAGGACACTCATTTGTGTCTAGGGCAGAGGCGAGCTGGACGTCAGAACAGGAGAAGTTGACGAACGGCGAGTTCAGGATTGGGTGGCACCCGGTGCCAGAGATTAAATGGGCACAACTGCAGGGGCACGTGCGCAAATTGCTGGGGAAACAGCCGGACATATTGGTCATACATTTGGGAGGTCATGATTTGACAAGCCTGGGAAGGGTGGCTTTGATGAGGGAAAAGATGTTCTCATTACAGGAACTGGCAGGACGATTGGGAGAAACGTAAATCGTCTGGTTGGAAATAATCCCGAGACTAGAGTAGAGAGGCGCAGAGAATCACGCAGCTTTTGAAAAGTCTAGAAGAAAGTTGAATTGTGCAATGGCAAAATTCTGCAGGGGCAGAGGTTTCGCACAGATCAGGCATGGCCTGATTAACTTGAAATCCCTGGAGTATTATCTAAAGGATGGGGTACATCTGTCAACAATGGGGATGGATCTCTTCCATTGGAATCTCTGCACTAAACTCCTGGAAATCTGAGATGAGGAAGGGGGAGCCACGGTGGGCGGTAACCCACCTGTGGCTTGGCGGTGTTTGGGCGATCAAGCACAAGAGACAGACTCCGGATGAGCCAGGAGAAAGCCGGAAGGGTCTTCGCTCTTCTCAGACCAGTGCTCTTTGGGAGCCTAAGCGGAAGGGGTGTCTGGGGGTAACAACAAGGGCTCAGCTTCCCCCAAGGAAACGGCGCTTTCCCCGCCCAGGAACACCTGCATGGGCTGGCGAGGCTCAGGCGCAAAGGGTTGGGAGAGTTGGGCCTACACTGGACTTTTGGAAGGAAATGGGGAAGCAGGTTGTTGGACACGGAGCAGTCGCCGCATCTTCAGACTTATTTCCACTAATGTGTGAAGTGTAGTTTTTATGATATTGTGGAAAATAAATCTGCAGCCTTTTATGCCAAAAAAAAAAACAAGACTCATTCGACACATTTCTGGGGGGAAAAGAGGAATGAGCATTTAGTATATGATGGGCCCAAATGGACCAATGCACGGGTTAGGCCAGTGACAATGAGAGAGAAAACAAAAAATGGAGGAGGCACCCCGATAACCCGGGCGGTGTCCTCCTCCCCCTGGACAAGGGGAAGGTGCCGGCCAAAGCGCGGCAGAAAACGAAAAAGCCTGCGAAGGGCAACAAAGAAAAGGGGTGGGGTTACCCCTTTAAAACAGGCGGGCTCCTGGCTGCAGGTAGCATCCAGCTTCTGCAGAAGGACGCCTGCCCGTACCACAGAGGATTTTGTTTTTCCACCCACCCTACAAACAGGGCAAGGCACGGGCAAGCCTGGTCGTCAACGTCGCAGGACGGTGAGGCGGTGTGGCAGTGTTTGTGTGCCCAAGCACAAGAGACAGACTCCGGATGAGTCAGGAGAAAGCCGGAAGGGTCTTCACTCTTCTCAGACCAACACCCCTTGGGAGCCTAAGCGGCAGGGGCGTCTGGGGGTAACAACAAGGGCTCCGCTTCCCCCAAGCAAACAGCGCTCTCCCCGCCCAGGAACACCTGCATGGGCAGGCGAGGCTCAGGCGCAAAGGGTTGGGAGAGTTGGGCCTATACTGGACTTTTGGAAGCAAGGGGGCAGCAGGTTGTTGGACACGCAGCAGTCACCGCATCTTCAGACTTATTTCCACTAATGTGTGCAGTGTGGTTTTAATGTTATTGTGGGAAATAAATCTGCAGCCTTTTATGCCAAAAGACAAAACAAGACTCATTCTACACATTTCTGGGGGGAAAACAGGAATGAGCGTTTACTATATGATAGGTCCAAATGGACAGATGCATGGGTTATACCTATTTTGGGTCTGAACTTGTTCACTTTTATACTTACGGACTGCAAGTTATCTATGGATGTGGTATTTTTACCTAATCATTTTAACATCATTAGTTGTGTGACTAAAGAACAGATTTCTCATAGTAAGTACTTCTGGCTTGACATCGATCTTCATTTCCTGTATGTATGTAGTGCAGCTTGCCGAGCAGCGCTCTATCGCCAGAAAGGGAATATTGGCACTGAAAGAGAAGAGGGCAGAGACAACCAAGCCCAGGAACATCCTTGTCACCGACTCTATCCAAGGGGAATGATCTTGAGTGCCTTTCTGAAAAGCAGATGGGGTTCAATTTGTCCAACATCTATTGGTAGAAAGTTTCAAATCAGGGCAGTGTGGACCGAAAAGGCCCTGCGTCCCTATCTGACTTGCTTGACCACATAAATCACAAGCTTCTGTAAACTTGATGAGCGCAGGTTTCTGGTAAGCACGTACAACCTACATTTCTCTAATAAGAACTTGGAGCCTGTGGTATTAATCATGTTACCCGTATCTGCTGCCAACCCTCACACACCTCATTACATTTTGGCTTGAGCTCTTAATCACGTCTTTCATAGGTCAGTTAAGCAAACTGCAAAGCGCAGCGAAGCCTGTTTGACAGAGGATCCAGTAAATTAATGGTACACTTCCCTGGCTGTACTCAAGTACTGGATTGCCTGATGTGTCTCTATAACCAGGACTTCTTACACTGTTCTCTTTCTCTTCTACTGTTTATACTTCATTGACTTTAGGTACTACTTGTTCCAACTTCCCCCATTTTGACATCTCATATATGGAGACTTATTCAAGTTCTGTCTTTTAACCTCTTCACTAGTATTTATTTGCTTGTGGCAATACTTGTTCCAATCATACCCAAATGTACATCTCATATATGGAGACTTGTACAGATTTTGCCTTTCAACTTCTTCATTCATTTTCATTTGCTGGTGATAATATTTACTCCAACATTCCCCTTATTGACTTCTCTTATATGAGGATTTGTGTAAATTATATCTTTGTAATTTACTTGGTCGGTATTCAAGATAAGTTTCAATTGTTCATAAGCCTTTTGGTACGTCTCGAGGTCCCAAACACCTATGGGCAGACTCACTGGTGTTTGATGGTGTTTCCAAATTGTCACATGTTGATGCAGCAAGGTTTTCACTCTGAGAAGGCTTCTCTTTCTTTGCAGACCCTCATTCAGTTCTCCAGCCAGCTCTGCATTCATTTGCCGGTAGAACTGATGCTGCTCAACAAGACTGCGACCTCAACAGCCTTGCTGCTGCTGTCAGCATCGGCTGCATTTTTTCCGGTGTCCCACGTCTCCGATAAATTCTGCTCTCAAGCAGTTGCTTCGAAGCATCTGCCTTTCTCAACATGGTTTGCTTTTGTGCGTCTGCTTCTGCCTTCGATTCTGCTTCCCACTTTGCTGCTCTACATCTCTACTTCTCAATTGAAGGTGTTCACCATGTTTAAATGTCCCGCACAGCTGATTTGCATTGTAACAACTAGGCTGCATGTTTAACTTGGTGTTTCCTTCAATCCACACTACCTCCTTCTTCCTTATCTTAGTACTTGCAGCTTTATGGGAGTTAAAGTCCATAGGGGTTTTATACCTTTCAAGTTATATTGTTTCCAATCTTTGTTTGAATCAAAAACATCGGGGACAGGAGATGTTAAGTGAACACTATGTGTACTGGTATTCTGCTCACACTGACAGTATGCTATCAGCTTATTAGATGTTACTATGCCGTCCTAGCATATCTGAGTACGAAACATACCTAAGCGTTTCACATATATATATATATATATATATATATATATATATATATATATATATATAGTGTTTTCTTCAAAAAGGGGGGAAGCATACTGTGCCTCTCCTAATGGAGTCATCCGCTCCTCCTGGTGCTCATCCCCTCCCACATGATGCTCCCTCATAATACCACCCGAAGTATCATAGTGACGCAATGGTCGCTGCGGCACAGACGGAGGAAGACGTCCTGTTAGCCGTGACATTCTTCCCCGCAGGTCTGAGTGCCAGTCTAGTCTTTTCAAAGATGGCACCTGGACGCCAGCTTTTTCTTCATTCAGCGGGCCTCGCTCGCCACGTTGCAGCCCTTTGGAGTTCCTCTTTCAGGTGAGACGATGGTTATATCAATTCTTACCTTCCTGCTGAATTTCCTTGTACTCTGTGACCTTTTCTATCTTCTGGATCGATATCCTCCCTTTGGTCTTTTCCTTCTTGTCTTCTGCTGTATTGTTATTGCTCTGGATGCCCAATACTTCCTCAACGGAACATCGAATTACACTGCTACAGTCTGCTTAACAGGGTTTTTTACGCCGGCTTGGCTTCCATCTTCGGGGGCGGTGCCCTTCGATTCCACCTCTGTGAACTCCCTGTCTGAATTCAAGAGGACACTGTGGCGGATGAGGAGGGTCATCCTTTTCTCTACTCATAGCAGCTCTGTGACAAACAAAAAGGGAAGACCACTACTGCTTCTCAACATGAAGCTTCTGCTGAGCAATCAGATGAGAGATGTGAGACCAGGGTCAGTATCAGGTAGCGGATGCCGTTCCCTGGCCATGTGGTGGGAGACCCTCACCAGGGAATCAGTGATGACTCTGCAGGATTCAGCACACAAGGGAGTAGAAGCACTGGCTTTTTTGATTTTTTTTAATTAGTAAAATTATGCAGGAAGTCTCAGAAGGGGGGGCCTGCTAATCAGATCCCCCTTTCATAAACTCCAAGCCAAAATCCTAACATACATATGTACTGTACTGCATCAGTCTCCTGGTCTTCAAATCCTGCACTCAAGTGGCATAGAGCAGGTTCAGAGGTCACAGGTGCCCAGTTTGACAGCTGCTGTGACAGCAAAGTCACTGTAATGCACAGGTTGCATTTAAGCTTACACCTACATTTCACATGTCATAGGATTATGATAACCTCCTCACTTGATGGCAGGGTAATCTGAACATATAATCCATACTCCATGTCATATGAGGATGGAGGGTTTACATGATTATTAAAAGCCATATCTGTGAGCCCAGGCCAGCTGTGAAAGGCTTGTGTGTATTCTAGTCAGACAGCCCGTCCCTGCCTGCCAGAAAGACAAGAGACTGAAAGACTGTGCCTTTCTTTTGATCCTATATGAGGTCAGAGAACACCACTCTCCTACAACACAGCCCCTTAACAGGAGCTGTCCTGGCATATAGGAATCATCAAAGGGCACTCCCCACACAAAAAGGCTTGACTCTATAGATGGTCTATGGTGAAGCAATCACGATAAGTGTTATTATGTGGATACACTGCCATTTTGGTGCTGACAGTCTAGCCATTTCCTACTGTGGTATGACAGTTTGTACTAGGCATCTATGTTAAAGCAAGCATGATAAGTGTTATTACGTGGCTATCCTGGCATATTGGTTTAGCGAGTCTAGCCCTTTCTTGCTATGGCATTACATATTTAAAGGTTATGTATGATAAAGCAAGCTGATTAGTATTGTTACATGGCTAGAATGAGATTATGGTGTAGCCAGTCTAGCCATTTCTTACTGTGGCTTGCCATTTTTATACTGGGGTCTATGATAAGGCAAGCATGATACACATTATTACATGGCTAGACAGGCATTTCGGTGCAGCCAGTGGTGGCAATTCTTACTATGGCATGACATTTCTTACTGGTAATCTATGATAAAGAAATCATGATAAGTGTTATTATGTAGCTAGACTGGCATTTTGGTGTAGCCAGTCTAGCCCTTTCTTAATGGGGCTTGACATTTTTTACTGGGTACCTGTGACAAAGCAAGCATGATAAGTGTTGTATGGTGGCTAAACTGGCATTTTGGTGCTGTCATACCAAAGCAAAACATGGCTGGACTGGCATTTTTTGGTGGGCATCTATGATAAAGCAATCATGATACATGTTAATGCATGGCTAGGCTGGCATTGTGGTGCAGCCAGTATACCCATTGCTTACTGTGGCACAACATTGTTTACTGAGCATCCATGATATTGAAATCATGATAAGTGTTATTACATTTCTAGACTGGCCTACATTGGATCAGCCAGTGTGTACATGTTTTCTTATTTTGTCATTGCATTTTTAAAGGCAAAGTCAAAAGGGAGTATGTTCTTATGTGCGGGTACTGGCATATATTGGCAGTGCCGGCTTGGACAGGTTTTCTTATAGTACCATTACTGGCATTAGGCACCCAGCAAACATGAGTATGTTCTTATGTGGGAATATTGTCGCACAAAGGTACTGCTAGCATTGACATTTATGGATATAGCCAGAGTGAAATAATTTTTAAACTGCCATGTATTATGGGGAAAGGCACCATAAAAATGCATTGGGAAATGCTCCTGTGCATTGCTGGTGACTTGCATCTATTGCATTCTTTAATTACAACACTGTTGCACCATGAAAAGAACACACATCTGAGAGGAACTAAAGAGTAAGCTGGGCCGGAGTGGAATGCAGGGAAAATGAGAGCAGTCCGAATGGGAAGGAGACCTAGGTGTACCTGTCACTATAGAGTGTCAAACGGAGAACAGGGGTAAGAGATGGGTTCAATTTACTTGGATCACTGATAGTGAGCCTTAGATTTTTTTTAAAAGGGAAGAGAGAGGCACCCCGATCTCGGAACAGATGGACCACGGGGCACAGGGAACACATCCCAACCTCTATGAACCCGTGGGGGTGGTGATTATGGCAGAGCTGGGTGCACTGGAGGGGAAGATATAGCCCAACGAGGACCCACTCTCCTGCACACAACTTGGGAGGGGTAAGTGTAGTGCACCAGAATATACACCAGGGAAAGGGATATGGGCAACATCCAATCAAACAGACGGTGTAGGATAGGGTACCGCCACTAACCACCCCTACTAAAAAACGCATCCTTCTCCATACACCTCTCAAACTCTGAACTAAACACAACCATACCTCCACAGAACAACAAACCTCACACACTTCACTACACCACAACAATGAAACAAACCACACATAGCCTCGCACAACAGCACATGACGGCTACCAACCGAAAAACACACCTACACTCAGCGAATGGTGTCAACCGAACTGAAGCTGCCAACATCACATCATAGTTCTCTTGGAATTTTTCGCCCCTCTGTGCTGCTAACTTACCCCCTACCCTCTTGCTTTACAGATCCGCCAGAGCACCAAGGAACCACGCAAGTGGTGACAGTGCGAGGTATAAGAACCTATAACATAATATAACATAAGATCGTGGTTGGCTCTAGGTGTGGAAACAACCTGTGCTAGGCCCTATTGTATCTTAAGCAAGCGTTGATGGGGTTCGTCTGTTGAAAGATCACAGGAGCTGTTGGGGTTTAGCCAGGACCCCAATTGTTAAGTAGAAAGAGAAAGTTTCCTCCTGGATATCTTGCTTCTGTAGTTCAAAGAATGGTTCTAACACGTTGGTTATTGCGATACAATTGAGCTTTTATTTGTGCTAGTGCTGGGTTACTTTAAGCATTGAGTAGGTACGCCTTGGGTACATTGTGGGGCAAATTGTGTCCCTTGTTTGTCAGCTGATCGCCTAGGAATAGCCACTACCATCCTCATCCCTCTTTCATGTCATACTGCTTACTTGTGAGGGTCACCCACCCCTGGCAGGAACCCCTTTTCTGTTTCCTTTACCAAAGACCCTCACCTTTACCTGGGAGTGTTATACTCCCTATTTTCCATTATGCAACTGTTTCTTTATTCAAACCTATGTGATCTCCTGGGTCCTGGCCTCCTACACCCAATCGCCTGCAGCCTCCTCTCACTCCCAGCACTTGCCTTGGCACCCACTGGCCTATGCCACCACAGGCCTGCACTTATTTATTGGCATATGACCACTCCACCTAGGCACTTACACGTTCTGAATGCTCACAAGGCCTAGTAGGTCTGCCTCTATTTTACATTGTTATATTTGATTTTCATTCCCATGTCCCCACTTTGTTGCCCTGTGGACGCTTTGAAACACAATTTACTTGATGTATAAATGCCTTACAAATGCACATTAAATAAATAAATAAAGGCTCCTGCAGGACACAGGCCTGGGACGACATGAGCTACAAATATGGGAGCAGGCACGTCAAAGCCATGAGAGCTGGTGAGCACAACAGTCTAGTGCTGGGCAAGTCAGGTAAGGCGAGGTGGGCGAGTCCTAGAAAAGGGACAGAGACTGTTGGTGGCCATCTTGGCTTGGGAGAATGTCGTCCTGACCATACCCGGATGTTGCTGACAGGGGATAAATAAAAAATAAAACAGGGATGTGGAAACAATGTTGCATTCCTGGCATGTCAGTAACCAGAAAAAACTAAAAAACAAGAAAGGATACAGGCTACTCCTCCCTTTTCCCTATATTCAAATACATTTAAGTGATGTTCAGTAGCAGTGGTTGAAAAGTCCACTGCACACAACCAGAAAACTGTTTCATATTTCATTAAAACCTTTATAAAAAACTATTTATATTACGCAAAAAGACACCAAAAGTGACGTCCCTTTGTCGACTATCATGGACGCCCCAAAGCATTGTTTAAAAAAACTGTCACACTGTGAGGTTAGTATGCATAGGTGACACTATCTCATACCACAACAATACTCAAAAGAGAGAGAAAGACTAGTTCTGGTACACATTTATACGAAAACTGTTACACTTGCCACCCTTCATGTACTTAACAGTCAAACTCACTCTAGATGGATTTTAGTGATGAATCTAGTACAGAAAAATGCCTCGTTGTGAGAATGACGCAACCAAACCAGAACGGAAATCTGACTGTATGTCGACACATTGTGACGTCCTGCGCATATCACGCTGTTGCTGACAGGGGATAAGAAAAGAAAAAAAAACAGGAATGTGGGAACAATGTTTCATTCCTGGCATCTCAGTAACCAGGCAACTCCTGGAAGTTTACAGTGGCTCCGTTCAGGTCACAGCTAGGCTGTACACCATGAGTGCTAAAAGGAAAGAAAAGACACATGGAAGCTGAGGTTTCCTCATCTGGTTCTTCTTCTCCTGAACATGAAAGGCAGCCAAAAAGGAAAAAGGAGGCCTTCTCAGAAAAGGGGACGATACAGATACTTAAGAAAACCATATGAGCAGAATGGAAAAAAGAGACCTCTTCAAGATCCTCCTCCTCTTCAGCAGAGGACCCAGAACCTGAACAAGAAGACCCCGAACGGAAGTACCTGAATAGAGAGGCAATGGCCAGGATACTGCTACAAATGTCAGAATATGTGGGGTTCCAGGAGCAAGAGCCAGCGGTAGGTGGGAAGAAACAAGGAACACCACCCCAGCCAGAGTTTAAGCCTACCCTGAAAACTGAGCTGCCCCTTCTACAAAAGGTAAAATAAGAAGTGCTTCAGGGATGCAAGTACCCAGAGAGAGCAAGTGTTCCAAGGTTTATAGAAAAATGGTATCCTCTGAGAGGGGGGAGAAGACTTTGCTCAGTCAGTTCCAACAAGTACCATTCTCCCACATCTGGTAGGGAGGTCATCAGTTGCACCGGAGGAAGCAGTGCAAGACAGTGTGGACAGGCAGTTGAACTCAAGCCTAAAGAAGGTCTACTCTTGTTCACATTTGATCTTAAAGGCAGCAACCTATGCCTCTGACACCACAGAGACGGTGCTGGGATCTGTTAAGGCATTAATGCAGGCATTGGAAAATGGTGCAGATTATGTACCAGGTTTGCAGGATATAAAGGGCCAGATAGAGCTCATGTCAGATTTGGTTTATGAAGAAATGAGGGCAGCGATTAACGGTCAAAAGCAGATTCTGGTGAGACATTAGCACACAAATTTGCTTCAGGAAGGCCACAGATATGGAGATACCCTTTGAAGTAAGGCTGTTCCTTGGGGAAGACGTGGAGGACAAGTTCAATAAGGTGTTTGTGGAACACAAACATGCAGCGAAATTACACAACAAGCAGGTCCCTAAACCAAGCGCCCATACAGATGGAAGAAAGAGATGCAACAGATCTCAGCCAGTAAACAGAGGCACTCAAAGAACCTGGGGAAAAGGGCCAGCAGGAAAGCGGACAGCACAAAAAGGGAATGCACCTTCACTACGTGGACTCAGAAGTCCTGATGCCAGGCCAGTGGGAGCAAGGCAGCGGTACATCGCGAATGCTTGGGAGTCTCTGTCTTCAGATGCATTGGTAAACAAGACAGTGGAAGGGGATACACGATCGAGTTTTGTTCCCTGCCCCCAAATCATGGACAATTGCCACCCAGATGCACAGGAACAAGCACAAATGGAAGGCAATGAGAATGAACATCCTGGATCTCCTGGAGAATTCTGAGACAACAGGAGGGGACAGGATTCTACTCCATTATGTTTCTCGTAACAAAGCCATCATGTAAGCTCAGACTCATACTGGGCCTGAAGCGTTTGAACATGTCCAAGATGGCGAGGCTCCAGAAGGTGATACCGATGATCATTGATGGTTGATTTTTAAGCCCCCCTGGACTTGCAAGAAGCCTATTATCATGTGACAATTATGCTGGCACACCAGAGGTTTTTGAGGTTCTCCATCAAAGACCAGCATTTTCAGTTTCTGGGCTTTGTATGGAATCCATTGATGCCTTCAAACGTAACTTGAAGACTTATCTCTTCAAGTAACTCCTGACTCTTCCCTTGGTTTCCATGGCCTGCATTTGAGTCTCTTTACATCTTGTTATAATTATGTTGTGTTTGTTGTGTTCTTTGTTTGTACCCTTTCTAGGGCCGCACCCTTACGCCTTTGGGCCCGCCGGCGCTTTATAAAGAAATTAAATTAAATTTGCCATTTGGACTAAAACAGCTCTGGGAGTTTTTACAAAGATTCTGGGTCCACTAGTAGCTTTTCCTCATGCACATGGAATCCACACCTTCCTGTATTTGAATGACTGGATCATCAGGGCGGCCTCAAGTAGAGAGCTATTGGAGCTTGTGGTAATCACTTGCAGAACATTGGAGAAAGTGAGGCTTGTTCTGGGGTCTGTCTGCTCCTGCACAGGTGAACGCCTCCACAGTTTTGGTTCCTGGAGAAGTTTGTATTCCATGGCACCGCTCTTCCATACTCAGGTTATGCCTCTGAGAGCCTGCTATGGAAGACTCCTGGGTGATGATTTGTTGGTAGTAAACTCGCACTGTTCTTCCATAACCCAGCTTTGCCAGCTGCGTGCCCTCTATGGAAGACTGCTGGGTGCTGTTTTGTTGGCAGTGGGGGTTGGAGGGTCACTGTCGTGTTTGCAAATCAATAACCCTGTTGTGTGATCTATAAAACTGATATTGCCTGTTGCTTTGTGCTGTGCACCAACACTTCTCCATACTAGATGTCCTGAATATTTACTGTCACTCTCCATTTGACGTAGTTGGGAGAACCATTGGAATTTAATTGCTCAAACTTTCCATCTCCTCCTGGGTAGATGTAAGCGTCGCAGGGTGAAGGACCAATGTGTATGCGGTACTGTTTCCACTCTGAGAGACAATACAAGACATTGTTCCCTGATTGAGCAGAGCTGATGCAGTGCTCTCTCGCTACTGTGCCAGCGAGATCCACGTAGGCGGTGGCATTTTACAAACCCAAATCAAAAGTCTCTCTATTCTGATGAACATTCCCTTCTGATGGTTACACAGTGTGGGGGAGGGAACCACAGGAAGGACATGCAGGGAACTCCTGCGCAGATGCAAGCCTGACACGCTAAGCATCACATAAGTGTGTTGCTTGCTCACTATGCCACTGTATGGAGATAGTAATTTACTCTAGGCCAGATTCACAAATCTTTATCCAATGGGATTGCGCTCTTGTGAATGCCCTGAGAGTTTACAAAACGCTCTGCGCAGCTGCCCTCGCGCACACACACCACAAACATCTTGATCAGCACCAACGCAAGTTTCGCCTACACACACACACGCACTTTCATAATATAGCATAGCATGTGCAGCAGTCTTTCACACATACTCGCACTATGTATATCACGAGAAGCATTCGTGTAAAGTCCCACCGCAGGCGCACACAGACCAGTTACAGCAAGAACAGCACAGTGTGATCTCTCTCTCTCGCCCCCCTTCTCTCTCTCCCACTCTCACAAACACTCATGTGTGCAGAACAGAGCACAGCAACAGCATTGCAAGCTACACACCCACAGGACAAATGTTGCGAGAACAGCATCACTCACGTGTCCCTTTCACACACACAACAGGCTTACCATAGGCAACAGTGGCGCAACTTTACCTTACAGGCAGCATGAACAGCATAAATGCACACGTGAAAGGCATTGCATGAGAAGCAAGCTTCTCCGAAACACGCTAAACAAGCGCGGCATATGTACCCCGCACATTTTCATACATAGAACACAGCAAGAACAGCAGCAGCGACATTTGGAATTTGTTTAATGACACATCTCATCTATCCTGCCTTTAGTGCAAGCATACAATAAGTAAATCAAAATAAGGATCAATCTTAATTAAAAAAAAAGTGAGACGCATAAGGAATAAAAAGGGGAATGCAAGTTGGCCGACCAATGACATCCTCTAGCTGCCAGGAATGCTCCAGGGCTCCTCCGGGCCCAGGTCTTAAGTTACTGTTATTAAACAATGATCTTGAAAGAGGAATGCGTCTACAGCTGTTCACTGTGGCTTCAGAACTGTGGAATGTTGTGGCTCTGATAATGATGGTGCAATCTTTGTTCTTGGGTGAACACAACACACTTAGCGGCATCTTTAAGTCATGTGGTCGAATGATCCCAGGATTACATTTATTCTGAGGTCACAACATAACTTTATTTTTGAGAGTGTCTTTGCTCTCTGCTAGATGGTTTATCAACGTTGACTATGGTCAAATTCCTTTCATTGTGCAGTAGGGCATGACATTTTTAATTTGCAATAGGTGGAAGGTGTCTTTTCAGTAGTGAGCTGTGCTCTTTTGAGGTGTCTAGCTCGCCGTTTGGCCTATACTCAAGGGCATTGGCGGATCTTTTTGAGACCATGGGTACAAAGTCTTCCCTTGCTGGACTGTTGCGATTACAAGATCGTCTATACACCCCTATTCTGTTCTCTAGTTGGCCTTTCTTCATTTAGCTGTACCCTCCCTTTCTCTACACCTCTAGCAGAAGTTAAGTAGTCTCAGATTGTTTCTCTCTACTCTCTGTTTCCTTCTCGAACTTTCCAAAATGTTGGTTTTTGGACTCCACCCCAGGCCTCTGCATGTAACTACTTGATGAAATCATCCAAGCCTGATTATTTCCCAGGTTTCCTTTTGTCCCGTTCTTTATCTCTGCCCTCGGTCCATTCAGGTTTATTGGGATCTGACTAAGGTAAGGGATTCCCACTACTAATTGGTTAAACTTGATGGTTACAGGGTCTAAGTTTACTCTACAGGCGAACCATTGAACCCATAGACCTAGGGTCCTTTAAAACGAGGCATCAATACTTAGAGGTGGATGGGGATGCACAAGTTACTCAAACATCAATAATCAAAATGACTCAGGAAGTTGGCAAAACTTTGTCTGTTTTAATATCAATGATCTAAAACAGTCAATACAACGTACATCATCCGACGTTGCACAGCACAATCTCAATATTTCATAAAAAACATAACTTTTATAGTCAAAATTCATCATCAATGACTTCACACTATGTGGCAAACTATAAAAACCTATAGAGAGCTGTGGTTGGTTTACAAGGAACAACTAGGTATACGTTGCATACTGACGGGGTTGTGATTGGGTCTCTAAATCAGGTGGGCACCCAAGCCCATCACAAGTGAAAAGTCATCTTCATCATCACAAAATACACAGTGTATTACTGGTAACACAGACTATAGGGCTCTCTCATACGTGGCCCTCTACAATTGGTTGGCACGCTTGTACCCTTCTGTAATATTCCATACGCTAGCAGCATGCAGGCTAGCATCTCAGGTGCATGGATGGTTGGCATGGTCTTGCCTCCCCACCCAATTAGCCCAACATATATCACTCCTACAGTTTGCCGGTCAATTTAGGCTTTGAACTTGGCCTTGCAGAAGCTTTCAGTGCCTGAGAATTAAAGGGAGTGTGGCATTGCCTTGTTTTCTGGTTTCGGTGTAGCTTGACCCAAAGCTATTTTGATCTCGACCATGTGACTGGAGACCACTCTTTTGAGCCTTTTGCCGCATATAATACTATTAAATGATGAACTCTTGACGCCTTCAGTGTTTTTTCATACCGCTTCAAACAGAAGTTTGTTTCTTTCACACGTTCATTGTAGTGTTTTGACAGGTGCCCATCTCACTGTGGCCTGTACTCTTGGTGCTGGGCCAGCCAATCCTTTCTTGAATTTCTCCTTTGCCATTAGATTATTTCCAACTGCGCCACAATGAAATCCTTTCCAATCTTGGGGTTTCAAGCCTTGCAAAAGTGCATTGTCGAATATCCAGGTTCTATACATTCCTATATGTATACATTGGAGCATCGCCGCAATCTATTCACTACATAGCCAGCCTTATGAATACTTCGTCTGCTTGCGTTACTGAATCTGTACAAGGGTAAAATGACTTTGCATTTTCTTTAGTGCTTCTTTGCACAAGAATCTACATTTCGATCCCGAAATGTTGCTTCACTTCAATACTTCATCTTCAGTTTCTATAGAATGTTTATATCTTCTCGTCTTCTGTGTCTTTTCAGGGTGCATCAATTTCTGCTTCGCATGACGCCACCGTTCTTCTTTCTCGTTCATATGCACACTTCTTTCGGAACCCCATCCAGAAGAGCACTATTTCTTCGTGCATGCATATAGGGTTTTCCCATTGGGTATCTTGTCTCGAGGATTCTTTGTGGTACAGGCATCTTTACTGACACTGCTCATGTCGGCATTTCCGTTCCAACATATAGGCAACATGGGGGTGGAGCTTTTGATGGGGGTACTTGGCTCCTCCTCTACACTCCCCCCGCAGGGCGATTCATCGACCACACTCTCATCAATCCTCACATCAAGACATTCTCGTCTGAAGAAATGCTTCTTTGGAACCCAAATCTTTATAACTCCTTTCAGGCATCCAGCAGATTTCACATGTTCATCAACACTCCAGGTCATCAAACTGCATTGTCCATTGGGACTGCAGTAAATCCATATTACCACATACTTCTTGTGGTTCTTCGGATACAGGAACTTCGTTTCCTCAGGTGCATGAATGCTGGCCTTCACGTAGTCTCAGATTTTTTTCGTCTGTCAGCTCTTTAGATTCAGATCCTGATTCAACATCAATCATGATCTTCATTCCAACAGCTTTCTTTGCAGTTTTCTTGCATTGTGTGATTATTATCCTGATCACACAGAATCCAAACATGACCATTACTATCAGGGCTCCAAGGAACTTGAAAATGTTCGCCATCCATTGTGGAACCCATAAGAAGATCAATCCAAACCAACTGTCATCAGCGATGTCTTCCACTTCGTCTACCATTTTGACATGATGGTTTGTCAGCATTGTTATGGTCTATGTCAAGGTGCCATTCTCATCATTGTGAGAAGGTATGAATGTGCAACATGATTCTCCGATTTTGGCACAAACACCTCCATCCATAGCTGTAATCATATCAAGGACATATCTGTTCTGGAGAGTCATCAGTCGTATGGCTCTCAGCACTTCCTTGATAGCATTGGATCCCTTTATGGTGGTGTTGATCGTCTGCAAGAGCTCCCATCTGGTTATGTGTAACCATTTGGTATTTGCCATCGTCTGGACTACAGGCATACAGATAACAGAAAAAACTGCTGAAGTCTGGCTGAACAATCTGTGTTCATATGGAATAGCATCAAAGTTTTCTATTGACTTGGCTGAGAAATAATTTTTTATCTTCATCTGATTCAAATGTTCAGTAGATCTCTTCTTCCTCAGGTGAGCATCTGCTTTTGTAAACTCAAATATGCTCGGGTCACTCGCAATCTCTGGGCAACTTCATATAAGTTCTGGATCCACAGGCCCAGTAGTGATCCATTATCACTGCTGTTCCGCCTTTCATTCCTGGCACATCAAAGATTCGACCACATTTTTGATTCTCTCCAACTTTTCTCGCGCCATTGTTTCTGAAGCATAGCTTTGCACTATCTAGAGGCACTATCCACAAAGGACTTCCTTTGACTTCGACCCATGTCAACAGTTTTGCAAGTTTTGGCCATAAAGGTTTGCATCTGTTTTCCACTCGGTCGATAACTGGCTTGTGATGACCAATTACTACCCAGGCTCTACACATAACCACACCTTTCTCCTAGCCATCTGGAGAAAGCACTGTTCCCCAGATCTGCATCTGGCTTCTTTCCTTGCAGCTTCAAATTTCTTCTGCAGTCTTTCCTTGGCAATCGAGTCTTCTATTACTTCCTATCTGATCCCAGCTCCTTTTGCTCCAGGCTGGTCATATCTTATCATGTGATTCCTTGTAAATGTCCTTGGTCTTGTCTTCAAGTCTTGAACATAATCATCTTCATCTGGAGCTGACCATTCTGTTGCCCATACCAAGGATGCCGTTCGGCCCATGAACTGACCTCTTGCCAGGCAGAGTGCTATGTGAGATAAGCAATGAGCTGTTTGGACATCTATTTCAATAGCTATGAATACCTTAGACTTTCCCATAGCATAAGGCAGGAGTGCACATACATAGCAATCCTCCTCTGAAGTTCTCTTGCCCACCTCTTTCATGTGCTGATACTGCATGTTGTTCCCCAAAGAATAAGTTACTTCTTATCTTGTAACGTTCTTTCGATGGGATGTTCCTCCGACATATTCCTTATCTTTGATAGATCATCTCCCAGCTTGCTGGCCTCGGAATTTTTTTTTCAGTAGAGGGCGCTGCGCGTCGACGTCCCTCGAGCCGATGTCCCTCGACAGCCTCCGTATCGGCGCCAACGTCACCACACGTATAAATAGACTCGCGCAGCGTCCGTTGCTCAGTTCCGTTTTGACGTTAACAGTTGTTGTACAGGAATTGGTTATTGACCTTGAAGGCGCGTAAGCTGCAACCACAAGGGAAGTATTATTGCGGGGATGGATGGGAGGGGCGATAAGGAATACGTCGGAGGAACATCCCATCAAAAGAACGTTACAAGGTAAGAAGTAACTTGTTCTTCGAAGGGATTGTGTCCTCCGACGTATTCCTTATCTTTGATAGACTCCCATAGCAGTGGTGTGCAATTGGAGGTGGGAGTAAAACGCCATGTTTCCTTTCAGGAATAAACCGAATGTAATACGGCTTTGCCAAACCTAATCTCTTGACTAGAGGAGGAATCCAGGTTGTAAAATCTTGTGAAGGTATGTGCGGACGACCATGTGGCAGCCGCACATATGTCTCGAACCGGAACCCCTCTTTGGAGGGCCAAGGAGGCTGCAATACCCCTAAGATTTTGAGGAGGCTCTTTCCCTGCCAGTTTGTAGCATTCCAGGATGCCCAAAATAATCCATCTGGAAATGGTTTGTTTTGTTTCGGTAGTCCCAACTTGTGCCCTGAGTAACCCACGAACAGTTGGTCTGCTTGCCTAATCCTAGCAAGTCTGCTGATGTAAAAGCTTAAAGCTCGCCTTGGGTCCAGCCTATGTAGCCTTTCTTCCTCTTTCCCCAGATGGGGAGGTGGATAGAATGAGGTAAAGTCATTTTCTGAGTGATGTGGAATTCAGAAACCACCTTTGGGAGGAAATTAGGCTTCACCTGTAGGACAACCTTGTCTTTATGAAAAATTGTATGAGGAGGTTTACAAGATAGAGCTTGTAATTTGCTCACCCTTCTAGCAGATGTTAAAGTCACTAATAAGACAGTTTTAAGGGTGAGAAATCGTAGCGAACAAGAGTGGAGTGGTTCGAAAGGAGTACCCATAGGAAATTTAAGACTAAATTTAAGTCCCATAAAGGAACCTGGAAAGGTCTTGGAGGGTAGACATTAGTTAACCCCTTTAGAATTGTATTAGTAGGGGTAATTTGAAATACGAAGGCTCCTCCGCAGTGCGCTTGAAGATCGATAGCGCTGCAAGATAGCCCTTGATAGTGCCAACTTGAAGGCCTGAATTTGCCAAGTAGAGTAGAAAGGATACCAGCGTTGGTGTACCACATGAAAAGGGGTCGATATTCTCTTCTCTACACCAGCTGCAAAACTTGTTCCAACGGCAGCGGTACAAAGACTTTGTTGCTGGCCTTCTAGCCGAAAGCAACACTTCCATGACGTCATCATGGAGGTCCCAATCCTTGTATCTAACCTTTCAGAAGCCAGGCGTGAAGGTTGATGGTTCTGATGTCTGGATGGAGAACCTGACCTCCCTTCTGTGAGAGAAGATTCTCCTTGAGTGGAAGACGAGTTGGAGGGCAGATGGACATGTCCAGAAGGTCTGGGTACCACGTTCTCCTGGCCCAGTCTGGGGCAATTAGGATCATGGTTCTCCGGAATCTTAACCTCCTGATCATTTGAGGAATGACAGGGACTGGTGGAAACGCGTACAGGAGTGGAAACTCCCAGTCCACTACGAACGCGTCCCCTAGAGCTCCTCTCGGGGGAAATTCCCTTGAACAAAACAGATCGCACTTTCTGTTGGTACTGGTGGCAAACAGATCCACTTGAGGGGTTCCCCAAAGGGCGAAGATCTCTGAAGGACTTCCTGAGCTAGTTCCCACTCGTGGGAGACTTTGCCCTGCCTGCTCAGAGCATCTGCCGTCAAGTTCTTCTCTCCAGCTAGGTGGACTGCGATAGAGAAATTCCTTCTTGAATTGCCCAAAACCAGAGCTGCATTGCCTCTCTGCACAGTGGCAGTGATCCTACGCCTCCTCTTTTGTTGAGGTAGTTCATGGCCAATGTGTTGTCCGTCATTATCGGGACATTTTTCCCTTGTACAGATGGCAGAAAAGCTTTCAGCGTTAGTCTGATTGCTCTCAGCTCTAACAGGTTGATATGTAGTCTGGACTCCGATGGAGACCAACGACCGCTGATGGTCAAGTCGTTGGTATGGGCTCCCCACCCATGAGTGAGGCATCTTTGACTACTGTTATCTCCGGCCATGGTTGCCAAAACAGTTCCCCCTTCAAGATGTTTTTCTGGCAGGCCCACCACTGAAGGTCTCGAGCCACCTTGTCAGGAACCTGAAGGAGGTCTGTCATTCTCCCTGAGAATTGCGACCACTGAGTTCTCAGTGCCCACTGAAGAGATCTCATTCTCAGGCGAGCCTCTGGCACAAGGAAGATGCACGATGCCACGAGGCCTCGCAACCTCAAAAAGTCGAAGGCTGGGAGACGTTGGGCATTTTGAAACTTGGTGACCATCTGCAGAATATCTTGAGCCCTCACCTCTGGTGGTGAGGCTTTTCCCAGGGAAGTGTCCAGGACCGCTCCAATGAACTGGAGTCTCTGTGATGGTATCATCTGTGACTTCTTTAAATTGAGGGAGAAGCCCAGTTTGTGAAGGATGTGGCAGACATAATCTAGCTGGATCTGAGCTTGTTCCGAAGATACAGCTCTGATCAGCCAATCGTTCAGGTAGGGGTAGACGTGGATCCCTTCCCTCCTTAGACTTGCAGCCACTACCGACATTAGCTTGGTGAAGACCCTCGGGGCGGAGGTCAGCCCAAATGGCAGAACTCGAAATTGATAATGAGAGCCGCCAATTGCGAACCTCAGGTATTTCCTGTGTTTGAGATGGATTGGCACATGGAAATAAGCATCCTGGAGGTCCAGAGATACCAGCCAGTCTTGGAGCTGGAGGGCCTGAAGGATCTGAGAGAGAGTTACCATCTTGAACTTGTCCTTCCTGAGGAACTTGTTCAATTCTCGTAAGTCCAAGATGGGTCTCAGTCCTCCGTCTTTCTTTGGTATGAGAAAGTAGGGGGAGTACCAGCCCTTGTTCCTCTCCGCTATCTATGGCACCTTTCTCTAGCAGGTCTACAATTTCCTGCAAGAGGAGCGGATCTGGAACTTTCAGAGAGCTGTTCCCCGGTGGATGACTCTGAGGGATGCGTAGAAAAGGCAGACAGTAACCTTGGGCAACTGTCTCCAATGCCCAAGCATCTGATGTAATAGCCTGCCATTCCGTCAGATGTTGAGTTAACCTGCCCCCCACTGGTGTTTTATGAAGAGAGTTCTCAGAGCGGTTTGGAGGCGGCTGATGCAGATGCAGAGGGTAAAGAGGCACCTGCTGCTGCTGCGGCTTTTGTGTTTTTACCCCGTCCACCTCGGGTGAATTTCTTCTGACCCCTTTGAACCGACTGTCCTCTGCCCTTTCCGAATGCGGAATAGAAGCAAAAGGACTTACCTCTCCAAGAGGTTCCTGAGGGGCGATATGGTGTCTGACAGATTGCAGCTCCTAAGGATTTTGTTGCTGCCTTTGATGTTTGTAGTTTTTCTAAACTGTCATCCGCCTTCTTACCAAACAAAGAAGAGCCGTCAAAGGGCATATTCAAGAGTCTGCTTTGCACATCTGGAGCAAAACCAGACTTTCGCAACCAAGCAAATCTCCTGGTTGTTGTACTTGCCGCCATGGCCCTGCTGATACTGTCAGCAGAATCGATGCCAGTCTGAAGGGATTCGCACATTGTGTCGTTAATGATGAGAAACGCTTCCCTTCTCCCTCCGGGAGGCAGTCAGCCGCTGATGAAGCACACCCCCAAAGTGTGTGGCTGAACCTTGCGAGCGTACAAGTAGCATTTATGGATTTCAACGCCATGCTACATGCGGAAAATACTTTTTTGGCCATAGAGTCATATCTCTTATCATCCCAGTCCTGTGGAACAGTAGGGTAAACCGATTTACTACCTGCTGAAGTAGCTGCCTGAACAACCAGACTCGCCGGAGTTGGGTGTTTGGATAAATATTCAGGGTCAGCAGAAGACACCCGATATTTAGCTGACAATTTCTTGTTAACTGCCGGGATTTTCCCAGTTTGCCAATATTCTCCTTTGTAATGCTGCATGAAATGGCACCACAGGATCCTCCTGTGGACCTTTGACCACAATGTCTGTGAGGTCGTCTTGCTGAAAAGCAGGTGAGGGTGTGGACCATCCCATAAACTCTATTATCCTTGCCATCAAGGTTCTATAAGGGGTTTCAGCATGTTCCCCTGGGTCTGGTGTGGCAAATTCCACTTCTGGGGAAGTGTCCAACCCACTTGCTTCCTGTAGGGTTTCATGGAGGTCTTTCAATCTACCTTCCTCAGAGGTAAATTCCTCTGGTGCAGGAGTTGCAGATCCCTGCAACTCAAAAGGTCTTTCCTGATCCGAATCCTCCCCTTCTTCATAAATAGAAGATAAGACTCTGGAGTGATCATGTCTTGAAAATGGTATAAATCCCATTTCCAGAGCAGAAGGAGCTAAGTTTGTCATGATTGGCTGAGAAAACGTCGACGTCGTCGACGCGGACGTTAAAGGCTTCGAAGCCATTGAAACCATCGAAAAAGGCGTCGAGAAAGGTGGTAGAGGCCTCGATGAACTCGAGAGTATCAGGATTCTACTCAAGGTTGTCGACGACATTCTCGTGCTCGAGACTCTGGGTATGGCCACTGGTTGTGAGGTGGCCGTGGGTTTATCCTTTCTCGGCGTCGACTCGACTGACCTGTGCGTCGACGACGCCGATCTATGTGTCGAAGGGATCTTCGACGACGGCGTCGAAGATGCAACTTTGCCTTTACTCGAGGGTTCGTGATGCTCTCGAGTGGCTTCTTTCGCCGGGTACTGCGACTCGCAGCTTTTTGATTTTTCGGTCTTTCACCCAGGGTATCACCCTCAGCAGTCTTCGAGGGGGTCGAGACCGCTTTCTCGAAGATGCTTAGCATCTTTTTCCTGAATTCCTCCCACTCAGCCTGAGAGCTATGTTTTGTGGAGCAGGAGACCCTTTTTGGGGAAACGGAAGAAGACGAAGACGAGGATGGGGATCTTCGACGTCTCTTTTTTGAATGCTTAGATCTCGAAGAGTGATGGGAACTGCTTCGAGACCTAGAATGAGAATGTCTTTTATGATGGCGAGGAGACGAATGTCTCGACTCCGCCGAGGAAACTTTCGAAGAAGTTTTAACTGCCTTACCTCTCTCGAGCTTCCCCTTACGCTCCTTCAAGGCTTTCGCCGTCATGGACATGCAGTCCTCGCACTCCAAACAATGGTGCTCGATTCCCAGGCACCACAAACCGATCCTGTGAGGATCCGTCAATGACATTTTCTTTCCACAGTCTCGACATTTTTTGAAGCCGGTCCGTGGAGTCGTCGGTTCGGGTGAGGAAGCCATGGGGTACGAGTCGGTATTCACGAGGAATATATTGATGTATTCGACTGAAGAACTGAGCAACAATATTCCGAGGCCCCACGAAGCGCGGAAAAACAGAACTGAGCAATGAATGCTGCGCAAGTCTATTTATACGCGTGGTGACGTCAGCGCCGATACGGAGGCCGTCGAGGGACATCGGCTCGAGGGACGTCGACGCGCAGCGCCCTCTACTGAACATTTTTTTCCGAGGCCAGCAAGCTGGGAGATGATCTATCAAAGATAAGGAATACATCGGAGGACACAATCCCTTCGAATGTGCTGTACTGTCTAAGTAATCATTTAATTCATGATCATCCTCCCTTGCACTTTTCTTAGGTCTCTTTCTTTGTTTTTCTAAAATAGCTTGTACCTGATAATCATAGAGTAACTAAAAAACAGACCTCCCTCCAAAAAGAAGTCTAGAGCCATTTGTCACAGACATAGGGGCTTTCTTATGCACCACTGGTGTAGTAACAATCACATAGGGCCTAGGTTCTCTTGCAATGTCTAGCTCTGCACTGCTTACTGGAGTAGGAAGAATTGAGGGAACTCTCTCCTTCTTTGGACCAACAAAATACACAGTGTGAATCAGCAGAATCAGAAAAACAACGTTAAACATTGAGCAAGCATATATTATGCACCAATACATTATGCTCCACCATCGATGTCTCTCCACTCATCACTGTCTATGCTCACTATCTGGTGTTGCAAGGTGGTTTATAGACATGATTGCCTGTAATTACTTTTAAGGAAGGAAAAACTCTTTTTATTCAGGCAATCTTGTTAAATGCTCCGGCAGTCGTTGAATTTATTCTATGATCTCCACAAGTAATTGACTGATTGAAGGACGATTTATAGGATCTCACATTAACAGAAAAGTGTTAGTGTTCCTCCAAACAAGATAAGGATGAGCTTGGATCAAATAACAGAAGATCCTGGCAAGTAGTTTGTGGGTGTCATCGTCAGATAGAATAATTTGTGCACTCAAAGAAATGTTCAGGTAGTAGTCTAATCTGTTCAAGAATTGCTGCCAGAAGACATCTGATCATTGGGCCATTCTTAGGATCTTGAACAAAAGTGCGCACATCAACGCTACGTCCAACAAGAGAAGGGTAAGCTCTGAGTATAAAAACGAAGACAGCAAGAAGTAGCCTGTGTACATCACCATCTGTGAGTACCATGGAGCCCACCAAAGAGAAAGTTGCTCTCTCTTCCAGTCGTCAAACAGAAAGTCTAAATCTGGCATCTTCCCATTGACTTCCACACTCCAAAGTCAAAGGTCAACAAACTCCTGTGGCTCAAGAACACTAGTTTTGTCACTCCTTGCTGTAGCAATTACAAAGAGTGTTTCAGGGGAGCCACAGTCCAATGTACTCTTTGTCCTTGGTAGTCTTTGCGTCCTTCTTCCTCGTCATCGATCTAGTCTGCAGGTACAGAACTTCTTCTCCTGGGCTTGTTTCCGAATGGGTTGGGGGTAAGTCAGCCTCTCCAGCGTAGATATTCACATCTCCTTGTTGAATCCAAGCTCGTCTTCATTGGACTTTGACTGCTGACGGAGTGATATTCTCCACAATGAAAGGGCCACCAAATTGGGGCTCGTGCCACTTTCTTGTGAAGTTCTTAATTAGTACCTGATCTCCAGGAGAAAGTTTAGGTACAGATAATTCTTGAACTCTGGTTGCTGTATGGTCTTCATCTGTGTTCTGAGACTGACACCCCGTCTGCTTGACTTGATCTGAAATTACAGAGATACTAGCCGTCATACATGTTAAGTACTTGCGTAGCTCAGTTCCTAACAATTCTGCAGTTGTCTGGGCATCACTCTTAGCCCTCGATGGAGGAGTTAGAGGTGTTCTCATTCGCCTCCCTGTGACTAGTTCGGGAGGTGTGAGGTGGTGGTCTGCGCCAGGCTGATTTCTCAATGCATATAAGGCCAGGGGTAGGCAGTGCAGCCACCCCTTCTTCAGGGTTAATTTCAATTGAGCTATTCTCTCTTTGAGCATACCGTGGAGTCTCTCACATATCCCACTCGGTTGCAGGTGATAGACAGAAGAAAACTTGTGCTTAATGCTCAATAATAAGCTAATTTGTTTGAATATCTCATTCATAAAATGGGGGCCATTATCTGATCTCAGCACCTCACATACTCCCCATCTAGGAAATACTTCTCGGACTAAAACCTTTGCAGCACAAGTGGCATCAAGGTGTGTGCATGGACCAGCTTCGATCCACATTGAGAAGGGGTACACTACCACTATCATATACCTGTGTACATTACAGACCTGCAGCATATCAACATAGTCAATATGTAAATGCTGAAAAGGACCATTAGGTCGAGGAATTACTCCTCTGACTGTTCGCAGTGTGTGCCCAGCAGTAAACCTTTGACATACAATGTTATTTACTACATAAAAAGCAATGTGATCTAACAGGTTCGGTACAAATCAGTCCTCTGCAACGGTTGCTGCGAGGCTTTCCCTAGTGATATGCGCAGGGCAGTGTAGCTGCTCTAATGACACCCTTAATAAGGCTACAGGCATCACTGGTTTACTAGTGCTGTCTTGTCACCACGTGCTTCGGTGGGGGATAAAGAACACCCCCTTCGTGTCCACAGTTCTTTCTCTTCCTGTGGAGCTCCACCTTGAATTTCCATTAACTGAGTCCTTGGCAAATGGTTAAAACCTTCTTTCATTATTACAGCCATCATTTCTCCCTTTCTTACTCAAGGAGTGTCAAAACTCGAAATGTCTGAAGAAGTTGCAACTCTTTTGGCTTCTTCATCTGCGGCTTGGTTTCTGTGTGAAATAAAGTCAGTTCTCTTAGTAGGTACTACACATTTAACTATTGCTATGGCTGCTGGGAGCTGTAGTGCTTTTATAAGTCTATCCAATAACGCAAGGTGTTGAACTGGAGTAACATACGCTCAGAGGTAGACCCTCCTTTTCCAACGTGCTAACCCTTTGTGCACGGTTGACGTCACATTGGTGGAGCCACTGTACACTGTCACTTCGTCTCCTTTGTATTTTTCAAGCATGATAATAAGCACCACCAATTCTGCAGCCTGTGCTGAAAAATAAAACGGCAGCCTTACGCTTGCCACAATTTCAAATTCTCCATTCTCTCTATACTTCACTACAGCTGCACCAGTCAGTCTTTCCCCATTAATTTGATCAATCTTTGAAGAACCATCAATAAAGAGGGTCTCTCCTGCAGGTTACGTGTTTTCTTTTACCTGCGGTACGTTTTCATATGACTTTTCATAACTAGCGCAGTCACGCACTTGTTCACGCTGTGCCACAGGTCCAGCCCAAAATGTGTCAGAGTTCACTATTCTGCAACTGACTATTTTGATGACGGGATTTGATATGATCACCTCATAAGCAGAGGCTCTCTGAGATGTCAGCGTACCTTTAGGTTTCTCCAAAACAGCAAACAATGCATGTTCAACAAACAATATCATAGAACATCCCATCACTATACGCGCAGATTTCTCAATGGCGAATGCGGCTGCTGCCAGTGATTGTTCGCAAGGGAAGTGATCCCTCATTTCTGGGTCCAAAATCCCACTGTAATATGCTAAGGGTTTGTACCTCAATGTAGTTCTCTGTGTGAGTACTGCTGTCATGACTGTTCCATTTGTGTGCGAAAACAAAAGGAATTCCTCAGAATAATTGGGAAGTCTAAAACTGGAGCTGTACAAATTGCTTTCTTCAACTCATCAAACCCTCCTCCATCTCCTCAGTCCATTCAATCATTTCCCTATTCCCCTGTGCCTTTTTCAGGGCCTGCAACAAGGGTCTCGTGTATGAACTATAATAAAGTACCCATGCTCTCACATAATTACACTGTCCTAGAAACTGCATTTTCTTTATCGTGTGTGGTTTTGACATTTTCATAATCGCCTAGGCTCTTTCAGGTGTAACTTTCTTTCCTTTGTGCGAAATTAACTGCCCTATGTACAACACCTCTTCCTGGCAGCACTGCAATTTCTCTTTATCCACTTTATATCCTTTATCTGCTAGGATAATGATTAACTGAATGGAGTCTCGGCTGCACTCTTCCTCTGTTGTGCTGCAAACTAAAATGTCATCTACGTACTGTAACACAACACTTGGCAAATCAATATTGCTCAGGTCCATCTGCAGGGCCCTGTTGAAAATCGATGGTGACTCACAATACCCCTGGGGCAAACGTGTGCTTTTCAGCTTCATCTGATGAAACGTAAATGACTTATGGTCTTGAGAGTCTTTATGCAATTGGATTGAGAAAAACTAATTTCTCAAGTCAATCACCGTGAAATATCGTGCCTCTGGGGGAATACTGCACAGAATCGTCACAGGATTCGGGAGTAGAGGAAACTCTCTGCCTCTACAATCTGGTTAATCAGTCTCATATCTTAAACACCATTACCCCCTTTGATTTTTTGATAGGGTACACTGCGGTATTGCATGGTGACTCTGACGCCACTAAGATGCCTTGTTCCATCATAGCTGATACAGTCTTAAAAGTACCCTCGTATGCCTCTCGAGATATGGGATACTGTCTTGCTCGAGGTGAAATTGCTTCTGGCTTCAGCTTAATCTAAACTTCTCCCACCCCCTTCAACAGGCCTACGTCCTAGGGGCCCGTAGTCCATAAGGAGATTGGTATCTTCTCCATGCCTTCATCAAAGAATGCGGGACGCTGCTGCACTATCACCATTCTCTGTGGGACCTCTCGTCTTTCTGTCCTGATCCAATAAGTGATGCTCTTTTCAAACACTGTTTCCTCATCTCACAGGTCATCTCTAAACATATCCTTGTCAGTGACATCAGTCAATCTGTATCCCTCCCCACTGGCAATCACCGTTCTCCATGGCCTGCCCTCGTCATCAAATCCTTCGAGCATGGCCAATTCCCCTTGTACTATGGCTGCCTGCAATTCTAAGGGAATTATCTGTCCCCCCTTTTCGTCCATAGGTATCTGTGGCCTGAACAGAAATTCATCAGGTATTCTCATAACCTTACCCACTAAACCAGGTAGCCATGTTAACAAAATGCCTACCCCATAGTGAAAAACCTCCGGTTCCAACGGTGTTCCCTGCAAAGCTATTTGCCCTGTAAATGCCATGATGAATTTGGTTACATTTAAATAATGTATTCCCGGTGTAGAACACACTATGCCTTCATCAGTGAAAGAAATCATCATATTTAGCTTTGTCATTAAATCTCGACCCAGTATGTTAATTGGAGTTTATCTCGAGTACAATAATGGGAGAGACATATCACATTCTCCTATAGAGAGTGGCAATTCCTTGGTAAAAGGAATTCTACTTGTAGCTCCAGAGAACCCTTGAGCATTCATGGCCCAGTTTCTACTAAAAAAGAAAAGGATTTGCCTCCTATTGTAACGTCAACCCTTGGTTCCTCTTGAGGATTTGGCGTCACAGTTAGTACTGAACACATCAAGTCACCCTGTGAACTGTCCTACTGTGGGTACATACTTATTCCCGTACCTGTGAAAGGATTCCCACCTTCGATGGTGACACCTCCTATTCTAGAAGTCAATACCTGCCCCGTCTTTGCACTCTGCTGTATCTGCATGGGTGCGTGCTGTGACTGCCCTTTAGGCGGATTCAATGGTGTTTGCTGTTGCTGCAAAGCCTGCTCTGTTCACAGTGCTTGCATCTGATACACTGTCTAATCTTGGGCGAACCCATCCCTACCTTGTGTGCTATATGCTGGAGGATAAGCTGTCCCCCCCTCTTGAGAATGGCCCATTCTGTACATACCCTTGGCTCCCACATGCTCACGCTATATGTCCTGTCATTCCACATGTCTAACATACAGGAGGGAATCTCCTAATGTGTCCTCCCTGCATGCCTTGGTTATCATTTTGTACATTTTGAAAACTGCCTCTCTTTTTCTGGAAGCCTCCCTGATTATTCTGGAAGCCTCCCCTTCCTCTGAAACCTGTTCCTCTGCCTCTCGGCATGGACCTGTTTCCTCCTTGATCCGACTGCAGTTGGTTATTCACCTGTGGCATACCTGCTGTCTGTTGTGATCTTGGCCCTTCTACACTAGTCAGCATTGCCCCTTCTATAGCATATTTAGATAGCTTCTTCTGCACTAGTTTAGCTTCCTCGACCTTCCTAGTATCCTCTTTTTCCCGATATTTCTCTTGCAACAACCAGCAATGGTGCATGATGGTCAGCTGTATTTCTGGCCATGGCTTCGCTTCCATACCCACCAGTTTCGTAAGCTGTCTCTGTACCTGTTCTGGCTATCTCTGACACAGAATATGATAGAATATCGGTATTGATTTTCCCCACGGCTCTCGAGTTTCCAAGGACCACTGTTCTTGAAAATTCTGAATGCAAGCAATCGGATCTTTGCCGTTCTGCATTTTGCGTGCCATGATTGCTCCCATATCTGACGTTTCAGGATATTGTACTCTAAGCGCTTTCCAGACTGCCACCCTGCAATTATTAAACAGTGTGCCATCATGCGCTGTGTTCTGTGCGGTAACAATCGAGTATTCCGCTCTCTCGTCCAAATATCGTCAGCTCTTTCCCCAGGTATAGCTGCTAGGAAACCCTTTATGTCCCCAATGGCGAGAGTATTCCTTTCGATCATCTTCTCTAGCTCATATATCAATTTTCCCGCACCCAACGTTAAGCTGGGCAATTTGCATCTCAAATTGTCTTTATCCATGTGGGGCCATGGTATATACTGCGGTCTGGCCCCTCCTTTCTCTAATAAAGGGAATTGTGAAATCCCAAAATCGCAATCGGCTCCCACCGCCTGCCTATCCATAGTAGGGAAATGGTTCCTGATCGCGTTCTTCCTGACAATGACCTTAATCTGCTCATGTATGGTGGTCGGTACCCCCTCTCGCTATGGGACCGCCCTTTAGATCATTTTGTGCACACCATATGCTCTGGCGTTCTTTCTTTAGGCAGGTCTAGATCCAAACACCTAACTTCCTTGTCCATCTGTAAACATCCGTCAGGACCACATGCACCAGCTCCCTCCTCCCCAAGGAAGGTTTCCCTGTCTTCAGCTCACATGTCTTGTCCCCAACTCGTATGGCTGTCCTCTTTTTCGTCCCTGTTTAGAGTCAGCCTGCCAAAGACAACGTTCGATACTCTAAACTGAACAGACTTCCCTCCTTACACCGTGACTGGGAAATCTCAAATCAATCATTTTTCCCTTTATTTTTCAGTTTACTTTTTGTTTTTATCTCTTGATAAACTTTGTCAATTTTATCTCCTGTATCCCCTATCTCAAAATCCTCCTCTAGGTTTACGCTGGAGGGCCCTGGCATCAGTTCTTGTGATGGAAAGAACTCCTCTATATCCTCCCATGCTACTGGATTCGGTTCCATTAGCTCTTTTTCAATGCGATCAATGTCACATGCTCTCTGTCTTCTCTTTCCTTCCATCTCCTCATCAAATGCCCATTGGTTTTTTGCTCCTTCTCTAACTCTCTCTTCCTCCTGTCTCTTCGCTTCTCGCCTCTCATTTGCCCTACACACCTCTTCATCTTTGCATCTTTGCATTCTTTTCTCTCTCAATTTCTGTTCTTTCTCTTCCTCTCTCTTCTTTTCTAACCTGTCTTGTTCTTCGATTGCTCTCTGCCTAATATCCTATTTTCTTTGCTCCTCTGCCCTTTATTCCTTTCATAACTGCTCTTCCTGATACATTTATTCTTGTCTCTGTCTACTCTTTCGTTTGGCCTCATCTTCTTTCAATTGTTTCTCTCGTTCCCTGTCTTTTTTATCTTGCTCGTCATGATCTTCTCTTTGCCACACTTCCTCCATGCTCTTTCCATCAAGTTTGAGCAATATCTGACCTCCGTAACATGAACACTTGGTTGTTCATGTTACGGAGAATTCTCAAAATTTGCTAATTCCTCTCTACCTTAGAGACCACCAGCTCTTTTTGCTGGACTTTGTTCTTTTTTTAATTCTGTTTGTTTTCTGTGGTTATTTCTTTGATTTTGGCATTTTAGACAACTCCATAGGCATCATCTTTTCATGTGTGTTACACATCTCCCTCGGTGAAGGTTTTTAAGCTGTCCCAAGGTTTAAATACCTTCTCTGGGATAAACTACTGTTTCCCAGAGAATGTAAAGTTAAATTGACTTTACTAGTCTTTTTAAATTCCTAGACCCAGTACGCACTATCTTACAATAGAATACTGGAGGGGTTACCTAGTATCCTCTGTCTAGAAACTCAAGTAGCAGTCAAATGCTACCCTTTCCTATTGAAAAGGCTAGTGGCAGTGGTTTTACAATGAACTACCATGATTTTTCCCGAACGCGAACCCCGGTAGCTAAAAATCACGGGAGCCATGTTTTTCAAGATGGCGCCTAAGCTCCCTTTGTCTAAACAGGTCCCGGTCGAGCACTGGAACAAAAAGAACCGAAGACGAGCTGGAAGAGGACGGCTGCTGCAGCTACTGGACTTCAGCTGCATCTTTTTCTTCAATATAAGGTACTGTGAAAACCCGACCGGAAGAACTTACCTCTCACCGCGAAGGTTTGTGGAACTTTGACAACTTGCAGGCCTAGTCAGCTTGTGACCAATGGTTGGTTTTGCTTACTCCTGTAGTCCTAGTTGTGTGTAGTGGTCCCAGAGGGAACTGCATACAAACTTTCCCTAACAGTTCACTTTTCTCTTTGTCCCGTGGGACATTAGAGAGCACATCTTTTTCAGGAGCTGTCTCTGGGCTCTCGTCACCGCTATAGGCAGGCAGTTCATACGTTGGATTTCTATACCCTGCCGCTGCTGCTGCTTTAAGCTCTCTTAGTGGATCTACTCCTTTGTCTTTTGCACTATCGCCATTTACTTCAGGCGCGGTAGAGGGAGCCGATGGCTCAACACCCACCTCTTTACACTGGTTAAGCATCCAGTCTTCATGAGGTGGATCTTCCCTTTCCTCCTGGTACATTTTTCAAAGCTCGTAGCTAGCTCACCTCTTTTCCAATGTCTTTCCCGTGTATGCAGCATGGAAAAACATGGTCATGTGTTGTAAAACCGCTTTTGACAATGATCCCCCTTGGGGCCGTGGCATAAACATTTTATCTGCTGTGCCCTTAACCCATTCTGGACTGTACTGATTAAGCTAACGTGCGTGTTTTGGCAGCTGTTTGCACAAGTGTATGAGCGAGTAACATCCTCCAGTGTGTTACTCAGTGTAAGTCTCAATCAACTGTCAATACTTACCGTTCTTTTACACAGAAAATAATTTTCAGAAAAACAATACAATATGAGCGTGCACCAATTGTCGGCCCTCCAAACCTCTATGTCTCACTTTACTTTAATCTACCTACTCAGCCAATACTCTTAATGATTAAATAAATACATAATTTTTACTCTCGCCTTTTAAAAACAATCTGCTACTTGTCGCTCTTTCACATCTTGCGTTTTCCATTTATACATAAAATACATAACATATAATACACAAAGACGAACTGGCCAGCCCAACATATATCTCTGTAACGCTCCTCGTGGCTACTCATGCCCCTAAAGTGACTCCTGATAGGGAGTTTGAGTTGTTTCCTTTAGCAAAATCTATTTTGCTCGTCGCCTAAAATATCCGCTTGGATTTTGAAACAACCTCTTCTAAACGTTCCTGAACGTAGGACTCTGGGCTTTCATATGGACCGCTCCTCATCCATATACTTTTACTTGACACTCATTGTCATTAACCTAATACCCAACCAACCCTCTGTTACTTTTTCCCGCTATCACTTTCCCCATGCAATATTCTTTTGCCACATTTCTCAATCTTCTCACCATTCGTTTTTCAGCTCCTGACCCTCGGGATCGTCTCCTCCTCAAATGACCACCGTAGCCTTCGGTCCGCTCAGCTGCCTGTAGAAACCGGGAGGGGGATTCCGTGAAAGAGGGAGTCGTCCCACCTATCTTTTAGTGACTTGCAAGTTTTTACTACAGGCCGCTATCCACGGGGAGCCTCGCGGTAATCCATTTAAAGGGCGGAGGACGCCCAATAATCTGAGACCCTTAAAAGCTTACTGGGCCGATGGGGACTTTAACTATCCTACCTCTGCTACCACATGAACCCATCGACCTAGGGTGCTTTAAGACGAGGCAGCACCACTTAGAGGTGGATGGGGATGCAGAAGTTACTCAAACATCAATAATAAAAATGACTCAGGAAGTTGGCAAAACTTTGTTCTGTTTTAATATCAATTATCTAAAACAGGGAGTACAACAGACATAATCCGACATCACACAGCACAATCTCAATATATAAAAACATAACTTTTATAGTCAAAATTCGTCATCACTGACGTCACACTACGTGGAAAACTACAAAAACCTACGGAGAGCTGTAGTTGGTTTACAAGGAAAATCTAGGTATACTTTCCATAATGACGGGGGTTGTGATTGGGGCTCTAAATCAGGTGGGCACCTAAGCCCATCCCAAGTGAAAAGTCATCTTCATCGTCACAAAATATATGACGATTTATTGGTTACACAATCTATAGGGCTCTCTCATACGTGGCCCTCTACAATTGGTTGGCACGCTTGTACCCTTCTGGAATATTCCACACGCCAGCAGCACGCAGGCTAGCATCCCAGGTACATGGAGGGTTGGCATGATCTGGCCTCCCCACACAATTAGCCCAACATCTATCATCACTCCTACAGTCTGCCAGTCAATTAAGGCTTTGAACTTGGCCTTGCAGAAGCTTTCTGTGCCTGAGAATTAAACAGAGTGTGGCATCACCTTGTCTTCTGGTTTCGGTGTAGCTTGACCCAAAGCTATTTTGATCTCGACCATGTGACTGGCGACCACTCTTTCGAGCCTTTTGCTGCATATAATACTATTAAATGATGAACTCTTGATGCCTTCAGTGTTTTTTCATACTGCTTCAAACAGAAGTTTGTTTCTTTCTCATGTTCATTGTAGCCTTTTGACAGGCGCCCAACTCACTGTGGGCTCGACTATTGGTGCTGTGCCAGCCAAGCCTTCCTTGAATTTCTCCTTCGCCATCAGCTTATTTCCAACTGCGCCACACTGAAATCCTTTCCAATCATGGGGTTGCAAGCCTTGCTAAAGTGCATTGTGGAATAGCCAGGTTCTATACATTCCTATATGTATACATTGGCGCATCGCCACAATCTGTTCACTAGATAGCCAGCCTTATGAATACTTCGTCTGCTTGCGTTACTGAATCTGTACAAGTGTACAATGACTTTGCATTTTCTTTAGTGTTTCCTTGCACAAGCATCTTCATTTCGATCCCGAAATGTTGCTTAACTTCGATACGTCATCTTCAGTTTCTATAGAATGTTTATATCCTCTTGTCTTGTGTGTCTTTTCAGGGTGCGTCAATTTCTGCTTCGCATGACGCCACCAGTCTTCTTTCTCGTTCATATGCACGTTTCTTCCAGAACCCCATCCATAAGAGCACTATTTCTTTGTGCATGCATATAGTTTTCTCAATGGGTACCTTGTCTCGAGGATTCTTTGTGGTACAGACATCCTTACTTTTACTGCTCGTGTCACCATTTCCAGTTCCCAACATATAGGCAAAATGGGGGCAGAGCTTTTGATGGGGGTACTTGGCTCCTCCTCTACACCATCCAGAAAGGACAAGTGATCATGGGCAAACAAAATACTTGAATTCTTCCCTAGTCCAGCCTTCCAGGTCTTTCCCATCCTCAACTTTTTCATTGTCTTCTCCTTCTGCTCCTTTCCAACACTGCCTAAAGATGATCATGTGAGCCAGGAGACTGCCTGAAGATAATCCTGTCCTGGGAGCTTGGAGACTTCCTGAAGATGATCCTGTCCTGGGAGCCTGGAGGCTGCCTGAAGATGATTCCAGGAGCCTGGATACTGCCTGAAGATGATACTGGGAGCCTGGAGACTGCCCTCAGATGATCCCGGGAGCCTGGAGACTTCCCGCACATGATCTTGGGAGACTGCCTGAAGATTAAACTGGGAGCCTGGAGATGGCCTGAAGATGATCATGGGAGCCAGGAGACTGCCTGAAGATGATCCTGTCCTGGAAGCCTGGAGACTGCTTGACGATTATCCTGACCTGGGAGCCTGGAGACTGCATGAAGATGATCCTGGGAGCCTACCTGAATATGATACTGGGAGCCTGGTGACTGCCTGAAGATTATACTGAGGGCCTGGTGGCTGCCTGCATATGATCCTGGGAGCCTGGAGACTGCCTGAAGATGGTCCTGGGAGCCTGGAGACTGCCTGAAGATGGTCCTGGGAGCCTGGAGATGGCCTGAAGATGATCCTGGGAGCCTGGAGACTGCCTGAAGATGATTCATGGAGCCTGAATACTGCTTGAAGATGATACTGGGAGCCTGGAGACTGTCCACAGATGATCCCGGGAGCCTGGACACTGCCTGAAGATGAACCTGTCTGACAGTGATACTGGGCGCCTGGAGACTCCTTGAAGATGATACCAGGAGCCAGGAAACTGCCTAATGATGATAATGGGAGCCTGGGGACTGCCTGAAGATAACAGGAACCTGGAGACTGCTTGAGGATGATCATGGGAGCCTGAAGACTGCCTGAAGATGATCCTGGGAGCTTGGAGACTGCCTGAAGATGACCCTGGAAGCCTGTGGACTGCCTGAAGGAACATGATATTGGGAGCCCCAAGACTGCCTGAAGATTATCCCTGGAGCCTGGAGAGTGCCTGAAGATGATCCTGGGAGCCTTGAGACTGCATGTAGATAAGCCTAGGACCCTGGAGACTACCTGAATATGATACTGGGAGCCTGGTGACTGCCCGAAGATGATCCTGATAGCCTGGGGACTGTATGAAGATGATACTGGGAGCCTGGAGACTTCCTGAAGAGGACCCATAGAGCCTGGAGACTGCCTGAAGGAAGATGATACTGAGAGCCTGGAGACTGCCTGGAGATGATACAGGGAGCCTGGAGACTGCCTGGAGATTATACTGGGAGCCTGGCGACTGCCCAAGATTATCCTGTTAGTCTGGAGGATGACACTGGGAGACTGCCTGAAGATGAACCTGGAAGCCTGGAGACTACCTGAAGAGGATCCTGAGAGCCTGGAGAATGACTGAAGATAATCAGGGGAGCCTAGAGTCTGCCTAAGGATGATCCAGGGAGCTGGGAGAGTGGCCAAAGATGATACTGGGAGCCTGGAGACTGCCTGAAGATGAACCTTTAAGCCTGGAGACTGCCTGAAGAGGATTCTAAGAGCCTGGAGACTGTCTGAAGATAATCAGGGGAGCCTAGAGTCTGCCTAAAGATGATCCAGGGAGCCTGGAGAGTGGCCAAAGATGATACTGGGAGCCTGGAGACCACCCAAGATTATCTTGTTAGTCTGGAGAATGTCTGAAGATGCTCCTAGGAGCCTGGAGACTGCCTGAAGATGCTCCTAGGAGCATGGAGACTGCCTGAAGATGATCCTGTTAGCCTGGAGACTGTCTAAAGATGATATTGGGAGCCTGGAGACTGGCTGAAGATGATACTGAGCCTAACGACTTCCCAAGATTATCGTGTTAGCCTGGAAAATGCCTGAATATTATATTGGTAGCCTTGAGACTGCCTGAAGATGATACTGGGAGCGTGGAAACCGCCTGAAGTTCTGGCTGGCGGCTTAGGGAGTTTTTTCCCTACTAGAGTCATAAGTGATTTCAAGTTCCAGTCAACCTTTGGAAATAATTCAGCAATCTTTCATTGGGATATCTTTTAAAGGACGTGAGGCACACGCACGTAGTAAGCAATCTGTGGGTTTGCATTTCCTTTATTACTGGTTGCATGTGGTAGTCATCATGCTTTCTTTGCTTGATGAGCTCTACAGGCATTTTTCTCTTTATTTTCTGAACTTTCAGTAAGTGGTGTAGTGGCTGGTATCTAGCAGTGCAGTCCTTATTTTCAGACACAGCATCTGAGGTAAGCAGTGAGTGCTAGAGGAGTGGAAAATCCCACACATATTAGCACACTGTTACTAGATGTAAAATGCTACACTTTGTTTCCTGATGAGTTATCACAACTGGGTCTAGCGGCAGAGTCGTCAAGCTATGGCAAAGGAAAAGGGGGAGAGCAGAGGCACTACCTTTATCTCCTGCTGCTTACTCCATACACATCAAATTAGGCTGTTATTTTGAGACTTTGACACAGTTTTAAGAATAAAAGCATACATTTTTGGGGAGTCTACCCAGCCATCTGAAGAAAGAGAACGCCTTCTCTTTCACTATACCTAAAGTAGACCCCCCCCCCCACCCGCATCAAAGCCTATTTTCACTCCAGGGTGTTGCGGGCCTTTGACGTTGCAGGCTTGATAATAGGGAAGATTTAGAGTAGCCAAAGAGGAAAAAGTGGAACTGAGAAGGTTTTCAACATCTTGCTTTACGGTGGGGCTCTCTTTCCTTTGTGTCCCCTTCATGACCTGCAGGACAAGGCACTCTGGGTATGATGCACAAAGGCAAGGGCAATTTGTTATAGCAACAGGGATCTGACCTCTTACAGCAGGCTTGCTTTTGTCCAATCCACTGTGATCCTATACCTATACCCTTGGACCATCAAGAGAATGTGAAGGATACACATTTGGATCATTTTTGGCAGCGCAGTCCATTCCAAAGCCCTCTGCCTTAGAGGTCAAGATAGACTGCATCCAAGTTAGAGGAGAGCTCCGTCCTCTAACTGTCCCCAGGGAACAGTGAGGGTGACTGCGGTTGGACTAATGCCTCAATATTGGCTGCACTGGAACATGAATCCTGTTCACTGGAGATGAAGACTCCCCTGTAGGTGCCAGCCAAGCTCATTGGGGTGGGAGTGACACTAAAGGACTTGCTTTGTCCCTCCCTGCAAACCAGAAATCAAGGAAAAGCTCTGGGCCCTGATTGAGCTTTGAACCGCCTGTGAACTACACCAACCCAGACACTGACTGCCTGTCCCAAGCTTATTGGTGCCATGTGGTGTTGCTGCTTGGACCACACTCCTTGTTGGACCCAATCAAGCAGCTTACCAACCCCCCACTGAATCACCACTGCGGGAACCTCTTAGAGGCCTGTATCAAAGCTGTTGAGCCCCCAAAGACAAGAATAAGATCATCTGAAGAGGCACTGTCATAGTCCACGTTTGGGACGATAGTGACTTTAAGTCTCCATCTCTGTCTTTTTCTTGAAACAGATATCCTTTTAACAGTGGCATTACTGAAATTGCTTACCTATGCACATTTGCTTCAGTACCCTGAGTGCTATTCTATACTGTTCTGAATTCTCTGTGTTCTCGCCACAAGTTCTCTTGGCAATATTGTTATTTGGGTTGATAGTGTTATCACTTCATACCTCTCCTGAGAGTACAGCCTGCCCACGTTACCAGAAAAGATGACATAGGCATGCTGTTCATGTCTATGAAAAATGCCAGGAAGAGAGCCACCAACATACACCTGGCGCAAAAAGCATTGGAAATAAAGAAACAGAGCTAGGCACCCCCCTCCAGCTCTCTTCTGAGACCCTGCAAAAAACTTCCATCCTTTGAGAGTACTAACTCACCCCACTCCATAAGACAAAGACATAAAATATGGAATGTAAACCCTTTTGTGGCTATCACCAGTCAACTGGCTTCTGCAGGGGTTGATTGCTGACCACCCAACAGGAGTTTTAATAGTCTGGCCTCCAGAAGGCACATCCTCTGCCAACCCCAGGCGGCAGCTCTGTACAGGACCAGCAGTAATATTTTGGCTGCAAATGGACAAAGGGTTCCATGTGCTTTTACTGAACGTTTATTCACTGCAGATTTGTTTACTGCACTTTTTATAAATGTTTTTCCTGCAACATTAGGTGGGAGAGGCCCCACATTCCCCTGCGGCCCCACCATCCCATATTGCCATACCCAAACCTACCCCACTCCCAATTTTGAGGAAACAAATTGATAAAATATTTGTTTTAATATACATTTTCAGTGAGCTTTGAGAAGTAAAAATACGGAATACCGAAAAAAGCAATGCCTGCCCCATATGACCACCCTATTGCAGGTGGAATTTAAAGGATACCTTGATAGTAGCTAGGGCCTTCGTTCCTATCATGTCAAGCCTATAAACTGCCTGAATATGATACTAGGCGCCTGGAGACTGCCTGAAGATGATCCTGGAAGTCTGGAGACTTCCTGAAGAGGATCCCAAGAGCCTGGGGACTGCCTGAAGGAACATGATATTGGGAGCCCCAAGACTGCCTGAAGAAGATCCTGGGTCCAAGTGATCAAGTCAAATGATTGTCAAACAACATTCCAGAATGCACGTTGTCACTTGATCAAGGATTTGCCCCTCAATCTTCCACAAGAAGGACCTCATATTTTTCCAGTGCCCAAATTTGATGGTCTTTGACCACTACCAGTGGAGTAGAAGAATCACCCCTTTTAAGAACTAGGCAAAGAATGCCCCTCTTCTAAGATTCTGATATATCCACAGTTAACACATTCTGTGAAAACAATGGTTTAGCCATCAATCCTGTTAAAACCAACAACGTGCTTTTCTTCAAAAATAGAAAAGAACCAAAATTATACTTAGTATTGGAGAGCAATAAAATGTAACAGGTAGAGAAACAGTATAATTATTATTATTGCATTTATTGTTTGTTTGTTTGTTTAGTATTTATTATGTGCGCCGGACCCGAAGGTATCAGGGCGCAGGCAAAAAGAAGTCATACAGCTTAGTACATAGTTACTTTGGTTACAGGATAATAGCATTTGAGGAAGAAACAACTAGTTTAGTAAAAATAGTGTATATACATATAGTGATCAGTGGTGTGACAAAACAACAGACAGTCAATATTGGATATAATGTACACATGTTTACATATGAGATCAGATGCAGTAAATTCAATTTTCAGAAATCGCTAAGAGCCATTTAATTACATTTTGTCTGAATTTAGTAAAGGTTTGGTCCGTTCTGAGTGCGTTGGGCAGTGAGTTCCATAGTTGAGCTGCTTTAACTGAGAAGCTGGTACCTCCAATAGTGGAAAGTTTAAAGCGAGGCACCTGAAGACAGTTGGAGTTAGTTCGTCTCATGGGTCTAGTAGAGGTTTTTCTAGAGAATCTTTCTATTAGGTATCAAGGAGCTTTGTTGTCAAGGCTTTTGTGGATGAGGGATGCTGTTTTTAGTTTTATTTTCTCCAGTGTGGAGACCCACTTGTGTTTTCGTCTGGTTTCAGAAATGTGTTCTTTCCTGGAGATATTGAGTGCCGCTCTAAGGGCATTGTTTTGAAGAGTCTGTATTTTGTTGGTGATATATTTGTTTGCTCCAATGTATAGGGCATTGCAGTAGTCTAATCTGGATAAAACAAGAGCTCTTGCTAGGGTCATGCAACTGTTGGTTGAGAGGAAGTGTTTGCTAGCTCTAATTAGTTTACATGTATAAGTTGTTGAAGAGGCTAGGGAGTTTACATGTTTTGTGAATGTTAGTTTAGAGTGTAAGTGAAAACCTAGTGTTTTTACTTCCTTGGCAACCTTTTTTTCAATTTTTATTGATTTTATTTCAACAAACAACAACCAACCAAACTTGCAGTACTTATTACAGTATTCCAAATTTGTGCAACTCAAGCAATGTCTACTGCGTCTCCCGTTCCCTCCCCCCATCCGAGCCTACAGTACTTCGTAATCTGCTTCTTCATCTTGCAAAGGGGTTCCTTCTCCTGTATTCTCTGCTCGGTCCTGGTCGCTCGACCAGTCCTGAGTGGGCCCAAACAGAGTGGCTATTAAATGTTTCCAGGCTGTCAAGGTTTCTGCTTCTTCATCCCTTCCCGTGTTGCTAGCTTTCTGCCATACTGCAGTTTCGGCTTCCGCCCATTTCTGAAGGTCTTTCCACCATATTTCTATCCTTGGTCTGTGGCATGCCTTCCATCCCATAGCAATTCTACGCTTCGCAAATATACATGCCAAATTCTTTAATTTACTTACATGTTTAAGTTTATGTGGTCTGGGAAACCCCCCTAACAGACATGCCCATGCTATTTCAACATTTATCGTAATCCCTTTTTCTTCCAATCTGTGGGTTACTTCACCCCAAAATTTCTCAATTTCTGGGCACGCCCAGAACATATGCGTCATCCCGGCATTTTCCTCGCCGCATTTGGGGCATGTTAGTCGTTCTGCATTTCTAAATTTAGCTATCCTCTGGGGTGTCAACTGTATTTGCTGTAGCCTCGCATTCCTTGACACTTTCTTGTGGTACCCTGGGCCCGCTCCCACATCCCATCACTCATAGGGGCACCCACTTCTTCCTCCCAGTCCTGTCTCAGTTGTATCACTTCCTTCCCCACTTTGGACATCACCAGCTCATACATCCTGGATATCTCGTGCCCTCCCTCTGCTATATCGTCCATCATTTCTATGGCGGTGTCCAGTTGTTCTTCTAGTACTATTTTGGACCATGTCGCTTGGATGCGCTGCACCATCCTATGGTATGTAATATATTGCCCCGTATGTAACCCCGTTTCCTCCACCAACATCCCAAATTATTTTATCCTCCCCTCTTGCCATATGTCTCCCACTGTTGCTATCCCTACCGGTTCCCAATGCTTCCTGATCATCTTCATTATTTGGGCTTCTTTTCCCGTCAATGCGACAAGTGGCACTTGCGCGGAACACGGGGTGGGGTTCTCCATTGCCTGGCAGGCCCTATGCCATATTTTCCATCCCAATATCATCATCGTTGGGCGCTCTTTCATATCTGATTTGGGCAGCCATATCATTTCTTTCAGGAAGAATGGGGTACATTCCAGTCTAAACAACCTAGATTCTGAGGTTGGGTCCTCTGATAGCCACTTTGCCACATATTGTAGTTGGCTCGCTAGATAGTAAATCTCGTAGTTTGGCAGTTTTATACCCCCTTTATCATATGAATTTTGTAACTTCCAAAGGGCAATTCTGTTCCTCGTCCCGTGCCAGAGAAATTCCCTACATATGCTATGTATCATAGCAAAAAATCACCTTGGTATCAGATATGGTATGTTCCAGAAACAATGCAACAATCTCGGCAGAACTATCATTTTCAGCATTGCCCCTCTCCCCATCATCGCAAAGGGGAGCTTTGCCCAGAACTTCATGCTGTTTTCGATGCTCCTGACCGCTTTCTCTGTGTTATGTTGGTGCTCTGCCTCCACCGTATGGTAAATGTTTATCCCCACTTATCTGAACGTGCTCACCTCCCATGGTATTTGTAGAATTGGTAATTGATCTCACGGGATCCCTACATACCTACCCAGCGTAAATATACATGATTTTTTGGGTTCACCGCTATACCTGATAGCGACGCAAATCGCTCCATCACTTCCAAAACATATTGGAGGTTTTCTTCAGGGTATCGTAAATACAACAGCATATCGTCTGCGTACAAGGAGACTAAGTGCGGCTCCCCTTTTATGTTAATCCCTATTATGTCATACTGCTGCCTTAGATATATCGCCATGGGCTCTAGTGCTAAGATATACAGCATAGGGGACCACGGGCATCCCTGTCTAATACCCCTACTAAGTTGCCACCTCTCCGATAATATTTATTTTTATTTTTTTTTATATATTTATATAGCGCTAAAGCCCGCAGGCATCGGAGCGCTTACAAAGAGACGGGACATATAGTGGCAGAGGACAGGACAAAGTGTAGTTACATGTAGTGAAAACTTTGCAGGTGCTGGAATTGTGTTAAATCAAGGTCTATTTAAATAATAGTGTTTTTAAATTCTTTCTGAATTGGATATAGTTAATTTCAAGCTGCAAAGATGGAGGTTGTTCATTCCATTTTTGGATGCTTCTGGTCGGGAAGGCTCTGCCAAGGCCATTTGCCTTTATTGTTGGAATGATTTGTAGAAGGCCTTTGTTAGATGATCTTAAGCATCTGGTGGGATGTGTGCCATTTAAACTGTTTCTTTAGGTATACTGGGGCCTTCCCATATAGGCATCGATGGACCATGGTGAGGGATTTAAATGCAATTCTCTCTTCCATGGCCATCCAGTGTAGCTCTTTTCTATCACCAGTGATGTGGTCTCTTCTTGACCTGCCTGTGATTGTTCTAATAGCGTTATTTTGAATAACCTGGCATTGCTTCAGACATTTACTGCTTGCTCCAAGGAGCAGGGAATTGCCATAGTCAAGTCTTGATAGTATAGTTGCTCTGGCTATAGTAGTGCTGTTCTTCTGGTTGAGCAGGGGTCTGATTTTTTTCAAGAGCCTCTGGTGGTACTGACAATTTCTTTTTAAATAGGCTGTGTGAGCCTCGGCACCTAATGAGGCTTGCAAGTAAACTCCTAGTGTCTTTACTTTCTTAGATATTGAGATGGGAGTGTTTTTGATGTTGAATGAGGAGTAAGAGGAGTTTAGTTGTTTTGTGTCGTGTGGTGAACCAAAAATCATTAGCTCGGTCTTTGTGCCATTGAGGCACATCCAATTGTCATTCATCCAGCTTTCAATGAAGTTGTATATAGTTGACAATTTCTCGCTGTCTTGTTTGTAATCTCCGCAGAGCTCGAAGACCAGCTGGGTATCATCAGCGAAGTTAGTAAAAAATATTCCCATTTGGGACAGCATGGTGCAAAGGCATTGCATGTACAAGTTAAACAGTAGGGGAGAGAAGCTAGCTCCCTGTGGTACTCCGCTACCATTTTAACGCTAGCCAGCGGTGCGCTATATAATAGTTTGACCCATTTGAGATACCCAGGCCCTATCCCATAACTGGACAGGGCTACAAACAGCCAAGGCCATTTGACTGAATCAAAGGCTTTTATTGCATCCAACAAAACAATTACAATTTCGCCCGCGTCCCCTTTCGTGTGCTCTATCACTCGGTGGAGTCGCCTGAGGTTATTGGATATATTCCTATGTGGCACATATCCGGTCTGATCAGGGTGTATTAGTTTGTTAATGATCCGTCTCATTCTGTTTGCCAGAACCGCCGTGAGCATTTTGCTGTCTTGATTAAGCATTGACAGTGGTCTGAATGATCCGCAATCTTTGCCAGGCTTATTGGGTTTAGGGAGCGGTATGATAATCGCTTCTCTCAGGGACTCTGGCAACCTTCCTGTTTCGCATGCCTCATTTAGCATTGCTAAAAGCAGGGGAAGCAACTCCTTTCTATACATTTTATAGAATTCACTAGGGAGTCCATCGGCCCCCGGAGTCTTGCTGGTGGGTAGCTGTACTACCACCTCTTCTAATTCCTCCAAGGGCATCTAAATCCTCTCGCTCCACCGCACTAATTCGCGGCATGCCTATGTCTTCCAGGGTTTCCTTTATTTCCCTACAGTCACTTCCTCCTTCATCCCCATACAGTTTTTGATAGTACCTTAGAAATTCCTGATGCACGCCCTCTTGGGTGTCCACTATATGCCCATCCTCCTTCATTATTGCTCTAATTGTTGGTCTGTGGGGTCTCACTCTTATATAGCCATGCTAGCATCCTCCCTGGTTTACCTCCTCCCGCATGTTGTCTCTCTACATACTTTTTATAGTTTAGATTGCACAGTCTCTCCCAGTGTTCTGCACATTTCTGTTGCAGCCTGAGTATGGTTTCAGCATCTTCCTTGGTGTTAACCTCTCTGCTCAACGCTGTTTCTAGCTCTTTTTCCGCCTCCTGTAATTTGATTAATAACCCTCTTTGTAGTCCCTTGAACTTAGCTATGGCTATCCCCCTCATTACCACTTTGAAGGCTTCCCATAGCGTGCCAGCTGACTCAACACTACCAGTATTGGTCTCAAAGAAACTCGTTATTTCTTCTCTTAAATCCTCCCTGAACATTGTATCTTTTAGTGCCTCAGCTCTGAGGCGCCACGTTGGTATCCTTGCTCTTGGGGGTTGGCATTGCCATATTAGGACCAATGGTGAGTGGTCTGATAGGACCCTTGCTTTGTATTCTGTCTGTACTGTTTCTACCATAAGCTCCTGTGTGACAAACATATAATCTAGCCTGGTGTGTACATTTTGTGGGGCCGAGTGATGTGAATACTGTCTGTCCTGCGGGTGGCACACCCTGCATGCATCCTCAAACCTAAAGTCTGTCAACAACGACTGCAACGCCCTGGCAGCCAGGGAGGGTCTGTCTATTTTGTTATCTGATCTGTCTATTTTCGGGTTTAGTGTTCACCTCCCCAGATCACCGCCCCCCCTAAGTACATGCTCATTTTGGTGTACAGAGTCTTGAAATATGCTTCCACTGTGGACTGTAGTAACTGGAATGGGACATGCGGTGCTACCCAGGTGATCACCCCTCTTGCGTGAGCTGAATATGTTGCACCAACAACATTCCACTTCCATTTTTTGTGGATCACCTCTAATCTTTCTTTTGTGAGGTGAGTCTCTTGTATCAGGGCTATGTCTATTTTCTGTCTGCGCAGATACATCATTACCTTATTCCTTTTTAGGCAGCTATTGAGCCCCCTAACATTCCAAGTAATTACTTTAAGGTCTCCCATGATTCAATAACTTCCCACTCCTCCTCCCCTCTACCTTCATCTGGCATATTGGCATATAGATATAGGCTCGATCCCCAACTAGCATTGTCACACCCAACTCCCCAACTCCCTTCCCATCCCCCTCGCTACCCTGCCCCAACTTAGTCTTCAACCTGCTACTGTTCCTCCCCCCTCCGAACAGTTGCCCAGCTCCATCCCTGGATCCCAGGCACCCCCGCATCTAGCCCTTTTTTCAGCAATTGCCGTACTCGGGGCCCAGCAGGGAGATATCGCCCTAGTGGCTCTTCTCCTTACTCTATCTACTGTGGGTAGGTCGTCTCCTTCCTGTGTCTCCTGCATTAACCATCATACTAAGCGCGCTTATCGCTAACCTCTGATTTGGCAGTCTATATTCCAGTCCAACAAGTCCATATATTGCACATTGTAATCAATTAGTACGATCATGTTTATCTGTGCCCATTATTATTCCCATCCAATGTCTTCGCCCCAGATACCCTCATACCCAACTGCATCTGGCGTAGCATTATATCACTTATCGTGTTCGTCTCGCTCCTGCTCATCTTCACGCTCCGGTCAGCCCTGCGCATTCAGCCAGTTCTCCGCATCTTCCGGGGTGTCAAAAAAGTATGCTTTGCCTCTGTGTAAAATCTTGAGCTTTGCGGGATACAAGAGCATATATTTAAATCCGGCTGCGCAAAGTCTCCTTTTTATCGCTGCATATCCGTAGCGTTGTCTCTGCACCTGCATAGTGTAGTCGGGGTATGCAGTGATGGTTGCTGACGCCCTCGTTATAGTTCCTCCTTTTCTAAAAAATTCCAGGATCTTCTCCCCATCCCTATAGTTCAGGATCTTCGCTATGATTGCACGGGGAGAGGCCCCGGGTTGCGGCCTTCTTGTCAGGGCCCTGTGTGCACGTTCCATCGCGAACACCTGGGAGAGCCTGCCGGATCCAATTTCCTGGATAATCATGTTCTCCACATAGTCCGTAGGGTCTTGGCCTTCTTCTCCTTCTGGTAGGCCGACCACGTGTATGTTATTGCGTCTCGCTCGCCCTTCGGCATCCTCTGCTCGATTCTCTAGGTTGGACACCTGTTGTTTTAGTTTGTGGATCTCCTTGGCATTATTGGTGCTGGGGTCCGTGTTGCTTTTCACAGCGCTCTCTAGGCTACTCGTCCTTTCTGCGAGCGCTCTCACATCCTGTCTCAATAGATTGACCTCTATCCCCACTGCGTCAACACCACTGCGTCAATTTTAGTTTCCAGTGCTGCTTTCAGATCCGCCATCGCTATTCCCCATGAGGAATTTAGTTCCATGATGGCTGCGAGGATCACCTGGTCATCTCTCGGCGGGGCAACATCTGCAGGTGTAATAGCGAAGGCTTGCGCTGGGGTGGTCGGGGTCTGCTGCGACTTGGTGAATATGTCTATTGTTGGCTGTTTGGCCTTAGCTTTTCCCCCCTTTAAAGACATTGGGCTTTATTCCGAGTATGGAGGTAATCATGGCGCTATTAGCGCCATGACTATGTCCAATACCGGTACCGAGTCCGCCCTCGTTCAATGGGGACATACCGGTCTATTCCGACCTTTGCAGGACCGGTAAGTCCCCATTGAAAAAGCCATTCCCCATTCCCATTTGAGCCCCCATAGGGCTCAATGGGAAGGGGGAAGGCGCTAATAACGGTACCACAAATTGCGGTACCGTTATTAGCTCTAAAGTCCCTTAACGGGTCCCGTCCTTAACGCCTGGTAAAACCAGGCGTTAAGGAAGGGACCCGCTAAGGGAACTCGGAATAGGGCGCAAAGGGATTACCGGCACCGGTGTCCTTACCAGTGCCCGGTATCCTTTTGCGCCCAACTCGTAATGAGGCCCATTGCACCACCTGGTCTCTGCTCTAGGCTACGTTTTCTCAGCGGTGTTTGGGTTCTTGTGCCACCCCTCAGCCTCTTCTTTATAACTGCAGGGCTTCTTATTGCGCTGCCAGCATGTGAATGCTTAATATTGTAGTCCACTGAGTGGGGTGTTTACGACTGTTCGATGTTGTTTCTGTATGGTCCGCCAGGTCTCCCCCAGGGTGTTGAGGTACCTTAATTTCTATAGCATATGGTCTCACCACCAGCAAGACACCACTTCCAGTGTGCCACTGCCACACTAGCGCTCCACCTCGGCAGTGCCTGTGGCCTCCTCTGGGCCTCTCGGCCTGCAGGCCTGCGCGTGCCTTTGGTGTCTCCTGTTCTCATCAGCTCACGTTGTGCCCTGTTGTGCACATTTATCATCAGGTATCTTAATGCCTATAGCATATGATCTCACCACCTGCAAGATACCACTTCCAGTGGGCCACTATCACGCTCCCGCTCCACCTCCATATTGCCTGTGGTCACTCCTATGTCCTCTTGCCCTGCAGGGCTGCACTTGCCTTTGGTGTCACCTGTTAAACATCAGCTCACGTTGTGTCCTATTGGGCACATTTATCTTTCATCCAGATCATGTGCAGCGTTGGCTTGTCTGCTGTAATGTATCTAGCAGAGTGTCCGTTTATTTTGTGTCATTTATCTGCCTCCAATAGCATCCATGGAGCGCAGTTTACACACACCGATGTCCCCAATCTTGTCAGCCCACGTCGTACCTTATTTGAGCACGTCTGTCTTTTTTTCAGCTCTTTCACCGCGCTCGCGTGGCTGCTACTATGTATCCTGCTTGGCGTCTGGTCAATTTCGTTTCCCAGATGCTGCGGCTGATGTCGATTACATTTGGGGAACTCAGTCCTGCTCGTTCGGGTCCATGCACACAATCTCCCCGGTGTGCCCCTCGCCGTGCGTTTTGTTCAGTGGCAAGCTGGCGGCGTGCAGTCACATCCGCACAGCCTGCTGCCCCTCGTAGCTCCCCCTTTGTTTTTTTTTGTTTTTTCTATTTTCCCCGGTCCGCTCCTCCCGTCTCGTGTGCCCCTCTCCAGTGTGCACACTCGGATTCTGCACACAGATGCTCCAGCGGGCCGCGGTCTTGTGTATCCTTAATTGTGGGTTCCCGATCCGACCCGTCTGCTCTCCAGGCAAGCGCTTCTTCGTCTTCGGGTATCGCGGCTGCAGTCGCGTGCGGCAGACCTCTGCTCTGTGCCGGTTAGGCGGAACCAAGGTCAGTGCTCTCTATGTGTATTATGCGTTGGCCTCTCTCCGCACTGCTGCTGCTGTTCCCTATCATTCTGCTCCTCCTTTAATGAACGGAGTCTGCTTTTGCTGGATAGTGGCACAACTCCCCAATGTCTCGGTGCGGCCATTCAGAGGGTCATCCCTTTGTTCTCAAATGGGCGCCATTTTGTATCCTATGCCGTCCACATCTTGTTAACTTATCCGATTCGTACTTCAGCACTCCGTATGTGATTCTCATCGGATCTTCGACCGCTGCATGCCTCACATATTCACATGACTGCAGCTTCGAAACAGCATCACTCTGCAGGGTCCGAGTGCATTTTTCTTCAGGATCGATACTGGATCAGCAGGAGCACATAGAGAGTACGCCTTAGTCCGTGGCCATGTAGCCACTCCCCCCTTCCTTGACAACCTTAATAAGGTTCCCGTCAATGATGAATAGTGAGTAGAGGTGCGGATCCCAGGATGAGGAGCTCTGTTTTATCATCGTTCAGACAGAGGCCGTGAGTGGCCATCCAGGTCTCAACGATGCTGTAAATTCTATTCACCAATGCTGAATCCTTGCAGTAGTCCCCAGTAAGTGATAACAGGATCTGGGTATCATCTGCATAGTTAGTGTAGGTGATACCCAGACAGTCCAACTCATCAAACAGGGGCTTGGTGAATATATTATACAGGGTTGGGGAGACACAGGAGCCCTGGAGAACCCCGCACGTGATGGGGATAGGGTACGCAGCCGCTGAAAGTGAGAAGACCCTCATGGTTCGGTCACTTAGAAAGGATTTATCCACGTTATGGCCTCGTTGGAGAAATGGGCAGCTGAGTCCAGGTGGCTACAAAGGACATTGTGGTCCACCAAATCGAAAGCTGCCGACAAGTCAAGGAGGAGGAGTAATGCAAGCTTTCCATTGTCTCTTAGTTTGTCTATTTGGGCTTTAAGATCGATGAGAGACGTTTCTGTGCCATGTAATGGCCGGAAGCCAGATTGGCGAGAGCCTAATAGTTGGTTGAGTTCTAGGAAGTGCTGGATTTGGATATATGCTACCTTATCTAAAACTTTCAGCAGCAATGGCACCGTAGTGATAGGCTTGTAATAAGTTGGTATGCCCGGGTCAAGTGTTTGTTTTTTCAGAAGACGAGTACCCAGGATTCTTTCAAATTGCTGGGTATCGTGCCAGATGTGAAAGAGGCAATAATTAGTTTGGTGATGAAAGGTGATAGGTCCCTGGCAGCGTCCTTGATAAATTGTGCTAGGCATTGGTCACCTTTGCAGTTGGATGGTTTAAGACCCAATATAACTTTCTCAACCTCTGTAGTGGAGACTTTAGAGAAGTGAAATTGGGTGACATGGTTATTTGTGGGTGGACTAGTTTTATTTGGTGATGGAGTGGTGATGGTTAGGGGGGCTTTTTTGTGCTAGTTTATTTTGAAGGTTAGCCACTTTGTTCGCTAATGCGTGCTGGATATCGGAGCACCAAGTTTTATCTTTGACGCAGTTGTCTTAGTCTGTGATGGGGTTTTCTAATTCTTTCAGTATCGTGAAGTGTTCCTTCATGCTCGAGTTTGCTTGCGAGATTCTAGCGTTGTAAGTGTCTCGCTTTGCCAAAAGTATATCCTTCTTGTATTGGGAAGAGATGTGTATGAGCTTAGATTTGTTCTCTTGGGTAGGATGGAGTTTCCAAGTGGTTCCGCATTTTCTTTTGTTTAGTCTTAACTTTTTTAGGTGGGAGGGTGAACCAGTTGTTGAGGTGGTTTTTGGGCTTACTATTTGTAAGTTTTAGTGTGTCGATGATGTTGAGAGTGGTGGTCATAGCTTTGTTATACTCTTCGACAAGGGCGCTAGGATCCAAATTGTCCGGTAGGGAGTTGAGGGTGGGTAGAATACCAGGGAGTAGTTTTTCTGGGGTGATATTTTTCTTATTTTTTGTGAGTGCCGGGAGGGCGGGAGGTGACTGTTGGGTAGATCTACTAGATGCTATTGTAAAAGATATGAGATAGTGGTCTGTCCAAATTTGAGGTGAGACGGAAGTAATAGAGACATTACAGTTATGATCTGCAACCCAGTCAAGAGTTCTCCCTTTGTTGTGAGTTGGATCGTTTACTCTCTGGGAGAAGCCGAGTTCTGTCAGAGTGTTGGCTGCTGCAGTGGAATATTGGTCATTAATATCATGAAAGCCTATATTAAAGTCTCCTCAGAGCAGCATTTTGGAGGTATCTTTTAAGTTATCCAATAAGATTGTGAACAGGTCTTCAATGAACGTATTAATGAGGCCTGGAGGTCTATATACTAAGTGGATGTTCAGGGTTTGTGAATTGGCTGTCGGTATTTTAATTGACATCACTTCGCAAGAGTTAATGGTAGGTGAAGGAGCGATTCTCATCGAGAGATCAGTTTTGGCAATGATGGTCCACCACCTCTAGTTTCGCATCTGTCCACTCTGAGGACTGTGTAGTTATTTGGAACCGCTAGCGACAGTGCGGGGCCTGCAGCCTCGTGAAGCCAGGATCCTGTGACTGCAATAAAGTCGTAATCCTCTAAAAGGATGGTCTCTGCTATTTCAGTTGCGTGCGCGACTAAAGATCTAGCATTTATTGAGGCTCCTTTAAGCTTAGAGAGAGCTTTTTCTAGGGGAGGGCAAGTGGATCTGTCTAGGTTAGTAAGGTTCGGAGTTCTCATTGTTTTAGTATAGAGTTTGTTTTTGCTACTATTAGTAATGTGACTGGACTTAGGTGAGTGTTTATGCTGCATCTTACTCTTGTGTCTGATAAGTGGGTCATATATTTTAGGTAGGCGTGCTCGGAGTCTGGCGTTTCTAGTTGTAGTGTTTCATGGGTTCGAGAAAAGGGGTCCATCAGGCCTGAATGCTGGTGAAATAGGCAACAAGGTCTGGTGGTCTGGTAACTTTTCCGTCCTAGAGAGTGTAGCCATTGTGTGGAGTGTCATTACCATATATGTGGCGCATAGGTAAGCTAGGTTAGTCAGTAGGTACATAGTGTATCGATATAGTATGTAATATGAGACACAATGAATAAACCGTGACAGTACTGCCTTTGTATGAAGAAAGGTTAAGCACCGTGGTAGGCAAGGCAATATATCGTTAGCTATACATGTAATTTAGTTAACGTCATTTTCATACACAGTGACATTGGCTTCAATTGGTGGTTAACGTTGTGCTAGGGATTTGTGTTTCCTAGGCAGTTATAAACATATGCTTGGTATAAAGTTATGGCATTAGGATCTTTACATTGGTATACATAAGTATTATCATAACAAATGCGTGCAGTTTGATAGTTTGACAAGCGAACAGCAGGTGGTACAAATGGTATGAGTTACCTGGTCTCCGAATATATAGAGATGGGACACCCAACCGGGAGTTTAGAATTTAGGAACTTAGCTAGTTAGCATAGATACTGCGTATAGTAGTTTCTTGGAGGGTGATGGGGGTCATTGAGTTTGTAAGGAGTCGATAAGGGTTGGCACCACGTTAACGTGTACTCGGCAGGTCTGGTAGTTAGCCGTGTTCATACGGATATTTGACAAGATATATGGCGGTGTTGAAACAGTAGGTGGCTTACCAGCGTGGGTATTATTGCAGTTCGAGGTCCAGAAATGACTGCAGTCCGTGCGATAAGCAATAGTGTTGCAATAATGGATGAAGGTTGTAGGACCGTTAGAGTAAGTCAGACGAATGGAGTGTCTGACTGTGTTTCCGCGGCGTCCCGGGGCGAACAGGGGAGGAACTGGGCCTTTTCCCTCTGGCCTTCTCCCGATGCTGGCGTCCGCCTACTGGTGTAGGGGATTGGCTGAAGAATAATCAGGTTGCTCAGCAACCAAAGGCAGCCTCGTTTTCGGGCAACGCTGCGCCCGCCATTTTAGGGTCAGGCCGCATGAATAGGACAAAATGGAGGATCGTCGCAGAGGATGTGTGTAGGTACACAGGTGGGGCTCTGGTGGGCAACAGGGCTCAGAGGGCAGGCCCAATAAAGGTGAAGGAGGCTATTTAGCCATGCGATTGCCTCACCAATGCTGTGGATTTCATAGATGCTGCTTCGTGTAGGGCAGGCAGCATGAATGGAATATGCGGGTGGATGCTTCTGGTGAGCTCGCGAGGGGCAGGGAAGGGTTCCAACCCTCTCACCCTTCTAGGCGAGCAGATGCAGTTGAGTGGGCATGGACCTAGCTTCGAGAAGTAATGCAGCACTTTACAGAGGTATACAACAATACAGATACACAGCGGAGTGCTTTACAGGGGTATACAAAAGTACAGTCTGTGAGGAATCTGAGGGTGTTGTCACTTCTTTCCCCCATATATCCTCCTCCCAGGTGATCAGGGAAAGGTGTCGCTATTGGATCCTGACCCTGGGGGCTGGATATGCGAGGGAGGATCACCTGCGTGGAGGAGACTTGGGGAGTGGAGATGGGGCACCCTTAGGTGAGACATGGTATACCCCATTTCCCTTTTATAATGAGTCCAATATTCCCCAGGCCTTTGGAGGCTATTACCAGTGGATCTCCCAGTAAACACCAGTTAAGTGCTGGGAAGAGACAAAACACGCACACAAAACCCCCCTGCACCCCAAAACAGTAATGGGCAGTCTAGTCCTTCCGGCTGTGGAAGCAGGTCTATGGACTACTGGACAAGAGCAGACCTCTCCTGGAAGGCGGCATGGCAGACTCAGTGCTCATGGAGCCCAGAAAAATGCAGAGTGTATGCAGCGGGAAGCAAGGCTAACGAGAGCTGGATGCCTGTGGCGGAATACGGAACCAGCGTGACCAGGCAAAGCTGTGGAGTGATTTCCAAGCTGCGAGAGATGCATCGGAGGTCGGAGCGAAGCCACAGAGAACCGCTGAGGTGACAAAGCGAGGCGCTGCATGAGCGAGAGAGCTTGCGGCAGCCGGAAACCTCGCTGGCACTGACCGGTGAGTCAACCTAGGAAGGAGGACACCGGGACAGCAGACGAGCATGTAAGACTGATAAGAAAGTTAATGAAAGCAAAAGCAAGCATATTTAATACCGATCTGAATGAAAGTACTTTTAATACCAAAAGCATATTGAATACTGATCTGAATGAAAGCAAATATTTTGAATACTGATCTGAAATGAAAGCAAGCCCAGTTCAATACCATTATGACAGAAAGCAGTTTTGGTGAAATCACACGGCATAAACAAACTGTGTAATTTGAGTGAACGAGCATTGGCAAGAGCCATAAAGGAACTGTGCAATTTCAGTGAACAATTGTTGGTAAGAGCCATAAAGGAACTGTGTAACTCGAGTGAACAAGCATTTGCAAGAGCCAGGAGAGTATGTGAAAGTGCAAAAAGTGAATAGTGGCAAAGCAAACAATGATAAATCATCATGAGGATGTAAATGAGAATGAAGCAAGCACCGCTGTAAAGCTGAAGCAGTGGCAATGCGTATATGAAGAAAAAGCAAGTAGGGTGCTTCGGTTTCATGACCTGTAATGGGTGGACCATATGGTGCAACAGCTGCGCCTAGACCTAATACACCCATCTATGGAAAAGGCACTTAAAGCACTTACAAAGAAGCTTGTGATTGATTATAAGGAAATCTTGTGTGATTTGAATTTAAGGAACTGAACTCTATGCAATTGGTGGAAGGTAACCAAATCGGAAGGGCTGGGAAATATCTCAAGGAATTGTGTTGTTTTGAAGTTGTTGAAAGACTTGAAAGATTGGAGAACGGAACCCCTTTTTTGCACTGTGAGCTATTTGAACCCTGCGGAAGGGAAACCATTATTTTATTTGAATTTTATATGATTTGGAAGCTTACATCCCTGCACAATGGATACAAATAGGTGTGAGGCAAGTATATGTTTTGAACACAGACAGCCATTTGCTTTGAGCTTCCTGACAGAGACTATCCTTAGTTTTATTTAGGTAGGGAAATCCCACCTTAGCATAGGGCAAGTAAGGCCTTTTCCAGCCTCTTTTCTGTTTAAATAAAAGTTTATATCTCAAACTTTTAACTCACTTGTCTGTGTCTACTTCATAATGCATGCACAAGATCCATAACAGCACGCTTTTCAGAGGTAATAGAACAGATAAACTGCAGGGGGTACGATATAGGGGGGCACAGAGGAGGGGTACAGCTGTACAGGGTGGTGGGGAGGAGAGGTGTGGACGGTGTCTAGTGAGTCAGACGGCACGGGCGATGTGATGGCCTAGGTGCTGAGGTTTTGAGGAATATGATTATGTGGGATTGAGATTTGCAGAGGGAGGCAAGTGGGAGTTACAGTTAGCAAAGGTAAATGAGACCTTGATAAGACACAGTGGGGTAACCAGAATGTTTGCCAAAAAACATGGGTATCATGCATTAAAACCAGCCCCTGTCACCTACAAATTACAGTCTCAAAGCCGCCATATATGGGGCTGATTTATAGGACCATGTGAACTACAAGAGGTTAGATGTCACTGAGAATCAGTTCTTGAAAACATTGCAGGGTCTGCCAAGTAGCACGTCATCTACCTCGTTACACATGGAGGTGGATCTAACCAACTGCAGTGAGCTGGTGGCTCTGAAACCACTCCTATAGTGGGTCAGGATGTTGTCCTTGCGTACACTGGTAAAACAAAGGGAGGCACTAATGGGCCTTAGGAGTTTCTAATGTTGAGAATGAGGAGGCAGAAAGTGCATCCTCTGAACTTTTGGCTGTCACCACCTTAGTTGCTGAGGCATTGTTCAATTTGAAAAAGGAGAAACTTAGGCTCAAAGAGAAAGAGCTTGAGTTTAATGTGGCCAAATTGGAATTTGAGAGGGTTGAAAGGCAGAAAGACGGGGATCACCAGATGGAGCTTGCCAAGATGCAGGCTTCACAAGGTTCTTCCAGAGGATCTGGAGATGGTTCTGGGTTCTCTTCACATCTTAGGTTTCCAAAAGATCTCTTAAGTATGTATGAAGAGAAGAATGACATAATTGACTGGCTTGTAATTTTTGAGTATGCATGTGAGGTACAAGGAGTGAGTGATGCTGGCAGGATTGCATGGTTGATCAGCAGACTGCTCCATTCTGGCTGCAGTGCCATTATGGAAATGTCTAAGGCTGATAGATTAGACTTTGTGAAACTAAAGCAATCTCTTATCCTCAAGTTTGGGAAGACTCCTGCCCAATACTTGAGGAGGTTTAGAGAGTGTAAAAAAAAAATAATGTATGACCTATGTGACTTTTGTTGCAGATTCCTTATAAAACGTGTGTGGCTGGATAGAGGGCTATCAGGTGAGGGTATGATCAATTTGGTCAGGCTTGAACATATTTTTGCCTCTTGTTCCCCAGAGCTTAAGAAGCATTTGGCTGATTTAAAGGGGTTAAATCCAAAGAGGCTAGCCATTGCTGCTGATTTATGGGTATCACATAGAGTGTCCATTAAGGAAAAGCCTGCTTCAGGTAAGCAGGAGGAAGGAAAGAAGCAGAAAGAGAAAGAGACTGGGGGTACTGATAAAACTATGCCAAAGAAGGCCGACAACACATTTAATAAGGGGAATTCATCAGAATCAGGTCAGGCTAGTGGGACTAACCCTCCCAAGCATGTGAGTGGTTTCTCTAAGCCTCCCTATATGTCAAGTTCCAGTGGGACATGTTACACGTGTGGAGCAAATGACCACAGGAAGAGGGACCCCAAATGTAAGGGTAAGACCTTGAGGTCCACTCTGCCAGTCTGGCCTTTTCTGAGTATGAGGAAGAAGAGATGGCAGGGGTGTCCTTCCCTTTAGACTGCATTCCCTCAGAGGTAGAGTCTGAAGTTAGTCTAGATTCCTTGGAAACTAGTAGTGCTGGAGCATTGGCTCCCATCCCAGTTCTGTTACATAGCGATAATTCTTATGAGGTTATTGTTCAGGTCGGAGGTGTAAATACCTCTACCGTTGGAAACATTGGGCCCAGTCCTACTGAAGTAGCTTCCTTCATGGTAAACCAGCAGGTTCTTGCCAGAGTTCCTGTGGGGTATACTCAGTTGGCTGGTAGGCCATCTCTTAATGTTCCAGTAGCACCTGTCATTCAAGCTGCGAATAGAGAAATGGTCAGGGCATCTGTCAATATGAAGGGAGTGGTTTATAGAAGAGTGCTGGGTGAGCTTAGTCTTCAAGACGTAGGTCCTGAGAGACGATCACCAGACCCTTCAAGCACTGGGTCTCAAGATCAGGCTGCCTTAGCCAAGCCTAAGAGAAAGCCTAGGCCTAAGGGGAAACCCATGGCCAGAAGAGTCGGAAACAGAGGCAGAGAGAAAGAGAATATTCCCCCTGCCTTACCTACATCTCTTGAGGCAGTTGGAAGAGTCCCTGTTCCTAGTTTGGAAGAAGGACCCCCAGAAGACCTTGAATCCTATGGGCCTCCTCAGCTGCATAGTATACAGGTAGAGGAGAGTCCCGGGAGAGAGAGAAGTGTGGGCCAACAGAAGAGAAATATCCAAAAAGAAGGAACGGACAGCTTCCGTCCCTGGATGAACTCTCTCGCAAGACCCTATCCGGGGTTTCAAACAATGTTTGAATCAATTAGCTCGCTTTTATGCAGTTGATATGGTTCTGAATCATAAATCTACAATTCCTTGTATGGTTTTTCAAGTTTTGTTATTTATTCTTGACTCGTCAGTGTCACACAATTTTAGCCAATGCATTCCGTCCATCGTCAGGGCTGTTAACACTGCTATTTATCAACCAGTAAAGATCCCATCATCGTAACATTGTTCATTAGTGCAATTCATTCCCAATTATCCATCATTGAGTAAAATCCAAAAAGGAACAAAATGTAAATTACACATACCAGATAATAGTTGCAGTCCGAGGTGAAATTCAGAGAAAACAAAAGAGAATTCATTGTAGTACATTATTTTTGTTAACTGTCTACTGTTTAAATGTATAGTTATGACTTTAATTCACTACCTGTTCGCCTTCTATCACCCAGAGTATTATTCCACTCTGCTATATTTTCTCCTGAGCAGCCCGCATTCCCTGTGAAGTTAAGCACTCATATTTAGGTCCCCATATGGTTTTGTTTTTCTTTTCCTTTGACCCATATTGTCATTACCCTCGTTCGCTTCCTTACCTTGCACTCTCCGTGCTGTAACGGGAGCTGGCTGCCCAAAAGGAGCTGCCGCCGTCGCTGATAGCGTTTATGAACGCTGATCTTTTTTGCGCATGCGCGCGACGTTCTGTCCCGTTCTGTGTATCATCATATCTCCGTGGTTAATATATTAAAGATATTCCTTTTATAAGTACTCGCGGGCCCATTAATTATTACTTACTATCTCAGAAGTAGAAGAATCTGGGGAATTAGTTTGTGAATACGGTGTATATCTTTTCACGCATGCGTGTCCGGTATACACTACACCTTTGGGTCCCGCGCATGCCCCTGGATCCCAAAGGTAGTGTTTCTTTTTGTGATTCCCGAAAAGCAATGTATATAATGCCTAAAATACAAATCAACGGATGCCTCAGTGCCTCTTCACATAAACGAATGTTATGTATGATTTATATGATTATATACGTTCATAGGGAGATCTTCACCCTCTCCAACTCAATACTCTGGGGGTTATTGGTACTGTTTCCCTCCAATATCCTCATTTCATTCTCTTATTCTCAAGCTCATCTTTTCCACATAAGATGTACATACTGTCTGCATACATATTTTTACATTTACATTTGTTGGTACTGTATCCCTCCAATATCCTCATTTCATTCTCTTGTCCTCAAGCTCACCTTTTCCACATAAGATATACACACTGTCTACATACATATTTTTACATTTACAACCTTGTTTTGGTTGTCCATCAGTAAGAATCCACGAGTTGGCAGTGTAACCACTGCCTTACGTCCCACAGGGGGTTGATTCCCTGCGGGATATGTTCTGGACTCTCTGCTGGTGGCACATTAGGCATGCCCAAGTTACTGGAAGTCTTCCATCGAGTTTTTTGCTCATATTACAGCTGGAAGTTACAGGAAACACATAAAATTCAACTCCTCATTTATACCCCCTGGTCTCAGGGAGTCGAGTCAATCTATCCAAAACGACTCTCGTTGATTTAATCTTTTCCCCAAATCTTCATGTGCATTGTGTTGTTTGATAACTTCTAGAACCTGGATCCTCATTTGGCTGATGTTATGTTTCATTAAGTTCCAATGTCTTGCCACCGCCGAATTTACATTGTTATTCTGAATACATGATCTGTGCTTGTTCCATCGTAGCTTTCCTGGTATTTTCGATTGGTCTACATAATAGATGCCACATGGGCATTTGATTCCATAGATTATGTTCGGTGTATCAATGTCGCATAACATTTTAGTTTGATCTTTTCACCCGTACGTGAGTGATCTATGGTATCTCCTTTCGTTATAAAGTTGCAATTGCTGCAATGTAAGCATGGGTATGTCCCTTTTCTTGTCATCTCTGGTAATTTCTTTCCAGGTCTTGCTTTCACCAGTCTATCTCTTAGGTTCGCACTTCTTTTATAGGCAAAGGTGGGCCATTCTCTAAACAAATGTTCCACTCGCAAGTCACTTGTCAGCGTACTCCAATTTATTTCTATCCCATTTTTGATACTGTTACTTTGTACAGAGTAACATGAGACGTAGACTATATTTGGTTCATTCTTCTCCTTCTTTGTCTCACTATTAGAGGATTTCATTAAGCGTTCCTTTGCTGCCTCTATCTCTAAGGGTTTGTACCCTCTTGCTTCAAATCTTTCACCCATGTTCTCAATTTCTATTTCGCATGTCGTTTGATCATTAGCAATCCGTTTTACCCTCATCATCTGGCTGAAGGGCAAATTTCTGATAAGACTTGGCTGATGGAAACTCAAGCGATGGAGCAGATTATTGCGGTCTGTCTCTTTCCTGTAAATGTTAGTTAAGAAACTGTTGTTCTGAATTTGTATAGAAACGTCCAAAAAATGTATTTGAGTTTTCGAGATTTCATGTGTAAATTGTATACGCTGGTCCACACTATTTAAGTATGTGAAGAAATCCTTAAGAGATTCCTCTGTACCGATCCATATTCCAAGGATATCGTCGATAAACCTGACCCACATCGAGATGTAATTCCTCCATATGGCATGATCCAAAACTTAATCCTTTTCGAATTTATGGATAAAGGTGTTTGCATATGTAGGGGCCATCGAAGCCCCCATGGCCGTACTATATGTTTGTATAAAGAATTTATTTCTGTATTGAAAGTAAGAGTTTTCAGAGATCAACTGTAATAGTACCAAAATAAATTCCTTGATTGCCTTCAGATCGCCTTCCTTTAGGAGTAGCCATTCTATTGCTTCCATACCTAAATTGTGTGGGATGGACGTGTATAAGCTCTTTACATCAATGGGAAACATAATCGAATTCGCTGTATATTTGTTGTTTGTCAATTTCTCCAGAAAATGGGTGGTGTCCTTGATGTAGGTATCTGTTTTCTGTATCAGTGGTTGCAAAAATTGATCAATATATTGCCCTAGTGGTTGTAATACGCTATCCACACCAGAGACTATCGGTCTGCCTGGTGGCTTAGTTAGATGTTTGTGTATTTTAGGCAGTGTATAGAAGTTTGGTATTCTTGGATGTTTGTTGGTGAGAAAAGATCTTATTTTTTTCGATTATCCAACCTAGTTCTTCAGCTTTCTCCAAAAGTTCTTCGAGATTCTTCAATATTTCAACTGTAGGGTCACTGTCCAGCTCTGAATATACATCAGTGTTCTTGAGTTGGTCCATGCATTCGCTATGATAATCTTGACTGTCCATAATAACAAGTGCTCCCCCTTTATCCGTCGGACGTATAGTTATGTCATCATCTTCAAACAAACCCTTAAGCAAATAGAATTCATTGGGTTTCAGATTTCCATACTTTGGTCGTTTAAATTAAACTTTTTTCACATCTTTAAGTACTTGACTGTGAAAAATGTCTATCGATAGAACACTTATTGGTGACATGAAGTTGCTTTTCTTTTTGAATTCTTGTAGTTCTTCCGAATCTTGCTCTTTTGTTTGTACCATTTCAAGTTCATCGAAAAACACTTTCAATGTTAGTTTTCTAACCAATTTGAATAAATCAATCTTAGTCTCAAACATAGTTGTGCTGTGTGTAGGGACAAAACTTAGGCCTTTCTGGAGTAAAGTCACCTTGTCATTAGTTAGTATTCTTGATGATATATTCAGAACTAAGTTTTCTTCTGTCTTGCTCCCCTGGTTTTCACTCTTTGGTTTTCTTTTCCCTGTCTCGTTCTTTTCTTCCTGTTTCTCGTCCTAAAAAAATTGGGGCCGCAGTTGATTCTCTTCCTGCTGATGTTGTCGGTTTTGTTTGTCGCTCTGTTGAGGTTTTTTCTCCTGAAGTAATTTGTTTGTCTCTGGGATCTTCAGAGTCTGTACTTGAAGTATTATCTGTACTCCCTTGATGTTGTTTCTTCTGGAATGGAGTTGGATATTTATCCATCCAGGTGTACACCTCACCATTTAAGTAGTCGTAGGTGTCTCTCCGGAATTTCCTCACCTTTTTTGATTCAATTTCACTCTTATAGGATTCTAGTTTTTGATTGATCTCTACCAGAATAGCCCCCAGCTCTTCTTTACCAACCAATGTACAAAGTTCTTTTTCTAGTTCTCCAATCTCTCCATTGAGAGCTTTAACATTCTTAGTGAGCTCTTGAATTGTTAAAAGAATCAAATCTAGGGAACATCTGTTCAAAATCGCCTCCCATTTGCACACAAATTCCCTATTCTCCTTACATAAGGTGGGTCTCAGATTTATTCTAAGTCCTCTTGGGATTCTTTGATTTTTGTAATATCGACCTAGAGTTATTGCATGTAATTTCCTGTTTATTTCCTTCCGGATCAGGTATTCCAATTGTTTTAATCTCCTTGTTGGATTGGGATCATCAGTCTTTGTTTTCCATGCGGGATCACTGATTTGCGTCAGGATTACCTCGGCTTCTGCCGATGTGAAACCTAAGGTTTCTGCTCTCACATTCGTAAGTTGTTCAATATCTTCAAATGACATGTTATTGCGTGCCTCTGCCCAATGTGTGTGCCACAAGGAGCAAATACAAAAGCAAGGGGTAGGGTGGGCACCGCTTTCTCTTTAAATAATTCACGTGAATTATTTAAAGAGAAAGCGGTGCCCACCCTACCCCTTGCCAACAGAAGAGAAAGCCATCATGGTTAGGCCTATGTTATGTTACATTTATATAGCGCCTTATGTACCATTGGTATGGTCTCAAGGCGCTGGTAGGTTGAACGCCCTCGGGAACCGAAGTTCAAGTTAGTAGAGAGAGTAGAGGGAGTCAAAGGTGCGTGTGAGCACCAGATATGTGTGCAGCTGGTGTGGCATTCGTGTAATAGCTGCTTCATAGCGGTAGGTGTGGTGGTTGAGAGATCAAGAGTATGTGTTCGTTCTGGCAGGTTTTATCCAGACCGGTTCTGGCTGCGTTAGGCCTGAGGAGAACGCCTGGCTGCAGGGTGTGAAACCAGCAGTGTTTAGAGTGTTGTGGAGTATGAGGCAGATGTTGGTATGAGAACAGCTATACCGAATGGTGTCATGGTATCTCTGTGTTCTAGTTGAATGGTGGTGTAAAGAAGAGAGTAAGCATGGTGATGGTTTAAATGGTCTTTCAAACGTTCCATGCACTCTGAATCATCCCATGTATGTCGTGCACTTCTGTAAACTCCAGTTCACTCCACGCACTCCAGTCCGCTCCACGCACTCGGATCTGTTCCATGTACTCCGATCATTTCCGTGAATTCTAAGTTGTTTTATGCACCACATCCACATATTTCACCCGTACCTTCCACATATTTCACCCGTACCTTCCACATATTTCACCTGTACCTTCCACATACTTCACCCGTACCATCCACCTATGGCCCCATTCCATCCACATACGTCCCCATTTCATCCACATACTTCACCCGCTCCATCCCCTCTACAAACTCATCTGCTCAACGCATTCATCCGCTCAGCACGCTTCATCCATTCTACCGATTTCATCCGCTTCACTCACTTCGTTCATTCATCATGCATTATCGGTTCAGGCCATGTCACTTGGCATACGTACTGGATCCGTTCCGTGCTCTCTATCTTTTTCATGCACTACATCCGTCTCATGTACTTGAATTGTCTATTCTGTACTTTCCATTTATGCCATGCACTCATACAATCCATGCCATCTGTCTGTGTACTCATCAGTCTCCTGTGTTCATCTTTCCATCCTCTTCTCTTTATTCATTTCGTCCATTTCGTTCATTTTGACCATTGCAATCATTACATCCATTTCATTAATTTAGACCGCATTACTGTTTTCGTACGATTTATTCTTTTTATCCACTTCACTGCTTTGATCTACTTTACTCATTCTATTTTGTTTGTCCTTTTTAGTTTACATTAGCGGTTATTAGTTGTCGATTTCTCGCTTGGATCTGGATGTTGTATTGTTATTTGTCTTATTGTTATTCAAGAACTAGTTGTTTGTTGAGTTGGTGTCATTGAGATGTTGTTATTCAGTTGAGTTAGTTTGAGTATGGGGTTGGTTTTAGGGGAAGAGCCAAGTTCAGGAATTTGCGGAAAGACATTAGATCTTCAGTTAGGCGGATGTGGGGTGGGAGTGCGTTCCACAGCGTGGGGGCCAAGGCTGAGAATGACGATCCGCCTAACCTGACTGAGTTTGTTTTGGGTATGGCTAGGAGGCCGGCTGAGCTTGATCTTAGAGTATGTGGGTTAGGCGGATCGTGGGTGAAAGGATGCAAGATGCATAAGGAGCGAGAAAGAGCGAAGGACTCTACACTACAGGAGGAATTGGGGAGCATACGGTGTACGTTGGAAGTGTGGCAGGGACTTTGGAGAGCAAGTTGCAACTTGGTGTGACAGAGCGTGAGGATGCGCATGATGAAGAGCGAGAGGCTGGAAGTGTAAATTGTGATTGGGAACTGGTGAGTGTGCGGGCTGTTGGGGAGTGGGGATTGGGGGGAGAGGATGGGAGAACCCGAAGGGGAAATATTTTCACAATTCTAACTGATTATCAATAAAGTTGGGTGACGCCGCTTGTAGTTTGGTGGTCAGGGCCTCCGTGTCTCCTATGCGCTTTTCTGCTTCAGTGACCCGACCATACAGTTTCTATAGCTGTATAGCAGAGGAATGGACCTTCTAGTTGAAATAGCCTAGGGCAGAAAATGTGACTATACTTTCCTTGAAGGCCGCAAGGGTATGATTCAGCTGTTGTAGGTCTGGGGTTATGCCAGCCGCCCCTCCTATTGGTCATTGTATTTGCATCTCCGAGTCTACTGAATTGCGTGCCCCTACCGGCTCCATTTCCATCCAGGAGCCCGGTAAGTGCTCCGCAGGGGGATCCAGGCCCCCCGCTGCCCAAATCATCCAAAGCAGGCCCCTCTCTCCTGACCCCCCTCGACCCCTGCACCCGCCCCCCCAACCAGATCCCCTCCCGACCCGCCCACAGCCCCTCCCACCGGCCACTGCTCCTGCCCCCCCACATCCCCCTAGTCCACCGACTTGCTTGCCCCCATCAGCTCCACCTCCATCCAGGAGCCTGGCAAGCGCTATGGAGAAAGGTCTGCTTCCAAAGGAAGGATTCTCCTTCAGTAAAGCAAAGGATTCACAAGGAAGGTGGGTTACTACAACATAAGCCCAAAGAGCCCAACAGAGAAAGCCTTGAGAGGTTGAGGTTACTCAGGTTGAGAGACCATTCCCCTGGTGATGCATCCTAGTGTCAGGATATCACCTATGTGGTCTAACACACATTCTTGCTGGCCCATGATGGGGGTCCCAGAAGAACACCATTGTAGGAGTCTCACCAGGTTGACAGTAGAAAGCAGGAATTCAATTTCTCCAGTGTTCACTTTCAGGAGTGAACTCATTGCTACTAGAGGCAAGGCCTAATTTGATTAGCCTTTTGACTCTGGAGGCCTCAGGCAATAGGTTGCAATTGCTGATCCCAATCCCATATGCTCTTGTACTACCCCACAGGGAAAGATTGCCGAGCCAGTCATTGGCCCTCATTACGAGTTAGCCGGTCCCGATTTACGGTGCCGGTAAAACCGTACCAGCACCGTGTTCCGGACCAGCTAACTCTGAGTTACGTGGCCGTGAGGTATTATACCCGCCACGTTTGATGTGGTGGTGCGTAACGCCATGAGCCGCACACGGACGTGGAAACACCCGCACCATTACCACATGGTGCCAGTGTTTCCACTGCCCCCATTCCCGTGGAGTCTTGTGGAACTCCACGGGAATGGGGAGTAACGGAATGCCGGCTCCGGAATTACTGGACCACCAGGGTTGTAATGCCCCAGTAAATCTGGTAAGTCCGGAGCCGGTAAATCCCTACGAGTCTGGCGGCAGCCTGCCGGTTTTACCGGCACGGCTACCGCCGGACTCGTAATGAGCCCCATTGACTCCCTACTGTATGACAGTCCCAGAGGTAGATCCTCTGCTGTACTTGGTAGTGGTCAGACCCAGTGGGGGATGGTGAAGTGACCTGTCAAATGTCACTGAGCTGTCATCCACAGGAGAATGGTCTGAGAGAGAGAGTTGTCAGTTCTCTCCTAGGTTTGATTGGAACCTTCAGCGAGCCCCAGAAAAGGAGGTGGGACCTTCTCCTGTTAAACTCATTCTGTAAATCCCTGACCACCTGTCAGTGGTCTGGGCCTTGCCATGTTTCACAGATTAGCAAGGTAAACTATTCTCAAGGCTTTGGTCGACCTGGACAGGTTGCCATGCAGTTTCCTAGGAATAGTGCAGAGGATTTTAGCTTGAGGGATAACATTGGAGCCCTGCTTATGGCTATAGAGTGGGAGCCAGAAAAATATGTGCGTCTCCCGGCCCTATGCCAAAGCAGCCCTTCTCTTGGCTTCAGTGAGGGTGACCTAGGGTCCCCTCACCTGACCCCACATCAGCAGGTTGAGCTGGGGATTTTGCTGAGGCAACCTCCCCTCTTGTTGTCACTGACATCCCTTAAAACAGGTTGGTGTAAACCACACTGTATTCTGGGAGTAAGTGAACCCACCAAGTTTGGGTATTGTAGTGACTCAGAACAAAGAGAATGTTCTGACAGTTGGTGTGAGATCCACTCTGTGTTGGAAAAAAGAGTGTTTGAGCAGTATAGCTGTCCAGAGTCCAGATCTGAGGATCTGGAGGGGTATACAGGTAAAGCCAGTTTTGGATTCTATATGGACACTACAGCTCAGTATTCTGTCCCCAAGACAGAGACACACTCTTCACTAAGAGGTAACAGCTTATTGGGTCAGCTCTGTACTGTAAAGTACAGCTGCTGTTATGATCTCTCTGCAGGGTATACAAACATATCCCTTGCAGTCTATGCGGAGGTCGAGACAGCAGTTTCAGCCTTTTCAGGGTCTTACTTCAGTGTATGGATTTCTGGATTGGTGTGCAACTGACACCTGTCAAATGAGCGTAACCCTTTCTCTGAATGGGAAAATGGATCTCAGCAATGCATGTTTGGATGACATGGCAGATTCAACCGCCCACTTAGAAGGAACTGGGTATAACTCAAGAGACTGGGTGTCTGGACCTTCATCGGGCCAACTTGTTCAGGGAGAAAATCAAGTGTCAAACTGAACAGGAGCCATTGGCCTTCCTCAAACATGATGTTGGTCTATGTGGGGACAAGATGTAACCTCTTGTCAGTCAAGTACTTCATGTACAGAACTGAGCAACCCCCACTACCCAGGCCCAAGTGAGGACATTTCTGGGCCTCACTGGGAAACACATGAGCAAAATAGCACCTATAGTAATATAGCTGTCCCTCTGACTGCCCTCACTACTCATAAGGGACCTAAAGAGTTCTTATGGACATCTGAGTGTGAAAAGGCCTTCACTGGCCTGAAAGAATCCCTAGGTCAGGGCCTGGTTTAAGAGCACCTGATTGGAAAAGAACTTTCGTAGTTCGGAAAGATGCCTATGATACTGGGATAGTTGGAAAACGTTCACAGCTTAATGACAAGGGCGAGGAACATCCTATATGTCTAATCAGCTACCAGTTTAGGAGTGGAGAACTCAGTTGGACCCAGGTGGAGAAGTGATTCCATTGTAGGGTGCCCTAGGAAGTTGAGGTCCTACCTACATGGGATTCACTTCACTGTGTATGCTCACCCTAAGCCTTTGAAGTGGATGATGGATGTTAAGGGAGAGAATCCAAAGTGGCTCAGGTGGTTCATGAGTCTGCAGGACTTGAACTTCACTATAGTGCATAGGCCAGATCCCACATGTAGCAATGTTGATGGGCTGTCCAACAGGGATAATCGACTGAAAGAGAGGACCCATTGAGGGGTGGTTTAGTTGACCCTGTCCCTTAGTGTGGGGGAAAAGGGTGTGTGTTAGGAAAGATTTCTCTTTACTGCACATTTCCTTCCATCTTTATGGAACCCCCAAACTTTTTGCTTTTATCTTTGTATCTGACCTGAACCTTTTACAGTGCATTGAAGCTTTAAGCTTCACTGCACTGGGTTTTGCTCATATGTCATGGGGAAACTGACATGTCCTTCAGGCTGTCAGTACTGGGAAACATTGTTTCCCTTAGTCGTGTTACTATTTTTGGTTACTTTTGTATCACGTATGCTAACTTTTTATCATTGTACAATGCAGCTTACACTGAAGTACAATGGGGTACATTTTTATTTTGCCCTAGACTAACACTCAGAGGATGTTTGGTTGCTCTAGGTGTGCTAAAAGGATAAGCTGGTGGCAGCAGTGACTTTTCCCTACTTTTTGGGAATTTTGGTTTTAGCATTAACGCGTTTGGCTACTAACTGTGGCTAATGGTCAAACATGGCCGTGCCACAAGATTTCTCTCTTGTCCTTTTGTCATCTTGTTCTTTAGCCTTCTTCCTCACCTGAGAGGCCAGGAAAATCCTTATAAGGACTTCCAGTGCCCAGGAAAGCAGAAGCTTTTGGCCGGCTACTGGAGGGCTGTGTGTGTTTGCTGGCAGGATGTGGGCTGGGACTGTCTGGTCCCAATCCACAAACTGGTTTCAGTGTGTCAGAATGGTATGCATGAACGATCCCGCAAGGGGCCCTGATTGGACCACTGTTGGGGGGTGTGTGTGTGTGGGCTAGTCCTGCTGTTGGCTGGTGAGGGCAGCAGCTCTTACCTGCCTTTTAGGATAAGAAGAGGACCCCTGCACCCATTCTTTAGAGATCCTGGTGAAACCTGAAGGAGCCAAGTATCCTGTCCAGCTGTGAGACCCGCGTAGAAGCCTGAGACCTGACTGAAGGAGGCCTGGCAACCAACTTCTGCTGCGGTCTTGGAGACACCCATTCTTGCTTGTGATCTTTAGCAGTCCTGCGAAGCAGCTGCAACCTTGGACTGGAGGGACCACCAATTCCTGACGTCTGCTCGGTGCCTTGCCAAAGGAAGCCTTTGGAAGTGCCCTTGAATCGTCCTGTGGCTGACCAGCTTCGATTTTGGGCTACTGTGCTGCCGGCGTCAACATTCTGATCATCAGCTGGCTGGAAATCAGCTTGAACCTGCAACCCCTGGGAATCCAGGACTGTGAGTTTCGGCGGAAAAAGCACTGGACCATATTCCTTTGTCCTGCCAAGTCTGGGGAAGACTCAGAGTACTCAGAGTACGGGGGGTAAGTTACAGAGCTTCTAACCTACCCCTATAATCCCATTATAAATCACTGGGATTATAATAAACCTTAATTCTAGCAATATTGGATTTGCCATTGCTTGCTTGCACAAGACCTCTGAAAGTTGGGGTTACTTTGGTAGTTAGTTTTACTTGTACCCTAACCCTAAGAACTTTTCACTGGACCCCAGAGACCCTACCTGCATTTTTATCCTGCTTCATAACTTCTGTGAAACTGTTACCTGAACTATTGGGCAAAAGGCCCCAGACAACTTAGGGCTGGACAATTTTAGTTAGGGATCATCTCTTTGGAACTTGTGTATATAATGATATTTTAACCTGTCCTTTGCAGGAGTTTATGATATGTATTATGCCCTATAATAAAGTAAATGTATATATGTATTTAGTTTAATAGTCATGTGTGATAACTCTACTTGCTAGTAGTTATTTTTCATAGTGTGTTTTTGGCCAATAAATAATAACTATATTTTTACACATCCTGCCTAAGTGTAATCTGTAACTCCCATTGTGTAACCTCATTGTGGACCCTTTACAAGCTCACCACCTCTGAAGAACTTAGCGTAGACCGCCTCTCACTGCTACCTGAACTGGTTTGGCTCCAGCTCCCCAGAGATGTCCTTGACACAATATAGGTTGGTCTTCTATACATATGTCCACCTGGCCAGAGTATAGAAAATCAGTCCTAACATCACTGATTTCCTTTTACCTACTTTATGGGCATTTTAGAAAAATATAATGGGCGGATTAACAACACATTTGCAAAAGCACGCTTTTGGGACCAGGACGTCGCCCCTCTCACAAGTTTGTTGCAAATCTATCCACCGGTTTGGGTTGCAGCCACTAGAAAAAATATTTCTCATTCATGTCTATCCTGATTTCCAAGGTTTTGGGTCTTCCCCCTTACAACTTTGCCCACATTGACGAAACTGCACCATACTTTGCAAAAAAATTCAGTCGGTCTATACTTTTTTGTGCAATGTTTTATGTTTTGTTCAAATACATCGAACGGTGCCAAAGTTATAAACTGCCCAAAAACTGCTCTTCCTATGAGAAATGCAACTACAGGCTTGCTATTGCAGACTCTGTAATTAATATATATATATATATATATATATATATATATATATATATATATTCTCCAAAGCAAAAAACGAACTGCAAAACAGCAGTTCACAGCGGCACTCCTCCATCTTGCATTTCATAAAGGTACACCACGCAGTTGTGCATCATTCATTTGTAAAAACGTCCTTTATTCTTTGGTGTGGACATTCAAGAGCACACCCATGAAAAAACACAATAATGCGTTTCACCCCAAACTTGGCTTCGTCGGATTGTAAATGACACCATGTTCGCAATGGATTATATTTCATTTCCTGTTTGGCTTCAAACTCTTTCCTGTGTTATGACCACTAGACCTATACTTTTGCCATTATTATTCGCCTTCTAATGGCGGCCATGTTTGGTGAGTGTTTGCTCACTACATACTTTCTAAAGATAATAGAAAGTTGCGTGTTTTTAGGCAAAGTGGACTTCTATACATTTGTAAAGTGCATGTGCATAGGAAAGAAGATAAAGAGGGGGGAGACAAATGTTTCATTATGTGCAAGATTTGCTCAAAAATAAGGTGCTTACATTTATCGATTAAAATATGCGGGATGGATGTATACTCCCTCGGTTTGATTTTCCAACATTGAATCATGGATGGAGAAAGTTTATTATATATGTATAAAGTGACCAGTGCATAAGACTGATGTATATTCAATCAGGATGGTAACAAAGATAAAGTGATCTTAAATATTTGCCAAATTAAGCTACTTAATGGATGTTTTAATTATGACCTGCATTAAACGAGCTGTATTTATCTAACTTTTGGTATCCGTGCATTATGAAGTAAAGTACCTGGTGCATTGTGCAATATCTGCTTCTATATCTCATCATTAATATTTGCCTAGGTTGTAACAATACCAGGTGCAAATATGCTAATTCACCCAAAGTTCAAGGGTCAGTGCCTTTTATAATAAAGTGCCTAGTGCCTTTTGAGATTACAACATTAGTTACGTTCATGTATTATCCTGTCGCTTTTTATTTGCCTTGATTGTGTATACTTCCTTATTTGGGTCGGATTTAATATGGACTGTATTGCCACTTTATATAATGACTGTAAGTCAGAGCTAGCATAATTATTTACATCCTGATGTTTCACTATATCATACATGATTTTATTTGTCTGTCCCTCTGTCTTTGCTTGGTTATTAGATGGTTAAAACAGCCTGGTGTCAGTAAAAACATATTAGAAAAATGTGCTAAAACCTGGATATCTAAATGTGCAAATGTGAAATATAGTAAACTGTATTAAACACAATTGAACATACATTAAAAACTTCACATATAGGAAAATCACACGTAGAAGAAAGCTTATTCAGTGAGTCTACTAAGTTATTGTCCAATACTTGCAACGTATTGTTTATCCTTGCTATAAAGTTCTTTTCTCATTTATGCTGGATCCTTCATAACCTCGATTTTCTTTTTTCAGTATCCATTCAGACCTTTAGGATCTCTTGGAGACATTGTTTTAGTCATATCATTCCCCAATAAATGTATACAATTCTTTATCTTTATTGTGTCCACCGGGGTACTGGTTTTATAGTCAATTATGTATCGACTTTCCATTTGAAGCAATTTGCGCTCCCTGTTTCCCCCCCTTGCATGTGGCTGTACATGATCTATACCGAAGAACTTAAGGGACTGAATGTCTCCTCCGTGTATGTCAGAGAAATATTTAGCTTGAGGGTAAGTAGGATCCAAGTTCTTGATTGTTCTAAGATGCTGCAAAATTCTGACCTTGACTTCCAACTTAGTGCTTCCGATATATACCAGAGATTGCAGCTACAAGTAATTACATAGATTACAAATTTCGTACTGCAATATATAGTTTTCGTAATCTTGACATCTCGCCCTGTTCGTGGGTGAATGTATTGGTTTATGTTTTGTCCAAATTTGCAAGATTTACATTTGATGCATCTCTGAAATCCTGCTGGTTTTTCTGGAAGCCAATTTACTTTGGGTTTGGACTGAAACATACTTGGAGAAATTTTGGATTGTAAAGACTTGGCTTTCCTAAACGTTACACTTGGGTTAACATTAGTCACTGAGCAGATGTCTTGATCTTTCCTCTGGATATGCCAGTGCTTGGCCAATATTTTCTTGATCTCCTTGGCACCATTATCAAAAGTTGTGATAAATCTGATGATTTGTTCTTTACTATTATGGTTCGCCTTTGTTTCTGCATTTTCCGTTGTTATTTTAGCTCTTGCCTGGTCTGTTTGTTGCACTCATTATAAGCTTGGTTAATGACAGATCTTTTATAACCTCAGGCTTGAAATCTACTTGCTGTTGTCTTAGCATTTTGAATAAAAGTGGAGGTCTCACTACAATTTCTTTTCATATGAAAAAACTCTCCATATGGTATACCATTCTTTAAGTTTGTGGGATGGGCACTTTTTGCATGTAGAACTGTATTTGTACTTGTTGGTTTTCTATATACCTCAGTTGTTATTCTGTTGTCTACAATTTTCACTTTGATGTCCAGGAAGATTACTTCCATTTTGCTGTGGTGATCTGTACATTTTAGACTTCTACTGCTAGTATTGATGATTTGGAAGAAGTCTTTGCACTCTTTCTCTGAATCTTCCCATAGGATAAATAAATTGTTAATATATCGACGCCACACGACAACTTTGTTGGTATACATTTCCATTGTTTCTTCTGCAAATAACTTCTCCTCCCATAAATAGATTTGCGAATGTAGGAGCTACCGCTGTGCCCATCGCTGTATCACATATCTGGGTGTAGCAATGCCCATCAAACATAAAAGAATTATGTGTCAAACAAAATGCTAACATTTCAAGTAGCATTAAAGAGTGTTCTCTATAACTTAGAGATCTTGTACATAGGAATCTTTTTATGGCTTCCATGCCTTCATCATGTTCAATACACGTGTACAATGAAACAACATCTAATGTAATCAACAGATAGCTGGATTTCCATGGTATTTGGTCTACCTGCATCAAGAAGTCTGTTGTGTCTCGTGTATACGATGGTAGAGTTTCTACAAAAGGAAACAAAAATCTGTCCAGGTATTTGGAAGTGTTCTCCAAAAGAGAGTCAATAGATGCAACTATTGGCCTGCCAGGCGGTCGGGTAGCTGATTTATGTAATTTAGGAATGAAATGGATAATAGGTGTTGTTGGAAAATCCTTTGTTAAATATTTTTTATCATTCCAGGAAATCAACTCTGCTTCAAACCAATTGTTTAATTTTTTGTCATATTCAATCTTGTAGTCCTTATGTGGATCCTTTGAAGGTTTCTGATAGTTTTCATTATTTCTTAGTTGACATAGAGCTTCTTTTGTGTAGTCTTCTGAATTTAAGACTACCACATTGCCTCCTTTGTCCACCGTTCTTATTACTATAGAATCATCCATTTGTAGTTTTTTTAATAGCTTGTTGTTCTTCTTTTGTTACATTATGTTTCATTCTGTTTGGATGGGAGGCAAGTTGTTTCATTTCCTCTATGATCAAATCTTCAAATAGATTAATATTAGGTGTATTATGAATTTGAGGACTGAATTTGGATTTCTTTTTCAAATTACAGGAAGGTTTTATATCTGTTAATAGATTAGCTGGTACTTTAGTCGTCCATTCATCTTGTTCAATATTGCTATCATTCAGTTCACCGTCATTTTCCATGTATAAAGCTTCAAGGGTGTTCAACATTGGAATATCATTAACTGTTAGTTCAGACGGTGTTTCATTGCTTTCTGTTCTGACTTTCATTTTTTACAAAATGTTTCACCAGTCTTAATTTTCGAATGAAGCAATGTAAATCTATTCGAGATTGTGTGTAGTTATAATTGGACGTCAAACCAAAAGATAACCCTTTTTCAAGTATGTTTACTTCAGTACTACTCAATTCTTTTTTTGACAAGTTGACAACTTGAAGTTTATGGTCTATTAGTGTTACTTCCTGTTTTTCCCAGAGCGCATCTGACGGCCTGTTGATTGACTTCTTTTTTTTGTTTTTTCCTTTGTCCTCTTCTCCCTCGCCTGCTCTTCCACTTATTTATATACACACACACACACACACACACACACACACACACACACACACACACACACACACACACACACACACACACACACACACACACACACACACACTCACACTCACACTCACACTCACACTCACTCACACAAGCGTGAATGTGTATGTATGTATGGGTGTCAGTGCGTGTGTCATCATGTAAATGAGAATTCATTGTGTATGAATGTTTTTGGTGGGAGCTTGATTTGAGAATGCAGTGTGAATGTGAGAGATGGTGTAAGAAGGCCTTTTTTGTTTTTCAAATTTGTGTATGTCTGAGTGTGCACATGCGTGTCCTATGTGATTGTGTATGTATGTAATGTATGTATTTATAAGCGTGAATGTATGTGAAATCTGTATGGGTGTGAGTGTGCATGTTATGCAAATGAGGAGGAAGTGTGTGTGTGAATCTCCTGGAAGCAATGATCTATGATAGATGACCAGTAGAAAATGCTATGCTAGCAGGCATGCCAATTATTTATGGGCCCCGTTAGATGCCCCGTAAAAAATGCCACGTCTACCCCATTTGCCCCCAATGCCTCACACGCACACATAATCAATGTGATTATGTGTATGCGCTGGGTGCTGGGGGCACCAAGGGCAGACAGGCATGGCATCATTTACTGGGCTATGTAGGGAAGGCATGGCAGCACAAGTGTTGACACTGACACGACGGATATCATTTGTAAAACTTTTATCGAAAATGTAGGGGTTGGAGAAACTCCTATTTTGTCCTATAACTAAGATGGGAGTAGTCTCAACCATCAAACGATAAACAAAACTCCTACTGGAGTCAGTCAAATCAAAATGGCCTATGCTACAAAAACCCAATGCCTGCCCTATCTCATGTACAAAAAAGTGTGAAAAAGGAGAAATGTATGCAAAAGGAAAATCAGTGTTCAAATGATAATGTGGCTGAACCAGCTCTCCTTCCCACGTTAAGCCTCACAGAGTAAGGCGATTCTTGTAGGCAGGATGACACACTTTGGCTCAGTTTCCAACACAATATACAGTTAAAAAAATGTGGATCGAGGCCCTCCTGGCCTTCAACGGAAAAATCTCTTTCTCTGACTTTCAAAATAATGTTTTAACAAAATCGTTCAGACCTTTCACCACACAGTTCTCGTAGAACCCCTCAGTCAGGCTCAGACCTCTCACAACACAATTCTCATAGGTCCCCCCTGTCAGGTTCAGATCTCTCACGATAAAGTTCAGCAAAAAGTTGCAAGAGGGTTCTCTTCCCCAAGCTTATTAAACTTCGGGTCGCCCTCTGTCGGGCTCGGACCACTTTCGGATGTCAAAGTCATTCGAATTTGCGTGGCTTTCTTTATAGACCACCGCAGGACCACTTTGACTCAACGTTCACTGTTTTACTTTCACTCGTCCCGTTTCTAGGAATTCACTTTACTTTGGCTGTTTGTTCGCCTTTAGCTTCAAACAATGTACCTTTCATGGAGACTTTCAAATGGGCTACTTCCTTTTACTGTACCACTCCGTTACTGAGTTTTGCTGATCTCACAGCTGCATTTTAAGTTAAAGTTAATTCACAGGTCTGCCTTTCTTCGCATCTCATTCACCCATGTGCAGCCTTCAATTGTGATATGTTGCTAGTTCATTCGCTTTAACACAAACCGGTCTCTCAGGTCGCTTGCCAACTCAACGGTTGTGTGAGCTTCTTTCTAGTTTTGTGTTTTACAATTTACAAGTCAAGGTTAGTATCCACAGGCTTGGCCTCGCCTTCCAAACTCTGCCGTTCACCTGGAAGGGTCGCTGGTGTCCTTGAAACACAATGCAATCTTCACTTGTGTTCTCGGCCCTTCTTCACATCTTTCGCAGTCTGTCGGAGGCAATTACCTCCAGTAGGGTAGCTTGGGGTGTTCGACACCGCTGCTCTCGTCCCTTGGGCCGTTGCTCTTCCCCAGTAGGTGGTACAAATGCTATGAGTTGCCTGGTCATAGAATATATAGAGATGGGACACCCAACCGGGAGCTTAGAATTTAGGAACTTAGCCAATTAGCATAGATACTTCGTATAGTAGTTTCTTGGAGGGTGGTGGGAGTCATTGAGTTTGCAAGGAGTCGATAAGGGTTGGCAGCACGTTAACGTGTACTTGGCAGATTAATAGTCTGGTAGTTAGCCGTGTTCATACAGATATTTGACAAGATATATGGCGGTGTTGAAACAGTAGGTGGCTTACCAGCGTGGGTATTGTTGCAGTTCGAGGTCCAGAAATGACCGCAGTCCGTGCGATAAGCAACCGTGTTGCAGTAATGGATGAAGGTTGTAGGACCTTTAGAGTAAGTCAGACGAATGGAGTGTCTGACCGCGTTTCTGCGGCGTCCCGGGGCGAACAGGGGAGGAACAGGGCCTTTTCCCTCGGGCCTTCTCCCGATGCCGGCTTCCGCCTACCAGTGTAGGGGATTGGCTGAAGAATAATCAGGTTGGTCAGCAACCAAAGGCAGCCTCGTTTTCGGGCCGCACTGAGCCCGCCATTTAAGGGTCAGGCCTCACGAATAGGACAAAATGGAGGATCGTCGCAGAGGATGTGTGCAGGTACACAGGTGGGGCTCTGGTGGGCAACAGGGCTTGGAGGGCAGGCCCAATAAAGGTGAAGGAGGCTATTTAGCCATGCGATCGCCTCACCAATGCTGTGGATTTCGTAGATGCTGCTTCGTGTAGGTCAGGCAACACAAATATAAATGCGGCTGGATGCTTCTGGTGAGCTCGCGAGGGGCAGGGAAAGGCCCAGCCCTCTCACCCTTCTAGGCGAGCAGATGCAGCTGAGTGGGGCTCACTGGGGAGGAACAGGGCCTTTTCCCTCAGGCCTTCTCCCGATGCCGGCTTCCGACTACTGGTGTAGGGGATTGGCTGAAGAATAATCAGGTTGCTTAGCAACCAAAGGCAGCCTCGTTTTCGGGCTGCGCTGTGCCCGCCATTTTAGGGTCAGGCCGCATGAATAGGACAAAATCGAGGATGTGCGCAGAGGATGTGCGCAGGTACACATGTGGGGCTCTGGTGGGCAACGGGGCTCAGAGGGCCGGCCCAATAAAGGTGAAGGAGGCTATTTAGCCATGCGATCGCCTCACCAATGCTGTGGATTTCGTAGATGCTGCTTCGTGTAGGTCAGGCAGCACGAATGGAATATGCGGCCGGATGCTTCTGGTAAGCTCGTGAGGGGCAGGGATGGGCTCCAGCCCTCTCACCCTTCTAGGCGAGAAGATGAAGCTGAGTGGGCATGGACCTAGCTTCGAGAAGTAATGCAGCACTTTACAGAGGTATACAACAATACAGATACACAGCGGAATGCTTTACAGCGGTATACAACAGTACAGTTTGTGAGGCATCTGGGGGCTTCCGCACTTCTTTCCCCCATATATCATCCTCCCAGGTGACCAGGGAAAGGCGTCTCTATTGAATCCTGACCCTGGGGGGTGGATATGCCCCAAAACAGTAATGGCCGGTCTAGTCCTTCCGGCTGTGGAAGCAGGTCTATGGACTACCGGACGAGAGCAGACCTCTCCTGGAAGGCGGCACAGGAGACTCAGTGCTCATGGACCCCGGCAAAATGCAGAGTGTATGCAGAGGGAAGGCCTGTGGCGGAATACGGAACCAGCGTGACCAGACAAAGCTGTGCAGTCATGCTCGAGCTGCGAGAGATGCATCGCAGGTCGGAGCGAAGCCTCAGAGAACCACTGAGGCGACAGAGCAAGGCGCTGCACGAGCGAGAGAGCTTGTGGCAGCCTGAAGCCTCGCTGGCATGCCGGAAGCACTGACCGGTGAGTCAACCTAGGAAGGGGGACACCGGGACAGCAGACGAGCAGGTAAGACTGATAAGAAAGTTAATGAAAGCAAAAGCAAGCATATTTAATACCGATCTGAATGAAAGTACTTTTAATACCAAAAGCATATTGAATACCGATCTGAATGAAAGTACTTTTAATACCAAAAGCATATTGAATACCTATCTGAATGAAAGCAAATATTTTGAATACCGATCTGAAATTAAAGCAAGCACTGTTCAATACCATTATGACAGAAAGCAGTTTTGGTGAAATCACACGACCTAAAGGAACTGTGTAAGTTGAGTGAACGAGCATTGGTAAGAGCCAGGAGAGTATGTGAAAGTGCAAAAAGTGAATGGTGGCAAAGCAAACAATGATAAATCATCATGAGGATGTGAAATGAGAATGAAGCAAGCACCGCTGTAAAGTTGAAGCAGTGGCAATGCGTATATGTAGAAGAAGCAAGTAAGGTGTGTCGGTTTCATGAGCTGTAATGGGTGGACCGTATGGTGCAACAGCTGCGCCTAGACCGAATACACCCATCTATGGAAAAGAAGCTTGTGATTGATTATAAGGAAATCTTGTGTGATTTGAATTTAAGGAACTGAACTCTATGTAATTGGTGGAAGGTAACCAAATCAGAAGAGCTGGGAAATATCTCAAGGAATTGTGTTGTTTTGAAGTTGTTGAAAGACTTAAAAGCTTGGAGAACAGAACCCCTTTTTGCACTGGGAGCTATTTGAACCCTGGGGAAGGGAAACCATTTGAAAACCAATTGCTGGAAGAAGCTTTGAACTATTATTTGAACTCTTATGATTTGGAAGCTTACATCCCTGCACAATGGATAAAAATAGGTGTGAGGCAAGTATAGGTTTTGAACACAGATAGCCATTTGCTTTGAACTACCTGACACAGACTATCCTTAGTTTTATTTAGGTAGGGGAAATACCACCTTAGCATAAGGCCTTTTCCAACCTCTTTTCTGTTTAAATAAAAGTTTATATCTCAAACTTTTTTTTTTTTTTTTTTAATATTTTTATTGGCATTTCTTTAAACATTAACTTCGGGACTCAACATTGTCCCCAAACCCCCTTTCCCTCCCCCCTCCCTCCCAACCAGTGTTAGCGTCCTTGCAGATCCTTTGTGTCCCTTGTATGCTACAGATCTAACTAGTAAACATGTCCAGGATGCAGATGTTGTGTGGGCACCACTGTATCATATAGTCACTTTGAAGTAATTCTATAACCTCTCCCCAGTCTGTGGCAAATCTTTGTCTGTCCCCTTGGAGATTATATGTGATTCTCTCCATTGCTACATAGGTCCATATCCTGTGAAGCCATTCTTGTGTAGTTGGGGGGGGGGGGGGGGGACTTTTTTTCCAATTCTGGGCTATTACCAGCCACGCTGCTATCAGGAGCCCCATAAAGTTCCGCTTTTGCGTCTTGGAGAGAGTCCTATCCCCTGGGGCCCACATGCCACACATCCAGATCTCATCTGCTAGATTCGCTGTTCCCTCGAACATTTCCTGCATTTGCGTTTTCACTTCTGCCCAAAATGGTTGTAGTTCTCCACAGGCCCACCAGATGTGTCTCCATGTGCCTGTGGTGTCGCACCCCCTCCAGCAGTTCCCTTGAGCTGTGGGGAACATTTTGTGAAGTCTTTCTGGGGTATAGTGCCATTGCACCATCACTTTGGTCCATGCTTCCCTTGTTTGAATTGCCCGGGTCCACTTGGGGATTATTTGTTACAGATATATCCACTTCTTCCTCGTGATTTGTTTCCCCAATGTGGTTTCCCATTTTTTCATGTATAGCCATGTAATATTTTCTTCTTGTGCGTTTATAAATTTGTAGAGGGTTGATACAAACTTCTTTTCTCCAGTTTGGGTCAGTATGTATGACTCGAATGGGGTGAAATCCCTTGTCATGGCCTTCGTTATTCTTGGGGTTGTGAGCCAGTGGTGGATCTGTTCATACTGGTATCTGTCTTTCTCCGTTAGGCCCAGCAAATCCTGACATTCCGTGTAGGATCTGATCCGTTGGCCCACAAACATGTCTCCCACTTTTGAGCAGTCAGTGTCTCTCCATTTCTGGAATAACCCTTTTGCCATGCCTGGGGGGGAAGTCTGGGTTGTCGAGCAGTGGTATGGAAGGGGCTGGGTCTATCGTTAGGGTTTCTCTCTTGGTGGCCCTATCCCAGATTTGCATGGTAGAGCTCATGACTTCGCTGATCTTTATGTTTTGGTGCCTGTGCTCAGGTCTCTTCCACAGGAGGTGACGCAGGTTCGATCTTGCGACAGCTCTATCCTGTGCCTCCCACCATTTTTCTGAAGTGTCCGTGATCCATTCGTTGATTACCCATAGTTGGGCCACCTCGTAGTACTTCCTGAAATGGGGGAGCGCCATTCCTCCATCTGATTTGTGAGCTGTGATCGCCTGTTGTGAAATTCTTGGTGTTTTGTTTTGCCATACGTATTTGGTGATGATTTTGGTGAGTGACTTGAAGAAAGATGTCGGAATCCTTATGGGGAGTGCTTGGAAGTAATAGAGCAATCTGGGCAAAATCGTCATCTTGATTACAGTTATTCTGCCCCACCAAGAGATAGTCAGCGGGTTCCATCTGTTTAGGTCTCTTTTCACAGCTTCTAAGAGGTTTGTGTAGTTCCCTGCGTACAGGTTTTGTATCTTGGGTGTTAGTGTCACTCCTAGATACCTCACGCCTTCTTCTGCCGTTTGTAGTTGTAGGTCTTTTGTTAATTTGTGGATCTCTTCTTTGTTTCCAGCTAGTGCCATTACTGTTGATTTCTGCTTGTTAATTTTCAGCCCTGATATGTCCCCATATTTATCTATTAGTTGGATGAGGAGTGGGAGGATTTTGCTTGGTTCTGTGATTGTCATCATCATGTCGTCGGCATATGTGGCTGTCTTATGTGTTTGTCCTCCCATTTCTATACCCTTGATGTCTTGGGTCGCTCTGATTTTCACCAGGAGGGGTTCTAAAAAAATTGCATACAGCAGTGGTGACGGGGGGCATCCCTGTTTTGTGCCTCTTCTGATTTTGATGGGATTCGAGAGTTCCCGGTTGACTGCTATCCTGGCCATCGGTGCATTGTAGTTGGCACGGATCATGTTTATGAATTTGTTTCCCATGCCCATTTCCTTAAGGGTCGTGAATAGCATTGACCATTTGACGCGGTCGAGGGCTTTTTCCGCATCTAGCGAAATTATTGCAGATGGGATATTCATGATCCCTGCCTTCTCTATGAGTTGTACTATTTGTCTTATGTTGTCGTGGGTTTTCCTATTGGGGATGAAGTCCGCTTGTTCTTGATCTATCAGTTTGGGGAGCAGAGGCGCCAGCCTATTTGCAAGAACCTTCGTGTAGAGTTTGGCATCAACATTAATAAGGGCTATTGGGTGGTACGAGCTCGGGTTTTCTGGATCTTTTCCCTTTTTGTGGAAAACGAATATCTTAGCCTCGTTCATTGAAGCCGTGATATTGTTCAAATTCTTGAAGGTGTTGAATAATGTGGTTAGATGGGGGGTCAATACGTCCGCATATGTTTTGTAGAAGGCCGTGATGAAGGCATCCAGGCCTGGGGCTTTATTCTTGGGGAGATCTCTTATTGCTTTCCCTACCTCCTCCAGCGTGATGGACTCCTCCAAGGCCTCTTTTTCAGATGGCGATACAGTCGGGAGAGTGATTTCTTTCAGGAAGGCTGCTTGTTCTTCTTCCCTCAGATGTTGCGAAGAGTACAGGTTCTGGTAGAACTTTCGAAATGCTTCTTTTATGTCTTTCGTTTGCGTTTTCTCTGTTCCTTGTTCGTCTTTCAGTGTTTGCTCCTGTCGTCTACCCTTTAACTGTCTTGCTAGTAGTTTATCGGCTTTGTTTGATTTCATCGCATACCAGTGTTTTGTGTGCATTAATTGCGTTTCTGCTCTTTTGGTCCTGATTAAGTCTAGCTGGCTCTGGATATGTCTATGTGCTCTCTTTACTTTCCTGGAGGGATTCTTTACCATTTCTTCACCTATTTCTACCAGTTTTTTCCCCAGTTCATCTTCCCATATATATGATAGCTTGTCTTTCTGTGCCTTTAATGCGATTAGATGGCCCCTCATTACTGCTTTGAATGCTTCCCATGTTGTGCTTGTGGAGACATCCGGGGTGTCGTTGTACTCGAAGTATTCCTCTATCTTTTTTCTGATAGCTTCTTTTGACACTGGGTCTTGTATTCTGTCTCTAGGGAGCGTCCATCGCCATAGATTCGATCTTTTCATGAATTTGGGGAGTGTAATCCACAACGGGGCGTGGTCCGAGAGTGATATTAGGCCTCTTTCTATGTCCCGTATTTCTCCGACTAGGGTTCCTGATGCCCAAATATAGTCTATACTGGAGCTGGTGTCATGTACGTGCGAGTGGTAGGTGTATCCTTCCGTTGATCCTTTAAGTCTGCGCCATACGTCCTCTAGGGCTTGGCTCTGCATCGTCTGTTTCAGCGCCTGAGAGGGAGATCCTACTTGGTTACTTTTGGGGTTCGATCGATCTTCTTTGTGGTTCCATGCTAGGTTGAAGTCTCCGGTGAGGATCACCTCCCCTTCTGTGAAGTTTTCTAATTTGTTGATTGTGTCCTTGATAAAGCCCTCCCGTCCGGTGTTTGGAGCATACAGGGTGGCTATTGATAGTTGGCGGTTGTCTATCTTGACCTTTGTGAAGAAATAGCGACCGTTCTTGTCTGCTTGTGTCTCTTTGATCTGGATCTGTAGGTGATTTGCGAAGGTAATGAGTACTCCTTTCTTTTTTTCTTCATCGTTAGATTGGATAATTTGATTGTAGCCCCTAATCCGAAGGAGGCCTCTCCTTTTTTTCTGTATATGCGTCTCTTGGAGCGTTATTATATCATATTCTTCCAGGTTAGTCTTTGTTTTCTTATTGGTTTACCTTTGTGGGTCCCTGTGATGAGCTAACAAACCGGTGTTGGAGTCTTTTCCCCTATGAACATCCCCCCTTCTCCCCCCAACTTTGTCCCCGAGGAGGGCGCTGGGCCCTATGGTTGCTCCGGCGTCGCGCCTTTGCTCCATGCCCTCTAACATCTCAGGGTTAACTGTTCGCAGGGGTTCCTAAACCCTGCTAGTGGTACGGATTCCATGACCGTCCCATGGCTCTGCCGCGCCTTCTCGTCGGCACCTGCCCTGTCTGGTTTGTCTGTGCAATCTTTGCCTCTCCCTCCGTCTGATTTTGCGAACGTGCTGACTGCTTGGGGTGTCTTAGCTTTTCTCCGGCTTGCGGGATTGGAGTCTTGTTTTCCGTTGCTCCGTTTGCCGTCCCCTCGGTTGTCTTCTTTGCCTTTGGGGTTCCCTGGCCTTTGCTGTCTCTGGTTCCTGTTCCTGGCATCCCAATATCGTTAGGCCTTCCTCGCAGGTGAGTATTCGATGTTGCTGTTCTTCCCATGTGAAGAGAAGGCCAAAAGGAAATGTCCATTTGTAGCGGATTTGTTTTTCTGCGAGGAGTTTCGTAAGCTGGCTCATTTCTCTTCTTTTTCTGAGCGTGGATTGGGCTAAGTCTTGGTAAAGCTGGATTTCCTTACCGTTCATTCTAATTTGCTCCATTGTTCTGGCTTTATTTAAGATTTGTTTCTTTTGGGCGTACAGTGTCATGGCCACTAATACGTCCTTTGGGCGTGATCCGGGCTCCCCAGTTCTTCGAGGGTCTACTCTGTGTATCCTATCGATGTGGATGTCGTCCCCTGTCCCGTCTTGCAATATTTCTTGGAATACTTGCTGAATCGCTGTGCGTAGGTCTTGGTCTGCTACTGTTTCCGGCATATTTTTAATTCTGATGTTCGATCTTCTGGACCTGTTTTCCAAGTCTTCGCATTGGGTTTCCAGTTCCTGCGCCAGGCGTGCGAGTCGATCTTGTGCTTCTGCATATTGGAGGGCTTCTTCATCCATATTCTGGACCGACCTTTCCAGATTATCTGTTCTCTCCTCAAGGTTTTCTATGTCCTTTTTCAGTTCTTGGACCGCTTGTTTCAGTTCTCCCTTCATGTTGTCGAACTGTGCTTGGGTTGATGCGAGGAACTGTCCCTGGAACTCCTTGAACCATGTTTTCATGTCGTCCCTTGAGGCCATTTCTGCGTCTTCTTTCTGATCAGCTGGGTCTACCCCCTTGTTTTTCTGTTTGTTTGATCGCTTTGGTATCTGATTTTCTATTCCCCAGATTTGGGTCAGGTCTTGGTCTAGCCTGGAACCGCTTTTGCTTGCCGCTGTTGCCTGGGTCCCACTCTTCGTTCTAGGTCTTGACATGTGTATGTCTCTTGCCCCCTTCTGCCACTTTGTCGTTGGGTCCTCTGTAATGTGTGGAGTTGCTGTCGGCTGCGTATCTCTGACAGAGGACCAGCCGCACTATGGGGTGCTTGCTGGAATTTAGGATCCTCTTTTTCTATCTTTGTGGTGCGTTTCCCACCGCGCGTTAGGCCACGGTCTTGGGGGCCTGAGTTTCTCCCTTTAGGTGTCTCTTCGTGTTTTTCTGGGGTCCCTTCTTCGTTTCTTTTGCGGTTTCCGTGTCCCTGAAAATGTGATCCTTGCGGGGCTTCTGCCGGTTCCCTAGGTTGAGGCCTTCACTCTCTTGGTGTGCCCACTTTGCTGATGGAGCCCCCGCCGGCCCGCCTTGATGTCGCCGGGCGGGCCTGGGTCCTTATTTCTTGCTTCGTGGGGGGAGGCCGGGCTCTCGTAATCTCCGGCGTGGAGTGCCGGGTTCCCTGCCCGATCTTGTCCGGGGGCGGAGGGGGTGCTTCCTTATCTCCTCCGTCCCCCGTGCGCTCCCCTTTGCTCCTTGGGGGCCCGCCGCCTTTGTCTGTATGAGGGGGGCCTCCCTCCCCGTCTGTCCCAGGATCTCGCCCCCGGCACGTACCTGCGTTATGGGTGCACCTCTGCTGGGCTCCTCTGGATCCGGAGGTCCGCTGTGCTCAGACCGCTGTCTCCGCTGTCTCCTCTACCTCCTTCTCCCTCTGATCGGCTCACCCGCAGTGTGGGCTTCTCTCTCCTGCTGCAGCGTCCACCGGCGCCCGTCTCCTCTCCTCGCCGGCGCTGCGAGGTCTCCCGATTGGGTTGACTCCTACGTACGCGGGCCTCGCGGGCTGCCGGAGTTTCTGCTCGGCTCTTCGCGTGCTCCCCTCTGCTGCTGGTGGGCCCCGAAGGGCGGCTCTCTCCGCGGCTTCCTCGCCGGCGTGGAAGTGGTCGCGGCTGGGTCTTCTGGGCCACGACCGCCGGCTGGTTCACTTCTGTGGGAGTTGTCTCCCCTGTCTCACCTTCCGGGGGGATGAGGCACCTCTCGGATGGCTCGGTGACCGCCTAAATTATTGTGCTTCATTGTCGCGGCCCGAACTGGGGGACGGAGCTACGCTCACACACGTCTGCCCAGCACGGCCGCCATCTTGGAATCCATATCTCAAACTTTTAACTCACTTGTCTGTGTCTACTTCATAATGCATGCACAAGATACGTAACAGCACGCTATTCAGAGGTAATAACAGAACAGATAAACAGCAGGGGGTAGGATACAGGGGGGCATAGAGGAGGGGTACAGCTGTACAGGGTGGTGGGGAGGAGAGGTGTGGACAGTGTCTAGTGAGTCAGACGGCACAGGCGATGTGAAGGCCTAGGTGCTGAGGTTTTGAGGAATATGATTGAGGGATTGAGATTTGCAGAGGGAGGCAAGTGGGAGTTACAGCTAGCAAAGGCAAATGAGACCTTGATAAGACACAGTGGGGTAACCGCAATGTTTGCCAAAAAACCAGCCCCTGTCACCTACAAATTACAAGCTCAAAGCTGCCATATATGGGGCTGAATTATAGGGCCAAGTGAACTACAAGAGGTTAGATGTCACTGAGAATCAGTTCTTGAAAACATTGCAGGGTCTGCCAAGTAGCACCTCATCTACCTCGTTACACTTGGAGGTGGATCTAACCAACTGCAGTGAGCTAGTGGCTCTGAAACCACTGCTATACTGGGTCAGGATGTTGTCGTTGCGTACACTGGTAAAACAAATGGAGGCACGTATGGGCCTTAGGAGTTTCTAATGTTGAGAATGAGGAGGAAGAAAGTGCATCCCCTGAATTTTTGGCTGTCACTGCCTTAGTTGCTGAGTCATTGTTCAATTTGAAAAAGGAGAAACTTAGTCTCAAAGAGAAAGAGCTTGAGTTTAATGTGGCCAAATTGGAATTTGAGAGCGTTGAAAGGCAGAAAGACGGGGATCGCCAGATGGAGCTTGCCAAGATGTAGGCTTCACAAGGTTCTTCCAGAGGATCTGGAGATGGTTCTGGGTTCTCTTCACATCTTAGGTTTCCAAAAGATCTCTTAAGTATGTATGAAGAGAAGAATGACATAATTGATTGGCGTGTAACTTTTGAGTATGCATGTGAGGTACAAGGAGTGAGTGATGCTGGCAGGATTGCATGGTTGATCAGCAGACTGCTGCATTCTGGCTGCAGTGCCATTATGGAAATGTCAAAGGCTGATAGATTAGACTCTGTGAAACTAAAACAATCTCTTATCCTCAAGTTTGGGAAGACTCCTGCCCAATACTTGAGGAGGTTTAGAGAGTGTAAAAGAAAATAATGTATGACCTAGGTGACTTTTGGTGCAGATTCCTTAAAAAAGTGTGTGGCTGGATAGTGGGCTATCAGATGAGGGTATGATCAATTTGGTCATGCTTGAACATATTTTTGCCTCTTGTTCCCCAGAGCTTAAGAAGCATTTAGCTGACTTAATGGGGGTAAATCCAAAGAGGCTAGCCATTGCTGCTGACTTATGGTATCACATGGAGTGTTCATTAAGGACAAGCCTGCTTCAGGTAAGCAGGAGGAGGGAAAGAAGCAGAAAGAGAAAGAGGGTGGGGGTACTGATAAAACTATGCCAAAGAAGGCCCACAAAACGTTTAATAAGGGGAATTCATCAGAATCAGGTCAGGCTAGTGTGACTAACCCTCCCAAGCATGTGAGTGGTTTCTCTAAGCCTCCCTATGTGTCAAGTTCCAGTGGGACATGTTACACTTGTGGAGCAAGTAACCACAGGAAGGGGGACCCCAAATGTAAGGGTAAGACCTTGGGGTCCACTCTGCCTGTCTGGCCTTCTCTCAGTATGAGGAAGAAGATATGGCAGGGGTGTCCTTCCCTTTAGACTGCATTCCCTCAGAGGAAGAGTCTGAAGTTAATCTAGATTCCTTGGAAACTAGAGGTGCTGGAGCATTGGCTCCCATCCCAGTTCTGTTACATAGTGATAATTCTTATGAGGTTAGTGTTCAGGTCGGAGGTGTAAATACCTCTACCGTTGGAAACATTGGGCCCAGTCCTACTGAAGTATCTTCCTTCATGGTAAACCCACAGGTTCTTGCCAGAGTTCCTGTGGGGGATACTCAATTGGCTGGTAGGCCCTCTCTTAATGATCTAGTAGCACCTGTCATTCAAGCTGCGAATAGAGAAATGATCAGGGCATCTATCAATATGTGGGGAGTGGTTTATAGACGAGTGTTGGGTGAGCTTAGTCTTCAAGACTTAGGTCCTAAGAGACGATCACCAGACCCTTCAAGCACTGGGTCTCAAGATCAGGCTGTCTTGGCCAAGCCTATGAGAAAGCCTAGGCCTAAGGGGAAACCCATGGCCAGAGGAGTCGGAAACAGAGGCAGAGAGAAAGAGAATATTCCCCCTGCATTTCCTACATCTCTTGAGGCAGTTGGAAGATTCCCTGTTCCTATGGGGGATACTCAATTGGCTGGTAGGCCCTCTCTTAATGATCTAGTAGCACCTGTCATTCAAGCTGCGAATAGAGAAATGATCAGGGCATCTATCAATATGTGGGGAGTGGTTTATAGACGAGTGTTGGGTGAGCTTAGTCTTCAAGACTTGGGTCCTAAGAGACGATCACCAGACCCTTCAAGCACTGGGTCTCAAGATCAGGCTGTCTTGGCCAAGCCTATGAGAAAGCCTAGGCCTAAGGGGAAACCCATGGCCAGAGGAGTCGGAAACAGAGGCAGAGAGAAAGAGAATATTCCCCCTGCATTTCCTACATCTCTTGAGGCAGTTGGAAGATTCCCTGTTCCTAGTTTGGAAGAAGGACCCCCAGAAGACCTTGAATCCTATCGGCCTCCTCAGCTGCCTAGTAGACAGGTAGAGGAGAGTCCCAGGAGAGAGAGAAGTATGGGCCAACAGAAGAGAAAGCCATCATGGTTAGGCGTATGGAGAAAGGTCTGCTTCCAAAGGAAGGATTCTCCTCCAGTAAAGCAAAGGATTCACAAGGAAGGTGGGTTACAACATAAGCCCACAGAGCCCAACAAAGAAACCCTTGAGAGGTTGAGGTTACTCAGGTTGAGAGACCATTCCCCTGGTGATGTATCCTATTGTCAGGATATCACCTATGTGGTCTAACACACATTCTTGCTGGCCCATGATGGGGGTCCCAGAAGAAGACCATTGTAACAGTCTCACCAGGTTGACAGTAGAAAGACAGGAATTCAATTTCTCCAGAGTTCACTTTCAGGAGTGAACTCATTGCTACTAGGGGCAAGGCCTAATTTGATTAGCCCTTTGACTCTGGAGGCCTCAGGCAATAGGTTACAATTGCTGATCCCTATCCCATATGCTCTTGTGCTACCCCACAGGGAAAGATTGCCAAGTCAGTCATTGGCCCTCATTACGAGTTAGCCGGCCCGGATTTAACGGTGCCGGTAAAACCGTACTAGCCCCGTGTTCCAAACCAGCTAACTCTGAGTCATGTGGCCGTGTGGTATAACACCCGCCAGGTCTGACCTGGCGGTGCGTAACGTCACCAGCCGCACACGGACGTGGAAACACCGTCACCATTACCGCATGGTGCAAGTGTTTCCACTGCCCCCATTCCCGTGGAGTCCTATGGGATTCCACGGGAATGGGGAGTAACGGAATGCCGGCTCCAGAATTACTGGACCGCCGGGGCTGAAAAACCGTACGAGTCTGGCGGCAGCCTCCCGGTTTTCCCGGCACGGCTAGCGCCGGACTCGTAATGAGCCCAATTGACTCCCTACTGTATGACAGTCCCAGAGGTAGATCCTCTGCGGTACTCAGTAGTGGTCAGACCCAGTGGGGGATGGTGAAGTGACCTGTCAAATGTCACTGAGCTGTCATCCACAGGAGAATGGTCTGAGAGAGAGAGAGATGTCAGTTCTCTCCTAAGTTTGATTGGAGCGTTCAACGAGCCCCAGAAAAGGAGGTGTGACCTTCTCCTGTTAAACTCATTCTGTAAATCCCTGACCACCTGTCAGTTGTCTGGGCCTTGCCATGTTTCACAGCTTAGCAAGGTAAACTATTCTCAAGGCTTTGGTGGACCTGGACAGGTTGCCATGCAGTTTCCTAGGAATAGTGTGGACGATTTTAGCTTGAGGGATAACATTGGAGCCCTGCTTATGGCTATAGAGTGGGAGCCAGAGAAATATTTGTGTCTCCCGGCCCTATGCCAAAGCAGCCCTTCTCTTGGCTTCAGTGAGGGTGACCTAGGGTCCCCTCACCTGACCCCACATCAGCAGGGTGAGCTGGAGATTTTGCTGAGGCAACCTCCCCTCTTGTTGTCACTGACATCCCTTATAACAGGTCGGTGTAAACCAGACTGTATTTTGGGAGAAAGTGATCCCACCAAGTTTGGGTATTGTAGTGACTCAGAACAAAGTGAATGTTCTGACAGTTGGTGTGAGATCCACTTTGTGTTGGAAAAAAAAGAGTGTTTGAGCAGTCTATCTGTCCAAAGTGCAAATCTGAGTATCTGGAGGGGTATACAGGTAAGGCCAATTTTGGATTCTGTATGGACACAACAGCTCAGTATTCTGTCCCCAAAACAGAGACACACTCTTCACTAAGAGGTAACAGTTTAGTGGGTCAGATCTGTACTGAAAAGTACAGTTGGTGTTATGATCTATCTGCAGGGTATGGGAACATATCCCTTGCAGTCTATGCAGAGGAGGAGACGGCAGTTTCAGCCTTTTCAGGGCCTTACTTCAATGTATGGACTTCTGGATTGGTGGCTGCAACTGGCACCTGTCAAATGAGCGTAGCTCTTTTTCTGAATGGGAAAATGGATCTCAGCAATACATGTTTGGATGACATGGCAGATTCAACCGCCCACTTGGAAGGAACTGGGTATAACTCAAGAGACTGGGTGTCAGGGCCTTCATCGGGCCAACTTGTTAAGGGAGACAATCAAGTGTCAAACTGAACAGGAGCCATTGGCCTTCCTCAAACATGATGTTGGTCTATGTGGGGACAAGATGTAACCTCTTGTCAGTGAAGTACTTCATGTACAGAACTGGGCATCCACCACTACCCAGGCCCAAGTGAGGACATTTCTGGGCCTCACTGGGAAACACAGGAGCAAAATAGCAGCTATAGTAATATAGCTGTCCCTCTGACAGCCCTCGCTACTCATAAGGGACCTAAAGAGTTCTTATGGACATCTGAGTGTGAAAAGGCCTTCACTGGCTTGAAAGAATCCCTAGGTCAGGCCGTGGTTTAAGAGCACCTGATTGGAAAAGAACTTTAGTAGTTCGGACAGATTCCTATGATACTGGGATAGTTGGAAACGTTCACAGCTTAATGACAAGGGTGAGGAACATCCTATATGTCTAATCAGCTACCAGTTTAGGAGTGGAGAAACCAGCTGGCCCCAGGTGGAGAAGTGATTCCATTGTAGGGTGCCCTAGGAAGTTGAGGTCCTGCCTCCATGGGATTCACTTCACTGTGTATGCTCACCTTAAGCCTTTGAAGTAGTTGATGGATGTTAAGGGAGAAAATCCAAAGTGGCTCAGGTGGTTCATGAGTCTGCAGGACTTGAAATTCACTATAGTGCATAGGCCAGATCCCACACGTAGCAATTTTGATGCGTTGTCCAACAGGGATAACCGACTGAAACAGAGGATCCATCAAGGGGTGGTTTAGTTCCCCCTGTCCCTTAGTCTGGGGGGAAAGGGTGTGTGTTAGGAAAGATTTCTCTTTACTGCACATTTCCTTCCATCTTTATGTAACCCTCAAACTTTTTGCTTTTATTTTTTTATCTGACCTGTACTTTTTACAGTGCATTGAAGCCTTAAGCTTCACTGCACTGGGTTTTGCTCATATGTCATGGGGAAACTGACATGTCCTTCAGGCTGTCAGTACTGGGAAACATTGTTTCCCTTAGTCATGTTACTATTTTTGGTTACTTGTGTATCACTTGTGCTAACTTTTTATCATTTTACAATGCAGCTTACACTACAGTACAATGGGGTACATTTTTATTTTGCCCTAGACTAACAACCAGAGGATGTTTGGTTGCTCTAGGTGTCAAAGGATAAGCTGGTGGCAGCAGTGACTTTTCCCCACTTTTTGGGAATTTTCGTTTTAGCATTAACGCGTTTGGCTAACTGTGGCTACCGGTCAAACATGGCCGTGCCACAAGATCTTTCGCTTGTCCTTTTGTCATCTTGTTCTTTAGCCTTCTTCCTCACCTGAGAGGCCAGGAAAATCCTTATAAGGACTTCCAGTGCCCGGGTAAGCATAAGCTTTTGGTGGGTTACTGGAGGGCTGTGTGTGTTTGCTGGCAGGATGTGGGCTGGGACTGTCTGGTCCCAATCCACAAACTGGTTTCAGTATGCCAGAGTGGTATGCATGAACGTTCCCGCAAGGGGTCCTGATTGGACCACTGTTGGGGTGTGTGTGTGTGTGTGTGGGCTAGTCCTGCTGTTGGCTGGTGAGGGCAACAGCTCTTACCTGGCTTTTAGGATAAGAAGAGGACCCCTGCACCCATTCTTCAGAGATCCTGGTGAAACCTGAAGGAGCCAAGTATCCTGTCCAGCTGTGAGACCCGCGTAGAAGCCTGAGATCTGACTGAAGGAGGCCTGGCAACCAACTTCTGCTGCTGTCTTGGAGAAGCCCTTTCTTGCTTGTGATCTTTAGCAGTCCTGCGAAGGAGCTGCGACCTTGGAGTGGAGGGACCATCCATTCCTGACGTCTGCTCGGTGCCCTGCCAAAGGAAGCCTTTGGAAGTGCCCTGGAACCGTTCTGTGGCCAACCAGCTTCAATTTTGGGCTACTGTGCTGCCGGCGTCAACATTCTGATCCTCAGCTGGCCCTACGAGGCGAACCTCTGTGAACTTTCAGCATCCTAGCATCGAGGGAACCTGAGATAGATGGGAAAGTCCAACCGCAGCTGTTGAGCCCTTTTTCGTCACTGTGCTGCGATGACCACCATCCAAAAGTGCTTACCTGATTCAAGTCGCGTCCTGAGAGGGGTCCTGCATCAAGTTTTGCTGCATTATTCCATTGGGAGTCCTTGCAACAGTGAAAGACACCAACCGGAAATCAGCTTGAACCTGCAACCCCTGGGAATGCAAGTCTGTGAGTTTCGGCGGAATGTTGCGCTTTCACCGATTGGTTGTGCCACAGTGTGAAGTGCGTCATAATCTTTCGATACGGCCGCCATGTTTACTTTGTTTTCTGTTGTAAGCGCTCATCGCCGCTAACCTCCATAAACGAAGAAGACACCAATGCACTTGTTACACTTATGGAACACTGTTTCGAAAGGTGAGCGTTAATGAGATGTGGCAGTATAAAGTCAAACATTGATGTATTCTTGTTACCACTGTCATACGGTAAATTGGGACCTGCTACTCATTGTACGAAATGAACTGACTGCGTCCATGTTAAAATACATAAACAACATTACTGCGGTCAGACTGGCGGCCTACAGTTTAAAATCTAAGCCATCCACCTGCACTATTTCGTACACACAGCACTTCTGCACGAGTACGGAGTAGCGGTTCTCATGAATAGCTGCTGATATGTTGTTGCAAAATGAGAATGTATTTCCATTCGGAGTGAAGGTCAGTTGATTTTCGCTTTTCAATATGAGCTCAGTACGGCCACATATTTGTCGTCACCCATAAGGGTCACTTGTTTTTTAACCTTGTGCTACAGGGAAAAAGCAGAAAGAATGCAGGGAGTAACAGTTAGAAAAACATATTGTTTCATAAGGTTATGCTTCAGAAACGTTTGTACCGAACATGAAATACCAGTTCCCAAAGAGGCACTCTTCCAAATACACTAGTGGCTGACTGTTCTGAATGCAATGGAGGCGGTCCACATCATGTAAGTTTATTTTTGACACCTATATACTGAACTAGCTTTACATTTTTACTTTTTATAAGAAAAAAAACATTTCCTAATGAATTACAAGGTTTCTGTGCCGTTGAAATTCTTTTTTTCCCCATATGGACATTGCACATGGTCGCCATCTGTAGGGTTCCACTACATTTCCCCAAATTAAATTAATATTTAGTAAAAATGGTATATGTTACAACTTTGTTTTGTGCAGAGGTTGCGCATTGATACACGTTTCATTTCCCCTTTCACTGCAAAGCTACTTCCAAACAAAAATGTTATTATTAATAAAGACGGTCCAGATTTCTGTGCCGTTGAAATGTTTTTTTCACATTATGGAGATTGCACATTGTCGCCGTCCATAGGCTCCCACTACATTTCCTCTTATTGCAATAATTTTTACTGAAAATGATATTTATTACAACTTTGTTTTGTTCAAAGGTTGTGTATTGATGCATGTTTTATTTCCCTCTTCCACCTCAGCTACTTCCTTCCCTATTGTGATTGTCACGGATTGCAGCTGCCGAGTGACGGCTTTGCTAACCGTCAAATGCAACTGTTCGGCATCAGTTGTCTGTGCGTCATAATTCAGTGGGATGACCATGTCGGACCTCTATGCCCTTACGCTGCTGTCGCCATAAGCAGTAACATTCCATCCTTTCTGGTGGTGTAGATCACAGCCATTGACGTCGTCTTGCAAATCAATGTGCGATGAAAACGACTACTGTGCCGGCAACGCTTACTTTCTGTGTGGGAAAACAACAACGTGGCCATTACCATTTACATTTTCATTGTCGACCAAAGAGACAAACTTACTACTTTTATGGAAATGTGAATAGGGCGATCATTTCGCACAGTTTATTGTGAAACAAACCTACTTTACTAATTCCATAGGGCAATGATTTCGTTCACTTTATTGTGAAATAAAACTACTTTACTAATTCTTAAATGTTAGTGTTTTTTTTACAAATGTACTTTCCTAATTCTAAATGTGGTGTGCTACATTAAAGGTCCTAATGTGTTCTTTTGTAGGTGATGCATCATGGCACGTAAGTCCTTATAGACGTATTTGGTTACGCTGCCAAGGAACGTTATGGAGAAAGGTATTGCATACCACTTGCTTTGACTACGGGAGGGTCAGGCCAATCTCATATGCTTTAGTGCCGTCAGGCCAATTTCTGTCACCGTCAGGACACTTTCTGTCACCCAGATGCCCCATTAACCAACATTAGTTCAGAATGATTGGTATCTTTCTAAAAGAGGAAAAATGAGGTAATGTACACTCGGTGTTTGCTGTACAGAAATGTTTGTAAAATAATACATGGTTACACCCTCCCAATACACATATTTTCACTGTCGAAAGGTGAGTGGTAATGGTGTTGCTTGCAGTATTTCTGACGTGATTGCGCTTGCCATCAAAAAGTTTCTTGGGATTTTGTGCAGCCGTAATAAGACTAATCCTTTGCGTTTTGTACACATATTTTTATAGACAAAAATTAATGCATGTACAACACATGTATGTAAAGGTCATTGACAGCGACCGAAAAGCTTTGTGTTGTGCATGTGGTAGTGTTTTGCTCTTTAACAAGTGTCGTCATGTACACAACAAATCAACGGTATAGCGACCGTCTCTGAGGGGTAGGTTCTATGTATGGTTAGTGGCCACAATGTCGGGGAAGTGGGTACTAGCCATTACTGGAAGGGACAAAACATTACTTTGAAGTCGCCATGTCCACCAGGGACTGGCTTTCTGGTAAAGGTCTTGCTCATAACGACACATTTCTCAAGGAACAAAAATGTGGTGCTGCCATTACGGTCACACGGTTTCATTTTTGCTTTCTGCAGGCTGTAATGGAAAGCGAAGAAGGGTTTCTATCCAACACCCTTCTTCCCTTTCTATGGTGGCCATCTTGGAAAAGGATTTGTTTTCTTCAGCTGGGAATGCGGTTGAAGACAAAAAATCCACTTTTTTGGTACCCCGGGTTACTGCTGTAAAATCTCGATTGCTAATGGCATTCATCCCCCATTTTATGGGGAGGAATGGGGGTTAATGATCCAGAGACGTTGTTATGCACTCGCTTCTATTGTACTGCAAACTTGCCCTGTGGAGTTCTGCGCCGGACATTTTGCAGTTACAAGTTCCTACAAGAATATACAATGTACTTCCGCACTATCAACCAGGCACACATGTTATTGTGAAGTCTGCATGAGTTTTCTAACACGCCCCCATGCTGTGCGCCATCATATGATAATGTGGCATTCTTCGGAAGGTGGGCAGTTACTTCAAATGTAGTATGCTTATTTGTTACTATTAGAAACCTCATAAATGCAGTAGACACATTTTGCTAACGTAATGTTATGATTCAATTACACTACTAAAAACCTATGCAATTCAGTGAAAAAAACTTTGTTAAAGGGACGTTATGGTTACGTTGCCCTACTAAAAACATGTAAAATTCACAACAAAAAAAACTTTGCTAAGGGGACGTTATGGTTAAGTTGACCTACCAAAAACCTGTCCTCTTCACTAAAAAAACTTTTCCAGCCTGCCATTGCGGATCACATTACAACCTAAAAACCCCTGAAATTCGCCAGTTATGGTAGGCCAAGCACCCAATCCTGCCATTAGCACTGTGCACTGCTACCACTATCTCTCAGAACATGAAGGATGCCATTACAAATGTCATTGATGACACCACTGACGACATGACATGTTTCGCCGTGGATCGAGGCCCGGCTGGCCTTCAACGGAAAAGTCTCTTTCTCTGACTTTCAAAATAACATTCAGACCTTTCACCACACAGTTCTCGTAGAACCCCCTCAGTCGGGTTCAGACCTCTCAACACAATTCTCATATGTTCCCCCTGTCAGGCTCAGACCTCTCACGATAAAGTTCAACAAAAAGTTGCAAGGGGGCTCCCTTTTTTCAAGCTTATTAAACTTCAGGTCGCCCTCTGTCAGGCTCGGACCACTTTCGGATGTCAAAGTCATTCGAATTTGCGTGGCTTTCTTTATAGACCACCGCAGGACCACTTTGACTCAACGTTCACTGTTTTACTTTCACTCTTCCCGTTTCTAGGAATTCACTTTACTTTGGCTGTTTGTTCGTCTTTAGCTTCAAACAATGTACCTTTCATGGAGACTTTCAAATGGGCTACTTCCTTTTACCGTACCACTCCGTTACTGAGTTTTGCTGATCTCACAGATGCATTTTAAGTTAAAGTTAATTCACAGGTCTGACTTTCTTCACATCTCATTCACCCGTGTGCAGCCTTCAATTGTGATATAATGTTGCTAGTTCATTCGCTTTAACACAAACCGGTCTCTCAGGTCGCTTGCCAACTCACTGGTTGTGTGAGCTTCTTTCTCGCTTTGTGATTTCCAATTTACAAGTCAAGGTTAGTATCCACATGCTTGGCCTCGCCTCCCCAACTCTGCTGTTCACCCGGAAGGATCGCTGGTGTCCTTGAAACACAATGCAATCTTCACTTGTGTTCTCGGCCCTTCTCCACGTCTTTCGCGGTCTGTCGGTGGCAATGACCTCCAGTAGGGTAGCTTGGGGTGTTCAACACCGCTGCTCTCGTCCCTTGGTCCGTTGCTCTGCTCCAGTAGGTGGGACTTCATATCGGAAGTTCTGCTTGTACTCGTGTTCCGCCTTGCTCAGATTGTGTCTTTAGGTGCTGCCTTTTATTTGTGTGAGAAGAGCTAACTGGTATCAGGTGTATGCACTTAGTGTAAAGTGCCTAACTTTGCCTGACCCGATTAATGGGACATGTCCAGTACGATGTGAGAGCGTTAGTCTGGTTACTCTCGGTCACCCTCTTCCTCGGCCCAGTGTTTGTGTAAAAAGGGGCATGGGGGAGTTGGGATCTCAGAGTATTCTAAAAAATAGGATGGGGTAGATGAACAAAAAAGGGGGGAATACCGTGTATCACCATCGGCTGCCTCACCCCCACTCCACAAAGACCCCTCACCCAGGTGATTCTACTGCACTGGTCCACCCCCAGGAACTGGATCCAAAAGCGATGGCCGAGTCCTGGTCACCTGGATGACAAATCTCTGAGGACTGGCAGCTGAGACACCCTTTGGTTTCTCACAGCTATGATAGATACCAAGTAAAAAAATGCCATGCATGCCCCCTGGTGATTGTGTGTGCATGCAAGGCATTGGGGGGGCAAAGGAGGCAGGCATGACATTTTTTACTGGGCATCTATAAAGGTTTGCGTGGCTAGACTGGCATTTTGGATGCAGCTAGTCTAGTCATGTCTTTCTGTGGCTTGACATTTTTTACTGTGCATATATGATAAAGCAAGCATGGTAAGTGTTATTACGTGGCTAGGTTGCAATTTTGGTGATGCTTGTCTGGCCATTTCTTACCGTGGTATACATTTTTATTACTGTGAATCTATGATAAAGCAAGCATGATAAATGTTATTACGATGCTTGACTGGCATTTTGGTGCAATAAGTCTATTTATAATATCTTATTCTGGCATGACATTTTTTACTGAGCATCTATGATGAAGCAAGCATGATGTGCTATTGTGTGTCTAGACTCGTCTACATTGGTGCAGCCAGTTTGGACATGTTTTCTTTTTGTAGCATGGCATTTCTAATGGGAAAGCCAATGGGAGTATGTTTTTACGTGTCGGTAATGGCATATGTTGGGAGAAGCAGCTTGGATATGTTTTCGTATAGTAGCATAAATGGCATTATGCATAAAGCAAACATGAGTATGTTTTTATATGGGAATACTGGTATGTATTGCTGCAGCCAGCATGGAAATATATGGGCACAGCCATCGTGAACATATTTTTTATACTGGCATATAGTGTGGGGAAATGCATCATGAAAGTGTGTGGCTAAATGCTCCTATGCACTGTTGGTGACATCTATTAGATTTTTTCATGAATTGCCTTTCAACACTGATTGCAGACTGTCTGGCGTTTTACCAAATTTTTCTATTAAAGTGTCCTGTAAAATAGACCATTTGAACCCATTACTCAAAGAAAGGTCTCAGGGGAGACCCCAGCCCCTTCCTGCTTGGTTAGGCCTCCCTTGCTACGCTCAGTCGCTCTTGCATATCTGTGGCAAACATTTACGCCCCTCCAATTAAAGAATTCACCAGCCGCCACTGGTGGCTGATACATTTGGTATCAGGGGACAGGCACCACCATCCCTTTGTTGCTATGCTACATTAAAGATTTGAACTTTGATTAAAAAACATACTTACATCTTTCACCTAGTGCAGTATGCCCCTGCAGCAGCATGACCATCATGGCCATTGCATACATGCTGGTCCAGGCCAAACCGGAGTATGGTGCAGCCCCTGCTTTGTTGAGCAGTTTGCAGAGGCCCATTCTTCATGGCTTGCAGGAAGTTGGGGTTCAGAATTTGTGCTAGGGATAACAAAAAGGTAGGTAAAGGGACTATATCACATTTGATAAGTAACTGTGAGGTTTACAACTGTACTAGCTGTGGGAGCCGCACGTTTTGATCCAATCATTGCTCTCTTTGATGCGGTAGAGACACTTGCAATGAGCTGCACTACTCTTCCTGCATACACTGACTTATGCTGCTCTACCAAATTGGCCCTCCCTGCGACTGCTGCCTCATACCCAACTTACTCTTCTGCTATCCCTCAGGCCACAGGGACGATCCTGGCTCTCAGTGATGCGCTATCTGCAGCTTCTTAGTTTACCTGGGTGATTGACACATCAACGCAGGCTGCAAAACATGTCAGTCTCCCTGCAGGCCCCACACCAATTCTCTCCTGACACCCATCACTCAAGAGCTTTATTGATCAAAATAAGAGGGAGCAGACCTAAAGATTGGGATAAGGAGACAGAGGTTGATTAACCTGATATAAATGACGAGAGGGTCCAATGGGGAATCCTGGGGTACCACATCGGTGGGAGAGTGATTGAGGAGAAGAGGCCCAGCTTGATAATATGGGGACCTACTTGAGAAAGAAAGACTTGGTCCACTGAAGGTCATGACATGACCCCAGGGCCCCATTTGAAAGTCTATGTAGGAGGAGTTCTTTGGTGCAGATAATCGAATGCCACAGACTGGTTTAGGAGATAGAGAATAGGCAGTTTAACAGCCCCCGTGGTTATCAATGTTTTATTTTTAATTTGGGGTAGAAATCAACCCTCCTTTAAATATCATAATCGAGAAAATGATCGCAACACATGCCTAAAGAATTTTGGGGGTGCAATTATTTCCTCCAAAAATGTTGTAAAGGATGTATTGAAACAGTGAATTTTCCAGCACATTTTTGGGAAAAAAATGGCAAAATAAATCTATAGAATGTACTAGCTATTCTGAACAAGAAGTCTCAGCAACAGTCTCTGAAGTAGTTGAGCAACAAGCCATGTGCTGCCACATGACTCATCACTCAAATTTCAAAGAATTCAACACTGGATGTGGATCCCCCAATACTGGTCAATATCACTGCAACAGTGTATTTGCCTCAAATGCACTGTTGCTAATGGCCCAAAAAGCCAATGGTGGTATTTCATCTCTAGGCACATCAACACCTGCTGCACACAGTCTCATTTAGGATGTACAGTCGAAAGCCGAAAACGTGTCTGTGATGCAGAGTGAGTTTCCAGCCCCCATTGCTGAAGGACAGCACAGGGAGTTTCCTGGTTTGCTCCTGGCGTACTCAGCACCTGTACCTGCCTCAGCTCCTCGTGACAGGTCGCTCTGTGCTGCAATGTGAGGGGACAGATTCGAGCATGAGTCTAAATCCTGACGGGCAGAGATCTATAAGCTTTTAGGCTTCCAGGGGTTTCTCGAGTGTAAGTACTGATCGTCACAAATGTTCTTTTAAACCCAGAAGCATCCAGCGAGCCATGACATGTAGAGAAATTACTGAGCTGATGCGTGGCCTACTTATAAGTAAACTTGGGACTGGTCAAGTCCTGAAGGTGCAAGGGCTGGACTAGCATTTGCGTAATTTGGGAACAGTGGATTTAAAAATGTTATGCTATAGTATGGTATTACGTTTTTATACGGCGCCAAATCATCACTGTAGTAGTATAAGAGTGCTTAGGGTTTTTCAGTGGAGCGGGGTACTGTCCCCGCCAGGGGTACCCAGTCCATGGTCTGCTGGTAGAAAGAAAATGAGCGAGAGGAATATAAGAGGATGGGAAAGCTGGAAATAGATGCTACAAACACATAGAGGGAGAGATGCAGTGGTGGAATAATGTTTTGTGATGGCATGGGTGCATGTCAGTCCTATGTAGTGGACCATAGCTCTGCAAAAGGTAGGAGATGGATATGCTCTAAAGTTCTGTGCAAAATGTACTTTATTAAACATTATTCTAAACACTTTGCAGGAGGAATCCCAGTCCTTTTCAGCCATCTCTGAAACCCATCCAAAGAGATTTTGCTGTTAGCACCATTTCCAGTATACTTTCAGAAAGAGCTAGCTGCCCCAGTCACTTCCGGGTGAGTCACCTGCTATGGTAAGGTACCATTTCCTCACAAATATTCCCATAAACCCCCGGACAGGAATGCGATGGACCACTGAGGCGTGCGGTGATTTTTTAGAACCCTCTGGAAGGGAGGGGCGTTAATCGCCTGCTAATCCGGATTGGAGATAAGTGACCTGCACTGACTCATGATCTCTCGCGCAGCGATTAGAAAAGATTTATATTTCAGCTCCCCGTCCTCTGCGTGGGATCAAATCAGCTTTGGACGTGGCCTTCTGTGGCCACTTGCCAAGTGGCAGTGCAGAGAACATTTGAAGATACAATAATATACTTGAATAATCGCCAAATAATTGAGTGGGGACGGCGGCGGCATGACCTGCCTTTGAACTTTACTAACCAGAATTATTATTACCAAACGTTCTCCACCTCAGAAATATCAAATGTTAAACCGGCAATGCTGCATGTTGCGACTTTGGCCCTTTGCCACAGCGCTCACCCCACTGAGCTATCTTTCAAATCACATAGAAGCAGGCACACCTTTTGTGTTGAACGTATATCCACTGGAATTTGATGCGATAACCCAGTGGGTTGAGGCTGTCCAGTGAGGCCTTGACATGAATGCGCTTTTATTATCTCCTGCCGAACGTGCAGAGTTGTTCTCGAAGACGGGCCTTTGGCTGAGCTCCTAGTCCTACCCACACTGACTGGCCCACACACGTGAGGGATGTGCTGGTCCCTTCACGGTGTGATTACCCAACACAAGAGGTGCCTTGCAGCCCAATGTCCCCTACGGCCGAAGAACGGAGGCCGCTGCACACCTGGGGTCTGTCAAGATTCAACAAGCTCTCCCTCCCAGGAATCGTTAATGGTCCGTGTTGCAGGGACGTATGGGGGCGTTTCCCACGAGGAGGACCCAGAGGACATGCATGTTCCGCCCGGACTGTGACAGTGTACACAGAAAGGTTAGAAGGCAATACTGGGTTTTATGACTAGTATCAGGGCATGCAGAAGTTGTGGGTGCTCCCATTTCAAAATTCGTTTGGGGGCCTTGGCTACAGCTGGGAAAAGCTGCCGATATGTGTCAACAGCATAGTTCAATACTAAATGCCAGTGAAGAAATAGCAAATACGTTTTTGTGCACTAGAGTTTCTGTTGGTGCGGTTTTGTATCCCCGTAGCACTCATCACACAATCAATCTGTTACAAGGAACATTACGCCTGACTTCTGTTGTGGGAGGCTGCTGTGTGATGCATAGATTATAATAAATACTATATTTTCTAAAGCAAACTGCAATGGGTTAGTTCCCCGGTTCCATCATTGAGGTTGCATACCATGAGCCACCTTGAGCATTCTTTCCTCTGCAAGCACATTCACTGCCCCACACCAAGAGCTGAAATCAGTGTCACATGTCTGCGATTATTGAACACTTTTTGAAGAGGTCTGTCTTGGATCAGCAAATGCACATTTAAAGTGACAGAGCCTTTTAGTTTATCCGACTGATGTTTTCTTAAGGAATACGTGCATCCTATCAATCTCAGCTTGGGACTTGTTTCTGTGGCAAAATCCTACATAAAGCAATGGAGAAGGGGTGATGGCTGCTAGATTAACAAGGAACACATCTATTGCCGTTCATTGGACTCTGCACAATAGCACAAAGAAAGGCAGCTAACGGGAAGCTGAAACCCCAGTAACTAGCTTTCTTTGTCAGTCGCAGGTACATTTCAACTGAAAGATCCAAGACCCTAATGAAGTTGTAATTTTATTTGTATAAAAGCTACAGGCTAAGTGCTGATATAATGCATCCTCATATCAAGTCTGCAAAACATACATCTCAAATTTCTCTCTCTTTCCCAACAGTCTCCACCAAGGAACTACAAAAAACAGGACTGGAAATCTCTGACCTTTATATACTATGTTATGCTAAGAGTTGTTTGTACTGAGCACTTCACCAGCATAGTATTGTTAAAGTGATGTGCCCGTTTAAAGGTGAATTGTGACACTCCCGCCCTCCAAGGGTATGAACTAGACTGTGGTCTGTTTGATAAAAGGAGGATTAGATGAGAGGGGAGGGTAGGTAGGTGGGGGGATTCCACAAACAAATTAGCAAGTACACAGGGGAAACTATTGGGGTGTGAGAAAGTATGCACAAGGATGCGTGTGTGGTCACTGGTGGTTTTAACAATTGACATTTAATCAAGGAAAGGGAAGAGAAGGCACTGCCAAGATCATTTTCATGAAGTCTGAATGTTACAAAGCAGCAAATAGTGCTATGCTTCAAATAATGGATGCACGATGGCCTTGAGATCTGCCAATGAGTATGGATGCTTCAGCACCACAGTTTTAGGTCGGAATCACTCACAATAAAACTGAACAGTAATCTCGCTGCGCCGATCGGACTGACAGAGGGTCAGAGCCAGACGCAAGCCATGTCCAATTCAATACAAGAGGACAGAAGCATACCGACCAATAGGCCCCCATGTCATGTGTAACACCATAGGTCTCTCATGGCTTGAAGCTGTGCATGTTGGGACTTGTCTACCCAACCTTACAATGGGAAAAACGAAACTACAAGTCCCAGCATGCATCAGGAATAGCCAGGGTCGGCACATGGTGTCATGCATGAAAGTGGGCCATTTGGCAGCTAAAACGGGGAGAGAAAGAGGGATCTTGTGAACACCCACTACTCCCAGTGACAAATATAACTTGGCCACTAAGGGAGGGATGAGTCTGAGTGTCAAGCATGCTTGTCCAGAAGTGAGTATATGAAAATGAGTCGCCCATAGCTTGCTATTAAGTTTTCGTATGAAGTAGTCTCGTGCAGCATACACGGTTGGGCTTGGCTGAACCCTGCTGCCCTAAAGCAGGAGGACCATGTGCTCACTCGAAATGGCTGAGTTACTGTGACCACGGAAAAGGTTTCCTGAGGAAGACTCACCTAAATCCCTAGAGCGGAGAGCCTTAACCTTATTTGAATCTAATGGGAATGCTGCTCAGTGTCTAGGAGATCACAGGTAGAGCGAAGATGCAACATTGACATATTTAAATGAAACAGTGTATTCAATGAACAGTAAAAGACCAAACTGTCCAATTGGAAGGGTTACATTCAGTCCATTCATTATGTCTAGGCGAACCTCCTACCTATAACCATGTTCATTGTGCAAATGTTGTTTTACTTTTTCCTCAGTAGATGTAATATTGAAATTGCTAATTCTACTTCAAGCTTCTTATGATTTTTGAGTAGTTTCTTAAGATTTGTCAGTTTTGTAAAAGTGACACTTAATGAGAGAAGAGGCGACATAGAGAAAAATGAATTGAAATAAGGATCAAAAACAATATGGGTCAGTTGATATTAAATAATAAATAATATTTAAATGTATGGCTCTAACCAAGATTAGAATAATTAGATTATAAAAACATGCATAAATGGTAATAATATGTTTGATTTCATACATAGGTATGTATGAACTGTTAAACTACAGAAACTAACAAAAATCACAATTAATCCTAAGAAGCTTAAAGGAATAATAGAATAAGTAACTGCAATATTACTTTTACTAAGGAAAAAGTAAAACAACATTAAAAATTAACATGAAGACATGTAGGAAGTTTGCCTGGATAATAAATATTTATTTGTCCAGTTATAAAGCGCCTTAGGCCCGTAGGCAAAGAGGAGCGTATACGAACAGAGACACATACAAAACAAAACCTATAAGATAAAGAGAAAAAAAACCATGTGAAAACACCTAGCCATAAAAAAATGCATCAAGACTAAACAGACATCAGATTACTATAAATCCTCCAAAAATCAACTATCAATTTCAGACTTAGAGGACCATTGGAAAATCTTTACAAATACTCAAAAAAGGGGGAAGGTTGTTACCACTGCAACCCACAAGTACACAGTCTGTTATTCTATGAACACCACTCGCCCAAGTGAATCATCCGAAGGACCTTCAAGTCAAAAGTTCTTATAACCCCAGGCCCTGTCTTCTGGCGTAGCCATGACAGCACTTTGCTTCTAATGGCCTTCCTTGGTTCATTCCCTGACGGTTTCTCTACATCAGTAATGATAACATTTCTCTTGTCCAAGATGAGCCCTCTTAAGTGCTTATCCGCAATCTCAGGCATATGAGCTTTAACAAGTGTAGAAAAACATTTTGAGGCTGAACAAAAAAGAAAGACCCATGAAAAAGCATCGGAAAACGTTATAGTTAAGACGCTAATCGAGCTAATTGAGGAAGTTCGGGAAGACAAGAGAGCGTTTTTGCATTGTTTCAGTGACACTATTAACTTACTTAAAACAGAGAGTTACAAAAACAATGTTCAATATGAGGTCAAAAGCACCTCAACAGAAACAATGGACAGAGAGCCAAGGCCAAGTGAGGAACAAAGAAAGGTAAATGTGATGGTTGAGCAGAACAAAAAAATCGCAACTGAAAACACAAGAAAGACTGAATTCATAGTCAATCGAACACTGGCACCTGGCTCCCAAAGAACAGAGGGAAAACAGGGAGAGTCCCTGATAAATAGTCAACCGATACAGGTCACTGCTAATAACAACTGCGAAAACCTGCCTAATGTTACTTATCCATTATTCAGCATTGAAAACCTTAAAGAACCGAACAGAACAGATAAGATGGAAAAATTAAATGAAACTTCGGAAAAATCAATCAAAAGACCAAAAGATGTCGTGGAAAAATCAAATAAAAAAACTAAAAATTTGCCCAATCAAAAATGTATGACTAATGAAGGAACACGGCAGTTCATTTGAAACTTAAAGCCCATAGGTAAAGAGATAACGAAGTCTATCCAGCAAGCACCGCTAATAAAAAAAAAAGGACGATGCAGGGCAAGTAAAGAAACAAGCAAGAGAATTCATTAAAGATGTGGAACTAGAGAGTACATTAGAAAGCTCCATAAATGAGTCCTATGTTCAAGAGTCCTTGTTGCTCTTATCGGTTTATGAGGATGATAGCTCGCAAGAGTCAATTGAGGAATGTGAAGAGCATGAGAGTAAGGAAAGTAATGCTCCGGAATGTCTTGAAGTACCAGCTTCGACCTTTCGAACTTTGCAAGAAAAAAGAACGCAGATTGGACTAAAAAAGGACTTGGAAAAAAAGCAATGCCAGGTGCTTAAAGATATGATCAAACAATCAGAACAAGAACGAGAAAGCTGGAGCACCCAAGACCCCAAGAACTCGAGAATGAAAAATAGGAATAAAAGTGTTGAGAAGAAGGACCGAAGAAGTGACAAGAATAATTTTGAACCCTACGACAATCAGAATAATACCCTAAAATTAAGAATGGAGAGAGTCCTAAGAGCACAGGATGGTTTGATCCTAAATAGATCAAACCTAATGAAACTTTTGCATAACGTGCCCCAAATGAGAGTGATTGAACCCAAAGATATCCGAATTGTGGAATTTCCAAACGAAGAAGATTTGGATAGAATTCATATACACTTCAACTCAAAGGCAGTTATGAACGCAATATGGCTAGCGGCGGATGACCTGCGGGTTTTGGGTTTTGATGTTAAAACAGAATGTCTGCAACAGAGAGAAAAGGACATTAAAAAGGGACACAATTAAGAAAACAAGCTTTGAAGAACAACAAAAAAATGCCAGCGAAAAACCAAAATGAAGAGGAAGTGGATTACAGACCCATACGTTTCTCACCCAACAGTATTACGGGGCCCAAATGCTGCTCGTATGAAAATTAAAGGAAATGTGAAAGGGAATCTGGTCCAGCAAACAAATAATGACCGTCCTATTGTAACTAAAATAGATGCTGAAAAATCCTGGGGCTGGTTAGCGAAAACTTTGAATACGAAAATAAATGAAAAAAAACATTAAACCGAAGGACTAGGACCCCGAGGATTAACAAGTTTTGCTTCCTGGAATACAAGAGGCTTCCATCACTTGATTGAAAAGCTAAATAAAGAAATTCTAAATGCAGATATTAGCTGTATTCAAGAGTGCTGGCTGCAAGAACAGCCATACATACATGGAGCAACTTGTTATTTAAATAAAGCTCTCGAAGGAAAAAAAGGTAGACATTCCGCAGGTTTATTAACTATCATAAAAAACACATATGGCGGAAATGTAATTCGTACGATACACCCCTCACCATTGATACAAATAATAATCACACAACAGGATTCAAAAGGAAGTGATACACAAAAAGAAAAAAATACATTAATCATTTGTAATCTATACTGGAATACAAAAGCAAAAGATGGACAAGTATTCCTGGAATTACTAACTAATCATATAGACCAATTGAGGTCAGAATATGATAATCCGGCATTAATAATATGTGGTGATCTAAACATCTCCTGTGGTAAAACCAAAAATCCACGGCCAAATTTGTCTAGTTACAACCGACAAAAACAATCAAGAGCAAGAGATTGGCAGATGGAAATGGAGAACCGTGATCTCTTGCAAGTAAATGGAAATGTCCAAGGAGACCTGGAAGGAAAATCGACTTGGTCATCACATAATTCAAGCGCAACATTAGACTACTTTTTTGTTGACCGGAAAACTTTTGGCAGAATACTTACCTTAAAAATCTTACCAACAAAAAGTAGTGACCACAAAATACTAATCCTCACATGCTCAGATCCAGCAATAGAGCATAAAAGGGTTGTGGTACCTAGGAATACTTGGCCTACTGGAGTCAGTGTAAATGAGGGGCGAAACAGACTGAGGTTAACAACACAAATGATTCCCATGCTAACAAATTTAATAAATAAATGGGCTACCATAACGGGAAAAGACGTGGAGTATGAATCGTGTCTCAAAATCTTCAAAGTGACCACAGAAACAAATAGAAGAACCACAAAAAGCAGGACGCATTGTTTCAATACGGATCTAGCGGAATAAAAAACGACAGCTGGCTAGAGATCTAAGAGCCTTAAAAAAACAGAATATTGCCTATGATGACATGCAAACAAAAAAGAAAGAATTGAGAAAAGGTTATCGAAACTGGGCTAAGTCCCATAGAGCTCTATTATTTTAAAAAGACTCTGAATGCATGTTAATGGCGATGAGAAACAAAAATGCAAAATATCTATGGACATTGCTAAATCAGAAAGGAAACCAACAAAGTGAGGAACAACTTAATCCTATAAATGAAACAACGTGGGAACAATATTTTCAAGAAAAATATAATCGAGAGCCCATAACAGACAAAATTCCACAAGATGACAAAGAAGAAAAAGGTTGGGATATCGAATTCACTTTAAGTGAAATCTTGGCACTGATAAAAAAAGCAAGTAGATCGCGAGCACCAGGGCCGGATGGCCTCACGAATGAAATCTTAAAGCAAGCTCCAGAGGTATGGGCACACATGTGCTTTGTTCTCTTTACACGAATAGTAAAAATGGGTTATATACCAGAATCTTGGACAACTTCAATTACTATTCCAATCCATAAAAAAGGAGACAGAGCTTGTCCAGAGAACTATCGTCCCATATCCTTGCTGGATGTCTTAGGCAAACTCTTTGCGGGCATTCTCTTGAAAAGATTAAAGGAATGGATACAAAGATCTGGTAATTTCGATCACAGACAAGCGGGTTTTGTGGAAAATGTAGACTGCAGACTAAACCTCCAAATCCTCAACCTGCTAAAAGCAAAGACCATCCATGAAAATCAAAAACTGTTCATCGCCTCAATAGATATGGCGGCAGCCTTTGACAGAGTAGACCGCCAAATTCTCTGGTCCAAATTGAAAGAAAAAGGTTGTCCATCAGACCTAATAGAAGCTATCAAATCTCTCCACACAAATACATCGATGCGAGTCAGATTGGACCAAAAGGGAAACTTAACGCAGGCAATAACAACAACCTGTGGGCTAAAACAGGGATGCCCACTAGCATCTATACTCTACAACTTCTATATTTTAGAAGTAAAGGACTGCTTGGAACCACCAAGAGCATGCTCGCCTAAAATGAAAATTGGTCATCTATTATATGCTGACGATCTCATAGTGATGGACAAAACTAAAATGGGTCTACAAAAAAAACTAGAAGCTCTGAATACACATCTAAAAGAAATCGAACAAAAAATCAATCCTTAAAAATCAGTGGTAATGATAATTAAAAAAGCAGGTCCTGCAAGTAAAAAATCTTTTAGATGGCATATAGAGAATGACCTGATAACAGTTAAAAACACAAAATACCTGATAGCAATTGTAAGTGCCAATTGGAGTGACCAACCGTGGATTGAACATTTGCAGAGGAAAATGGACCAATTAACATCACAGGCATTAATATTGAAAAGAAAGTTCTGTAAATTCTCCATGCGCCCGATTGTGGAATTCTATAATGCAAAAGTCATCCCTACTGTGACATATGCTGGCGAAACGGCCCTGAGAATCCCTTGGGAAACATGGGATAAACTTGAAGCCAGATTTTGGCGTAAATTGGTGAATATTCCGATATGTGTTCCGATAAGTATCATACGACATGAGCTAGGATTGCATTCAATGCAAGTCCGAATCATCTGGAAAACTCTGGCCACATACAGAAAAATATCTTTGGAAAGCTGTTCACCTCAATACCAAATATTGAACAAGGAAGCAGGAAAAATGCCCTTTTGGCCATTGGATGAATGGAAAGCGAAATGTAACGAGCTGCTGCAAAATCTAAAAGTCACGACAGAAGCCCTTCTGAAACATCCAAAGAGGGTAAAAATACTTTTATTATCAATCGACTGGGCAGAAACAGGGCGTGCGAGAGTGGCTTCGAACCATCATACTCTACCGAACAAGATAACTAGATGTCCACTGATATTGCCTGGATACCTAGAAAAAAGCGCAAATCGGAATCACAGAGACCTAATAATGTGCTTTCGTCTGAACATTTTAAGAACAAAGATCAATCTGTTCAGATATGGCTTGGCAAAGGAAAAACTATGCAGATTATGCAAAAAAGAAGAAGAATCGTCTCAACACTTAATGTTGTTCTGCCCTGAACTCAGATCTGAAAGGGGTTGTTCATTACTACCAATATTGTCTCCATCATGTGATCTGGACACCAACTTATGGTGGTCAGCTTTATATGACGATCCAAGTAAGAAAACCGTTAAAGGTCTGGGTATTTTTCTGGAATCTATGCTAAAGAGATTGGAAGGGAATTAAGACTATTATTAACTAAAAACAAATAGCCAAACCTCGACTTAAGAACAAAGAGAGAAGACTTGGGAGAGGTCTGGCTTGTGCATGGGGAGGAGGGAAAATTTGTACATAAGCAAAAGCTTGTATTCTTGTACGCTGAAAGCTTTAATAAAAAAAAATAAAAAAAAAATATGAGCTTTACCGACCCTCAAGCTCCTTGGAAAACAAATTTTTCTTTTAGAGCTAGCATGACTAGATGGACATATACACGACTGTGCTAACCCCACTGTAGTATCCACTGCAACAGGCAGTGTTGGTGGCTTCGCTTGAGGACAGGATATAACATCCTGCCTTATTGGCAGATTTTTCATCCAGCAGATGATTAATATACGCTTCAATTGGGAAGTTGACAAAACCTATCCTGAGTGCTTAGGAAAAACCTTGCCCCCACCTCCTTCCACCGATTCAAGCCAGAGTAAAAATTATTTAAGTCTGCTCGACCAATGCAAGTTCGCAGCAATCCATTATTTTATGATCTGTCAATTACCCAACTCATTCAGCTTCTTAACTTATACAGCCTGAGATGAGGATAGCGATAATTAGTTCATGAATAAACACATGGTCCGCAGACCAAACCGCTGATAGTCTGCTGTACCTCCCCCGGCATATCCAATTCACCTCCAGAGCAAATTTAAGCATGCGTGTACGGAAGTGCAGAGTAATGTGCAGTCGGCAGTTGGGAGAGAAAACTCGCCACCAAACCTTGTGCACTCCGGTGGTGGTACTTAAACTGCTCTGTGGTATTCACCATTGTCCCCAAAGACATGGAAAAGGGTGCTTTTTTGAAGTGTAAACATGGGGGTCTGCCTCCTTGAAAACCTAACAAAAGTTTTTTGGGTTGTTGCATACTGCAGGTTGTCACTAACCAGGGCATCGACATTCCAAAGCCCCTCATTCTGTGTATTCGCCACAGTAAATGCCTGCATCACATAAACCTGAAACAGGGCAATGCTGGCACACTTGCACATTTTATTCAGAAGATATTTGTGTGAAACAATTCTGGTGATGTGAAGACAAGTAGGGCAATACACAGAGATGTAAGGTTTTCTTGTGCATGTAAGAAATGTTCAAGCCTCAGGGTCCGACATGCGTTACGAGCTAAGAGAGCAACAGAGGGATTAATGCTTACAAGACACCACAGGGAGGGACTGGCACACTTATCAATGCTCTCCACCTAGATGTGCCGGCTAACACCCCACTGAATAATGATACTCGTGGTAAATTCACTTTCTTTATCGCAACACGTGGCAATGAACATATCACTCCAATTGTGCTTTGTGAAAATCGTGTAGTGACTGATGATGAAATACGTCCTTCTGCCACGTTAGAACAATGTCAGTCGCCACTGATTGATAACAATTCCTTACTGCAAATGTGCTGTGTGAGAAACCAGAAGGTGTCTCACCCGCTAGTCCCCGGTGGTCTCTCTCTCAGGTGGCCTGGGCACGGCCATCGCCTTTGAATCCAGACCCTGGGGGTGGACCAGTGCGGGAGGATCACCTGGGTGAGGGGTCAGGGAGTGGGGTAACACCTTTACCCCATCCTACCGGCTACGGGAGAAAACAGACTCACACCCATGCATTGTACCTGACATGTCCCACTACTATGGTCAGGCAAGGTCAAGCAATTACTGGTAACCACTCACACCTGACTTCCATTAAACTTCCCCACACGGATTAAAGTTGGAGCACGAGAGCACACTCTGAGCGAGGCAAAGCACACAAAGGAATAGTGTTTTCCAGATGGGAGCTGAACAAGTGGATAAAGACGGCAAAACTAGAAGGGTGCACAAGGAGCGAGATGCCCTTGACCTTTCCAGTAAGAAACTGTGACTTTTCTAAATCCTTCAGATTAAATAGCGTAAGGCCAGGAAACCAGACTGAAGAATCCTGCACTGCGTGTCAGTGATACTTGGGGCCCTCCTGCATGACAGACCAAGTCGGGAAGGAGTAGCAGCCACGGTGGTACTGTCCTTGGCTCCAAGAACAAAGCAGCGCCAGAGAGATCAACACAGCCGGTGAGTTGGGGAGACCAATGCAAGACCGGTCTGTACTGAAGTCAAGGTTGCAAGCAGCAACATTGTACAAAGAGCGCAAGAACGAAGATTGGAAACACGTGTGATGAAAGACACAAGAAAAGCTTAATTGCTGGTGGATGTTTGAACTGGAAGGAAGAAAGATAAAATACCAGTAACAGAGTGGTTGGGCACCGCAAGTACACTCAATTGAAGGTCTCTGTGAGGTATACAGCCAAAAAGTGGCAGAAAAGAAAGTAAAAGAACAATAATGAGGAATGAAGTGGATCGAAGTGATCCTGCGACGGTTAAAGCAAAAATCCTTCGCACAATCGAACGTCTTCGATTCTTGATACAAAGGGGTCCGAGCCCGAACGAGGGAGACCCATTGTGAACATTGTGTTTAAAGGGTCCGAACCCGAACGAGGGAGACCAATTGTGAATGTGAAATAAGGAGTCTGAGACCAAACAAGGGAGACCCATTGTTAACATCGTGTTTAAGGGGTCCGAGCCCGAACGAGGGAGACTAATTGTGATCTGTGAAAATCCTGATAAGAAAGGAACTTTGGTGCTTGTTTTGTTACATCAGGCCCTCTACCATAAGAGAGCTTTTATTTGGAAAGAGACTTTGGCACAGAAGGCCCTGATACCTATGCTTTGCACTATACCCTCATGTCAGAGTGTGTGCAAAGCTTGAGCGTGCCGCCTTGTCCCGTGCTGAGAACGTGGGGACGGGAGGACAACTGCTCAACTATCCTGACATATCATTTCTTGAACACTTTTCTTTTTGCATACATTGTTGTCCCACGCAATTTGTATTTAAAAGTAAGGATTGGCAATAGGTTTATTAATATAGACACTTTTACTTTGACAAAGACTCCACTAGGACAGCGTTATTATTATTTGACGGTCATAGCTTGCTCCCATCCTTAGATTTAGGTTTAGATATAGATGAAGGACCTTTGAAACGTGCTTTTGTTTTCGATTCATTCCATTCCATCCTGCAATTAGGGTTTTTAAATACAGTGACATATATGTTGAACTACCTGAATATTATGATACAGAGGACATTGGTCACATTCATTTTGTAGCTCATCACTCAATTGAACGAATTATGAGCGATGGCTCCAATTTGTTGAGAATGGAGAATATGTTTGATGGATGAATAACATTACCCATGGACTCTCCGGTATCATGTTGCAGTAACTATAAGGTTGTATGTAATACACTATGTAGGCGGGTACATCATGAAGAAAGAAAATATGTTAATAAATCATTCTCTTAGGCTAGTTTTACAGTACCTTAGTAAAGAAGAAAAAGATGCAGCTGAAGATTTCTGTTCCTGTGCAGCTCTGCAGATTTCACTGTTCCTGGGCCTCAGTCGTGGGGACACAAGGGAGGACATCGGGTGACCCCTGCACTGTACTGGCACAGTCAAAGCTGGCAACCGGGAAAACGTAACTTTCAGTAGCTGTTTTGCATTTTAGCTCTTTGCAGTACAGCAAATAGCAATAAGCATGGTTCCTGGCTGTCAAGGTGGACTTTCCTCACATCTGAGGTCCCACACTCGACTGAGGGGGGTCAGGCTTGGTCAGTCCTGCTTCGTGGGAGTCTGGAGGATCTTCCAAAAGCTTTAGGCCAGCTTAAAAACAACCCACACAATCTGGTGTCCCTCTCCCTGGCTCTACGGTTTCCTGCAGCAACTCTGAGGAAATTCAACAAGCTCCGAGATGGGTGTCCAGGTGGCTTACTTGCGAGTTGATTGGTCCCACCAACTCAAAGGGAGAAGTCGTCCTTGCAGGGCTTCTCTGTTGATGCGAACTTGGTGCTTCGGCCCTGCAGCAGGGCTTCACCGGGCAAAACAACGGTCCAGGAGTTGAAGCAGCCGTCCTCTTCAAGCTCTTCTTCGGTTCCTTCGTCCAGTGGTCGACTCTGCCTTCCAAGCCAAGAGACTCGCCTTTTATTCAGTTCTCTCCCATTCATTCCAGCCTAGCTGCCACTCACCCAGCAGGGTGGCTGTCCTTGCCGGACAGTTAGCCAGCCAATCAACACAGAGTACATTTGGGTCTCCTAGGAGACTAAGCACAGGGAGTTTCGGGCACCTCCCTCACTTACTGCCTACCCCAGACACTCTGGAGCTAGAGGCGGGGTTCACTCCTGAAGCCCGCCAAAGGCAAATGAACAAAGAGACCAAACCTGGTTTTGCATGCAGAGAAAAACTCTAGAAGGACCTTTCCACAAAAACCTGATGAAAAAAGAAGACAGGACACCATTTTAACAAGGATGGCTGGACGCCATTTTGAAAAAGATGGCTCCCGTGGTTAACGTTACCGGGTCCGCGGACGGTCGCAGTAAATGCAAACCTTGGTAGTTCAAAATGAAACCACTGCTACCAGCCAGTCATTTGAGGAAAGGGTAACATAGCAAATGTTACATGAGCATTTAGACACAGGGGATACTAAGTAACCCCTCCAACACTCTATTGTAAGATAGGGTGTGCTGGGTCTAGCAAGTACAATGCTAAGTAAAGTCAATTTCACTTTACTGATCTGGGAAACAGTACTTTATCCCAGAGAAGGTATCTAAACCTTGGGAAATCTAAAAGACTTCCCTGGGCCACTGCACTGAAGGTGCTGTGTGACACAATTGTAAACGAGGATGCCTATGGAGTTTGTCAGACTCTATAACCAAAAGAAACACAGAGGTACAATTTACACAAAAATACACAACAGAGTGGGAAAAAGGGTCACACTCTCTTCAGGTTAAAAAAAATCAAGTGCTCAAAATCCAGCAAAGTTGCTGGGGGTCTCTAAGGTGGAGGGAATTAGCACATTTTTGAGAATTCTCCCTAACACTCGTCCCCCCAGACTAAGGGACAAGAGGATTTAATCCACCCCTGGATGAATCTCCTTACTCCAGTCGGTCATACTTCCTGGAGAGACCATCAGCATTTTGGTGATTACACCCTGACCTGTGTTCAATGGTAAAATCAAACCCCTGTAGGCTGATTGACCATCTTAACAATTTAGGATTCTCCCCCTTCATCTGCATTAACGATCTCAACACTTGTGTATAGGCGCGTTACAAATGCCATTTCATATCATATCAAGGGTTGGTGGTCTGTTTGAATCACAAAAGTAGATCCATACAGGTATGGTCTAAACTTTTTCAAAGACCACACAATGGCAACACATTCACGTTCTATGGTTGCCCACCTTGTTTCAGGTTCCTTCAGCTTCCTGCTGATGAAGCAGATTGGGTGTTCCCTGCCTTTCACATCCAGCTGACTCAGAGCTGCACCTACACCTGTATTGGAAGCATATGTCTGTACAATAAAGGATTGGCTGTAGTCAGGAGCTCTTAAGACTGGAGCTTGACAAAGTGCTTTCTTAAATCCTTCAAATGCCTTAGTGCACTCCTCATTCCACCTGACCTTCTTGGGGAATTTGGGTGAGGAGATCACATTCAAGGGAGAAGCTATGGACCCATAGTTCTCAATGAAGTTCCTATAGTACCCTGTGAGACCTAGAAAGGATCTCACTTGGGTTTGAGTAGTAGGGGAGACCCAGTCTTGTACAGCTTGTACTTTGCTAGGTATGGCCTTATTTCACCTCCTACCCCATGGCCAAGGTATCCCACTTTACTCTGACCAATTTGACATTTACTTGCCTTTATGGTCAGTTTGCCATGCTCAGGAGCCTGCAATACATATCCTAAGTGGTCGATATGCTCTTTCCAAGTAGGGCTGAACACTGCAATGTCATCCAAGTATGCCATGCGGAAGTCCTCCATCCCATTCATAACATGATTCACCATCCTTTGGAATGTAGCATGTGCATTGTTTAATCCGAAAGGCATAACCTTAAACTGGTAGAGGCCAGCTGGGGTCGAATATGCAGTTTTCTTTCTGGCCTGGTCTGTCAGAGCTATTTGCCAATAGCCTGATGTTAGGTCAAATGTATTGAGGTACTTGGCTGAATCAAGCTTGTCCATCAGTTCATCTGTCCTAGGTAAAGGATGGGCATCAGTCTTGGTGACTGCATTATGTGCTCTATAGTCCACACAGAATCTCAACTCCTTGGATCCTGCTTTTGGTACTAACACAACTGGACTAGACCAAGGACTTGTAGATGGCTCTATTACCCCGAGATCAAGCATCTTGTTGACCTCTTCCTTTATGTGGGTCCTTACATGGTCTGACATTCTGTAACCTCTGCTTTTAACAGGTAAACGGTCACCAGTGAGAATCTCATGCTGGCCCCAAGGGGTCAAGCCTGGTGATAGTGAAAACAGAGGGGCAAACTGATTTAACAGAGCTTTACACTCCTCCTGTTGTTCCAGTGTCGGATCAGAAGAGAGACTAACTCCTTCTATCTTTCCATCTATTGGTTGACCCCTGAGGAGGTCAGGTAGAGGCTCACTCTCCTCCTCCTCCTGATCCGATGCTAGAAGCAAAGCTCCCGGGTCTGGTCTAGAAACATAGGCCTTTAGTCAGTTGGTGTGAAAGACCCTGGGAGCCTCCTTAGGATTGCTTAAGTCCACCAAATAATTGACCTCTCCAGGTTTTCCCACAACCTTGAAGGGTCTAATCCATTTGTCCTGCAAGGCCCTTTGCCTTGTAGGCACCATAACTAGAACTAGCTGGTCTTGAGTAAACTCAACCATGTTGGCCTTCTGGTCATGCAAATGCTTCACCAGAGCCTTACCTGCTTTCAAGTTTTCTAAAGCTTCTGTCATCATGTGTGTGTCATTCTCCTTCGGAGACCTAACACATAGTCAATGACTCTCACTGGCTTGTAGGAAGGAACACTCTCCAACCCCTCTTTGATTAGGGCCAATGGACCTCTAACTGGATTACCACAGAGAAGCTCAAAGGGACTGAATCCAACCCCTTTTTGAGGGACTTCTCTATAAGCAAAGAGAAGGCATGGCAGTAGAAGGTCCCACTTTCTTCTAAGGGGTTCTTCTAAACCACCTATCATACTCTTCATAGTTCCATTAAACCTCTCTACCAACCCATTCTTCTGGGGATGGAAGGCAGTTGAGAACTTGTAGGTCACTCCACAGTTTTTCCACATGGCCTGCATTTAGTGGGACATAACATTGTATCCCCTGTTAACCTCCTTAGGAAAACCTACCCTTGTAAAAATACCAAGTAGGGCCTTAGCAACTACCTGAGCAGTAACAGTCCTCATAAGTATAGCTTCAGGATACCTGGTAGCATGATCTACAACAACCAATATAAATCGGTTGCCTGAAGATGTGGGAGGATCTAAGGGACCAACAATGTCTATTCCTATCCTCTCAAAAGGAACTCCCACCATTGTGAGGGGCACCAAGGGTGCCACATTCCTGGCTCCACTCTTGTCAGATGTCTGACAAGTGTGATAGCTCCTACAGAACCTATCTACATCAGACCCCAACTTAGGCCAGTAGAAATAAAGATAAATCCTTTCCTTGGTCCTCTTAAAGCTTAAGTGACCAACTAAAGGAATCTCATGGGCTAACTGTAGGAACTGATGTCTCACCTCCTGGGGCACTACAAGTCTTCTGTAGTCTTCTGGGGTTGACTCAGTAGGTTCACTGTAGAAAAGGCCATACTCCCAGTACAACCTGTGCTTCCCTGGCTCTTGCCCGTCCAGCTGGAAGCTGCCTGCGAAGTCCTTCAAGAGTAGGACACTCTCTTTGACCTCTGCTGAAGTCTGCCCTACAGGGGCCACCTTATGCCAGTAAGGACTGCAGCTCAGGATGGTCTTTAGGATCCAGATCTCCAACAGGGGGAAGGTCTTCTTCCAGCTCTGAATCTTCAGCAGCTGTCTCAACCTCTCCTGGATGGTTCTCCCACTCAGCCTCAGCTGGTGGAGTAGTCACAGGTGTGACCTTAGACTATCCTCTCAGGGATGTCCTGGTAAGATGCACAGGAGTGCTACCTTTCTTATTTCCTGAGACCTCGGGTTTCTCCTTTGTTTACTTTTTCTTGGAAATAGAATTTGGCTTCTCCTGTGGACTGGTTTTTATAGGTTCTTCTGTAACAACCCACCGAGAGTCATTTAAAGGGAGCTCTCTGGCCTTCCTTGTCTGCTCCTGCTTCCTTTTACTGGGAGGATTGGGGGTGCTTGATACAACTCCAAGAGTTTTTAAGTCATTCCCCAGCAGGACTCTCCCACTTTGTACACTAACAGGTATTCATAGAGTCATGTTGTTGCACTGGATGAGAGCTGGTAGTATTGGAACCATCTGGATAGGGCCTCCAGCAAGCTTAGTGGGACCTTTGGGTGCCTTAGCAACATCCTCATGTTTGAAGAAGTGTTCATCTACCACTGTGATACTGTCCCCAGTGTCTCTAATGGCAGGGGTCTCCTGACCATTTACAAGTACACTGTCCTTGTAGTATTATTTTGTGTTATCTCGAATAGAATTATACACATCTATATTCTGCTGTTCCCACAGACCCAGGGACACTAAAGAAACACTGGCAGAGACTCCAATTCCAATGGGGTCTTCAGCCAATAGTTGAAAGTTTCCACTTGCCATATGTACTTCTCCCTCAGGGGTGAAGGCCAAGGAGGCAGTGTGCACCCCTGAAGGTTTACCCTTGCATCTCGGATCCTCTTTCACATTGTCAGTAGACTCA